>NC_071500.1:53750000-54375000 GCF_028408465.1 Anastrepha ludens | reverse complement strand
CAAAAAGTTTGAAATTCATTTTCTCAAAACATCAAAAAATGTATAGGCTATTTTAATACTAAGGCGACGATATATTTTTATAAAGCCAACACATTTTATGAAAAAAATTAATAGTCAAAGAACTCATTTGGGTTTGTCGCGTTGCTATTATATTGACCGCCGCTGTGTGTAAGTATAAGTAAGGATTTCGCAATGCGGAAAGTTTGTGTGAGGCAATATTTAAATCAGCTGATAAGGTCCTCAGTTTTTTTTTCGTAACGTTTTTACATAATGCAGTTATGGGGAATGTTTTTGCTGCCACTTTTTTAACTGTTTCCTATCTTGACAGTTATGAGCTTAAGCCACACATCGCTAAGCGGATGAATTGCAAAATATTTTCAAGTATCGGGTGCTTTGTTATGAGCTTGAGAACTTAAAATTATACTACGAAACAAAAATATTGCTGGATTGCAGTTTTTTTATTATAATCTGGTAGATAATTTTATCGCATTTATTTTCTGATTACGATATGCCCGCCGAAGCTAAAACTTACATGGTCCGAATGATAGGTCATAATTTAATTAATTGTTAAGCAATAAACCGATTGTTAAGCGCGCTGTATGACAAGTTGCGCCGTCTTGTTGGAATCAAATATTGTCGATGTTTAGTTTATTAATTTTTGGAAACAAAAATTTAGTCAGCATGGCTCGATAACGATCGTCATTCCCAACAACGACAGCTTCTTCCTCATTCGAAAAAAAAATTCGACCAATGAGATCTATGAACAGATTAACTTTTTTTAAAGTAAGTTTTCACAATATTGAAACGTTGTTCTGCCGCTAAATAATTCATTGCCACACCTTACTGGACATAAATGCCAAACTGTGTTGCCATTCTCAGCTACCAAATCATAGTTATCGAAATTGCTAGTTCTCGGATTCAGATACTCTTATAATCCACTCATCTGACCCCCCTACCTGCGGTACCACCTCGTCTGAACAGACCGTTTTCTGCGCTTACCGTTAGATAAGATTAGCGTCGTTGACCGATAGCTTCACTGCTCTAAGCAAGGGCTTGTAACCTGCTACAAAAACAATAACCACACCTTCCCTATCTTTAAGCTCTTTTTCTTGATTAGCGCTAATGCAAAGCTCCCAAGTAGTTTCTTTCTCGGGATAACCGGGGCAAGTTGAACTCACCAAGTGAATCCAAGTCCATCTCCACCTGACTTTTCCAACGCAGATGAGGTCTTCCTCTTCCTCTGCTATCACCAGCTGGTACCATATCGAATTCACTCTCCATTCGGATAATATTCGCTGCGCTTTCTATTTCACCGTAAAGCTCATACCACTCGCCTACAAAACTCGCCGCCACCAACCTACAAAGGTTAAAAATCTTCGCAGAATTTTTCTCTCAACACTCTAAGGGCACTCTGTGCCATACGTTAGGACCGCAATGACTAGAACCTTGAAGTTACAACTGACAATTTGTGCAGTCATTAGCGCTAAAAAAACTCATCACAAAATTCGCCCACTTTTTATTGAGTGCACTAGTGAGTCTTGTTAATTTGGAGATACTCCCCATATGCTTACTCCGCCTTAATGCGTTACCACATCTCGTATCGCGCTAAATTCAATAAACAGCTTCTTCAACAGAACCTCACTTTTTCTAGACTTTTATATGACTTTTTATAGCTGTCTCTCTCTCTTGTTCTATCTACTCCTATTTTATTAACGAACATGTAAAATAAAAACTGAAGCTGAATTAGTTCTCTGTGAAAATCCTTAGCATCGCATCAACTGCCCAACTACTGGTGTTATGTAAGCGTCATGTATGTATGTACATTCATAGCTGCTCAAATTGGTGCAATACACTTTTGTTGTGAGAGTAAAAGCAGCAAAAACCGCACATAGCTTGCGGATATGATCGAGAATTTTGTTGATCACATCCCTTCTCCGCTGAAGTATTGTAGCAGTAACAAATAACAACAACGTCTAGCCTCATAACGACTTGCTCCTGCGCCATAGCAACTCTTAATTGAGTTGTTAAGTGTCTGTTGCTTGTCTCAGCTGTGCTGCATATACGTATGTATGTACCTATGTAGCTGTTGTTATTTTTATGTTGTGGACATGGCAGCAATTTTTGTTAGCTGCTTTTGTTAATATGGCTAACTTCTTCACTTTCAAGTTGTTTTTGGTTTTGCTCGTGTTGCTTTATAGTAGGTAGTTGTTAGTTTTCCCGCAAACAATCCACTTAATTTGTTCATTTATTTATTTTTTGCTCCACGCCATTTCTTGGAGTTCTGTTACACTTTGTGCAACGACAACGTCCCTTTGCAACATATTTGTACTACATATGTATGTGTGTGCGCTTATATACAGTTTGCCTATACTGTCTGCAATTGTTCGTCAGCGAGCTGCGAGAGTAAGCTAGTTTGGTGAGTTGTGAACTCATTTGTTCAGGAAATACCTTGAGGCTATTGAAATTGCCATTCACTGCAGCCAGTAGACGCTGAGAGTCAAAGGAGTCGGGATTTGTTGATTTGTTCGAATTTCTTGCAGGTTGCCAGTTGTCTAACCGAAATGCACCGTATTTCAATTACTTGCATGTTGTTGGGAGTAAGTTGTTGCTGGAGTCGCTGTCGTGTCATTTGTGCTGTAAGCGCCACAAGCGACTCAAGTGCCACAAGCACATTTTCATACTCATACTCATACATGGAACGCATACATGTGTACTCTAAAGCACACACCCTGCAAGGTAAACCATCAGTAACGAACTGGCTTACTTGTTGTGAATTTAGAACCGTGGCTAGTTCTGAAACTAGTCTCTGATCCATATAAACTAATGGAAAATGCGCATTGGGAATGTTTAAGAAGGTGCCCCTTTGTTCCCCGCTGCATATGTTTTTCTATAATTAGTGGAATCGCAAATTAAAAACTTATACTTCTTTCAACTTTGAACAACTTCATTAAATAAGGCATTTATTATTCAAAGTATTTTCCACACTTAGCCACCATTTTCGCTCATCTCACCGACAAATTTTGGGACTCCTTCTCCAAAAAAAAAAAACCATTTACAAAAAGAAAATTTGGGGAAGTTTTTGATAGTTGATCCTACTTAATTATATTATTATTAAGACATGTTAAAAATGTATAAATACATACTTATTTAGGAACTTATTCTAGTCACAACTCAGCTCTTGGTTCGCTGAATGCTCGTCTCTCTGTTGATTGTCCGTGTTGTTTTCGGTCGATCTTATTCCTTCTTCCTTGTGGGCTCTTTTCTTTTTTTCTGGTAAAAACCGTCACAAATTAAGTTTCTGAGCCGTAGAACCGCTTAATATTCTTTTTTTTTGTGTTTCTTAGTTGGGATCTTCTAATTAGTTGGCATAACCGCTTTGTCAGATTGGATCCAGTTTGTATTAAACTGTACTTTCACACTTCAATAAAAAATATTTGAGAATAATCACGGGAATTTTAGCAGGGCATTGAAGATTGAAACATAATCATAAATAAAAGATGAATAATCATCTTACATTAAATATCGTCCCCTTAGTATTAAAATAGCCTATAAATTTTTTGAAGTTTTGAGAAAATGAATTTCAAACTTTTTGTCGAAAGTAGCTCTCACTCAAATCTCGTTATGTCTGTAAATATTTATTATTTTTTGACTGACGTTTTGACCCACTTTGTGGAACTAGAATTTGACAAAATTTTTACCACATATAAAGTGGACGATGGAGAATCCAAAAATTCAATAAAAAAATAATAGCCTATGAGCACATAGGCTATTGTTATACTAAGGGGACGATATACTCCAATGAAACGAGCAGGTTTTGTAGGGTGGGAGATGAAATCGCTAAACATGGCCTGGCATCATGTCCAGCACTGATGAGTAACCAAGACGAGCACTTGGGTAAACATATATTCCCAAAAGAGGAAATAAAACCCAATAAAATAGGAGAAATACTAAAATTTATTAAGAAAGTTCGACTCTGAGAAGTACTCTGAATCCGTGAAAAGGCACAATAGATCTTTCGGATCACAGTGCTATGTCTCTAATAATAAAAATGATAACTTCACTTTTAAACAATCAGTGCAGCTTGAGCTATATATTAGAGTGGTCCGATCGTAATATATTTCCAAAAAATTTAAAATTTAATCAAATTTGCCAAGCAGAAATTAAAACATATAGCATCATATATTATTTATACATACATTAAAATTTGAACGTTTTCCATTTGAAGACTTCTGATATAATTTCGTGCCCAAACGAGCTCGCAGCGACCACAAAGGTAAATTTCAAAAAACATTCTCTCGAAAACTGTGACTGGTCTGATAAAGGGATGGACGCTATTTAATTTAGAAGACCCAAATTAAATGAGATGAACTCTCCAAGTCTTTGCTTAAAAAAGTTGAGATTCCGAGTACAGTGTAATCGGAAAAGCAATGTTTGGTGAATACTGCCAGTGGTACGACCTCATATTTGAGGGCTTTCAAATATTTTAATATCTTTTAGCAGTATTTGCAATATTTGTCCGAAAGGTTTAGTAAAACTTTTTTCCCCTTAAATTTCCTTTAATTTCTCTGCAACTGCTCGACTCAAACATCTCAGTTAGTATCTGTCCCCGATCATGGGTTCACCTGTTTCAACAGCTCATAATTGAAAGCACTACTCTGATTCGACCAACTACAGAAGGCACACGAGAATCGCGGATAATTGACGTTAACTTCATCGAAGCTTAGTGGTTTTTCTTCTCTTTTGCTTATCATGCTGTACCCACTTCTTATCTCCTGCCACAAAATATTTCGAAAACCCCTTCCCAGCTTAGTGTATGAGCATACATTTATATGTCAAAAATCTATTTCAGAATTAACTGGTCGATTTCTTTGCTTATGAATCATTTCTCGTAACTTCAATCATTTTTAAATCGCTTGCTGTGTAACTAGCAATGTATCAACACAACTTTTATCCAGTTTGTCATCGATTGGTATTTCCTGCTCTGCATCATCAAACATTTTCAGATGCTCTGGATATCATTTGCCAGCCCATCAGCATAAGCCTGCACAAATACTCGATGAACTTCAGCTGCACTGTTCTTTGAAATATGATAAAATAGAGCCGAAGAAATCAAACTATTTCAAAAATAATAAGGTTCCGGCTATGGATTCTGGCAGAGAAGACAAAAAAAAAAACAATATACGAGCATCGGCGATTTGAAAAATTACATTTGATATCTAATATATATCAGGGTGTTTGGATCAGCTCCTCCTTCCACATACAGTTTTATGCCATGCCCGAACGTCAAATCTTGTTTACTTATTTAGATTGCACTACAACCGTATGTCGGTTTTGGCCAAATCTAAAACATTGCACCATCTAGCTCGGTTCGTTGCTTGCTGGAGCCAGTTGGTGATACCGAGTGCTGCCAGGTTATACCCCACTCCCCAGCGCAGATTAGGTATTCCTCTTCTTCGTCGTCCACCAGTGGGGTCCCTCTCAAAGAACTGCCGTGGCGGAGCACTTTCGTTCATCCACGAGGTATGGCCAAGTCAGCGCAGCCGCTGTATTTTAATACGCTTCACTATATCCACATCTCGGCATAGCTCATGTAGCTAACTGTTCCATCGGATACGGAACTCATTCTCGCCTACGCGAAGAGGACCAAAGATTTTTTGGAGACTTTTTCTCTCGAACGCTCCTGGTGCTCTCTCATCAGTTGTCGTCATTGTCCAAGCTTCTGTGCCACATACAAGAGTGGGGATGATTAATCTTTTGTACAGCGTTGTTTTCGTATTTCGAGAGAAGGCTCCATTTCTCAATTATCTACTGAGCCCAAAGTAACACCTGTTGGCAAAATTTATCCTTCGTTTGATCTCTAGGCTGACGTCACTCCGGCTGCTTACACTGGTTCCTAGATAAATAAAGTCAACTAACAGTCACGTGTTGTCCAAGACGCGAGGACTGTTTGTATGTTGACAGCAGGTAATTTGTTGTAAATGGTTTTTTGTGAGAAGCTTTTCCATGGTAGAAATATGCTCGAGACATTGCCATTGCCTACCGAGAGGCGAGCGGTGTTAGGAAACACGTTTTCATTTATTTCATTAAATGCTTCATGACAGAGGTTTCGAACCTGGGTATTAATTACCAAATGAAAGTCACGCACCATCCCCTTCGTCTACGACAGCTGCATCTAACTACTCCAGAGATGGAAATGGAAAGAGGCAAAAAATTCTCATAACAGAGGCACATAACGAGTTAAAATGTATCACAAAAATATGTGAACACAAGTACACCAAGTCAAAACGTAGTAATTCTGAACAAGAAATTTGTTTTACCAGCTCAGGTTTTCCTGTTGGGAATGCATTAATATACTTATACACTCGCATGGGTATAAGTGCTTTATTTTTTTTTTCTTATTGCATTTCATTGTAATCTCGTTTTTTCGTTGATTTTAATTATGGCTAATACTTTAGCACTGTTCACGTTCAAGACCTTTTAAGGCATTCCAGCTCGGTTGAAATAGCCCAGCTTAACTCGTTTGCATGGTACGGTTGTAATTGTATTTGCTTTTCTTTCTGTTGCTGCCGTTTAGATACTCTGTTAGCTAATGTTGCAAATTAACATGTGTGTGGCATGAACACGCGTGTTAGGTGTCTTGTTGCCTTTCAAATTGTTTCAAGCCAGCTACTCTGGAGTCACTACAAATCGGATGGGCAGCATTTTAATACAATTATATGCTGTATTAAGTTTTTTTTTTTCAACATGCAAAATACAGATAATAGTTTTGTTTATTTAGCGCCACTTGATAACCAGCATTTGAATGTTCAAGCAGCATGGAAAGAAGGAAAAATTAAAAAATAGGAAATTTCCACATATTTTTAAGACAGATAATATGGGGCATATGGCTCTTACACCATTTATTGGGCGTTTGGCCGACCACCTCTTTCTATTTTAAGCCGACACCGAAGGGTAAATGAGGAGTTTTTTCATGACAAACAATTGGGCTACGACCTCCGCAGTGGAACATAGGACACATTATTTTTATGACCTTTGGGTTTTATGATATTTGCCTCTTCAAAATTACAATTTTCTTATAACAACCCGTTATAGCCCATGCCCCGGCAAAGCTATATCGACTCTATTCTTCATTATGAATACTTTGCTTTATGTAGTGTTACAAGGTGGTGCAAATTATTCACCCTATCGTAAGACTGATAATTTTTACAAATGGCGTCCTACGTCGAATTTGACACTTGTAGACTGGACAGCTTCAGTAAGCAAACAAACAAGCAGTGGAGCACATAAAGGATCCATCATTTCAAAATGAGTTTTTTTGTATGAAGTAAAAAAGTTATTCAAAAGCAAAATGTAATGATTAACTGTGCGCTACCTTGTATGTGTCTATATGTCTATATGTATATCGATTCCTACAACCGCCATGTGAGCAAAATTATAATTCTCTCGTGTACTCGTACAAGTGCGCGCGGGTATAATGAATGTGGAAAATTCACAATGTGAAATGATGACACAATGCGTAATGAATACAATTTTTATGCAGCGTTGGACCGGAAAAACGTACAACAATGTAAGTATGGCTAGTACTCGAACATGAAATATTTTTGACAATAGCCAAAAACAAACTTCTCAACAATACCAACAACAATAGCTGCGCAAAGAATATTCATCAAGTGAAAAAACGATTGATACAAAAAGCCAGTCTGGGTTTCGTGCGTTGCTGATGAGCCAAAGCGGATTGTGTGTTCCATAATAACTTTTGCCTGCCAATATTTATTAGTTCTATTTTTTATTTTGATTTTTTCGTTTTTTACCTTTATTCATAGTATTGCATTTTCATCTTCCTTATTGCTTCATACCTTCACATATTCGAATGCTACAATATTAAGCTTGTCATTTTGTTATAACCAAAAGAAAGAATTTCATTACGATCCGAACGAACGATGGGATTTAATAATAATCTAGCGGTACATGGTCTAAGGTATATTTGGTCATGGCCCGCGTTCACAAGGCGAAAAAATTGCTGCTTTTTATATTTTTTATGAGTTGACAAAATTTTTGTTCTGAAAACCTGTTTACGGTTCTCTATTGATGACTCAAAGCTTGACGATAAAGTTAGCTTTGGTGTCTACTGTGAGAAGCCAAAAGTAAGCGTTTCTGCTCGTCTTCTTAATCACTATAGCGTATTTCAGGCTGACATTCTAGTCACTCATCATGTAGCTGTCTCGCTAGGCAAAACTGTAACTACCTTTAGAGAAATCTATATTCATTCCGATAGCCAAGCCTTAGGGATATAAGTGTCAGCCGGATCTACGAGTTTGCACTTAAAACAAAATGCTTTAATGAGGAGTAGCGGATAAACTGCTATTGTGGTATCACAATTGTTCAGCCACGGTCCAAGTGAGTTAGTTTAGAGACCGACTGCCAATTCTGCCCACCTACCATCTTTTGTTTATGTGTCACATTCTTACAAGTCTTACTACTATTTCTAATATATAATGTATTACCTACGACATTAAAAAATTTCGGCCACTGCCACTACTTAAAGCACTATTAAAACTATAGCTGTGAGGTTTTTGCAATCACTTCAATGCTGTCAGCCATGTTCACCGTTTTCTAAAAGACGTTGTAAGAGTCTCGCTGCTTCGCAGTTAATATGCGTAGATCATCTCTGGTATATCTAGTAATATTTTATTTATTTCTGTTACAATTTGGATGCCAAGAGTGAATGGGAAAAGTCAACCTAACTAATTCTATTCCCTGACAAGGCCTACTGCGAACGGACAATAATCAGTATCCATAATCCGCACACTAATGAACAGGTGCTACCAGGGCAATTAATCTCTCAGTATAAGCTGTTAAACTCTTACTTGAAATACCAACGTAATTTTGCGAAGAGAAGTATCAGATTAGAGCATAGAGATATTCAACCAACGTGAAATCTCTTTTTTCATCCCCAGAGAGCTCTCTTCTACACTTTGCCATACTTTAGCTGTTAATTCGAATGAGTTTTAACAATCTAAATCACAGAAGATATGTAAATCCATATGTATTTATGAAAGGTCACTTCTTGCTGACACACGGAACTCACCACATTAGGGGCTCATCGACTGGCGACCAAAGCCCCACGAATTGAAGTTACTAAGCTTGGATATTGCACCATTTATATCAATGGATTAGAGAAATTAGCACTCAAATTAACTACCAAAATCAGAAAGGGGTGTATTTGTAAATAAAACTTGGAATAAATGTGTTTGTGCACCTTTAATCAAGCAACTTATCACGACTTCACATATTTTTCTGTCAGGCACTTAATTGGATGTGTTTTTCGAAATGTTTAATCAATCAAACATTTATAGTCGCAGCTTTAGTAATCATCTTAACAAGAGCGCAATAAAACACTAAATTTTCTATGATATACAACTATTATTGACATCAAAGCAAAACTCGCCAGAGATCAGCAGGTACATTCAGTATAGTGGGTAGCTTAAAAGTTGTCTGCGGGAGAAGTTCGCGATAAGAAAATTGCTCAAAGGGGCAGTTATGATAGAGTACGGCATAGTTACCTACTTTATATATGACATTAGCTTACTGGTACTTTTCGCAGCTCAAGGACTTTGGAGGTCTCCTAATCGTAAAGAAACTTTGGTGAACAGCAGTATTTCCAGCCAATTTCATTGCAAGCCTTTTAAAATTCTTATTTCTGGTCATTTATCTCGTCAACAAACTGTGCCATGGTTCTCAAATCTGCGTTACTGGGATGCAATAGGATGCTTACTCTGCAGATTCGGGGCCTTCACAAATTTTTGATACTGGCTAAATGAGTGACTTAGATGCGGAAAGGTTTTCAATCGTGAAATACCTAAGAAGATTATTCAGTCTTGTGTAAATAGCATCATGCATTGACTGTATGGTCCATTTGACCGAAATTGCTTCTAAAAAAATAGAAACCGAAACTTTACTTAATGTAACGTGCCATATGCATATGACATATATATAAGTATAATTTGCACTTATAACCTTTTTGTGTGTTTGGCCAAGCTTTTCATTTTATTTGTGGCGTGCGTCTTGATGTTGTTCCACAAATGGAGGGACCTACAGTTTTAAGCCGACTCCGAACGGCAAATATTTTTTATGAGGAGCTTTTTCATGTCAGAAATACATTCGAAGGCTTGCCATTACCAGCCGAGGGGCGACCGCTATTAGAAAAAAAAAACGTTTACTTCATTTTGGTATTTCATATATGGTGACTCCAACCTAGGTCTTCCCAATGGTAATCACGCACCAACCCTTTCGGGTATGGCAACCGCCATAATGTGCCATAAGCTTCTTAAAATATTTCGAATAACCAACGCCAACGACAGCCCTAATACTTCCCTCCATTAATTTGCTTTTTTCCCATTTTTTCGTCAACCGAATGCTTTTCCTTTCGCCATTGAATTGAATGAAATTAAATCGCCGGGAGTCGGAATGGGTTGACTATGACAAAAACCGAGACGCAAAAATATCGACTGAGGTTAGGAATCCAACTCGAGTTCAGAGCCAAATCGAATTGAACCGAAATCGAATTGAATTGTGTTTGTGCATTGAATGAAATCATAATGCCATGCACTTTCAACGCTTACTGCCAGCAGTGAGAGTGGCCCCGCCATTGCAACGCACACAAGCACATATACGAGTACACATCAATTGACTTAGGCTATATAGAAGCGGCAGTAGCTCTTCGGCTCACTGAGTGTAGCATACGCCAATTTTCATGGTAAAAAACAAAAATAATAAATAAAACAAGTAAGGGAGGATAAATTCGAACCGGACTGAACTTTAGAGAGAAGGTCGATGCTGCGCGAACTAGCAGATGCCTACATCTCAAGGGACGGTGCAAAAACAACAGCACAGAGCCGTGTACAGCCGTGAAGTGAACAAGGAAAAAAAATTACATAAGTCATTATTAGAGATATCCGCATTTAGCTAGAAATGAGCGTAGAACTGCCCATTTGGTATCTCCTTTTAGGGCTCATCATTTGTACCACATTTGATTAAATTTGCTGTATTTATAACAGATAGATTTGGCGTAATGTGGGGGTGGTTTCGGTCATTTTTTTTCTATACCAAACTTCTTTTGACACAGAGTAATATGTGCGCCAAGTTCCATTGAAATATATTAGTATTTGCTCGAATTAGCCTGCGAGCCGGCGGACGGACGGACAGATATGGCTAATCGACTTTCCTATCTCTATATCCAACTCGATTCATACAACCATTATGTGAACGAAATTATAATACCCCTGTGCACAAGTGCGTGCGGGTATACTGGCAGCCTGAAATGAAAAACTACGACTGCTATGTGTTTGCCCCCGCATTGCAGTTTGTGTTCAGGATTCATTAATATTTTTGCTCTGCCAAGGCATACATGGACTATGGCACAAAAGAGACTGTGATGGCATTGGCATTTCAAGTTATATTCGTTCGCCCTATTGGTATTGTTACTGCTTACTCACCCCCTCGTATTTATATTGCATTGCTAGCTATGCTACTACAGTAGGTGTAGTCGTGTGTAATATTAAGAAGGCTTTGTAGGTGGCTTTTTGTCGCTTTTGCTCTCAAACTTTGGCCTGGTAAAATGCATTTCATTTTCATTTTCATTTGGCAACTACTCAAATACGTACACACACACACACCCGCATAAGCAAATCATTGTACTTGCGTATACCTTTTTGTTGTTGCCTTCACATTGCATGCTGTGCTTTTGATGCGGCAGTGCAAGTGTTCCACTCTACTCCACTCTGTGCCTCGTTGTCGTTGACGCGTCAACCGATATGCCGCAGCGTTTGGTTAAAATCGCATAGATTTTCTGACATTATTATTTTTGTGCTATGACGTTTTGTTTTGGCAGCACCACGTCTATATAATAGTGCACTGCAGGCATGTGTCACTCTGTGAGTGTAGTGAGTGGATCGACTATTTGATGTTGCAAGTGTCAGAGATCAAAAATTGAGACAAAGTTTTTAATACATTTTCAGCGTTTATACTTCCTTCCATTTAAATATTACTTTTCTAAAATTTTTTGCTTTCAACGAGTAGATATTATTCAACTGCATTGCAATGGTATATGTAAGTATTCATTCAGTCATACACTCATGATCAAAATAGATACGCGATATATAACCAGTATTGATTGATTTTCTTTCGTTTTTTCGTTTTTTCCATAATTATTTTTAATATAATTCGTTTTACAACAAATTGCATCTAAATCAAGGCATCAAATTTTGTGCAAAACTTATGGTAAAGTTGCTTTCAGCTGGACTGATTTCAGCAGAGCCGCGTTTCAGAGCCTCTGTAGTACATTTCATGCGATCCAACAGTTTCTGCTCCGCGTCCTATGGCGTTATGTCTTCTTTGAAATAAAATAGATACCATTTGGTGATTGTGCAGTAATTTTTCTGTCCTGTCCGGAGCTAGAAGTTTGCACAGAAGCCTGTTCAGTATGCATGTTTGGCTTTGAGATAGTCCTCCTAGATGTTGAAGGATCCTTGGATCCCGGCTGCCTTGCACTTTCCCTTCGTGAGTCTGTGACTTTAAG
Organism: Anastrepha ludens; assembly: GCF_028408465.1. NCBI lineage: Eukaryota > Metazoa > Arthropoda > Insecta > Diptera > Tephritidae > Anastrepha > Anastrepha ludens. The sequence goes on along the minus strand of NC_071500.1, from coordinate 54,362,423 downwards.
GGTCGTAGTTTCTGACAGCGCCGATCCAAATTTATCAGGTTCTTTGGAAACTTTTACCTCCATCAGTTTTGCTGGTCACCGTTTCGAAGTTAGTAACGGGAGAGATGTGCATCCTAGAGATGTAGCTCGACTAGATCGGCCAGTTAAAATGGATCTTGCGCACCCGCCTGCTGTATTATTTATGGTCTTTAACTGAATCTAACGAGTGTGGAAAGAGAAGGTCCACTGTGCCCAAGCCCCAAGTAGCACAGGAAGCCCACAGCTGCTCACTCAGGTTGGCAGGTATCAGTGCGGTGGAGTGCTAAGATACAGTCTACTACCCCCGATTGTAAACAATTTCGTTGCACACAGTATTTAAAGATCATCTCATTTAGTTATGTACTCAAATTAGTCTGACATCTCCAACATGGGTGGCCCAAGATGTTATTGACTAAGCAAACCGATGGTACAGTCCTGCTCTTCATAGATTTACGCGAGTCTAACCACCAATCGTCAAAGTTTAGGTAACAAAAAAGGGTGTTCATAAATTAATAAAAAACTAAATTATGGTCTGTGACTAAATTATGGATTAGAAAGTTAGGCCATGACTATCAAACTCTAATTTGAAAGTTGTTAGAAAGCTTGCTGGTTGCATCTACAATGACCTCTCTGATTGTATAGTATATGCAGTACTCCACAGTCTTAGGCATTGAAAAAATGTAGGCACACTTACTCAAAAATATTGTATGTGAATCCTATCTCTATAAATTGTCTCGTAGTTAAGCAAGAGTCTGTAATTTGGCTATCCAGAGCAGTAGAGCACGATAAAAGCTATTACAGTTCTAAAGGTTTTTATCTTAGTATGACTCTCCATCAGAATTTGCTATACAAGATTTCTTCAAAAATCTTCTGAAACCTTTCAATATTCCTCTTTCAATAAAGAGATATGAAAGGTGGACTCCCAGCTTAGTCGTACATAAGTCCGGATCGTACATAAGTTCGGGTAAGTTCAAAAAACGGCTTTCAATCGTTCCATTTATGCCTGAGTGGAAACTTGAGACACTGGAAAAGTCGTTACAGGTACTTAGTGCATTATTATTTAGGGAATTTTTGATTTGATAATTGAATAAACTCAGCAGGTACTTCAACATAACGAATCGTTGATTCGAAACCGTGGTCCTGGTTCTCCTACCTGGCATAATTCAAACACTCGAAAATGACCGGGTCAACATTTTTTTGCGGTCGAGAGATTCTGTGCTCTATCTATGGATACATACCTCAATTTTTTTTTTTAGACTTTCTTTATTTCTGTCTTTAGTTTGCTCGTGTGATTCGTCCGTGGTAGATATGCTACCCAAAGCCTGTTTCCTCTCCTGACTCTGCGAAGTTGTGAAGCCCCTCCTTGATTGCTCCTTGTAACGTATACCAAGGAAGAATATTCTGATATCCTAATGAGTTACGACCAGTTCAAAAATCATCAGACAATGCAAAGAAGAATTAAATGCTTTAACACGCACAACAGACATCATAGCATAGCTGGCCATAGCAACATAGAAGGAAATGAGAAAGCTGATGAACTATCAAGACTGCCCAAGAAGCGTCTACAAAAGGGAGATTTTCTTGCAATTCCAAAAGCAGGCTGTTGACAGATGAACCAACACTGATACCTGCAAAATAGTAAAGGAAAAGTGGCCAGATTTCAACAAGTCCAGAACTGACGAGCTGTTAAGAATGCCAAGAACAGACATCTTGAGAAATACGTCAGCAATAGGCGCTCATTGACCTATCGGAGATCATGCTACGAAGATTGGGTGGCCAATCAAGAAAATTCTATTGAGGCAGTCTTCCACTATCTTTGTGAATGCCCAAGTCTGGGTGCTCTACAATATAGAATGCTGGGGGAATTCTCAGTGGACAACTTTGTAGAAATTGCAGGAAAGAAAATAGATGACATAGGCAGATTTATAGATAAATCAAGATGTTTTGATAAAATAACGACAGTGGTTCTACTAGTGGTGTACCAAAATGGCACTTCTGGTGATAATTATGTCTGAGATGTGTCAATCAGACAGCACCTCTACCAACCAATCAAGCATGAATACATGCTGTGGTATCCTATTTGCCGCGAAGCTAATCGTGCTATGAGAAGGCGTGCCCAAGCAGAGTCCGTAATCGAAAATAACCTAAATAATATTGACCTTAAGTATCAAAGACGACCAGGTACCCCTGAATATACATGCATATAAAGTATTTTTTGATGATTTGATATTAATGAACTTTAAAGTGGCACTTTTTGCTGTCATACCTATATCTAATTTTTTGTGCCCTTTTCATATTTTTCAACGGCAACTCTGGTTGTGTATTGATTTCTTACCGTAGGTAAGCCTGAAATATTTAACAGTAAGTTATGTTTTTGCTTATAGTTTTATTGGCCTAGCACATACCTCTCTGACGGCTAATAAATATGTAAATGGAAAGAGCACATTACTACAATTATGTTAGATGAAGATGTAAACCTCATAGAATCTCCAAATTGCATTTCTCGTAATTATTTACTATCTATCTTCTCTCTACGGCTGTTCTCATACTAAAAATTCTCATCGGGCTTATGGAAGGAGTAGCTACTAGATGTGTGGGCATAAGGGCTCCTCGTGGTCCACGTGGCAGTCTGCGTTACTTGCAACCATGGGGCGCTGGTAACACCTCTCCTCCCGGTTAATGTCGACTCGAACTCTTCCTAAGTTAATCAAAAGATGTTGTAGTCAATTTTCAAAGCCTTTTGTATAGGGTTTTTCAGTAAGAGCGCTTCAACTTTTGAACTTTTTTGAATAAAACACAATCGGTTTGACTTTTTTAACTAATTTTTTTTTTATTATCGAGTTTGAACATATACATTTATATATTAAGTTTACAAATGACAAGCGAAAAATAAAAAATTTTGCGTCGTTCGCCCTCCCTATCGGAAAAAAGTTGAAGCGCTCCTATTGAATAACCCTATACATATATTACACATATTGTATTTACCAAACTCTTTTATCATCTAAGAGCAAATCGACTACACACACTCGTCCTAACTTATTCGTTCACCACTGTAGTCTTCTATCGGTGATTGCGTGAGCACTTAACATAAAATCTGTTTTTACTACATATTCATGCAATACTTTTTTTTACTTATTGTAGCATTTTATTAAATCTAATTCATAATCACAATCGTTGTCATCATCATTGGCATACTGTCGTCACGGCAACATCATCATCATTCGCACGAAATGCACTAATTCTACCTTAGCGGCCATGTAGCAGCGTCTCCTATTGAGCGTCAGTTGCATGCAACCGAACTAAACACTTTAAAATGCGTGCATGCGACAGACATTTGCCGCGATAAAATCCAGATCCATTCCAACTGATAAGGCGGGAAATAATTCACTTTTATAAAGTGCATAGCACACAACTGCAATGGCATGCACAGCCGTAACAGCAATGGAAACAGTTGCAACAGTAATGAAAACAGTTGCAACAACAATTGCATGGCAGAAAGTGACAGACGCCAGATTCTTTTTGTTATTTATTTTTCCTCGTTTTATTAAATATGGACATTGAGCAAGAGAAACACGAAACTGGATAAGTTGCAACGAAGGCGAATGCGTCAAATGGAGTTTGGTTAAAGTTAAGCTAAACCTTATAAGGCCCTGTTACATTATGTGAGTTGGCATATGCTATTTAACGGCTTGCTTTGTAAGCTTTAAAGTTTTAGTTAAATGCAAGGCTAGTAAAAAATGTCTAATCCCCTTGTATCCTGCCTACAAATATTTAGAGACTTTTCCAAGGAAATCTTCTATTGGAGCTCTGAGCCCGAACCTGTCGGTGCAGTTGTGCTAATTGGTTGATAACCAGTGAGAATTTTTATGTATGTTTGCGGAAGTTTTGCCTACCGCCAAACAAGGATTCTGTTAGTTTACTTAAACATTAATTCATCCTTTTGTTGAAGACCAGTCAAGTCCCTCAAACGAAAGAGTCAGCAAGCTCATTCTAGTACATCGTTTCCACCAACCCGATTATAAACAGGTGTTATTTAAATATATAAAAGGCTATCGAGAGTTGATTAACGATTTTTTATGGCCGGAATTGGATGGTCGTTATCTGGACAACATTCATTTTCAACAAGACGCACACACAAGCAGCGAAACCATTGATTTTTTACGGGAAAAGTTTCCGGACCGTGTTACCTCTCGAAGAGGTGATCACAATTGGCCACTGAGATATTGTGATTTAACACCTTGTGACTTTTTTCTTATGGCCCACGTGAAAGAGAAGGTCTATGCCAACAGCCCAAGGTCGATTAAGGGGGGAGCCTGTTTTAGAGGCTTCAAAAAATCGATTTTTTTTTTGCATAAATGGCTTCCCAAACTATCCAAGAATGTGTTCTCAAAATTTCAGAAGCAAATTCAAAATATGTTCGGAGTTACAGAGGAAATTGTGAGCAAGCTCCAAGCAGGTATACGAGTGGCCGGATCGCTCGATGTGCGATTTCTCGGTTTTTTATTTTGACGATTTTTCCTAATTGGCAGGAAAGATAGGGAAAAAGTTAAACGTCCTATCGAATCGAGATAACATTGATTGTACTCGGAATTAAATTCTCTTCTAGTTGAACCTAAAACACCTTCAGAAAGTTATGATTAACCTACTTTTTCAACAATCTAAAGTGAATTTGTTTTTCCAAAAAAAACTTTTTTTTTTAATTAGCGAAAAATTGTTGAATTGCTCACTTTTTGTTAAATTTTCTTGGTATAACTAGAAGCTATACTATACTAAAATAAATTTTTTTTTGGGTTTTTGGTTTCTGATAAAAATTGCGACCTGCATCTTTCCCGCCGCACGACACATGCACACTCGAGGCGCTTCGGCAAAATGCTTGTACCAGACATAATATGACATATATTTTAATGAAAACATTTGAGAAGACTGTTGAAATATATAACAATAAAACCTGAAAGTTTCGTTTCAATCGAATATTTCTTTCCTTCCCGAAAAAATTCATGAAAAAATCGATTTTTTGAAGCCTCTAAAGCAGGCTCCCCCCTTAAAGACCTCAAAGATGGAGTTCGTGAGGCTATCGAAGACATAGGGCAGCCACTTTGCAATTCGGTTATGGAAAATTTCATGAAAAGGATATTGTCCTGTCAGCGTGGTCGTAGTGGTAATTTTCCTGATGTTATTTCCCACTATTAACGGCGAAGGCATACCTTCCTCTTTATTATGAAATAAACATCCGATTATTTATATAACAAATAGCATTTCTCTTTGAATATCAGAATAACGCCTCTTATTGGAAAACCCTTCATAACTTCTCAGTGCAGAAATATATGTGTCTACAATTCTAGATTTTAGAGCCGGACAGTTCCTCCTACGAGGAATAGTGCGAAATGGTTCATATTGAAGTCCCAGGAATGCACAATAATTTATACAAAAATACACACACAATAAATAACTCGGACGTACATGTGTACATAGCATGCAGCTTCATATTCAACATTTTTGTAAGAAATACAAGTTAAATACTTTTATTTTTATATTTTTCCATTGGGTATTCAAGTAGGATTTTAAAAATAGTAATAATAATTTACAAATGCATTAACTCCTTGTTATAAAAAATTTATCATCCAACAGTCGCAAAATTGATGTAAAAAAAAGTCGGACTCTGGCATTATTGCGATTGTTTTGCATTTTAAAACAGGAAATCCTACAATTACTTTTCTCTCGCTAGAAGAGTGCAAAGGAAGAACTAAATGTAATAAATTAAAATAAAATTTGTTTGTGTTTTGTTGAATGAAAGTCCAATTATAACCATGGGTACACAGCGTGGACAAAGCTCAATTGAAGTCAGAAATTTAATTATTAGTCATCATTAAAAGAGAAATACCGTTCGGGAAATCGCAGAAATAGTGGATAGACCCGGCCCGACTGTGTGTGACATGACAAAACGTTTCAAAGAAACAAAACCTGTGGAAAATAAGAAGAAATCGGAACGACCAAAACTGTTTTCGGATGCAGATGAACGGTGGATAGTGCAACAAATTAAGAAAAATCCAAATTTGAGCCCTCCTAAACTCGCAAAAGAAGTCGCCCAACACCTTAGTATTAACTGGAACCCCGAAAGAATGTATAGTGATGCGAATTAATAAATTGTAATGGAAGAGTTGCACGAAAAAACCGAGATCAACTGGCACAAGGGAATATAATTTGCAAAGCGACATAGGGTTTCATAATTTCGATTGGTGGAAGAATGTTTTATTTGCAGACGAAAGCAAGTTTAACATATTTAGGTCAAATGGACAATCATATGTATGGAGAAGTCCTAATGAAAAGTTGCTGGAAAAAAACTTACGTCCTACAGTTAAACATAAAGGTGGGTCGGTAATGGTATGACGTTGCATGCCCGCTGCTGGTACCGGAAATTTGTGCCTCATTAAGGGTAATATGGACCACAAGCAATACCTGACAATTATGAAAGAAAATGTGGTCCAAAGTACTGAAAAGTTGGGAATTAAGTACAATTTCCAGTACTACCAAGACAACGATCCCAAGCGTAAGGCACGAAGGTTGTCAAAAAAGTCTTGCGGTATTTCCGCAAGCTTCTCTTTGCAAGCGCGTAGTTCTAGTTGTATTCGTCGCATCGGTTCATGCTAGAGCTTTTTGGAAAGCCCTTTTCACGTGCTAACACGTGTTTGATTAATTGTTGTTTGCTTTTAGTCGTTCGTGAGTTATAGCGTCGCAAACATGGAGCAAAATAAAGAGAAAATACGGCATATTTTACAGTACTACTACGATAAAGGCAAAAATGCATCTTATGCTGCCAATAAAATTTGTGCAGTTTATGGACCCGTTACAGTTTCCATTTCCACCGCAAAACGATGGTTTCAACGTTTTCGTTCTGGTGCAGAGGTGATCGAAGATGCGCCACGGTCCGGAAGGCCTGTCGTCGAAAATTGCGATATAATCGCTGAATTGATCGAAAAAGACCGGCATAGTAGCAGCCGTAGCATCGGCCAAGAGCTGGGCATGAGTCATCAAACCGTTATAAACCATTTGAAGAAGTTTGGATTCACAAAGAAGCTCGATGTATGGGTGCCACACGACTTGTCGCAAAAAAACATTTTTGCCCGTATGGATGCATGGGAATCGCTTCTGAATCGCAAAAAACTCGACCTCGTTTTTGAAGCGGATGGTGACTGGCGATGAAAAGTGGGTCACTAACGACAACGTGAAGCGCAAACGGTCGTGGTCGAAAAGCGCTGAAGCTGCCCAGACGGTGGCCAAGCTTGGATTGACGGCCAGGAAGGTTCTTCTGTGTGTTTGGTGGGGTTGGCAGGGAATCATCCACTATGAGCTGCTCCCCTATGGCCAAACGCTCAATTCGGACCTGTACTGCCAACAACTGGACCGCTTGAATGCAGCACTCATGCAGAAGAGGCCATCTTTGATCAACAGAGGCCGAATTGTCTTCCATCAGGACAACGCCAGACCACACACATCTTTGGTGACGCGCCAGAAGCTCCGGGAGCTCGGATGGGAGGTTCTTTTGCATCCACTGTATAGTCCGGATCTCGCACCAAGTGATTACCACCTATTTCTGTCCATGGCGAACGAGCTTGGGAGTCGGAAGTTGTCCACAAGAGAGTCCTGTGAAAATTGGCTCTCCGAGTTTTTTGACAATAGGGAAGCGAGCTTCTATAAGAGGGACATTATGAAGTTGGCATCTCGTTGGGAATTCGTCATCGAACAAAACGGCGCATATTTGACTTAAATCGCATTATTATAACTAATTTTATGAACAATTGAAAATTCAATAAAAATACCGCAAGACTTTTTTGACAACCTTTATTATATATAGTTGGCGCATACACCCTTATTTTTGGGTGTTTGGCCGAGTTCCTCTCGGAACTACACTCGGAGATTTGCCATTGCATGCCGAGGGGCGACCGCTATTAGAAAAAACTGTTTCTTAATTTTGGTGTTTCACCGAGATTCGAACCTAAGTTGTCACTGTGAACTCCGAATGGTAGTCACGCACCAACCCATTCGGCTACGGTGGCCGCCTACCTTTACTTTATATAAATTCCGGAGCTCTTTTTGGTAATGTTTTTGCTAATTTTTTTGTTTGATTTTTGTATACAGCATGTCCCACAAAGCCTCCAGCTCTGAAAGTGTTAAACTATTTGGAAGGCCAAGCACAGCCAAAATTTGCACAATCATTTCACACTTATTCACATAGCTGACCAATCAGTCGTTGTTCAGACGGCAACTCGAGGTTATTGGTAGATTTTTTTCGTATATCACTAACAAAGGCTAAATTTTGTTAAACATATCCCAAGTCACGCCAGCCTATCAGCTGATTCTGTTAAATTCGCTCAGAACCGAATAACGGTGTGGTAAATAGCACACTTCTAATAATCTTTTCACCTTATCTCATTTCTCTCCCTCTTTCTTCTCTATTTTGGTCTCCCACTCTCCTTAGCTTAAGGAGCCAAATTGAGTGACCTTCGTTTTCTGGCCATGTGAAATGTAGATTATGTGCAGCATTATCGAAATCCCGGATATATCTGAGATGGCGCACATAGAGCATATTGCGAAACCCTAACTCAAAAGTGACAATGCAAGGAATAAAATCGTTTCAATTTGTAACCATCAACATTTTGATCAAGTGTTTGTATGTGTTTAATAAAAATTCCTAACAAACCTGCATTCCCTGCAGGACTTTAACTCTAGCACAAAAGCGAGCAAGAAAAAGCCATATCCATGGCGCCTACATAATTACATACCACTTGCACCTACAATAGCTGAGCTGCACAATGACCTTCTCTACGCGTCTTATGCCTACTGCATTTAATGACTTATTTAGCGGCATTGCTTTTTTTAACGAATATGTATATCAACTTTTTCATTTTCTGTACCGAGCAACTCAATGGTTATTGTTAGTCAATGCCTTTTTGCCGGCGTTAAGTAACAATTAAGTGAAAATATAATCCTGTGGCTCTTGATCGCCAGCGCTGGCGTTAAGAATTTCGCCTCCTTTTTTTTCTTGCATCTCTAAGCCGGCAATTATCATTAGAGGCCGAAGATAAAATGCAAACGCCTATAAGCATGCACATGCCTATATACATATCTACAAAGTAGAAAAGAAGAAAAGGGAGACACGGGCGGCAGACCATAGATAAATGTCTGCAATAGGCACCAATGAAAAAAAAAAACGAAATCGAAAACGAGAACGAAAAGGAATTCTACTTCTTTTGCATTCGCATAAGAAAAGAGGATTAAGTCGAAGGAAATGCTTACAAATAGTAATTAGGAGGACGACCGACGGGAACTGGAGAGAGCGAAAAGGGATTTAAGTGCACTGTAATAATGTAATTAAAGGATAAAGCAAATGGAGCTAATGGAGAGAACAAGACTGGGTATGATATGGGAAGCTTTTTTAAGACTTTGACTTCATCCAACATCCATTTATGAAAATTCACTCTCGAATGGAGGCTTCTATAGCCCATTGAGATGCCGTGAATGGCACTTGCCCTTATCTCTTTTAAAAGTTGTGTGTACCTTTTAAAAATTGTAGAAGATCCTAGGTTTCCACAGTATTAAGATCTTCCAATTCATTAAAGAATTGTCTACCTAAAATGGTAAACTAGACAGTGTCCTGTTATAACTGAAATCCCTTTGCTAGGACTCTATTTATTTTGGCTTAGCAGAGATTCTGTGCGATTAGCAATGCGAGTCGGCCATAATTGTCAGGCAATTCTGCAGGTAGGTTCTTTGCGTCTTCGTGCATGCGCTGCTCTTACGATCTCCTCAAAGATAAGTAGCTTACATTTCTAGAAGGGTGGGCCCATTATTTGTGTACTCAACTCAGTCAGCTTGGTGCTGAGACTTACTAGTTCATCGGCCCTACAGTTACCCTCAATGCCACAATGGTCAGGTACCCATGACTCTTTTAAGAGATATGCGGCCTTTCGTGACTGCCTTGGAGGTTGTCGACTGTTTTGTAAGGGATCGGATTTTATATCGAATGGTCATCAGTACAAATGTAGATATGATCTCCAGATATCACTTCACACTACACCGGTGTTTCGTCTTCTATTATTGCCATCAGCTCAGCCAGAAATATAGGACAACAGTTGGTGAGGCGAAAACTGAAGGAGATTCCCAGATGTTCAGAATATACTATACGCTGGTTTTTTGCGAGACAGAGGCGTGTGCGATCCTTGGCTGAACTAAGATAGTGATCAGAGTCTGTGATTGAATTGTGCCTTCCATCTTTTGCGACATGATCGAATTGGTTCCGATCTTCATGCAAATTTTGGCCTGGGACTCGGAAAAAACTCTCATGTGGCAGGTGGAATGTAATATATGCAGACACAGGTTCCTGCTTGTAGTCGCATCTCCTGGTGTACAAATGCTACTCAGTGGTTTCACTAAAGTTTCATAACTGTACAATTTTAAACGATACAACAACGCGTTAAAATTATTGAAAATTTTTATGAAAATAGTCGATTTTTAAGACGAACATGTCGCAAAAAGTATAATTTCTGTGTGGAACTAATCGTCCAAATACGACGACAATTCAAAGGTTAGTGAAAAAATATCGAGGAAATGTTTTCTTTTCCTTTTTTCCCCTTTTTTTGAGGATAGAAAATCGAACTGGCAGACCAAAAACTGGACGTCCTGTTAGGAATGTTGCTGTTGTAGCGCAAAATATTGCTGAACAATCTTCAGAATCGATATATCGACGTTCTCAACGGTTTGGCGGATTTTACCTGTAGATGTGTGCTCGTGGTGGGCATTTGAACTATATATTCTGATATATTCATAGAACTCATAAAGCCTATCGTCCTTTGCCCCAAAATTTCAAGGTATGGTTTTTAATTACCCGGGAAAAAAGTTATTATCTACTTGTCTACTCAGTTCAAGGTATCCCTTATGGAAAGAGTGATATTTTCATCCGCGGCATCAAAGCTATTTAGTTGATGATGTCAGCAAAAAATGTTTCTGTTCTCATTCACTGCTAAATCCATTATTTTCATTGTGGATTCGGAGAGCGCACGTCTAACAGTTGAATCTATTTTTTGTTTTTTGAACAACCATGGAGCGCATCTGAAGAGCTACGGAGGATTCAGTAGGGCAGTCGCGGCAATAATTAAAATTTCTCTATCATGAATCGCGCTCGCGAAAGAACTTGAAAGGTTTACGTTCTGCCCATAAAGTTAACAGTCAGAGCATCAACTTATCAGCTGAGATTAAAGAAGTGAATTTAGGAATATACCTACTAATGTATTTGTGAAACTAATGGAGTAATTCAAACTCATATACATACATATATGTATTTCATATGTAAAAGATGAAGCCCAAGCGACTTATATCTGCGCCGTGAACTATGTGCCCTAACATCATATTAAATAAATCGCATATGGAGGTAGGTCTGGTGGCTGCCAATATAACATAATTTAGACCTGTTGTAGGTCCGTTGTGATACCACTAGACTACACTATAGGATGCCTTTTAAACCATCCCGCGGCTTTTTTAAATGAGCTTAACTTCGTTAGTTTAAGATGCGCTATATCTATCCGTTAAAAATGCTGTACCGAACGTGTAAAGTTTTTTCAAACTAACCCTTGCAAATTGCACATTTCAATCCCTGAAACTAAGCCAACTGCGAGCGCAACACCGTTTCGTCCTTTCGCTTTGTATATCATCGACGTCTGTTCCTCAGCTACCAAGAATACTATAAGAATGCTCTAAAAGAAGAAATTATCACACTTGAAAACCTTCAGTTGATTTCTTACCAAACAAGAGGAAGATAATGCTTTAAATATTATACGCAAATTCCCTAGATCTTAAAAATGCGTACTTTAAAGCTTGGAATCATCCATTTAAATCTTGTAAAAGTAGTTTCATATTATTCGAACTGCATCTCAGCACAGGATTATTGCTGCCTTGTGAGCTGTGATAGCACAGCTGTTGGGTGGTAAAACTAAGCGTTGAGCTCATTTGCATACACTTGCCATTGCAGAGAAGGTGCAGTCAGAAACTAATGTGTTGCTGTCGGAATGTCAATTCATATTAGCATTAGCAACTATTGCTGCTGCTATTGCTGTCGTTGTCGTATTCGCTGCCATTGCCTTTTGGCGCATTTGAATTTATACATATTAGGGCGCATCATTCTTAATACAAAAGACAATCCCTACTGTTTTTCCAACGGAATTGGAAAATATATAAAACATATTAAATAAAAATTGTTCGAAAAATACTAAGAATCGAGCTGAACGGGTTTTACTTCTAAAAACCTTATTACTTGGATTGCGTTGAAAAAAATGTTTAACCCTTTTAAGCTCAAATTCGCCCGTGAGCTGATGTGACTTTGATTTTTAAATTAATTTTATTTAAAAAACAACCTGCTTCAAAAAAAACTTTGGAGGTATTTTCAACTCGTCCACCTCACCTAAGTCTTAATATTTTTCTGAAATATTGTGGCAGATGTCCGAAAATATGGTACACTTATCCAATTTTATAATTCCCGAGCACAAACTGCAACTTTTGTATGGCGCAACCTAATGTTTATTTGCCTGGATATGTAATTGCATTTGTAGATTAGGAATGCAGGCTGTAGCTGTGCGGCAATAACAGCTGGGACGCAACTTGGCAGACAGCTCCAAGATGGCAATAAAGCGTGAAGAAAAAATAAGGAAAATTGTCAAATGATAAATGCCCTTGCCGCTGTCGATTGTAACTGCGAAAAATATGCAATTGGAGAAGAATTCAGTGTTGGGAAAATGAAAAGGAAAAAAATCAATTTATTGAAAATATAAAAAGTTTAAAAGCATATTTGTGAAATAAAAAAGTTTGAAACTCAATAGAAGTCTGTACACAAACTAATAGCAAAAGGCAATGACGGATAAAAGGATTTATATCCGTTCTACGCTGCAGCCGAGTGAACTTGCGCGTTATATTTTTTTCATAATACTGTTGGCAGCTAGTTGATGATTTGCTGAATTATTTTTTCCTTTAAAGAGCATTTAAGAAGACGAAATTTCTCCAATTATGAACCCATTCACGACCTACCTTGCTTCAGGTCGAAATCCATTCAATCTTAACTTGCACTAAATGATTGGAAAAGTTTGAAAGATGGGTTTATTGTAATCTTTTCAGGTAGCCAATCGGTTAACAAAGCATGATCTAATAGGATTTTTAATCTTGTGAGGGGGTGTCAGCTTTTGCTAAGGAAAAAAAAGGTAATACTGTGCTGGGTAGCTGGCCACTACAATGGGAATATATCGGGCTTCGCTATACGTTAACTGCACACTGTGAAGCAGATTCATATTCTATAAGACAGAAGAGTAGCTGATTTCACAGCTAGAAATTCCATTTCCGAGGAGAAAACGTAATTTCAGCATACAATAGATCTTAAAGAACTCATCCGTTCTTGTGTTACCGACCACCTTTTTCTATTGTGTTATAAATAGTTGAAATTTCTCAATGAAAATTATCGAAATCAAAAATACAAACTATTCAGATCTTCTTTGAACCATCTTCATGATTGGACCCGTCCAAAACAGTACTATGATGCAACGCACGTCGAATTCCTTTAGAAGAACGATTTATGGGTTTTTACTTATTAATTTTCGAGTATTCATTTACATTTTACTCTACGGAATGAATCGATTTAAGCTATGCGCAAAGATTTTTAAGAGAGCATAGACACTTACAGAGAGGTTCGTAAAATTATCGCTTCCGCTTTTATCATAATAAATTCATTGATTTGAATTTAACTCCATTTACATTCGATTGGGAATCTATATTGAAATTAAAAATATAAAAATAAAATACTACGTACAGCTGCCCTGAAACTTCTGTGTATAAATCATAACGGGGAATATTATTGAAAACAATATGGTAACTGACTGCGCACGCAAATATTTTAATAATGCTTTAGTTGTTTTCTAAAATTTACCTTTTTTAATACATCACATGTCCAGCGAGCATTTACGGCATTTCATTAAAATTTCTTAAGCTATCCTAATTTTTTTTTATTTTGAAGGTCTGAATGTTTATTCGCGAGTTAAAAAGCATTTAAGTACTCGTGAATTGTTTCGAGTTTCTTTGATTATATGAAACAATTCTGGACGGGTGGGACTCAGATTGCGTATAAAACTTTTTGGGCTAATACCGAGATTTGCAAAGCAGTCAAAAAAAAAAATTCTCAAATTAGCAAATAAGTAACTCCTGACTATGGTGGGCCACTAAAGAAGGAATTTCATGCGAAGAGTTTCAAAATCATTGTGAATCCTTATTGTGGTAGCTGTTTGTGAAGCAATACTGACTTTTTTCAGGTAAGATTATATATAAAGGGTGGTTAAGTTTCAAGGGCCGGTGTTGATTTTGAATAAAATACATTTTTTTTAATAAATTATTGTCATTTCTCTTTATTATGATAATATCGGTATATTTCAATTACGTGTGGGTCAAAATATCGGCCAAATGGCCCCCCCCCGGCCTCGGCGGCACACCTCTACCTGGCTTATCGACGTACACCTTTTCTTTCAAATAACCCCAAAGAAATAAGTCCAACGGTGTCAAATCACATGATCTTGGCAGCCAATTGACATCGCCGCGACGTAAGATTATTCGGCCATCAAATTTTTTGCGCAAAAGAGCCATTGTTTCGTTAGCTGCGTAACAAGTGGCCCGTCCTGTTGAAACCATACATCCTCCACATCAATATCTTCAAATTCGGGCCATAAAAAGTTCGTTATCATCTCACGATAGCGAACACTATTCACAGTAACTGCCTGACCGGCCTCATTTTGGAAAAAATACGGCCCAATGATGCCGCCGGCCCATAAATCGCACCAAACTGTCACTCTTTGTCGGTGCATTGGTTTTTCGGCAATCACTCTTGGATTATCATTCGCCCAAATGCGGCAATTCTGCTTATTGACGAATGTGGGAATCCACTGAGATGAAAATGTGCCTCATCACTGAAGATGATTTTCTTCGAACGCCCGTTTCCATAATAAGCCTGAATAAATTTAACGCGTTGCTCAATTGTGTATCTTTCCATGATTCAAATTGAGTTAGTCTGAAATTGAAAAATGTCAAATTAAATGCAGAAAAAAACTTGACATTTAGGTGTGGTTCACATGTTGATTGTGACCATGTTGAATCGGCCCTTGAACTTCAACCACCCTTTATATGAGCTTTCAGGTAACGGACCCTCCAGATATTACAAATTTTTATGTTATGCTTTTTTTTCTTTCGTCCAAATCTCTGGCCAAGGCTTAATTGGTCTTCTTAAACAACAACAGCATATGATGCTTTCTAACTGGTTGGTCTTTAAATTATCCCTGAAAGACACGAGGCAAACATTCATCGTGTGACATTAGAAGGCCATTACGCACTGCGACCAGAGCTGATCTATTGTGAAATCTCGTGTGACATTAAACAAACTCTTTTAAATACTAAATATTCCGCGTTTTGCAAAAAATGTACGTAAATAAATTTGAAAACAAAAAATTCAGTAGCTTCAAACTGATTTAACAAAATTTGTTAATGCATTAAAGCCACAACAGCTTATACGTTTGTATGTATGCGCGTAAGTATGTACATAAAAGTACCACCGACGCTGTCCACTGGTGCGCAGTTTGCCTGTCGTCACGGTAATGGCTGCTGCTTAGTTTAGACACCTGAAGTTAGTTCGGATTAACAGTTGCTTTGTTGGCATTATTGCTACCGTTACCGTAGCGTACAATTTTCGCTTTAGCTTTTGTTGCAACTTCACAACATTTCCTTGTCTTCGTCGACAACTGTTGTTGATATTGCCGGTTTGGTTGCTGTTTATGGTTGCTCCTATTGCTGCCGCTGACGCTACGAGGAAAAATGACGCACATTAAGCATAAATGATACTTAGTCATTTTGAAAATGGGAAAACGTGATCCGCATAAATTTCCAACAAATCCACTTGTCTGTGTACTGTAGTAGACAACAGCAGTAAAAATAGACAACAACACTATGTAGCAACTATTAGGAAAGCAAAGCATGCAAACACACGGTAACTAAAAGTGTAATCACCTAAAGATGTATATGTGTGCATAGATAGCAATAGAAACGACTTGCAAAACCCTGTTGCAAAGGGGCTGAAGCTTTTATCTTTTGGTGCCACCATTTGCCCACCCACCCTAATACTTTGTCAGCTGCTGCCACCCATTCGCAGTGTGTGGCTTTGTGGCATCCGACACCTGAATGGGTGGGCAATTGATGCTCATTTATATACGTTGTCTCTGCATAATGTCTATGAGGCACTTTAGCAAAAATGGCTTTCTTCCCGCCTGCCTGGCTGCTTGCCTGCGCTCTAATGAAACGTAGCGAAAAGTGTATAAAATTGCCAAATTTACTTGCAATTTCAATGTTTAGTGCAATAACATTAAAATTTAATTAAAATGTAGAGAAATTAGTGCTGCTATTAGATTTACTATACTGCCATTGTAATAATATGAGTATATTCAAATTAATCTAGGTATGTATGTGAGTACAATTTTACATAACTATATATGTTTCAATAAATTTCTATAGCACTTTCAATGACAGAGAATTTGGAAAGTTATTTGTGCTATAAAAGAGCCATTTTAATTATCTCCTCACTTAGCAGTTTGACTCTATTAAAATTATATTGAAAACCATATATTTTAAGCGCAACGCTTTCCGTTGAGTAGAGGCAGGTATATGAATTGTATTCGCATAAGGAAAGCTCTTTCTGGAATAAACATTCCTCGCATCTGGTGAAAGGTAGTAGTAACAGAAATCATAGCTCCCTCGTTATCCGATTATGATCAGATACGACTAGAAAAGCAAAGAACAACAAATCTGCGGGAACCGACAGACCACCGGCAGAGCTATTCAAATATAGTAGCTGCTACATACCAACTTGGTTAAAAAGTCCTCGGAACAACCGCCAGGAGACGCTCAAAGTCAACTGATTTGAGTTTTGTGTTTTATTTTTTTGGTTTTTGCTATCAAAATGTCTCTTTACCGCCATTGCTTGACATTTGTAAAACTGACGCCGTCTGGAGTAAATCTAACTCTGCACATGTTTTCGATTTTTTACAGTTTTAAAATGGATTTGAAGTTGCAACAACGACTTCGTATTAAATTTTGACTTCTATTTAAAAGTGATTTCTATGGTGTGAAAACCTTAGAAATGTTATGAAACTGTTTCGGTCAAGATACTCTAAAGAAAACAGCCGTTTACCGCGTCGAGTGGCGTGAACACTTCAGAAGAGATTGAGAGACCATTGCGGATGACGAACGGAAAGTGAAAGAAAGTTGATCGTTAACACCATATTAACCATTACAGAGCTGGCAGAGAATTTGAACATTGCTTTTGGAGCCGTGTAGGACATTGTAGTTAAATATTTGTGTTCGCGCCGTGTTGCTGCAAAGTTGGTCCCAAAGTACGGCCGGCAAAAAAAGGGGGCCCGAATTGATAACACAAAGGATATGATTTCAAAGGCTGAATCCGACAAAACGCATCATTAGTGGAGGCAAGACGTGGGCTTAGGAGTACAACGCGCACTCCAGACATCAGACGAGTGAGATGACAGTTCTGCATGAACCAAGACCATAAAAGCCACGTGGATTTCCGTCAAAAAAGAAAGCGATGCTTACGGGTTTTATGGATTAAAACGGTATTCTACACCATGAATTTTTAGCAAAAGGTCAAACTGTTAGTAAGGAGTATTATTTGGGCATTATGAGACGTTTACGCGAGACAACTCGCGAAAAAGAAAAGAATTTGTGCGAAAATATGTCGTTGATTTTGTACCATGATAACGCACCGTCGCTGGTTGGTTGGTTGGTTAAAGTGGTGCTTCATCCGGAATCCAACTAGCGCTTTCGCACCATTTTGTTGCTGTTTACAGCATCACTATATGCAGTCTGTGAGGTATAAGAACCTTATTACGTTGTTAACGTCTATGCCAGACAATAGTTCGAGACTCTCGGTTTGCCCAAGGTTGACATACTCTATCTCCATAGAGCAGGGCGTTCATAGAGGAAATGGAAAATCGTTTTCATTTTCTCAGGCTGTTGACAATTGTGGCAGTGTGTTGTGAAAGATGCCTATTTTGGGTGTTTGTTACCCGACAGGCCTGTTATGACTACCGTGCGTCTACAGGCGTCGTTTTATCTTTGTAAATGTTGACGATTGTGTGAGGTTGTAGGTGGGCCATAACGTTTTGGCTAATTTTTGCCACGTCGCACAGTTCCATCATTATCCATGAATTTTCGGCCAAGAACGAAACGAATACCATTTCACAGCCTTCAAATCAGGTGGATATGGCTTCCTGCGATTTTTTCTGTCGAGTCAGAAAAGAACTACGGGAAACGCGTTTTAGCAGCCGAATGGAAATAATGGGAGAATTAAATCTGAATCAAACGCTGGCATGCAATAAGTGCATGGCAGTTGATGGAGAATACTTTCAAAGCGATAATATCACTCTTGAGAAGTAAACTTGTATTTTAAATTTGTATATATTCCTGGAACTATTTTTTTATCAACATGGTATGGTAACTTCTCCGAACCGTTTTTTATCAAGCGAGGTAAAAGGGCTTTTTTATGAGGGCTTCCAGGGCTGCCAGCTGTGCTAAAAGCATATTTAACGTTCAGAGTTGTTTTTTGATAGCATCCACTGTTGAGCTGGATTTCCTGTAGTCGAACTGGTATGTGAATAAAATACGTTTAGCTTCTGCGTAAGATGATAGCCCGTAGCAAATTATTCTCTCAAGAATTTATCCCATTGTATTTATTCAGCTTATTAGTTGGTAAGACTCAGGTTCACCAACCTTTTTATTTCCCTTCGCCTACAAGTACAAGCGCAGACCCCTTTTTCTTTAAATAGTCGTTAAGACCGGTTTGGAATACCGCTAAAACTATGTCTGAACGCTTAGCAATAGCGACTTTCAGCGCCTTATTTTATATGCCATCCAGGTCTGGAGCTTTTTGGGACTGAATTTTATCAAACGCCGATTGGAGTTCTCGGTCGGTAACATACGGTATTGAATGCAATACGACAACATGTTTTCAGATATTTGAGGAAAAAGAGCCGTAACAATTTTTCCCCCTCTCACTGGGCAAGTAATTTGTGGTATTTGAGCGCTTTTTGTTTTGGATAATACCACGCGGTAACCAGTGTCCCAGAGGTTGTTTATAGCTTCTTCACAAAGTTTCTTGAAAGTTTATTAGTTTCTGGTTTTAACAGCTGATATGACCGTATGTATTTGATTTTCCATTTTTTCAACGAACGCCAATCGAAAACTACGCAACCGATAAAAAAATTTTTTTTACTGATTGACAGCTGAATTGCCAACTATCAAATAACAAAATGTGTTTAACATTTGTTCTAAGTCTGCAAACTTAAAAATTCAACTAGGAGTGAAATCCGCAATTACCTAGTTGCCAACCCAATATTTTAATATTTGACAGATGCTGCCTATCGAATCGTCTGATTTGCTGGATACACAAATAAAAAAGCAAACTGAAGCAACTGTAGGTAAATTCAAAATATAACCGATTTCGGTGTTCTTTTTGCAGCTAGGATACGAAAGAATGTGGTGGCAAGGTATAAGAACTGATTGGACTCGTGATTAGAAATTTGTTTAAAAAAAAATCGCTTTCCTAGTAGCATATTAAGCGGTGATTCACAAAATTTGTTTAATACTTTTTTTATGTCTGCCGAACACGACCGAGCAAATCGTAGGCAATCGAATGGAATTATCACTAAATTCGCTTCCTAATGGGCAGTAGGTATATATATGTACATAGTATATGCAACAAGAATCACAAAAATTGTATTCTCCACAATATACATATGTATGTAGATATTCACCTATGTATGTATGTCCGCATAGATTAATTCCCAATATCTCTAGCTACCTGCCCATTGCACAGTTGGAGTGCCTAATTTTGCCAGCATGTGCTTGAAAAGCGACTAAAAAATAAGGTTCCTTTATAAAAAAGTGTCCATGTCTGCTACATACATACATACATATGCATGCATGCACAGAAATACTCGAACAAAAACGGAGAAAATTAACTTGTTATTGCCATTGTTGGGCACACAATAGCCGAAATTTATAAATTTCTTTCCTCACCTTCTCACTACCCCAATAAAATAACAAAATTCGATTGAATGCTGAAGATAACATTGTTGGAGTTTGTTTTTCTGCTGGTGTTGATGTTGTTTTTTTGTTTTTTCTCAATCTAAAAATTCCCTACACAACGCACCCTTGGACTACCTATAATTTTCTAGTGCAGCTGATAATTTCAATGATGCTGATGTTTCCGCTGTGCTGGCCTGCACCTCTTGGTTGATTGAGACATATTTTGTTATCTATTGAGAGGCTAAACGAGTCTGCCGGCCAGTAAGTAGGCATGTCTGGGCTAATTGATCGACTGGTTCTTTTGTAGCCTACGCTATAAAAACCGAGACTCCAACAGAATGTGGGTACATACATACATATATACAAATATTTATGTATGCACATACATACTTACATATTTCACAACTCAATGCATGAAAACTTAATAAAACACAAGCGAACGCTTTTTTACATAGTGTTCGTAGATATTTGTATTTGTATTTGTATTTGTATGATTGTAGACATATAGAAGTTAGAAGCTTAGTAGTCGCTTATTGCATCAGTGCGATTTGCTTTTCAAGTGAATTAAATATTTATTAAATGAGGCCAAAACTTACCACGAATACGAGATTGAGTAAACAGCAACGAATTTTTTTATTTATGTACTGCTCGCTTCTCGCAACGAAATCGAAATTGAATCAAAAGCAATATCATGCATGCGAGCGCACATACATATGCACTATGTATGCATGTGTGTATGTATTTTAGTGCGGTGCTAAAGTATTGCAACGTTAATGAAATTATATTTTTATGATAACCACACAACGAAAAGTAACCCGGCGAACTAAATATTCTATATTTTCTTACAGCGGGTTCTGGTTATGATCTGGGTCGTATACATAAATACGATAGCCACATTAGGGGTGCCAAAATACTAAGAAAAATCATATGGTTCATTGGAAAAAAATAGCATAAAAAAACTTGAAATTCTTTGGAAAAACAACAATTATAGCAACAAAAACAAATAACACACTATTTCCACACTGTCAACAAACTGTTTTACAAACTTTAATACAGACTTTTTAATTAAATATGTACATAAGTGAATGCGTAATTTTTAATTAAAACGTAAAATTACTTAATTTAATAGGTGATATGACCATTACCTTCAATAACATTTTTTAGGCGCTTTTTCATGGAATGGTTCAATTTCTTTATGTCCTATTCGCTCGGTATATTCTGTCTTTCCTCCATTATTGCAGTTTTTAATGGTGCTGCATTCCTTGGATGCGTTTTATGGACTCTTTTTCCCACCCACAAATTTTCAATCAAGTTTATGTCGGGATTCTTGGCTGGTGTATTTACAACGTAAAGGCAATTGTAGATAAGCCATATTTGCACATTATGCTCCCTATGCTTTGGATCGCTGGCTCGGTAAACTGTATGTAATTAGTCGTGCCATAAGTTTTGTTACAAGTTAAGTCGATTATAGGTATGAAATTATAATACATTTTCAATAAAGTTAGTTTTGGTCATCATTTGCTTTTACACAAGCCTTCAAATCATTAGGACATTCATATATTGCAGCACGCACGGTATGTATATGTATAATTGGCGCGTACACCCTTTCTGGGTGTTTAGCCGAGCTCCTCCTCCTATTTGTGGCGGGCGTCTTGATGTTGTTCCATAAATGGATATTAACGTCGCTGCTCGAACCAAAGATTGTTTCAGACTCTCCAAATTTCTGTGAAGTTTTCGATAGGAAATGTTCTCCAATTTAGGCCCCAAACTATAGTCCAATGGGCTCAGATCTGAACTACCAAATGGCCAATCTTCTGCAGCTATGAACCCAGGAATATTATATTTTACCACTGCTGAGTGGTTTTTGCCTGATGAGCTGAGGCGGAATCCTGCTAGAAGATACAACGTTCTCCATTGAGAGAGTGCTGCTCAACTGCTTCACCACTTCTTCTAAGATATCCTTCTGCAACACTTTTACACCGGTCTTAACCCCCTTTTCGCAGGAATGAAGAAATGTAACGCCTTTACAAGGCACTCACCACCAAGCCTGGATTACAGAGACTGGATCAAAATTTTGCACCTTTAGAAGTTTTAGCATAGATTTCATCGTTTTGTTCATTAAAAACTTCTTGAATAGTGAAAATTTTCCCATCTATGAAAGGAATATTTTCATGACCGTTGACCGCGTGCCATCCAAGAATCTGCTTGAATCTGTCCAATCTAATTTTCTGCAAGCGCGTTGACAAAAAATGACCGATAGAGCGACGGAAAGCTTTCATGTGGAAATCATCTGTAATTAGTTTTGAACTGGATCTGGTCGATACATTCATTTCACTGGAAATGATTTTCTGCTTTAGACCTTTGGGAAAAACGATTGATCGAGCGGTAAACAAACGTTCTGAAAATGCGATTTTCCTTAGCTTCACACGCCATGGGTAACAAGCGAGATCTGCCTCGAAACTGAGTATAATTTATGAGTACACAATGCATAAGAAAAAAAGCAAAACTGACGGAACTTTTTTCTGCAAATTTGTTCTCGCCGTTTACATTGTAAAATTTGTCACAGAATTTATGGCAAGACTAAGTAGTTTTGACATTGCTTTGCTATCATTAACACGTTTTTGTGTTTGGCCAACAGTGAGCAAACGCGACACCCACTTTGAACAGAGCTTTTTGATAGTCAAATGCTGATGCAATATAAAGCCAACACATACTTTTCATATCTTTACGATATCAGCTAACTCACGCAACTTCACTTTTCGAGCATTCCAAACGATTTTGTGGTTTTTTTGATGTTTTCTGGTATTACCGCCTCATTTGGACGTCCACTGTGGTGTGCATCATTGGTGTCCCTACGACCACGTTTTAATCAAAAAACCATCGTTTTGTGGTTGTTTCTAATGAAACGGAGTCCCCATAACACTTTTCAATCCATTTCTTCGCTTGAACGGTGTTTTTCCCCATCAAGAAGCGGTGCAAAATTAAAACACAAATTTTTTTTATCTTTTGTTTTGAAAACAACAAAAGTAGCGTCGCTCTTAGCGCAATAACTCACGAACTGATGAAAGAAGATCATGAAATTTTAGCTTGAAAAAGAAGTGAATACCATAAAACTAGTGCCATCCGTGTGTTAGGCCTGGGACTTTTCAGCCCATGTGTTATGCATCTACGTATGGTAATTCGACGTCTGACGACAAGCGGCTACAGTATACGACGCCAAAGAACTCAGAAGTCGACTCACGAGAAGTTTTGTTTTAAATGGCGTCTCCATACAGTAATTGTGAGTAATTGATTCCAGCGTAGAGACTTAGAAAGCACAAAAATCAACCAACCAACTAAGGCAACCAAAAATGCCTAATAATCAAAAATCTAAAATTTGAACACCCTTAACTTTTACCCGTACTTGTACATACATAGTATGTATATTTCCACTATGAATGCGAGTATTAGTTTGTGCTTTACGTTCAGCATCCTGAATTCAATTGTGTTTTCCAACATTCCAAGCACGTCTGTAGTAGATAATATTCGTTTAAGTATCGATGACTCAAGTGAAAATAAAAACGTGCTGGTATTTTGCTAATGCAGCAACAACTGCGATAGCCGCATGTGTGCGCGTATGTACATACAAGTATTAGCATATATTAATATATTTGTACAAACTTGCAGACCCATGTGTAAAGGATAGGTTTGCAAGTTATCAGTAAATAAACGAAAAACCCGGATTGCATATTCACCTTTAAATGGTGGCCTAAATAAAAGTTTGTTGTTGAATGATAAGTCGAGTCTGCGTCAGTTCTTCACTGCCCGAAATATTGACTGCCAGTCAGAATCACACCCATGACGAAATAAATGAAGTACTTTCTATTGAAAAACTTGAAAAAAATGCACATAAGTATGTATGTACATTGGGATTTAACCCTTGAAACGAAAGTGCTGATGTGGCAAAAGAATGTAGTGGAATGAATGGCCGGACATTTTTTTCCAGGCACTCAGGCAAGATTGCCAATTGCACTTAAAGCCAAGCGATAGAATTCAAAGGACAGGGAAAGGCAGGTGTGGTACGAATTCATTGCTCCTCCGCAAACTTTAGAGACCCCTTTATAAAGCATTCCAGTTTATAGAAGGAAAGAGAATTTAGCTCGGGCATTCGCAATATATCCGATCCAAAAATGTACTTTCAAAGTCTGGAGAATGCTGGATAGTGGATCGTCGATAATGACCGTGCTGATCATATGTCATTCTTATGGATTGTGCATCGTAATTAATCTTATCAGGGTTCGTAGCTTATCCCTTCCCTGTTTGAGCAGGAGTTTTGCCACCATCTTTTAAGGCCTTTTCAGAAAACACTTGACTGTATTGCGCCAATGGCTCCCATTCGCTTTATTATTGGAAACATTCATGTACGCGACTGTTGCCACAATGCTTGACCCTAATAATATTCCGGTCCAATCAAACGTCACAAAGAACCGCATTAATTTATACATCAGCCAATTTCATTGCCTTGACCACAACAGTGTCCCGACAACCACACCAATTCATCCTCATTCCACCTTGCAACAGAGTTCAGTTTCAACCTGCATTCGTGAACTATTTTTAAAAAAGTGCGAGTGGCATCCAAGGGCTTTTAGCGAAGCTTAGCTATCACTGTCAAACAAGCTTTAAAAACTCTTATTGGAGCCCCTATGATCGCTCCTCACCTTATCAAAAGAGATTTAAGAAAACTTTATTGACTGCTCAGTCACCACCCGTGTTTTGGCATGGAGGCTATTATCATCGCGCTGTCTGCCGTAGTCTGCTACCCGGAAATGGGCTTACAAGAGTGCTGCATGTGTCTAACAGCGAGGTGGTATAAGATGCATGAGGTTTTCTGAAAAAATCCTGGAAGGAAGGTTTGCCCTTCGTCCTTAAGGTCTTTTGTGCCCTCGGCTCATCAGATCACATCCTCCAAGCCCAAATCTTTCAACAAACTTAAAATGACTATAGGTTTAGCTGACCGTGTTTGCCTTCTTCTTCTTAATTGGCGCTATAACCGCTTACGCGATTTTGGCCGAGTTTAACAAAGCGCGCCAGTCGTTTCTTTCTCGTGCTAACCGGCGCCAGTTGGACACACCAAGTGAAGCCAAGTCCTTCTCCACCTGATCTTTCCAACGCAGAGGAGGCCGCCCCCTTCCTCTGCTACCACCAGCTGGTACCGCATCGAATACTTTCAAAGCCGGAGCGTTTGTATCCATTCGGACGACATGACCCAGCCAACGTAGCCGCTGGATCTTTATTCGCTGCGCTATGTCTATGTCGTCGTAAAGCTCATACAGCTCATCGTTCCATCGTCTGCGATATTCGCTGTTGCCAACGTGCAAAGGTCCAAAAATCTTACGCAGAATCTTTCTCTCGAACACTCCAAGCGTCGCTTCATCGGATGTTGTCATCGTCCAAGCTTCTGCGCCATACGTTAGGACGGGCATGATGAGAGTCTTGTAGAGTGTTAGTTTTGTTCGTCGAGAGAGGACTTTACTACTCAATTGCCTACTTAGTCCAAAGTAGCACTTGTTGGCAAGAGAGATTCTACGTTGGATTTCAAGGCTGACATTGTTATCGGTGTTAATGCTGGTTCCTAAATAGACGAATTCTTTTACAACCTCAAAATTATAACTGTCAACAGTGACGTGGGTGCCGATACGCGAGTGCGCCGACTGTTTGTTTGAAGACAGGAGGTACTTCGTTTTGTCCACCAGACCCATTCGCTTTGCCTCTTTATCCAGTTTGGAGAAGGCAGAACTAACAGCGCGGTTGTTAAGGCCGATGATGTCAATATCATCGGCATACGCCAGCAATTGTACGCTCTTATAAAAAATTGTGCCTGAGCGATTAAGTTCTGCGGCTCGCACGATGCTCTCCAACATCAGGTTAAAGAAGTCACACGACAGGGAGTCACCCTGTCTGAAACCTCGTTTGGTATCAAACGGCTCGGAGAGGTCCATTCCAATTCTGACGGCGCTGTTGGTGTTGAGCAACGTCATCTTACATAGCCGTATTAGTTTTGCGGGGATACCAAATTCAGACATCGCGGCATACAGGTAACTCCTTTCCGTACTGTCGAATGCAGCTTTGAAGTCGACGAAAAGATGGTGTGTGTCGATTCTCCTTTCATGGGTCTTTTCCAAGATTTGGCGTATTGAGAATATTTGGTCGATGGTAGACTTTCCAGGTCTGAAGCCACACTGATAAGGTCCAATCAGTTGGTTGACGGTGGGCTTCAGCCTTTCACACAATACGCTCGCTAGAACCTTATAGGCGATATTTAGAAGACTAATCCCGCGGTAATTGGCACAAATTGCAGGATCGCCCTTCTTATGGATTGGGCAGAGCACACTTAAATTCCAATCGGCAGGCATGCTTTCATCCGACCATATTTTGCATAGGAGCTGATGCATGCACCTTACCAGCTCCTCGCCGCCATGTTTGAATAGCTCAGCCGGCAGTCCGTCGGCGCCCGCGGCTTTGTTGTTCTTTAGCCGCGTTATCGCTATTCTCACCTCGTCATGATCGGGTAGCGGAACGATAATTCCGTCGTCAACGATTGGGGTATCGGGATCTTCACTTTCTCGGTGACATGCGCAGCTGTCACTGTTTAATAGGTTCGAGAAGTGTTCCCTCCATAATTTAAGATTGCTCTGTACGTCGGTCACCAGTTCGCCGTCTTTGTTCTTACAGGAAAACGCCCCGGTCTTAAAACCTTCTGTAAGCCGCCGAACTTTCTGGTAGAATTTTCGGGCGTTGTTCCTGTTGGCCAGCATCTCAAGCTCTTCGCACTCACGTATTTCGGCCTCTCGTTTCTTCTGTCGGATAATACGTCTCTCTTCCTTTTTCAGCTCTCTGTAGCGATCCCACATGGCTCGCGTTGCGCCCGATCGCAGCGTGGCTCTATAGGCGGCATCCTTTCTTTCTGCGGCAGCATGACATTCCTCGTCGTACCAATTGTTTTTTCGGGCTCGCCGGAATCCGATTTCTTCTTCGGCGGCGGTACGTAGAGAACGAGAAATGTTGCTCCATTGTTCGTGGATGCCGGTTTGTTGGGCAGTACTCTCTGAGAGCAGGAGTGAGAGTCGAGTGGCGAATCTTCTGGCTGTCTGTTGTGATTGCAGCTTTTCGAGGTCGAACACTCTTTGCGTAGGTAGATGCACGTTTTTTGCTGCACAGAGGCGCGTGCGCAGTTTGGCTGCAACAAGGTAGTGATCCGAGTCAATGTTGGGTCCTCGGATCGTACGTACATCTAATACACTAGAAGCGTGTCTTCCATCTATCACAACATGATCGATCTGGTTTCGCGTTTTTCGGTCAGGGGACAGCCAGGTAGCTTGGTGTATCTTTTTATGCTGGAATCTGGTGCTGCAGACTACCATGTTTCGGGCCCCGGCGAAGTCGATCAGCCTCTGTCCGTTACCGGATGTTTCGTTGTGTAGGCTGAATTTTCCGACTGTGGGACCAAAAATTCCCTCCTTGCCCACCCTGGCGTTGAAGTCGCCAAGCACGATTTTTATGTCGTGGCGGGGGCAGCGCTCATAGGAACGTTCCAGGCGCTCATAGAAAGAATCTTTGGT
Organism: Anastrepha ludens; assembly: GCF_028408465.1. NCBI lineage: Eukaryota > Metazoa > Arthropoda > Insecta > Diptera > Tephritidae > Anastrepha > Anastrepha ludens. The sequence continues at coordinate 54,334,644 of NC_071500.1, read as the reverse complement.
CGCATCGTCCTTCTCTTCCGTCGGGGCGTGGGCGCAAATTAGCGATATGTTAAAAAAACGGGCTTTGATGCGGATTGTTGCGAGACGCTCGTCCACCGGAGTGAACGACAGGACTTGGCGACGAAGTCTCTCTCCCACAACAAATCCGACACCGAATTTGCGCTCCTTTACATGGCAGCTGTAGTAGACGTCGCAAGGTCCTATGGTTTTCTTTCCTTGCCCCGTCCATCGCATCTCTTGGATGGCAGTGATGTCAGCCTTTACTCTCACGAGGACATCAACCAGCCGGGCAGAGGCACCCTCCCCATTAAGGGACCGGACATTCCAGGTGCATGCCCTCAAATCATAGTCCTTAGTTCGTTTGCAGGGGTCGTCATCAGTATAGGGAGGTCTCATCCGAGGCTTTTTTAAAGTTTTCATTGGGGGCGATTTTTAAGTGGCGGGTCCCAAACCCAACGCACAACCAGCTATCCTGGAATGTTTCGCCTTCTCACTTTAGCTCACTACCGAACGGGTGTTCGGAAGCTACCCAGAGGATACGTGGGCTAATCCCGGCCGTTGTGAGCTGCTTGAACCATATGTAGAAGAATCGTCCTGGCCACTCCCAAGTGAATGGCGATCAGTAACTTTCCCCACTTGCGTGGACTTCTACACATGGAACCATCCTCCTGTGTTTGCCTTACTTCTACCCAAATCTCGCCTAGATGTTTGCCCTTTCTTCTCGCTACGGCATAACAAACGAGAAGAATTTATGTTAGAGTTTCCAGGGATTGGGCGTAGAAATAATAGGAATCAGTGAACCATATCCCAAGCCTATGCACATGGCTTCTCAACTTGCAGAAACCTGTGAGAGTGTCAATGAGCCTTCTCTGTTTGTCCTTTGGGAGGGTTATAAGATACCTGAATCTGAATTCTGAATATAACTCCGCAGTAGGTACTGCGTCTGGCGTAGCCCCATAATTTGGTACCAGTTTACATCTGGCATTCTTAGCTCGTCGTTTCTGAGGTCGTCTTTGATGTTCTGTTGTTCTATAGCAAGGAAGAACTCAGATTCTATTAGCCAATGCATTCGTTACTTCGTTCCCAGTTATACCCATATGTCCTGGGGCTCATGTTGGTCGGATGCGATTCTTCATTCCTGCCAAATTCCATTTTTTGATGCATTCAGGAACTAATGAGGACTTAACTGCAAAGTGTAACAACGGTTTGAGTGTCGCCTCACCATCACTCAGAAAGGAAATTCATTCATTCTGGAAGTTTCTATCTAAGTTGATCTCTGCACATAGACAGCTGCATGCATTTCCATCTGGAAGATGCTGAAAAAACTACTCATCGGCACAGACCGCTTTGTTTGTGGGACTTATATACCAGCGCATATGCCTTCGGTTGGGCATCATAAAGGGGAGCGAAGTGTAACTCGATGACAGATTTAAGAAAGTGAAGTATATCACCTATCACTCCCAATCTTCCCAATTTCGCCTGCGTGTAGGGATGCTGCTAACCCCGTTCGGAGATTAAATGCCTCCAAAGAAAAAGATAAACGTCAGTGGAAGGAAGGGTAATAAAAGATACTAAGGTGAGAATTATCGAAAGGGAGTTAGGTTTCAGGTCAGCATAAAAGTTATTGCTAGGAATCGAACAACAATTAGTTGTGCAAATGTAATCTGGTACATCAAAGTGCAAAGGATTTGACGGTACGATCGCATTCTACGATTGAGCAACGATGGAGCTATAAAAAAGATCTTCGAAACAAATCCACAAGGCGACAGAAGAAGAGGACGGCCATGTAAACGATGAGAGATGACATTTCAGGCGACTTTGGAGCTATGGGCATATCTGATATCAGACGAAAAGCTGACGAACGTTTGACGTGGAAGTGAATTGGAACAGAAGCTATAGTTCACCCCGAACTGTGATGCTATGATGTTGATGATGGCTTCAGGTGTTCTCGGGCCATCTGTATGCCAGTGCAAGGTACACGCTTCGAGTTTGATTTCGAAAACAGGTCGACTCTAGGTTACTTTATCGATCGGTAGTGAATTTCTCCTGAACTTTAATTACAAGGTGGGCAAATAGGAGCTGTAGGCTTATGAATCTCATGTTCTCAAAGATGAAATCAATTTTCCTTTACCAACACCATATTAAATGGCTGATTGCTGTATAACTATGTATATGTATGCATATACTCATTTATACACATATATATATATACATATAATATATATAATACTATATACCCACGTATATATAAAGGTGCAACTAATTCAATTTTGCCACTGTCGCATGTAGTTAAAATGATAGAGCTTCACAGTTGCTGAAACGAGTATAGCAGACGCTTTTAATTGAAGCACTTAGCTGATGTGTGTAAGAGTTTCCTTTCTGATAACAGCTACATATGTAAATGTACCACATTTGCACTAGAAATAAACAACTAAACGATATGTGTGTGTGTATTTGTATAAATTAAGGCTTCCAAAAAGAATTCATTTATCTGCTAAATGAAATATGTCAGAGAGTGACAGGTGAGCCACAAATAAACTCATATGAATCTATTTACTTATAAATATTTATTTTGCTGAAAGCCACAAAACTAAAAACAAAGAAAGGAATTTCACAAGCAATTTATTTCTGAATTGCTGATTTATGTTTATACTCGTGTACAAAAGCCTCTCTGCAGGTTTATTTTTATGGGAATTACATACATTTACGGGAAATACATTTCCACTAGATTTCATGAAAATGAATTTTTTAAACGACTTTTGAGTAGCAAATTCAAGTTCAATCACACAAATGCGTGCTTTCCTAAGTTTATACATTTGAAAGTTCATATATTACATACTTACAAGTGTGTTTTTGTAAATTAAATTATCGGTAGCAGCCAGATAAAACCCCTTATCTGCCAAGGAGCAAAGGGATCGGTAGCAAATAAAAGCTATTTTCCCCTCATTTATTAAAGCCCAATATATGCTTATCTCGTAACTCTTACAAAGAGGCTTGCACTAGGCTATGATGCACTTAATGTATGCAATAATACAGAGCAAAAGTCAGTAAAGTACAAAAAATAAGTGTGTGTTTGTGTGAACCCATTTTTTTTTGTTTTTTTTTGCACATATCCGATCAGTTGGTAAATTTCTAATGGCTTTCGTTTTCCTCTGTGGTTTGACAAAGCGGCGAGCACTAAAGCTTTTAATGGCAGTGATAAACGCCATTTTCTTAACACATCTTGCGTGAAGTGGGCTATTGAAGGATTCTCGAATTATGGAATAAAAAGGAAGAACTTTTCAGATGAGTCACCTCCTGATGCTCGAATCCAACTCGCTTTATTGGCATTCAAATTCGTTTGGCAAACAATTTCCAGCTGCAGCAAATTCCGCAAAAAATAAAAATATTTGAGACACAAAGCGTTATCTTTCAGCTAAAGTATGCTGGCATGAACTCTTCAGAACTTGAATTATGAAACGACAGGCATTAAATGTACGATAAAACTTTACTTTATTTTACTGAGCGTCGCTGGCCCTTACTGTCAAATTCTGGGAATTCAAATTAAAGCGATTTATTAAATCAGGAAAAAATGCGAATTTGAAAGATTTGTTATCTTAAGCCACTCTTTGATGGGTTTAATTCAGAGTTTTACGCTTTAACTCTAATGCGCGGTATTGAATCTATCGAACTTAAGATGCGAATTTTAATCCGAAAGTAATCAGTTGTTCTCCTTAGAAAAGTTGTCTGAGTTATCCACATAAAGATCCTGCCCTCCAACACGTAATAAACGCAAGGTGAAGCCTCCCTGGTGGAACAGGGAATTAGGAGCACAAAGACGTAGAGTACATGAATTCTATAGGTTAGCCAAAGTGGCTGACAATGAGTTCTGTTGGAAAGAGTATAAGGATCTACTAAAAGTGTACAAGAAAGAGATACGTAAAGCCAACAGAGAATCTTGGAAAGACTTCTGTAGCAGTATGGAAGACACTAACGATGTGGCTAGACTCAGGAAACTGCTATCCAAGAATCCGTCTATGCCAAGAACAATACGAAAAATTAACGGGGAGTGGGCTGACAGCTGTGAGGACTCTCTAGAAGACCTAGTCAGTACACATTTTCCAGGGTGTGCGGACATTACAGATCTCGAACCTAGAGGAGATATTGTGCACGAAACCCCGACGAACGTAATTACAACCAACAAAATAGAATGGGCTATACAAAGTTTCGACCCATATAAATCGCCAGGACTGGATGGAATCTTCCCAGCCATGCTCCAAAAGGTAAGCCACCCTGTGGCACCATGGTTAAGAACGATATTCAGGGGATGCCTGAGGTTCAGCTACGTTCCTGTATCGTGGAGAGAAGCGAGGGTTGTGTTTATTCCAAAAGCGGGAAAAAGCAACCCTCTATACTCAAAAGAATACAGGCCCATTAGTTTGACTTCATTTCTCCTGAAAACGTTAGAGAAGATTCTAGATACATACATTAGAGACACAATTGCGCCGGACGAATTATCCAAAGCGTAGCATGCTTACACTAAAGGCAGATCCACTGAAACTGCACTTCACTCACTTGTACTAAACATAGAAAAGGCGTTAGAATATAAGGAGTATGCTCTAGGAGTATTTCTAGATATATCAGGGGCCTTTAACAACGTGACAAAAGATGCTATTTTAAATAGCATAGAGTCACTTAATGTGCAACCCGCGGTTTATCTATGGATAAGGCAGCTATTAGCTAGCAGAAAGATAAGAGCGGAGTGGAACGATGCGAGCGTCACCAAATATGCATGCAGAGGTACTCCGCAAGGTGGGGTACTATCGCCGCTATTATGGCTACTAGTAGCAAATGAAATTCTTAAGAAACTTGACAGAGGGGCACCTAAACTAGTGGCATATGCCGATGACATAGCTATAGTAGTTACAGGAAAGTACCTGGACACCATCAGTAATGTGATGAACAGCACTCTCAAAACGATACATCAATGGGCATCTCACGCAGGGCTAGGGATAAACGCGGGAAAAACGGGTATGGTACTTTTTACCAGGAAGTACAAAGTTCCGGCGGGGAACCTCCCGAAGCTAGGCAACAACGAATTACTTCTCAAGGATTATGCAAGGTACCTCGGAGTAATATTGGACAGCAAATTGCTGTGGAAGCACAACGTTGAGGAGAGGGTGAAAAAGGCCAGTAATGCGTTGTACGCATGTAAAAGAATGCTGGGCGTTACTTGGGGTCTATCACCCTCCCTGATGCATTGGTGCTACACAGCAGTAGTCAGACCGATATTGCTGTACGGAACCTTAGTATGGTGGACTGCGACAAAAAAACTGACATACTTAATGCCGCTGGAAAGGATTCAACGACTCGCTGCTCTGTGCATAACAGGAGCGATGAAGACCACTCCAACGGCGGCGCTGGAAATGATACTCAGCATGCCACCTATTGACCTCATGGCAGAAAACCTGGCAGCGAAATCCGCGAGGAGGCTAATGGTTGCGGGGGTATTCATCTGCAGAACCCTCGGTCACAGCTCAATAGGAAAGTGGAGCTCAGGTGGCACAGACTACATGACTCCGTACTTTAATTGGGAGAGAAGGTTCCGCACTAAAATTGAAGAGGAGGGATGGCACAAAGGCATGAAGCCTGGCCATAGAACCTTTCACATCTATACAGACGGCTCGAAAACTCCAGACGGAGTGGGAGCGGGTATCTACTGCTCAAAACTAGGAATAAGGCAGTTTATCAAGCTGCCAGACCACAGCAGTATTTTCCAAGCGGAAGTTTTTGCTGTGGGGAAGGCCGCGGAGCTAGCCTACACTAGAACAAGAAAGAACTCAACAATTAATATATACGTGGATAGTCAAGCAGCAATAAGAGCAATAAGCTCATATTGTATTAAGTCCAAAAATGTTCGACGGAGCAGGGAGGCCATAGAAAGGCTAGCCGGAAACAGTAGGCTGCATATCTACTGGGTACCTGGTCACAAAGGCATTATAGGGAACGAAATAGTAGATGAGATAGCAAAAAGTGCTGTGAGACTACCATTTGAACAAGAGAACGACATACCGAGACCGCTAAACACAATATACAATGAAATGGACGACCACATGAAAAGGCAAGTGAAAGCTAGGTGGACTAACCTGACCACATGCAAAACAGCAAAACTCATGTGTAGAACTAACGACAAAAAAACTCACTCAATTCGTACTTACGCTCTCGCGAAAGGAATGCAGAACGATCACAGGTATGCTAACAGGTCACAATCTATTGGCTGCAAGGTGTCGAAAAACGTTGACCTCTCAGTTTGTTTTTTACGTTTTTTACGGGAATAAAAAGAAGTCATTCGGTGCCAAGTCAGGACTATTCGGCGGATGACCCATTAATTCGATGTTGTGGGTGCTCAAAAATGCAGTTGTTTGAGCCGATGTCTGAGAGCTCGCATTGTCCTGGTGAAGAGTGATCCGTCTTTGGCGATTGGTTTTCCTAATTTCTTGGAAGACAACTGGCAAACAAATGGTGGTGTACCACTCAGAATTTACTGTTCTGCCTTGTTCTAGTGGTACGGTTGCGATATGTCCAGTTTTTCCGAAAAAACAGGCGACCATTTGCTTGGAAGTGCTTCGTGTGCGAACAACTTTTGTTGGATTTGGCTCATCTTGAAACACCCATACAGTCGACTGTTGTTTACTTTCGGGCTCATACGCGTAAATCCATGATTCATCACCTGTCACGATGTCATAGACGTGCTTCGAAGCCCCGTGATCGTATTTTTTGAGCATTTCCTTCGACCAATCGACACGAGCCTTTTTTTGAGCTATTGACAAATTGTGTGGGATCCAACGCGAACAAGTTTTTTTGACAGTCAAATGTTTATGCAATGTTGAATGTATGCTGGTCTCACTAATGCCTAAGATTGTCTCAATCTCACGATAGGTCACATGACGATCTTGCAATATCAGTTCGCGCCCAGCATTGATAGAGCTTCATCGCCAAAAAATGAGTTAAGTTCACCCATGCAATGTTGTTGAGTTAATCCACGTCGAAAGTTGTAAAAAATAATCGCACCAAAATGTTCACGATTTAATTCCATTTTTGGACCGAGATGAATCTTTTAAGTTACTGTAAACAACACAAATAGCGCTGGTATTTCAAAACGTTCTGAGTACGTAAAAGCCAAAAAATGTGCAATTGCAACACCAGGGTTTCCAAATCCCGACATATACAAGGCACCCCTCGTAGTACCTTGATGGTAAAAATGTGGAAGATTTAAATAAAAAACACCTAAATGTTGTGCTTTATGTCTGATGGTCAGATGTGCTTTATGTCCATTTGGTATGGGTGCCAGCGTATGGTGACATACGAAGGAATTGTATGGCAGACAAATTAGCGAGAAAGGGCTATTCCACTCGTCTCACTCTTCGTATGGAAATGTAGGTATGCCCCTCTCAACCTACAAGTAACACTGTCCCTTCAGCCAAAAAGAAGTTGGCCAAAATGGCGCTTAAAGGCGCTACTTAATCCGTCAAAGACAAACGTCTCTATGTTCATTGCTTCGATCACAGGCCACTGTGTCCTAGGTCGACAAGCTCAAAGATTGAATGTACCTCATTTCGACTATTGCAGGACCGTGCCACTAAGTTTAGATACTTTAGCTCAGTGTTCTTGAATGATACTGATGACCTTAGGCATATAAGTGTTAGCCAAAGCAATGGGTTTGCACTTAAAATAAAATGGGTTAATGAGGAGTAGCAGGCAAACTGCTACTGTAGCATCACAATGTGTCGGGAACGGTCTGAGTGAGTTGGTTTAAATACCGATAGCCTCTTCTGCCTATCTCCACACCTACCTATGTATCATAAGTGGCGATCAAATTCACATCCACCGGTATAATAGACGCCATACTGTATATCTGTCCCATTTATTTTAGCAATTATTTTCTTATGATAATATGCGAGCATCCACATAGCTGAGCACGATAAGTTTTCGTGAATTCCTTACCTAGTTACTTTCCGACTAACCTTTTTTGCTTGCAATTTGTGCGAATTGTTTTTGCTGTTAACCTCTATTATTTTTCCACAAAATTTAATTTGCATTTGTAACACAATTTAATTTTTTATCCTCTTATTTATTGCTGGCTCTGCTGAATTTACTTTGAAGTTTTGTTACCGCTCTCGTGTTTGCATCTGATTTGATTTCCTTTTCCTCTCTCCAATCAGTGACAGTTAAAAGTTGCAAGCATACATACATAATATACATACATATACATACATATACATATTTTGGTATGCAAGAAATTCCGGTTGTCATTTTGGAATTGTCTAAAGTATTTTGCAATTTCCTAAGGTATTTTAAAGTACACTTTCTCAAAAGGTATTCTATAAATGCAGACAAAGATTGGTGCCATGCTTCTGACTGAATTCGTTCACACATATGGACATCTATAACTATATGAGTGAATTACATGCACACATACATATGTAAATAGTATTGGCTTTGCACTGCATACTCGAACATACGTAATCATATCAGAATATATGCACGTATCTTCCCCTTCGAGAATCACTTTGACTCATTATTGGTTTTATATTCAGTGTTTTTATTTAACATAATAATTAAGTTATCTGAAACGTAGGTACATATGAAAATATATTGATATTCCTATATACAGATAGGTTAGGTTCGGTTACAGTGGCTGTTGCGGACGGATTTGGATTAAAAATCCCACTTCATGAGCCATACATACATATATTAGGCCGGGTAATTTATGTGTTACGGTTTTTACGACACAATTAGCAAGTTCGTATTCTAGATAAAATTCTAAGAAAACAAGCTCACTTGAGTACAGCTCTAAATTTAATTCCGAGCGCCCCAAATTGTAAAAGAAGATGCCTTTAATATATGCAAAGTGAATATGAAAATTAATACGAGTATTTACTAAAGTATTATGATGAAAAGCCACCATCAACTAAGTGATTGGACCTTAGCAGTGTAGCTTTAGACCCGGAAAATCTACACTTGACTAGATATTCATAAGTAACCCAATCTTGAAAAAGAGCCATGAAAGGAAAATCGGCGCACACTAACTTGCTATCGATTTTAAAGACTCATTCGACAGCACAAAAAGGAGTTGTCCATCTGCCGCGATGATTGAATTTATTAGCCTTGCAAAACTAAAACGGATTCGCAAAATGACGTTGAGCAATACGAGCCTCTACGACAAAATTGGGAAGGTACTCCCTCAGCTATTTTATATCAAATGAGATTTCAGACAGAGTGGCGACTGCCATGTATCTTCTTTAACCTAATGTTAGAAAATATAGTGTGAACCGCAGAACTTAATCGCTCAGGCACAATGTCTTATCCACGCGTCCAATTGCTAGCGTATGCCGATGGTTTGGACATTATCGGCGTTAACAACCGCGCTATTAGTTCTGCCTTTTCCAAACTGGATAAAGAGGCAAAGCGAATGGGTCTGGAGGTGAACGGGAATGGGTCTGGAGGTGAACAAGAACAAAACGATGTACCTCCTACAATCAAACAAACAATCGGCGCGCTCGCTTATCGACATTCACATCACTGTTGATAGTCATGATTTCGAGGTTGTAAGAGAATTCGTTTATTTAGCAACCAGCATTAACACCGACAACAATGCCAGCCTTGAAATCCGACGGAGAATCTTTCTTGCCAACAAGTGCTACTTTGGACTAAGCAGGCAATTGAACAAAACTAACGCTTTATAAATCTGTCCTCATGACCCTGCAATTGAATGGTGCAGAAGTTCACACGATAACAACATCAGATGCTACGCCCCTTGGAGTATTTGAAAGAAAGATTTTGCGGAAGACTTTTTGACCTTTGCATGTAGGATCAATGATCTGTGTAAGCCTTCCAGCGACACAGACATTAATTAGCCGCAACAAGCTACTGATGAACTTCACCAAATTTGTGATATTTGTACCCACTATATCCGCAGGCGTAGCGAAAAAATGAGAGCCCAGATGTCTAAATCTTTGCCAGACGAGCAGGGCAGCTGCGAAGAAGGTGTTAAGATGATTCAACCTCGTCCTCAAGACATTTTCTGCAGAACGGACTTGAGGCAATCCCAAGTCTCACAGCATCAACTCTTAACGGACAATGTCCGGTAAGGATACCCACCAAATTCGAGAGCTAGGGCTTTGTTAGCCGTAGGAGTTCCCTCGAGCGTCTCCGATCTATCCGTGGCCAGAAGAATCTCGCGACCTTGCACGTTTGCGCACTAGCCCAGCTGAGTAGACTCGAGGCCCATCTTTCCAGGAGCAGACCAAAGGTTCTTAAGGGAACCCCAATTATGAAGATAAACATTCCAGCTGTCAATCAGCGGTAACAACTGGTGCTAGTAGAGGAAGAGAAAGATCTTGTTTGCGTTGGTAAGATCAGGTGAACAAGGACTTGGCTTCGCCTGGTGTGACCAACTTAATAAATGAAATAAAGTAAAATTTCATTATATTCAATATATACATATACTTTAATGTGTGAAAGGATTCCCTTTTCTTTGCTCTTTTCTTATATGAAATATGCAACATTTTCGTAATGTTCCCGCTTATATTTTTCTTTAAAGCAAATAAAAGTTGTAATCCACCTTGCTGATCGAAGAAAGCACAGCAGAGTTCTTGTATATATTAAAGTAGAACACCATTTCAATGGCATCGATAAGAACTCATCCTGTCCGGTTCTTGTCTTAGCCCACTCAACAGCTCTGTTATTTCGTACAGTCAGAAGCCGTGATTAGAGCGATTTTCCCCGGCTGAAACACTGAGAGTATTTTGCATATAGGATTTCTTTACCACATTGGAGTCGGTTACAGAATATGTTTTTTCTATTCGTCCTCTAACGAGGATCATTTGAAAAGTCCGAGCATTGCCCCAATTATTTGTTTGGGGTAAGCCTTTTTTATTTTACATATTCTTCTTTTAGGATTATGCACTTCATTCAACACTGTTCTATTTTGCTTAATAATAGGATTTGTCCAAGTCTAAAAAATAGCCATTAGTTTCTGCAATCATCTCCTCGTTTAAATAGTTTTTTTCCCCGTCAGCCATTTCTTAAAACTGTGGAACAAATAGTAGTCCGATGGAGACAAACTTAGAGAAACCCTATTTCCATTAATTTTGCGACCATCGCTTCTAAGGTGAGAGCTGGTGTGTTACCTTGGTGAAAAAGAAAAGTCACTCGACTTCCTCAATTCAGACGAATTGTAAAATAGAAAAAAATAGATCAGTCTGGCTGAAACTTGGTGTGTGTTCTTTCTAGAGATGCTACGAACTAATTATAATCTCGATAAGCGCCAGTAGTGCCATTTCTTTGGTTTTGCATGGACTTTTCAAATGACCCTCGTATTTCTTATGGTCTTGCAGTCTTTGTTAGTAACCAGTTTAGTTTACCAAGTTCCTCAGTATATAACGGCACCGTAGCATCATATTGGACCCTTCATTATTGGAACCGCGGATACCTTTTCTGTTGTCTTCATATTATTTGTGGTCTGACTACTTGGAAAGTTGAACAAATTTATTTCTTTTACACTACTAATTTTTGATGCTGTACACCCATTAAGTCACGTTCTTTCGAGCGCTAAATACCACGCATCGACATACTCATGTATGAGGCAGCCGTCAACGTATCCGACCGTACTTATTTCTACTAATTTCAGCTGCGGTGTTTCATTAACACCTTAAACAAACAAAAGGTATAGCGAGCGGCAGTTTTCTTTATTCTTTATAAATTAACTACAAAACCATTGTGTCAGTAATTATGGTTTGGTTTGCTATACTCACTGATGGTTTTTGTGTCTATTGATCTATTTAACACTATTGTGTGTAGGAATGAAGATGTTTGTGTGAGCATTAGAAATGACTCAATACAAAAATAAATAGCAGTTTAACTACCTGACTTGCGGTATGTCTCTGCATTGCTTCATTTCTCTGCCTACCTGTCTAAGTTAATGGTTGGAAATCAAATTGAGAGCACAATTGTGCGGTTAACTCAACTGGCTGGTAAATTAGGTGCAATTAACAGCAACACTACGGAGTTTGATGTAACGGGTCGTATATAGTAATCAACACACAAAATGTTACCACAATATATATGTAAAAGGAGATACACCAATCAAAAACAACTCAACTACAGCTTCTTAAACTCCACTACACCACAACTAATCCGACGCATCAACGACCATCAGCAGCAAAGGCCAAACCTAAGATCACAAAGTCTAATAAACGAAGCCATCGACTGGGCTAGGTAGACAAGTCCACACAAGTGCAAAGCCAAACTCATATACATACATACATAGTAGCGCATAGTTTTTGTGGCATCAACTTGTGGCATGTCAGTTAGCCAGCCAGTCAGTCATTTAGTTGGTATAGCTAAAAGCGACATCATTAACCCGTTTCGATTTCTTGCACTTCTGTGCACATCTGCGCACCTTAAAGTGTTTCATTAAATGATGAATCCGTTGCTTTGTGCAGCCTCCATTACAGAAAGTGTTTAGTTAAAAAGCTTCAAAAACAGAAGTGACAAACTGAAAAAGGGATCGGAAAAACATTTGTAATGAGATAAAAGCTTTTCCATGTTGTCATACTCATCACAAAGTGATTCTAAGTTTTTATTCTCGACTTTTAGTTGCATTTTTGTCGCAGCAGGCAAATAATGAACCAAGGAAAAAAATCAAGTGTACATACATACATGTGTTTATACATAAAACGTATTGTGACAAATGTATCCTCCAGAAAAAATGTGTCTTTGAAACGTCAATCGAGTACCGGACAAACGCTACAGTTCCAGTTGAAGTGTTGCTCTCGTCAGTGTGCAAACAAATGACAGAAAATTGAAACGGTTGTTGCCGGATAATGGAGAAATATTACGTACTCTTAAATGACTCTGTGAGAAAATTTTTTTTATTCAAGGAATTTAGACACAGTTTAAGATATTTACTTATAAGATAACCAATTACAAGTTTTTAATCCTCTAAAATGAAATGCATAAGTTCTGGGCTCTCGCCTTTGTCTTCGTCTCATAATACTAATAGTCTAAGATCCGGCTGCAGATTTTGTGTAGTCATCGAGTACATGCTGAAATCCACATTTTTACCCACATTTATGATTAGGAGAATAAAAATTCACCACGGTGCCAGTAGAAATGTGGCCGAAAGTATTTTTAATTAAATTATTGTTAATTGATTTTGCGGGAAAAATTTAATTAACCAAGTTTTGAGATAAAATATCGTTCGGTTTACTGCAATAGGTGTAAAGACTTAAAAAAACCGTAGTTGCCGTTGCGCGCTTGGCCGCACCTCTCCGCAGCCAGGTATAAACAGGTATGACTTCGATATATTTATACATCCATAACGTATATTGATCTGTTATAGATCAAAATATAGCTAATTTTTTTCTCATTATTATGATATACGGTAACCTAATTAAATCTGGCCGCAAGTTAGGGTTGCTAGCAGTTAAAGATGGGAAAAATTGGAGGGTGAGTGAGAGGAAGCTAGCGCGTAACATCACTAGTCTAACAAGGATAGCGATTGCCAGCTGTACGACATTTGCGCATGCGTCAGATGCTGGTGTTCTCAATCACCAGTTCAAACAATAGCAAGATCGACCAAAGAAATAAATACTCCAAAAGAATAATCATTCTTTCAAAACTACAAATTTTATAAATACAACAAAAAATTAATATTGATCAAAAGTAAAGCCAAGGTTACTATGTAAAAAAAAAATTAGAAAAGGGGTTGGCCCACACACACATCCACACATCCACATTTTTAATTTTTTTAACGGGAAGTTAAAAATTCTATTGTGCAAGTACTGTATGAAATAATTTTTGATTTTATTCAAGATATCAATTATTTGGTACATATAGCTTAAACATTCTAGTATATGGAAAATTAAAAAAATGTATCTTGTAATTCCGTGACTTATTTTTAAAAATCTGAATCATCGGAGCTTTCATTTATACTATCATCGCTGCTATCACTTTCATCGCTGCAAATATCAGAATTGCCGTCATTATTGGAGGATTTGTTTGCAGAATCACACAGCACACTCTCCACTTGCGTTGGAGTTGAGTCTCCCAAGAACCATGTAGGTTTTAAGAAACCATTTGATACCAGCCAACCATTATTTTCCGCGCTGAACTTGATACAATTTGGCTCAGTAGCATTTAGCCGCATCGAATTAACAAAGATCGTCCGCAATAATTTTTGTTTCAAGGATTTCCAGCATGGTGGAATATGAGTTGAGTCGAAACCTTTAATTCTTTTCATAAATTTTTCATTATTTTGTTTTGAAGCGTACATTTTGTTAAATAATAAAAATCTTGCGGCATTCACACTTTGGCACTTTGGAAGTCCATACATAAGGCACGTAAACTCTTGAACTGTATCAATTTTTGCTTCTTCAAAGATGTCATTAGGATTCGTCAAAGACGCGAAAACTTCTTGAATATGTGGTTGCTTCATAAATATTTTAAAGGGCCAAATTTTCCCTTTGTTAAAGAATGCAGCCGTATAGTCGCACCCCGTATACGCGTGAAAAGCAGGAAGAGCAAGACATAAAGTAGCGCCTAATTTTATTGACAAGTCCGTACAATTTATGTAAACTTCGTCCTTATTATTACTTTTTTTTGATGTGCTATTTGCCAGCCAAATTTGCAAATTTGAAAATTTATGCATATTACCTAATGGAATTATTAAAACGTCAGTGTCTGCTGCTTTCACCAAAATTTTTGAATTTTCAGGTAATTTGCTCATGTGGAAAACAATTCTTGTATCAGCTTCTTCGTGTTGACATGCTAATTCCGTTTCTTCAGTTTGCATTACGCGATTTGCAGCAAAACAATATGAGAAACATTGCTCGCCAACAGTAATAAACATTTTTTTATTTCCTAATACTGTTGCAAAAGTATCATCGATCCAATGATTTGCTAAGAATTTTACCAATGCTTCTTTGAAACGGAAATTCTTCAGGCTTTTTAAAAAATCATTGGGTCTTGTTTGCAAAGGGCCACTAATTGTGTATGGAATATCAACTCCTTCTCGATTCTGTCGCTCGCAATCTTTAATAGAAGGCGTCAAATATCTATCAAATATAATATGTAGTATAGCCTTAAAATGTCGTACAGCAATCGCTATCCTTGTTAGACTAGTGATGTTACGCGCTAGCTTCCTCTCACTCACCCTCCAATTTTTCCCATCTTTAACTGCTAGCAACCCTAACTTGCGGCCAGATTTAATTAGGTTACCGTATATCATAATAATGAGAAAAAAATTAGCTATATTTTGATCTATAACAGATCAATATACGTTATGGATGTATAAATATATCGAAGTCATACCTGTTTATACCTGGCTGCGGAGAGGTGCGGCCAAGCGCGCAACGGCAACTACGGTGTTTTTTTAAGTCTTTACACCTATTGCAGTAAACCGAACGATATTTTATCTCAAAACTTGGTTAATTAAATTTTTCCCGCAAAATCAATTAACAATAATTTAATTAAAAATACTTTCGGCCACATTTCTACTGACACCGTGGTGAATTTTTATTCTCCTAATCATAAATGTGGGTAAAAATGTGGATTTCAGCATGTACTCGATGACTACACAAAATCTGCAGCCGGATCCCGTTCTATAATAAATTTACACTAAAAGTTATGACATATCAGTTTCTTTTAGCTGCATGAGAACAAACGATATCGGTCTATGGTTTGACAGCTGAGTATGCTGAGAATGGCAAACTGTATTGACATTTCTGTACAGAAAGATTTGGAGGAGCTCGGTCAAACGCCTAAAAAAGATTACACTCTTTCCAATTATGCACTCGTATGTACATATAGTATGTGCGACCGCCGTAGCAGAATGGGTTGGTGAGTGACTACCATTCGGGATTCGGTCGAGTCTCCGTGCATGAACATCAAATAATAGAAAAATTGTTTCTAATAGCGGACGCCCGTCAGCAGGTAATGACAAATCTGCGAGTGTATTTCTGCCACTAAAAAGCTCCTCATAAAAGTATCGGCGATTGCCAAATATGATCTTTGGCATCTGTCCGCCGCAGCCACGAGTTACATAGTCCATCCGAACATTCCAATTTTTGATTACTTCTCCTAATAGATTTGTCCGTAAGGTGTCAATGTTAACTTGATTGTTGCAATAAGTCGATTGTTGAGCGCTTGTTAGAACTAAGCTTAACTTAAGATTGAGTTGGGTTGGACTGAGCGTGTGTGCCTTTGGGGCCTCCTGGGATTGGATGCAGAAGCGACAAAGGTCTGTGGACCATATCTCGATCATATGCAGATGATTACGCAGTCTGCAATAACCAATGAGAATGCTCTAAGTTTATCCTTGGGGGGCGCTAGGAGATTTTTAATCCTCGTTTGGTTGTTAATTAATTAATTTCCTTCAAAATGCAAAGCAACGATATACGTCAGTAATGGCTTTAATGGGAATGTGTCCTTGCTTCATCGTTAGAAGATATTACAATTTACTGGGGCACACATACGCGCAAACAGCAAAATAAAATGCAAATTTCTGGTTTGATAAAACCGTAACATAATTCACTATACCGCAGGCAACCGAATTTTAAACTCCGTAAGAAATTTAATAACTTTCACTTAACAGAATCAAGGAAATGATAAAACAAGAAACCCATGGCAGGCATTCTTTCAGCGGTTTTCGAGCGAAATTTCAAATGAAGTACTTTTTTGCCTTCGAAATCAAACCACAGCAATAACTTTTGTTAATTTATTTTCCATCTGTGTAGGCGCAAATACATACAAAAGTACATATGAACATACAAACGTACGTAGCTTAAAATATATTCTCAACTTTTGTTTACAGAAAACAGAATAACTTAAAAAATTACAAAAATATGTACATAAATATGTACTCACTTTTGCGTAACATACTTTGAGGCGCAATATGCCGGCAAAAGTATTTTGAACTTTTATTACATTACACTCATCGTGGATTGCTGTTGTACAAGCACAAATATATCTATCCAAGCCAGTGCGGTTGTATTGTTGTGGTGTCTTCACACATACGACACTTTTGGAAAAGTGAAACGAAGTTCTTTTGACAATGGAAAGAATGCCAAAGTGTGCTGAAAGAAAAATAAAAGATCGTTAAAAGGAAAACTGTTCTTGACAGTTTCTCATTCGGTAAGTGAATGTAAAGCCACCAACAAACAAACAAAAAAAATTGCCTATAAAAAAAGTTCTTAAGTAACATCGGTGCTTGCTTTTTCATGGCCTTTCAGAAAATTAATTAAACTTTATTCATAGGATAATCAAGTGACAGTAATGCAATTTTTTCTAACAAACTTTTATAGAATGGGGCCTGTCTATTATTCCGAAACTTCAGAGAAAACTCATCAATAATATACACAAATTTCTTATTTATTGCATGCATGTACATATATATTATACATATGTATGTATTGAAACATGCATGTTGTGGAAAATTATCGGAAACTTGCGACACTTAAGATATAATCTTATTACTTTAAGCGAGCAATTTTCGTAGATAGAGATAATTAATGTAGTTAGCGCAAATGAGCTTTCCAAAACACCTTTTGAAGCGAAAAACTACACTACACTACGAAGCACTCTTTTTCTAAAAAAGATATAAATATCAGCTCCAGTTGGCAAGTTGGTTTCAAACCACTCGCAGTTATGCCATTCAAGTATGAGGCTGCACTCTATTTGAAGACTTAAACAAGTTCCAACTTTACTTTGTTAACGAATATGGCACATCTAAACTGTTGCATTACATCTTCATTTATTTTAATAATATTCTATAATTGATTTAACTAAAGTAAAATTAAGTGACCGTTTGAGTCTGTGAAAATTACCACTTCAACAGGCATTTGCATGTCCCAACAAACGTACAAATCATTTGAAATATGATTTATAAGTCCATTGAATCAATTAAACTTATTAAATATACTTATTTTAGTGATTTTCATTTCAAAATTATTTATTTCTCTTATGCGCGTTGTCTAAAGTCTACGTCGAAGAATCTCATCATTGCTGGAGTGAGTTGTGATAAAGCACCCTCAGTGGGGTGATTTACTCATCAAAATTGCTCCTCTTCACATGCATCTCACTTCCTGATGTTGGAAATCCAAAAGTGCAGCTTAAGGTGGATATATCCTACCAGGTTGTTCACCCGTCGTGCTGCTTGGAGCACAATTACAATGGCTAAAACAAATTAGTCATCCGGAAAAAAGAATTCATGAATAATAGTATGCCTAACTAACTAACGTAACTAATTAAGTCCTGCAAATTAAATTTTCTTAATATTATAAGATTGATGACTAAGTGGAAGCAGCCTGCACTTCACGACTTTGATTGTCGCATGTCACAGTAACTTCTGTTTCAAATGGTAGATACATTGAATTGTAAGATTACAACTGTCTGATTTTCGTTGCTGTTAGTATCCTGAGCAGAGCAAGTTTTAGTGAGTTGAAAATCGAACTTAGTTCGGGTGTCACAACTTCTTATAATTTGTTCATGCTACATACATATACGAGGGGTGCCTTTTATATGTCGGGCTTAGAGAACAAAAACAAATTTTAATCATCGAAAATCACTTTATTGGTTTTCAAAATATTCTCCATGAAGATCTATACACTTTTGCATGCGTTTGAACCAATTGTCGAAGCACTTTTGCCACTCTGAATGAGGTACCTCCAAAACATGCATTCTGAATGCCGCAACCGCTTCTTCAGGTGTCGAAAAACGTTGACCTCTCAGTTTGTTTTTTACGTTTTTTACGGGAATAAAAAGAAGTCATTCGGTGCCAAGTCAGGACTGTATAGTCCTGCGGATGACCCATTAATTCGATGTTTTGGGTGCTCAAAAATGCAGTTGTTTGAGCCGATGTGTGAGAGCTCGCATTGCCCTGGTGAAGAGTGATCCGCCTTTGGCGATTGGTTTTCCTAATTTCTTGGAAGACAACTGGCAAACAAATGGTTGTGTACCACTCAGAATTTACTGTTCTGCGTTGTTCTATTGGTACGGTTGCGACATGTCCAGTTTTTCCGAAAAAACAGGCGACCATTTGAATGGAAGTGCTTCGTGCGCGAACAACTTTTGTTGGATTTGGCTCATCTTGAAACACCCATACCACTCACTGTTGTTTACTTTCGGGCTCATACGCGTAAATCCATGATTCATCACCTGTCACGATGTCATAGACGTGTTTCGAAGCCCCGCGATCGTACTTTTTGAGCATTTCCTTCGACCAATCGACACGAGCCTTTTTTTGAGCGGTTGACAAATTGTGTGGGATCCAACGCGAACAAATTTTTTTGACAGTCAAATGTTTATGCAATATTGAATGTATGCTGGTCCCACTAATGCCTAAGATTGTCTCAATCTCACGATAGGTCACATGACGATCTTGCAATATCAGTTCGCGCCCACCATCAATGGTTTTCGGAACAACAACTGATTTTTGATGACCTTCACGAAATTCGTCTTGGAGTGGACTACGACCACGATTGAATTCACCATACCATCGATAAACACTGGTCCTTGATGGAGCTTCATCGCCAAAAAATGAATTAAGATCATCCATGCAATGTTGTTGAGTTAATCCACGTCGAAAGTTGTAAAAAATAATCGCACGAAAATGTTCACGATTTAATTCCATTTCTGGACCGAGATGAATGTTTTAAGTTACTGTAAACAACACAAATAGCGCTGGTATTTCAAAACGTTCTGAGTACGTAAAAGCCAAAAAATGTCAAACTTTGCGATACAGCTGTCAATTGCCAGATTGCAACACCAGGGTTGCCAAATCCCGACATATAAAAGGCACCCCTCGTACAGCCACGTGGAAAACACCTAGACAGACGGCAGCATTAATCGGGACTACCGGCGTAGTTAATTCGTATTAAAATTGTAGTGTGACAGACGGCTGTTACGTGGATTATTGAACAGCTGATTTATTTATTGGATAGTTTTGTCAGTAAAAGATGAACCGCAGGCAAGAAACTAAAAAATAGTTATTTATTAAAAAAAAAACTTAAATTGCAATTTCTCATACTGCTCCGAAATATCAAAACAAGAATTGTAATTTTGAACGCGTTAGTGCAAACTAGCATTGCGCCCAGTCTTTCTTGTTCTTCTCTTAAAAAAGTCTTTATTTTTCAATAGATATTAAATTTAATTTTTTGTCAATGTTGCCATCGAAAACTCCACTAATCCGCTTAAATTATGAGAACTAAGTCTAGTTGTCAATCCGCATTAGTTGCACTTGAGATAGTTCAGAGTTAAGTTGTTAATCTCGATTAACCCTAAAGCACACAATTTGAAAAATGACAAATTCACACAAATGAGCCTCTGAGGCTCATATATAAGAAAAAGTAATAGGACTATGAATAAGTTCGTTTCGGTTTTACAACAGATGGCGTAACTTGATTATTATTCCATCGATCCACATTTCCAAACATTCATTGGAGAGCTACTGTCGTAAGGCACAAACGTCAGTATAAGTTTTTTATTTGAAGCGTAAACAACAATATTTTTACCACACTTGAAAATGTCGAATTTCGTGCCAAATAATGTGTTTTTGCGGGGAATTCTTCTTCATTATTTTAATATGAAGAAAAAAGCAGCCGAAAGTCATCGTATCTTGGTGGAAGTTTATGGTGAGCATGCTCTATCTGAGCGAACGTGCCAGAAGTGGTTTGCACGCTTTAAAAGTGGTGATTTTGGCTTGGAAGACGAAGAACGCGAGGGTGCGCCGCCAAAGTTCATGGATACCGAATTGGAGGAATTGCTCGATCAAGATCCGGCTCAAACGCAAGAAGAGGTTGCAAAAACTTTGGGAGTTGATCAATCAACCATTTCCAAACGTTTAAAAGCCATGGGAATGATCCGAAAGGTAGGCCATTGGGTGCCGTATGAATTGAAGCCAAGAGACGTTGAACGCCGTTTTATGGCATGCGAACAACTGCTTCAACGGCACAAAAGAAAGGGTTTTTTGCATCGAATTGTGACTGGCGATGAAAAGTGGGTCCATTACGACAATCCAAAACGTCGGGCAACGTATGGATACCCTGGCCATGCTTCAACATCGACGTCGGCGCAGAATATTCATGGCCTGAAGGTTATGCTGTGTATCTGGTGGGACCAGCTGGGTGTTGTGTATTATGAGCTACTGAAACCGAATGAAACGATTACGGGGGATGTCTACCGACGACAATTGATGCGTTTGAGCCGAGCACTGCGAGAAAAACGGCCGCAATACGCCGATAGACACGACAAAGTTATTTTGCAACATGACAATGCTCGGCCACATGTTGCACAAGTGGTCAAAACATACTTAGAAACGCTCAAATGGGATGTCCTACCCCACCCGCCGTATAGTCCAGACCTTGCGCCATCCGATTACTATCTCTTCCGATCGATGCAACATGGCCTGGCTGACCAGCACTTCCGTAATTACGATGAAGTCAAAAAATGGATCGATTCGTGGATTGCGGCAAAACCGACCGAATTTTTCACAAAGGGAATCCGTGAATTGCCAGAAAGATGGGAAAAAGTAGTAGTAAGCGATGGACAATATTTTGAATATTAAATTTGTAACCATTTTACGTCAATAACGTTTCAAATTTCGAAAAAAAACCGCACGAACTTATTCATAGTCCTATTAAATATATTGATGAAATGGTATTTTTATAACTCAAATCTTTATTTCATGAAAAAAAAAAACATAAATTGACAAATTTTTATTCATTACATATTTAATTCATTTATTGTTTTCGCAATTTTGGCAAATTTTGGTTGTTTGAGAATGCTCATTACAGACGTTTTTGTTACAAATTTTACAACATTGCTTTTGCATTCTTGCTTTTTTTGAAGGGCAAATATAGCAACGTTTTCTTTTATTATTGTTGTCATTGCTACTTACAGGCAATACATCGTTGCGAATTTGCAAAATATCTGAAATTGCGCTTTGTGTCTCCATTCTCATGTGTGGTTTTTTCTGCCTTTTCAATATCATAGGTTCAACTAACTGCTCACAAAGTTCTCTGAGAAAAAGGTGTCGACGGTTAGACTTTCCGCTGTTCCATAAAGAATTTTGTTTTGTCCATATAATGTATGCTGCAATTCCTGCTGCATCCAACATATTCATACAAAATGCAAGAGGCCAACGGTTCGTTTTGCGTTTTGTCATGTATTCATGTACAAGTTGGTCGAATGTATCAACACCACCCTTGGTTTCATTATAAAACATATTTATTTCTGAAATATTTTTTTCACTGTTTTTCAAAATATTGCATGTGTGATGCATTGTTGACAAAAAAATAACTGCCTTGCCGACTTTTGGAACATGTGATGCAATAGTTATATTTTTCTGAAAGCCAAATATTGTAGATGAAACTGCTCTTTTTCTGTTGGGCAAAAATTCAGGCGGGATGCAAGCCTTATTTTTTCTCAAAGTTCCAACGATAGTGAGTCCTTTACCAAGAAGGTTTTCTGCTAATTCTTTACTTGTGAAATAGTTATCCATTGTTATATTTCGGTTTGTCCCGTAATAGGGTTCACAAAGTCGTTCAACGACATTTTTAGCAAGGCCAACACTTCTCGTATTTCCTTCTTTTCCTGTATAAGGAATTCCTCGAAGAGGATACGCGTTTTTGCTGTCACACAGCCACCAAATTTGTATGCCGTATTTGTCAGGCTTAGAAGGAAGATACTGAATAAAGCAACAGCGGCTTCGACATGGCATGAGTTGTTCATCGACAACTAAATATTCACTTGGCATATAATATTTACCTAAATTGTGATTAACCATATCCCAAATATTTCGAATAGGGGCCAACTTATCCCCTAGTCGTCGTGAAGATCTGGTCAATTTGTCATCGAAACGTATAAAACGCAATAATTCCTCAAATCTGCGACTTGACATACTTGCTTTGAAAATTGTTATTCCATAAAGCTGATCCCAAAATAAACGGTAATTTTGATTGTTTGATTTCATATGTCCTGCTGTCATAAGAAGTCCGAAGAAAGATAATAACTCATCATTGTCTAGTGCTTTCCATTTTATCGACTGATTAGCATATACCCTTTCCGCTTCTTGATTAGTGTATTGGATTATTTGTGCACAAACTTCATTGGAAATGAACAGTCTGAAGCAATCAAGTATATTTTCCAAAGTTTTCCCTGGAGGCAATAAAACCTTATCAACTTTGCCTTTTATTTTGTTGGAAGATCGAATTTTCGAGGTTGGTGGGGGACTTTTCGACCATATAGTTCCATCTTTTCCTTTGTAAATTGCCATATTTTCTGTTGCGTCCTCAATATTTTCAGCGCCATCGTCTGAAAACTCATCTTCAATTTCCGAAGCAGAAAAAACATATTCTGATTCCGAATCAGAAGAAAAATCAGGAAGAACGAACTCTTCTTCTTCTTCAACAGAGTTTTCTAAAGCCTGTGCAATTTGTGTATCACTAAGTTTAGTTTTCGCCATTTTCTATAAAAAAATATGTTTTTTTGAATTATTTTCGATATGAGAATCTCGGAATTATGAATTTTGTACTTAGCAAGATAATCCAAACGAAATGACGAACGTTGTACCACTCAGCAATTATTGAAAATAAATACAAAAATTTTCGAACGTACATAAACAATGTCTATACAATGATCAATATTCCGTTAGAGATTATCAAAACAGACGGTAGTTATATCAACCGTTATGAATTTTTTTTTTTTATATTATTACACAAGTTACTGACACAATCAACCTATTCTTTTTTATTCGAACCAAATTTGCATTGACATAAATTTTTGCAATTGAAATAGCATAACAATAACCCAAAAATATGAAGGAGCTCATTAGGCACATATGTGTAAATGTGTAACATTTATATTAAAAATTTTTTTTGAGATTAAATATATTTATATTTTGAAAACTAATAACACTAAATTAATTAAGGAACTTATATTGAAGAATACCAAAAAGATGAAAGACTTTTTTTTAAAAGCCATGAAGAAACTGCAGTCATGATATAGATTTGAGCCTCAGAGGCTCACTTGTGTGCTTTAGGGTTAAGGCCACCATCTGTCAGGCTCTAGCGTACCGTTTCTCTTCTGCTCATTTCAAAATAAAATTTTCTTATGCAGATGAACGAGTTTTTTCCGCATTCCGATGTAATAAGCAAAGTTTGGCCTTCACCTTTGAAGAAGAACGAAATTAAGCGAGTAACTTCCGACGATTATAGATTTATCAGATTTGCTCCTCTTTAACTCTAGAGAAAAAGAAAATTGTAATGAGAACTTCGGTACATGAATTCAGACACTCGTCCAATCAGTCGTTTTTAGACTGCAGCGAAGTGTCATTGGTTCATTTTTTTCGTATATCACCAACACAATCTCAGTTTTTTTTTAAATATTTCCTAATTGAAGTCAGCACATCAGCGGATTCTGTAAAATTAGTTGAGAGCCGAATAATAGTCTGCTAAACAACACACCTCTAAAAATCTTTTTACCATGCATCCCTGGGTACTCAGCAACAGAATTCTGCCCGCTCATTTCACGCGTACTCACGCACGCGGATGTGTTGATTTTTTTCTTATATCACCAACACAAGCTCTATTTTTTTCATAAACAAACCCCTATTATGGCTCCGGTCACATCAACCACTCAACTGATTCCTTCTAAATCACTAGGATTCGGTTATCGGTCTGATCTGAGTCACACCTCCATACAAACAAGTCTTGTTAAATAATATAATATTTCTTTACCTGCGTCATATTACATTCGAATTTTTGTCTTAATTTTCAGAATATTTTTTATTTTATTATTTTAAGTAAATTCAAATATTAGACGCTATTTTTTGTTAAAAAACATGTACTGTTCATGAACCTAATACCGTATTGAACCCAGGGAGTTCATTCTAGTAGGTCGATCGTCGAAAAGTTTAATTATCTGCGAAGAGTTGTGAGCTTTCACGCCTTTACATTGATGTATAAAGCAGGCGATTGACCAATGAGATACATGAATCTATTACAAACTTAAAGAATTAAAGAAGAGTTCAAAAACATTTGAAGGGAATCGAAGCCCTAGAAGGTCAAAGTATGCATGTCGACCAATAAGAACAGTTTTTTGGGGTGTGTCATACAAAAACAAGCGTAGAATCAAAAACTAATTTCTGTAAGGTCTTCAACAGGGCATGTTCTCCAATTCTCAGCACAAACTGTAGTCCAATGGATTCAGATCGGAACATCCAGACGGTCAATCTTCTGCGGCTATGAAGCCACGGATATTGTTTTTTAGTCACTGTTGGATATATTTCCCTCATGCGCTGGAACGGAATCTTCCATTTCAAAGAGTACTGCCCAACTGCTTCACCACGTCTTATAGGACATCCTCCTGGTATACTTGCACCCCGGTCTTAACCCCTTTTTCGCTGAAATGAAGAGATGTAACGCCTTTACAAGGCACTCCCCGCCAAACCAAAACGGAGGCTGGATAGTGGCCACGCTGAACTCTTGAGCAATATGTTTTTTGTCTTTAGAAATTTTAGCAGAGATTTTGCCATTTTGCTTATTAAAAACTTCTTCAATAGTGAACATTTTCTCATCTATGGAAAGGATATTTTCATGGCCGTTGACCGCGTGCCACCCAAGAAGCTGCTTGCATCTATCGAATCTAATTTTCTTCAAGTGCGTTGAGCGACAGAAGGCTTTCATGAGAATATCTCCAGTTAATCTTGACAAGGATCTAGTCGATATATTCATTTCCCTGAACATGGTTTTCTGGTTTTTAAAGGGATTTCTACTAACTCTTCCTCGGACGACTTTTATGGCAGCACTGGTTCGAACCACACGAGGACGATCACTTCATTTTCTGTCTGTCACTTCAGCGTTTGGGAAAATCGATTGATCTTAGTGCACGATCAAAACCAAACATTTTTGGAATACTAAGTTTTTTCAGCAATTCGTAAATCTTACTTGGACTTTTTTAATGCAATCACTGCAATGCGATTTTCGTTAGCTCCCCACTCCATGGGTAACAAGCGAAATCTGCCACGAAACTGCGTATAGTTTATGGGTAGACAATGTATTCGAACAAAAGCAAAAATAACGGAACTTTTTTCTGCAAATTTGTTCTCGCCGTATACATTGTAAAATTTGTCACAGTATTTATGACAAGACTAAGTAATATGAAGAAATCGCTCTGCGGTAAGTAGTTTGAAACAACATCGATGAAACAAAGGTCTATTTTGAGAGCAACGCGGGTTTCAACCTTATTAGGCGGTTATCAACAATCAATTGGAGGAGTTGTATGGAGCTACAAGAAGATTGTGTTGAAAGATAAAACAATTTTTCCCCTGATTTAAGCTAACGTAACGTAAAATTAAATATTAATTAAATGCTTTCGAAGAATCATTTCATTTTAGTGGAATTTGAAAAATTGAATT
Organism: Anastrepha ludens; assembly: GCF_028408465.1. Classification (NCBI taxonomy): domain Eukaryota; kingdom Metazoa; phylum Arthropoda; class Insecta; order Diptera; family Tephritidae; genus Anastrepha; species Anastrepha ludens. Next base: position 54,308,189 of record NC_071500.1, on the reverse strand, counting down.
GAAATTGAATTCCACCTTTGAGGTCTTTAACTGACCCTGGGCTGTTGGCGTAGACCTTCTCTTTCACGTGGCCCTAAATAAAAAAGTCACAAGGTGTTAAATCACTACATCTCGTTGGCCAATTGTGATTACCTCTACTAGAGATAACACGGTCCGGAAACTTTTCCCGTAAAAGATCAATGGTTTCGTTGCTTGGGTGGCACGTAGCGCCGTCTTGTTGAAAATAAACGTTGTTCAGATCAAAGCCATCCAATTCCGGCCAAAGAAATCGTTAATCATCTCTCGATAGCGCAATCCATTCACCAATAACACGTGTTATTGGAAAACCCTTTATATGCATTCCTGATTAACATGGTTTTTCTGGTTGTAATATGTATTACCTTTTAACTTTTCTGTTAGTGGAATTTGAAAAAACCTTTAAACATACTATTTTTCTTGCTATAAACTATAAATGTTATTTAAATTACATTTAAAAAAAATAAAAAAGTATTTATATTAAAATTCTACCGTTCTTCAATTACCGTGAATTTTACATTTTAGAAAGAATACTTTCAAGAAGCACGCATTTCACAGCATTTTAATTCTCCTTTTATACTTAAATGTAATCAAAATTTTTGGATTCCATGTGTAGAAGTCCACGCAAGTGGGGAAAGTTACTGATCGCCATTCACTTGGGAATGGCCAGGACGATTCTTCTGCATATGGTTCAAGCAGCTCACAACGGCCGGGATTAGCCCACGTATCCTCTGGGTAGCTTCCGAACACCCGTTCGGGAGTGAGCTAACGTGAGAAGGCGAAACATTCCAGGATAGCTGGTTGTGCGTTGGGTTTGGGACCCGCCACTTAAAAATCCCCCCCAATGAAAAGTTTGAAAAAGCCTCGGATGAGACCTCCCTATGCTGATGACGACCCCTGCAAACGAAATAAGGAATATGATTTGAGGGCATGCACCTGGAATGTCCGGTCCCTTAATGGGGAGGGTGCCTCTGCCCGGCTGGTTGATGTCCTCGTGAGAGTAAAGGCTGACATCACTGCCATCCAAGAGATGCGATGGACGGGGCAAGGTAAGAAAAACATAGGACCTTGCGACGTCTACTACAGCTGCCATGTAAAGGAGCGCAAATTCGGTGTCGGATTTGTTGTGGGAGAGAGACTTCGTCGCCAAGTACTATCGTTCACTCCGGTGGACGAGCGTCTCGCAATAATCCGCATCAATGCGCGATTTTTTAACATCTCGCTAAATTGCGCCCACGCCCTAATGGAAGAGAAGGACGATGCGACCAAAGATTCTTTCTATGAGCGCCTGGAACGTTCCTATGAGCGCTGCCCCCGCCACGACATAAAAATCGTGCTTGGCGACTTCAACGCCAGGGTGGGCAAGGAGGGAATTTTTGGTCCCACAGTCGGAAAATTCAGCCTGCACAACGAAACATCCGGTAAAGGACAGAGGCTGATCGACTTCGCCGGGGCCCGAAACATGGTAGTCTGCAGCACCAGATTCCAGCATAAGAAGATTCACCAAGCCACCTGGCTGTCTCCTGATCGAAAAACACGAAACCAGATCGATCATGTTGTGATAGATGGAAGACACGCTTCTAGTGTATTAGATGTACGTACGATCCGAGGACCCAACATCGACTCGGATCATTACCTTGTTGCAGCCAAACTGCGCACCCGCCTCTGTGCAGCAAAAAACGTACATCTACCTGCGCAAAGAATGTTCGACATCGAAAAGCTGCAATCACAACAGACAGCCAGAAGATTCGCCACTCGACTCACACTCCTGCTCTCAGAGAGTACTGCCCAACAAACCGGCATCCACGAACAATGGAGCAACATTTCTCGTTCTCTACGTACCGCCGCCGAAGAAGAAATCGGATTCCGGCGAGCCCGAAAAAACAATTGGTACGACGAGGAATGTCATGCTGCCGCAGAAAGAAAGGATGCCGCTTATAGAGCCACGCTGCGATCGGGCGCAACGCGAGCCATGTGGGATCGCTACAGAGAGCTAAAAAAGGAAGAGAGACGTATTATCCAAAAGAAGAAACGAGAGGCCGAAATACGTGAGTGCGAAGAGCTTGAGATGCTGGCCAACAGGAACAACGCCCGAAAATTCTACCAGAAAGTTCGGCGGCTTACAGAAGGTTTTAAGACCGGGGCGTTTTCCTGTAAGAACAAAGACGGCGAACTGGTGACTGACGTACAGAGCAATCTTAAATTATGGAGGGAACACTTCTCGAACTTATTAAACAGTGACAGCTGCGCATGTCACCGAGAAAGTGAAGATCCCGATACCCCAATCGTTGACGACGGAATTGTCGTTCCGCTACCCGATCATGACCAGGTGAGAATAGCGATAACGCGGCTAAAGAACAACAAAGCCGCGGGCGCCGACGGACTGCCGGGTGAGCTATTCAAACATGGCGGCGAGGAGCTGGTAAGGTGCATGCATCAGCTCATATGGTCGAATGAAAGCATGCCTGCCGATTGGAATTTAAGTGTACTCTGCCCAATCCATAAGAAGGGCGATCCTGCAATTTGTGCCAATTACCGCGGGATTAGTCTTCTAAATATCGCCTATAAGGTTCTAGCGAGCGTATTGTGTGAAAGGTTGAAGCCTACCGTCAACCAACTGATTGGGCCTTATCAGTGTGGCTTCAGACCTGGAAGGTCTACCATCGACCAAATATTCTCAATACGCCAAATCTTGGAAAAGACCCATGAAAGGAGAATCGACACACATCATCTTTTCGTCGACTTCAAAGCTGCATTCGACAGTACGGAAAGGAGTTACCTGTATGCCGCGATGTCTGAATTTAGTATCCCCGCAAAACTAATACGGCTATGTAAGATGACGTTGCTCAACACCAGCAGCGCCGTCAGAATTCGGAAGGACCTCTCCGAGCCGTTTGATACCAAACGAGGTTTCAGACAGGGTGACTCGCTGTCGTGTGACTTCTTTAACCTGATGTTGGAGAGCATCGTACGAGCCGCAGAACTTAATCGCTCAGGCACAATTTTTTATAAGAGCGTACAATTGTTGGCGTATGCCGATGATATTGACATCATCGGCCTTAACAACCGCGCTGTTAGTTCTGCCTTCTCCAAACTGGACAAAGAGGCAAAGCGAATGGGTCTGGTGGTGAACGAGGACAAAACGAAGTACCTCCTGTCTTCAAACAAACAGTCGGCGCACTCGCGTATCGGCACCCACGTCACTGTAGACAGTTATAATTTCGAGGTTGTAAAAGACTTCGTCTATTTAGGAACCAGCATTAACACCGATAACAATGTCAGCCTTGAAATCCAACGTAGAATCTCTCTTGCCAACAAGTGCTACTTTGGACTAAGTAGGCAACTGAGCAGTAAAGTCCTCTCTCGACGAACAAAACTAACACTCTACAAGACTCTCATCATGCCCGTCCTAACGTATGGCGCAGAAGCGTGGACGATGACAACATCCGATGAAGCGACGCTTGGAGTGTTCGAGAGAAAGATTCTGCGTAAGATTTTTGGACCTTTGCACGTTGGCAATGGCGAATATCGCAGACGATGGAACGATGAGCTGTATGAGCTTTACGACGACATAGACATAGCGCAGCGAATAAAGATCCAGCGGCTACGTTGGCTGGGTCATGTCGTCCGAATGGATACAAACGCTCCGGCTTTGAAAGTATTCGATGCGGTACCAGCTGGTGGTAGCAGAGGAAGGGGGCGGCCTCCTCTGCGTTGGAAAGATCAGGTGGAGAAGGACTTGGCTTCACTTGGTGTGTCCAACTGGCGCCGGTTAGCACGAGAAAGAAACGACTGGCGCGCTTTGCTAAACTCGGCCAAAATCGCGTAAGCGTTATAGCGCCAATTAAGAAGAAGAAGAAGAATCAAAATTTTTGCGAAATGCAACAGTCATTTCTCTTTATCTCTTTCTTGTATATTTCCCTGCTGGGAAAACAACAAGGCAGTTATTAAATTAATTTATATTAATAAAGCAAGATTTCAATAACAGATACACGCTACAACGCCCAGACATGTAAAAGTTCATATGTAACTTTTTTGTTTCACTTGAGCGAAACCGCAATGTAAACAACTTTACAAGTGGAAGTAGTCTGCCGGTGTCAAGAGTTTTCTATATATACATACATGACTCTTAAATATTTACCAAATATGTACGTATGTATGTGTGTAATTAGTCAAGTGCTTGTATAAGCATACACTTCAACGCACACATTCGTACGCACGTGTCTACCAAGGATGCAAGTGTTTTTCAGGTCCCAGAGTGCATACAAGCTAATCTAGGGATTAATTTTAAATATCGATAGCGTTGCTATATTAAATGAAACAGAATTTTTAGGGAAAAGTTACCTAAACTATGAAATCGATCAACGCAAATTTCTTTAAATCGAAAAATTTATACGAGTATGTATTTTATTCGTCGCGCTAATAAAAGAAGTTTAAATACCATATTTTGTAACGAGGACATAGAGATCATCTTCAAATGGCTTATGACTTACCTTTCGCTCGTTATCACTGGCTTTTCGGTTCCGGGGCATAAAGGCATAGAGGGAAATAGTGGACGAAATAGCTAAAAAAGGCGCGAGACTTGCAGGGTTCAAATAAGTCAGGTACCTAAGCCCCTGCGCACAATTCACAAAGAACTAGAGGAACATATGTTAAGAAAGACGGAAGGTAGATGGCTTAGTTTAACCCAACGCAAAGTTGCCAGGAACATTTGTATACGTGCATATGATGACAGGTATACTAAATGGGTTGTATCGCTCGATAAAAGTAAATGTAATGTAGGCAGGGCACTGCCTAGTTGCGGCGCATGCTTGCAAGCTAAACTAACTCCTAACGATGTTTGCAGGAAATTTAATGAGCCAAGTACAAGAGAAACCCGGGAGCATCATCTATACTACTGTCTGACTCTCTCGAAAATATGACTATGCTACCTGAATGCTCTCAGTGTTGAAAGGCTAATACGTGTTCCTGAGTGATTAATATTTTCGCTAAAATAGGTCTCTGATCTGGTATTGCTGTGGATCAAAATGGTCTCCGTGTGGCTTCGGCCAGCCAGTATAAACGACAAGCAGCAAACAAAGTGGAATCTTATAATTTTGATTTGAACTTGTTTTAAACAAAACCTGTTGCTAATGAAAACGTCTTCCGGCCTCACCACTTGTCGTTGAAGACGTCCAATTTGAATGCAACAATAACTATTTTTTTGTTTTTGGTTTTTTTGGATATAGGACGTTTGTTATTTGCGATTGTTATGTTATTTGGTGGAGTGGAATAAATATGTTTAGAGTTTCTTTTTTTGTATAACTTTGTTAAATTTTGTTTAATTTTCATATTAAAGATTAATTTTAAAAGCACCTTCAATTAGCGTTCTTATTTAGGCAAGGGGTTTTCCAAACAGAGGTGTTATTTTGATATTCAAAGAAAAATGATTTTTTGAACACAAATGATCGGATGTTTACTTCTTCATAAAGAAGAAGGCATGCCATTAATAGTGGAAAATAACATCAGGCAAAGGACCACCACAGCCACGCTTACAGAACAATATCATTTTCAAGAAATTTTCCATAAGCGAATTGCAAAGTGGCTGCCATATGTCCTCGATAGCTTCACGAATTCCATCTTTGAGGTCTTTAACTGACCCTGGGCTGTTGGCGTAGACCTTCTCTTTCACGTGGCCCTAAAGAAAAAAGTCACAAGGTGTTAAATCACTACATCTCGTTGGCCAATTGTGATCACCTCTACTAGAGATAACACGGTCCGGAAACTTTTCCCGTAAAAAATCAATGGTTTCGCTGCTTGGGTGGCACGTAGCGCTGTCTTGTTGAAAGTAAACTTTATCCATATCCGGCCATAAAAAATCGTTAACCATCTCTAGATAGCGCAATCCATTCACCTGTAACACCTGTTATTGGAAACCCCTTTATATGCATTCCTGTTTAACATGGTTTTTCAGGTTGTAATATGTAATACCTTTTGACTTTTCTGTATTATTAAACCGGTTTGTGATTATTAACATCAGTTTATCATAAATTTTAAATGGTTTTGAGTGTTTGGTAATGCTCGCAGTTTCCCAATTTTTACTGATATTGAAAAAGTTATGTCCCAATAGCGGGACGAATCCCGGGATTCGGGGATTACTATAAAAATATGTCGAAATGCCGGGATCAAAATTATCCACTAATATTGGCATCCCTAGTGTCTGCATATGGCAAACATACATACATATATACCCGCGTTGCATATGTGCTGACATCTTTTGGCAAACCAATTAATTTTCATAGTCAGATATCAGGCACATCCTTGCAATAACTTCTCTGTAAGTTTTGCGTACACTTTTTATATCGTTCACTTCACCCTCACTCTAAAACATATACAGACATTTTAACATACTGCCTCTGACACTGACATCTCTTGTATGTAGTTTTTGTGGTTTCATTTCGCCGAAAACTTCGGCAGCTGAGTGTGATTTGCTGCCTTAATTAAATCGTAAAACAATATTTACTCATCTCAGTGCAAGTTGGTTTCTATTCATTCACGCGTACTTGTATATGTGTTTATGTATGTATGTATGTATATATGTATGTTTATGCACACTTTGTCTCATAGTAATATGCATCTCTGTTGCGCATATTAGCAAATATTTGTATTAATTTGTGTGTGAGAATGGTTGCCTTCTGGCTTATACATATGTAGTTAGTTGACTTACATTACACTTCTCAGTGAAATCAATCTCATACAAACATACTAAATAGTGCATAATCTATACCCAAGGCAAATTGGATACAGAAAGTAGTGTCTTCCTAAAACAACAAATTAGTAATTTTATATATATTTTTATTCAGTAAAAAATTATTCAAAATCAAAATTGGATGATTAATTTTGCGTCATCCTGTGCAATACTTGTTATCCATCTATGCACGTTGAAGTATAAAAGCACAGTTGGACTTGGTTAGTTCTAAAATATACAACTGCAAAAAATGTTTACTTAATAAGACATCCTTTTAGGAATTATGTTTGGTATGGAAAAACCTTTTTTGCTTTGAAAATCGTGAATAACGAAAATTTCGTGTTAACAAATTTATTAGTGAACCGTGTTACTTCAAAATCGTGTAAAAAACGACCGTCTAAAACGAGAATTGGATGTACTTTGGGTGACGTCCGGCACTTTAATAATGCCAAATAAACAAATAGAGGAGAAATAAATTTTTTGTAAAAATTCAGTGAATTGCTTGGTGATATTTTGATTTGTGAGATTTGAACTAAAAAAACTATTAAAACGACTCAGCCAAATTATTATTATTATTATTAGTATATTCAAGAGTAGCTTTTAAATCTGTATGTTCTAAAGAACACGGAATAGGGAATGTAGGTTCGAATCTCAGTGAAACGCTGAAATGGAGAAAAAATTTTTTCTAATAGTAGTTGACCCTCGGCAGTCAATGGCAAACCTCCGAGTGTATTTCTGCCATTAAAAAAGCTCTTCTGAAAAAATATCTGCCGTTCGGAGTCCGCTTGAAGCTGTAGGTCCCTCCATTTGTGGAACAACATTAAGTCGCACACCACAAATAGCATGGGGAGCTCGGCCAACCCCAAAAAGGATATACGCGCCAATTATATATACTTATATATATCTGCTCACGTATGAGTGCTCGGCCCGATGCCAGCACATATTGGCAGTTTCTGCTTCGGAGTTGCCTCAACGCCTCGAGCTCGCCGCCTATTCCTTCACTTTCGTGAGATAGCAGCAAGACGTCAGCAGTATCGTCTCTCGTCTCACTTTCGACCACTTTTTTAGCTATCTTTGCTGCTACGTCTTGTGGTATTTTGATTCCAGTGTTGACGTCGGTTTGATTGAGCCACCTTTTTTAGCTGAACCTTCTGTCTCAGTTTCTCTATTATATGTATTATTTCGTTTTGATATTTTTCCACAAAAGGGGAGGCCTACAATTTTAAACCAACTCCAACTTAAGCAAATGGTTTTCTATGAGGAGCAGCCAAGGAGCGACCACTATTTTGAAAAAAATGTTTTCTAGTATTTGATGTTCATGCACGGAGATTCGAACTTCTGTAGATATTATCGAATGATAGTCCCGCACCAACCCAGTTCAACGAGAATTCCAGAAGCATTTCGCTTGCAAGCAATGATTTCTTTATCTCACTCCATTGGTGTTTGATGAAACTGAGTCGGGAGACTATGCAGGTCAGCCGAATATTTCGATAAGCTTTTCTTCAAATCACATTTTTGTTGGTCTATCGGCATTAGTTGGGTAATTGTGTTTTTTAAATGTGGAATTTTCAATAGAAAAACCCCAATTACTGGTTCAATTGTGGTTCGCAGTAAATTACATTCCAGTTAATGCAACCCCACAACTCCCGGCAAATTTAAAACCTGGTCGGAAATATCCTGCAGTTAAATCTCACCGTTTGAAAAAAAGTGATATTCGTTAAATGGAAGAGTTGATGAAATAAATCAAATGATTTTAAGAGAATCTGGTTCGTTTCAGTGCTTCCCAAATGAATACTCAAAAGTGAATTTACTTATTAAGATTTCTTTTTTATGGTTTGATAAACCATTTTCAGGTTGACTCAGATGAATTGCACAACTTATTTCTCAGGAAAGCGCAGGATAGCCATTTCTCCATATGCCGACGATAGAGGTCACTGAGTGCTACGTTTTTTGATAGTCTAAGGCAGTGCGCGAACTTAAAACCCATCAATATTCTTCATTACAACAACAGTTCTGACTGGCTTTAGATATATGTCTGTTTGAGGTCACATAATGGTATCAAAATGGCGCTTTAGTGCTACTTGGGGAGTGCTAGACAGGTATTTCAACTATTTCACCTACCTACCTACCAGGTGAATTATGAATTCCACTAATCTGTTAATTTTAGTTCCACACCACATACCTCCCAAGAATGCTAGGCTCGAATATTCACAGTGAAAATATTAGGCATTTATTGCACAAGCGAAAGCCGCTGCTGGTTCTGTTCTCGCTCCCACGACAGTCTGTTCGACGTTACGACGGAACGACCCGAATTTATATCCTAGCCAGGACTTTCACTAAACCATTCTCCAAATATTTAGAGGGGATGTTTATGATGGTACAACATTAACGACAACAGTATATGTCGTAGAAAGGCCTATTTTCAAGCCGCTAGTTGTCAATATTCCAGGATAGTAGTAGGGATTCTAAACACGATAATATTGGGTATGGGAATAAGTTTCCGCGCTCGTAAAAGAGGTGCCTCCGCTGATACTATTTCTGTGTTCGCTCTAGTAATATACTGGTGATTTGAAGGTGTATATGTGAGGTCTCGATAACAGTAGTTGACATTCGCTGGAAGCGTAAAGATTCCTTTTTATCTGACGTCGACAAACAGCATTTGCGTGAAGTCATATTTCATTATTACCTTTTCAAGAAAAGTGCAGCTGAAGCGTTATGAATATTCATCAATATTAACGGTACGAGTAATCACGCATCATCAAATACAACTTGTAAAGAGTGGTTTCGACGCTTTCCAAGTGGCAATTTCGACGTGAGTGATAAAGATCGTGAAGGGGCAGCGAAAAAATTCAAAAATACTCAATTAAAAAATGTGTAAAGATGCATGTCGACCCTTTGATGGTATGTCTAAAGAGTTGGATGTTAATAGAGCAACCGTCGGTAAACGTTTGCACGCGATGGGAATGGTCCAGAAAGCAGGTAACTCGGTGCCATATCAATTGAAGTAGAGGGATATCGAGAGACGCTTGGTGACGTGTGATATGCTTCTGGAACGGCAGAAAAGAAAAGGTTTTCTGCATTGCATCGTCAACGGCGATGAAAATTGGATCTATTATGATAACCCTAAGCGTCGCAAATGTTGGAGCCTGCCAGGTTAACCCGGTCCATTGACAGCGAAAAAAATATTTATGCTTCAAAGGTTATGTTGTGCATCTGGTGGGATCAGAAGGGTGTATTCTATTAGGAACTTCTTAAACCATCTGAAACCATCACTGGCGCCGGAATGGAACGGTTGACATGACAAACTGATTTTGCTGCATGACAACGCCAGGCCTCACCCTGCTAAATCGGTCTAGAAATCTTTAGAGGCATTGAATTGGGAAATCTTGTCCCATCTGCCGTATTGCCCAGACATTGAACCTTCGGACTACCATCTGTTCCGATCAATGCAGTCGGTCCTTACTGGAGAGTGGTTCACTTCTTACGAGAGCATCGCAAGCTGGCTCAGTGAATGGATCAAGTCAAAAGAACTTAAATTTTTTGTCAGAGGAATCCGTATGCTGCCTGAAAGATGAAGTAAAGTTGTAGCTTGTAGCTTCCAATGGCACGTAGTTCACATAGTATCATGTATTATTTAATTGTTTAAATAGCTCGTAACTTTGGCTAAGAAAGGACGGAAACTTACTCCTATACCCAATAGATTACATTGAAAATTAGATTGACAATTTCGCAAACATTCTGCCGTAAGTGCGTCATCTCAAGCGAAATTAATTTATTTAATTAGCACTATTTGATCAACTCGTTGGCACTATTTGACTTTGGTCACGCGTAAAAGCAATCCCTTTCGTACCGAGGAGATATAATACTGAGTTTTATCCAATTTTTGATTGCAAGTTAGCTTTCAGTGATTAAAAAGAGCAGCAGGCGATGGCCCACCCTTTATAGTTAGTTATGAAATATTCAAAACTAAACAGAAATATAAATTCATAACTTCCCGTTATTAAAGTTTTTTTACTTTTGAAACTCGTCGTTTGTTGCTGAGTAACAACAAGGAACCAAAACTTTTGCACAAATTGCACTAAACTTATTTCTGAGGTAAACAAATAACCAAAATGAAGTCAAATTTATTAAAAGTAATTGCCACAATGTCTCTCATCTCGCCACACTGACAGTCGAAAAAAAAATATTATTAATATACCAAAACGCTACCGATGTCAAAGTATGGTCGCACTTTAAACAAGAGTTCATGACATCGAAATGTAGTGAGAAAACACAAGAGGACTTAAACGCAAGCGAAGTGCCTCTTGAAAAGGTGAAAGAAAAAGGAAATGGTTAGGAAGTAGACAACGGACAATGAAGCCAAAGGGAAGCATATAAAATGGTGGTGAAGTAAGGTAACAACAAACAAATAAAAAAAAGCATAAAATAATAAAGAGGAGCATGCAACGCAACTACATAGATAAAAGTCAAAAAGGACACGCGTTAGATAAATAAAAGCCTGAATTACGTAAAACAAAAGCCATAAAAAACATTGAGTTGTTGCAACAGCCTCGATGGTAATTCGGAAAAATACTTACAGCAGCGCTGAGCTCTGCAGAGGTGTGAGTTCAGTGCAGTGGAGAAAGCAGAAAAGGCTTTCTGGTAAGAAATACGAGAAAAGTTTTTGCCATTCACTGATAACGAGGCATAAAAGTACACACAGACAAACTGAGCGGACTAACAGCCTCAGCGACCGGGCAAAAGTGTGCGCACACATAACGGTTATATATTCTCAAAAAACTTGTAAAACGCTTGCTTGCCTACTTCCAGACATCAATACACAAACGCAAACACATGGGCACAGAAGTGTAGTTGCTTCAGGATGTAGCACACAAAGGTGCCTCCTGCATGAGTAAGAAAAATTGCTTTGCAAAGAAAATGTTTTAGCTGGTTTAGTGTCAACTAAAACTTACAGAACAACTAACCACCAGCGGATTGTCTCGCGTTTAGCACTCAAAGCAATCCTTGGAGGGCTGTAAAATATCGCCGGGAGGCAGAATGTAAAAATGCATGAGTATGCGTGCATTAAAGAAGGCATAACGGCACGGAAGACTGTGAATGGAACGCTTTTGATGCAATGAAAATATTTTCTGTTTATGTAGAAATGGTGTTTGTGACTCAATGTTAGTATCGTCATCACTTTGTCTGAAGCTTCGCAAAACACTAAAATAGTGGCACACACAATAGCGTTGCAACAAGCATTATAAGCATGCAATCTAGGCGCAAATAATACAAATTGGGAAAGCCGTGGAAAATTGGGTTGAAGTTTACTTGCTCATAAAAGTTCTAAGGAGGTGGTAAGTATACCTGAATCTAAATTTATCTGTATCTAAATTTAAAATTGAAACAATTCCAACTGTCCATGCATTTCTGTGGCTCAGTCTAGCTAAACAACGAATTGAGTATTTACAACACCTTAAATTGAAATTGAATGTAATTTGGAATCAAAAGGATTCATTTGACCATAAAGGTATGAATTGCAGTCTCAGAAAGAAATGGTGCTATGAGGATCCAGGAGATCAACGTCTGGGAAGTTAGGTGGCCATAAGTTCGGTGTTCTGCCATCCAATCTTGTATCGCCATGTAGAGTTTTCCTGAATGATGTATGGGCTGCCATCGCGTACACCATCAATTCAGTTCAGAGTTTCACTACTGTCTCTACCACCTCGATATATGCATATATTGCGTAAAGAAGTGTGGTGGCATGACATGTTCGTTGTTGCCCTCAACTCCTAAAGTCATAGCAGGGACTAGAAACTACGTGTGCATAACAACAGGTAGTAGTAGTATTGAAACAAGGTCATCTACCATTTCTCCGCTTATTTTTTTGGTCCTCGCAAATTTTTTTTCCGTCAGCAAAAAACCATAACATCTCTGGCGCTTCAGGGTGTTTAATTTTGTTTAAAAGGCGTTTCGATCGGATAACTCGCTGTTCTCTGTAAACTGTCTTCTGCGCATAATGTCGGATTTCTACCGGAAATCTTTATGGACAACTCGGCGAATAAGACAGTCAGAAACATAAACTATTCCCATTGTTTTTTAAGGTTCTCGCCAAAGATCGCTTGCAATTGTGGAATAAATTCTGCCTCTCCCAGCGCTAGAACGCAAGGAATAAAGTCGCCATGGTTGACGATCTATAATAAAAGAAATTTTACAGGTATCTGTCCCCTTAAGGAAATTATATAAATTGGTGGGGTTTCCCCACATTGGGATTACAACTGCTTGCCTCTTCATTTCTTGGGTTATGTTGTAGCCCTCCTGTCCTATCTGAAAAAGCAAAAAGAAAAATAATGACTTGGATAAGTTATAGCATATATGTATATGCAAGTTCTCATATCAGCCATATCAGATGAATTCAATAGCGGTTGAATGGTATTCGTTTTGTTCTTGGCCAAAAATTTAAGTATACTCGTAATGATGGCACTGGGCGACGGTGCGTTATCATGGCGCAAATGATGCAAAATCCACGATGCCATAAATTCTTGATTTTTGGCGAATTGCTTCATGTAACATAAACATCTCATAATTCCCCTAACTCTTTTGGTAAATATTCGTGGTGTACAATACCGTTCTAGTACATAAAAACCGTGAGCATGGCTCTCTATTTCGGTTGAAAACGACGTGGTTGTTTTAGACTATTCATTAGGAGCCTTCCACATACCCGCCTGATGTGTGGATTGCGTGTCGTACTCATAAACTCACTCCAGTAATAATGCGTTTGATGAATGTTGAGTCGGATTCAGCCTTGGAAATCCGGTCTTTGGCTATATCGACGCGATATCTTTTTTGCATGAAATTCAGATTCAAAACAAATTATTTTTTTATTTTTATTATTATTTCATTATCGATACCTATTTAAATATTTTCCAAAAATAATTTCTTAGTCTCTTCGTCGTTTAGAACTGCCCGCTTCTGAACTACCGTAGAGACACGTGTACGAGTATTTTAAAGAAGGTAAACTTATTTATACCTTATGTCAGCATGACATCCAAAGTTTAATTTATTATTATTATTATTATTATTATTTTTAGCGATATTTTTAGCGATTCGCCGTTTTCCCACGTATCCTTTATTAATGTTTTTTTTTCAATTATTATTATCCACCTATTATTATTATTAGTCCCCCGGTTGTTCCGGGAGCCTTTTGAGCAAGGTGGTACTTATATACATATATTTATAAAATATTTATGAATAAAATCACCATATTTTTAAGTACACCCTTTATTAAATAAAATAAAAAACAATATAGCTTTTCATATGAATTCTGTTTTTTTTTTTTTCAAGTTTCAAAAGAGTCATGTGTGTCATGCATGTGTGTGTTTACATATACATACATATCTACTAAGATGTCGCATGAGAACATTAAACCAGTGTAAATGTGGCAAAAGCTCATCTTTCAAACAGATACTCCACTTTATTACTCTCAATACTCAGTAGTGGAATAATCATTAAGCAAAATGGAGGTAGTAGCTAGGAGCAGTAATAGTTAAAATCATAATTCGGTGCTTATGGGCAAGTAACTTCGGTAATTAATACTTAGTAAATTTAAATTCATTCATTATTACGATGTAAGTAGCTGAGCATTTAGAAATTAACTCTTTCCGGCGCACTGAAAAAAAATCGCTAAAAATTAAACACAAAGATTTTTTTATTTCATTTATTCGAGATATTTAATGAAGAAAATGTGAAAAAAAATGTTTATCCTTGCAGGATTTTGTACAAGGATGTGGTACGATTTTTATACCATCGCGCATAGAGTGCGAGGATTATTTGTGAAACTCATTGAAACAAGTTTTTGTTTTGCTAAGGCAAAATGGCACATTACAAGTTGAGCACATCCACTGAGTCCTTCTTTAGTGGCTTGTCGTGCTGCAGTACGCACATCTACGTAAGGTTGTTCTGACTGGTTGGTGAGATGACGACGGTCGTAGCTGATCTAACTTGTCAACGTTATTAATGTGCATATTATAGTGGTGTATTAGTTCAGGCTTTTCGATTTCTTTGACAGAACCATCGCTTGGCGTTGTTGTACCTTTACAAATTTACTCGCACCATGAAAGTTAGATAAAGCTGTAACCTCTCTTTTGTCAATCCACTTCATAAAGAGTATACCAGAATCACTAATTTGCCAATCATAGTCGCCCCGTTTTAACTGCTTACCAGGTCTAATATCGGTAGGAAGAAATTTTCGATTGGTTCGTACTGTTCCGCAGCCATTTCAGTTCAAGAATCAAATTTAACGAAGTGAAAAAATTATGGAAAAACACTTTATGGTGTTTCCCCCAAAACCGATGGTCATAACTGGTGCTGTCACACAACATCCAAGTTTTGAACCCTCTTTTTATTTTCTTCTTCGGTATATACTGGATCAAAGTTGATCGCCCTGTTAAAACAGTTTCTGTAGAATACAAATATCAACGTATCTTAAAAATCACCTTTGAATCTTATCATTGTTTCGTCTACCGCAAGGTACTCGCCAGGATTGAAGCACAGTTTGAAGCGTTCTTGCAGCATATCCAAATATGGTTGAACTTTGTAGAGTTTGTTGAATGATGGTGATCCTCTTTTTGGCATTATAGAAGAGTCGTTCAAATGCAAATTGCTTAAAATCCAGTACATTTATTAAAATTAATTAAAGAAAACTAATCAAAAATTGTATTGCATGTATACTCATATAATATATATTTTATTATTCCTCAAGAAGAATAGATTTACCTAAGGTGAAAAAGAAAACTGTGAGGGAATCTTGGCTGCCATGTCACTTGGGCATTCGGCAAGCGATTCTGCATGATCATTTCACATGCATTCACATACTGGTCCAATCTGTCGTTGTTCAGACGGCAACGTATATCACGAAGCCAATCTCAGTTTTTTTCTGAACAAATCCCAAGTGACGTCAGTCCGTCAGCCGATTCTGACAAATTCGCTCAGAGCCGAATAACAGTCAGATCTTTATTTTCTCTCTATAAAAATCGTTTCACAGTCATTGACACTGACGAAGACAATGAAATAATTATGAATGTATTTGTAAAAAGGTGTGAAAGTACTGTTATTATCTTTGCAAAATTGTTTGCGTTTCCTCGTTATTATACAAAGGAACCACAAGTCCAAGCAGTTAGTTTAAGTCTTAGGCTAATCAAACGAAATACTAAAATAAATACTTTACTTGTTAAGCCTAGTTCTGTATTCTGCACCATGAAATACCGACGGCAAAATCTTTTCATATTTCTCGGGAAGATTTGATAGATAGAAGATATTGTCAAAAACCAGCACCATACCAAGCAGCAGCCTGTGCAATAGCACCAAATAACTCCAAAACAAACGGAAGTCCTGAAAAGGAAATGGGGCTGGCTTGGGCACTTGGATTCTTAGAAGAGATTCAAATGACTTCACATGCACTGAAATTGATTGGTGTCCACAAGGAAACCGACGAAGAGGTAGACGGTTGCTGACTTGGAGGAGGAGTTTTGAAATGGAAATAAGGAAAACCAACAAAAGCTAGAGCAAGCCGAAAGAGATGGCTTTTGATAGCGTCGTAAGAAGGAAGACTGTTGTGACCCTTTGCTCCCTCGCGGAACCATAGGAAAATATATACATATGTTATATATTGCCTGAAATAAACAAATCAAAATAAAAGTAATCAAAATATGAAAAATTTAAATTAAAAAAAAATCATTATCGGAAGAAGATGCAAGCAGCTGAGGGCGTTCAGAGGTGGCATTATGAAGCGCCTTCCTCCTGTTAGTTTTAGGTATTTCCATTATTAACAAATTTCACTATTAAAGTAAAGACTTGTGGTAATAAAATAAAAAGCTTACCATATTTGAGCACGTTAACTTTTTAGGCAAATTAAAAAACAATCCGAATTTCAACTTGAAACAATATTTAAATATGACAGAATATTACATTTCATGAAATTTTAAATAGCATGTGAAAAATTGTTGCTAGCATCGTGTTGCAAGCTGTTTCACTGGCTGATCAGAGAACAATTTTGACATGAAATTTCAGACATATTTCACGACCAAGAATTTTATACGGACTCTGGCAGCTAATTCACGAGATAAGGAAACAGAGTACTATGCTTTAAGTGGAACTCAAAATGCAGATATGCACCTACGTTTTCTTAATTTTCCGAAAAACATTCGAAGTTAGTACCAGATTTTTTGCTGATTTACGCATTCATCGTACTTAAATAAGTTATAGGCCTTTATATTGTACATTTGAGTCACATTCGCCCCTAAAAAAATTTTAAGTAAGTATTTTTTGTCTTACCTTCTTATTGAGGTATAGTTCCATTACACGTATATTTGTGCAAGCTTTTCGAACAGGATTTTCCATAGCCAGTTATATTGTCGATCTGTGCTAGTAGTCCTATTGCTTTTATTAATCCGCCCAATTACTCAAATTCGGCGACGTCATGAAGGGCAGCTTAGGCTTATACGTCTTGTCTTGGGTGTACTGCCACTTCAGCTAACAAACCATGTACACACGTACATATGTATAAGTACATACATATATACATACAAGTAAATATATATGAATATGTTGCTGACTTTGACCTTTTGTTACATGAGCGATACTCTCGTATGAATCTAATCTAAGTCACAAAGCCGTCATCACTTCATGTTATTAAATGTGAATTAAACCATTTGCTATTTATGATGAATACATCTAATCGATTTAATAACAACATAACAACGGAAATTGTGCGTCGGCGTTAAAGCAAAAGAAGAGCGACAAAGTGAACGGCGCTGCACAGAAAAATCCATAGCAGCATTCATACCTACATACGAATATCCGTCTCTTGGCTTTTTAATCTACGAGTGAAACCCACGCATGCAGCATTTACTCGCAGCTGGCTAGGTATGGATGTAGGTGTATGTATGTATGAATGAGAATGAGAACTTTACTAGCAATTTGTGAACTACAACAGTTTATAAGCGTACTCGTACATATAAGCTTATTTGTATTACCTTAGTTAAGTCTAAGTCCCTGGCTACGACCCACGTCTTTTAACTTGCCAAGGAAACCCACTTAAAACAACGCAGCCGCTTACTGACAGCATCCTTAGACATTTACTTAAAGTCTAGAATGAGAAACTCTGCTTACCGCACACCATTCGCTGAAGGAATTGCTTTTCAACTTTTGCCATTTAATACGACAAGTGAAGTGTGCAATGCTATGTACCTTACATATAGTGGAGTATGCTCGTTTAAGTTGGTGCTGTTGTGTTGTGGCACAACAACGCACAACGCACAGCTGATATCCACCGAGCGACGTGAAGGCAATTGCCTTAGTGTCACAATAAGTGACAGCTGGGATTGCAAGAATGGTTGGTAGATTCGATGGTGCCATGGTGGTAGGGTGGTAGGGTGGTATGGTGGCATGGTGAAAGGAACGATCGCTTTGTTAATGGCTTGGTCGTACCACATTCATTGTTATTAGTCTCAAATATGACACGAGCCATTGAAGGCGGTACTGTGTATTTTACTATGATTGCACGGAGAGTATTTACGGACAATATTGAGGTTGTAAAGATTTTCAAATGGAAACTGGTTATTGGGGGCAACGCTAAGGCGTATTACTAATGATTGCAATCGATCGTTATGGAGAATTTAATTTGTATGTATGTGTGTATGTATATTTCTTTACTAATCAAATGGCACAACATTTAACTTGACAAACCTAGCCGTATGGTTTTGCCCGTAGTGCTACAACTTATCATTGAGCCACACTCCATATCCCACTGACCGTTCAACCGTGCAATCATTCGACTGATTGGCGCACAAATCGCATGAGCTACGCATATTCTGGAGGTAAGAATGCAATTTAGTGTCAGTTGGCGTCAATAAACTGTCAAGGGATTAAAAAATGTGAAGATTAATGAAAAGATGAAAAGTGGAGGGCAATATTGGTTTTCCGGAAGAGACACTGAGGTTAGACGAAATTAAAAAAGAAATAAATTGAGAAATTTGTAAGTCCGTGCCGAACTGAACTTTATATACTTGGTGTATGGTTTCGGAATCAATATAGGATTAGAGCCATAGGCATAGCCAAATAATTTCGATGTTTATAACTTTAAATTTGCTTACTTGAAATAGGCGTTCTAATGCTCTTTAGGCACCAGTTGCATCGCACATTAGGTTAAATTAACGGGTTTACGCAAACAAGAGAAATTACCGATGTCATGAGATTTTTTTTTTAATTACATACGTAAACTAGCTACAATTTTAAGAGCCGCTGCATGTCAGCAAGTGCCGTTAGTAAGCAGGACATCTGCGAGGTGCTCTATCCCCAGTCGAGGCCAAAAAATATGAATTTGCATTTTGTAGCAGTAAGCGTTTCATGTCAGATGAATTCTTATTCAGAAGATAAATTTTCTGAGGACTTTTCTAAAATTTACCTTTTAAAAGTTATTAAAAGTTCACTGTGGTAGATTTATGCAAAGTTCATACAGCTCATAGTTCCATCGCCTGAAATAAGAATTTGCCGTTAATCATCCAATTTTGCTTTAAATAATTTTTTTTTACTAAATAGAAATATGATTTTGAGTGACCGAAAATTTATTTTGACCTTTACTAGGGGTGCCTTTTATATATTATGTCGGGATTAGAGAACAAAAACCAATTTTTATCATCGAAAATCACTTTATTGTTTTTCAAAATATTCTCCATGAAGATCTTTACACTTTTGCATGCGTTTGAACCAATTGTCGAATCACTTCTGCCGCTCTGAATGAGGTACCTCCAAAACATGCAACCGCTTCTTCAGGTGCCGAAAAACGTTGACCTCTCAGTTTGTTTTTTACGTACGGGAAAAAAAGAAGTCATTCGGTGCCAAGTCAGGACTATTCGGCGGATGACCCATTAATTCGATGTTTTGGGTGCTCAAAAATGCAGTTGTTTGAGCCGATGTGTGAGAGCTCGCATTGTCTTGGTGAAGAGTGATCCGTCTTTGGCGGTTGGTTTTCCTAATTTCTTGGAACACAACTGGCAAACAAATGGTGGTGTACCACTCAAAATTTACTGTTCTGCGTTGTTCTATTGGTACGGTTGCGACATGTCCAGTTTTTCCGAAAAACCAGGCGACCATTTGCTTGGAAGTGCTTCGTGCGCGAACAACTTTTGTTGGATTTGGCTCATCTTGAAACACCCATACAGTCGACTGCTGTTTACTTTCGGGCTCATACGCGTAAATCCATGATTCATCACCTGTCACGATGTCATAGACGTGTTTCGAAGCCCCACGATCGTATTTTTTGAGCATTTCCTTCGACCAATCGACACGAGCCTTTTTTTGAGCGATTGACAAATTGTGTGGGATCCAACGCGAACAAATTTTTTTGACAGTCAAATGTTTATACAATATTGAATGTATGCTGGTCCCACTAATGCCTAAGATTGTCTCAATCTCACGATAGGTCACATGACGATCTTGCAATATCAGTTCGCGCCCAGCATCAATGGTTTTCGGAACAACAACTGATTTTTGACGACCTTCACGTAATTCGTCTTGGAGTGGACTACGACCACGATTGAATTCACCATACCATCGATAAACACTGGTCATTGATGGAGCTTCATCGCCAAAAAATGAATTAAGTTCATCCATGCAATGTTGCTGAGTTACTCCACGTCGAAAGTTGTAAAAAATAATCGCACGAAAATGTTCACGATTTAATTCCATTTTTGGACTGATATGAATGTTTTAAGTTACTGTAAACAACACAAATAGCGCTGGTATTTCAAAACGTTCTGAGTACGTAAAAGCCAAAAAATGTCAAACTTTGCGATACAGCTGTCAGTTGCCAGATTGCAACACCAGGGTTGCCAAATCCCGAAATATAAAAGGCACCCTTCGTACGCACTCCATTTTTCTGCTTCTAGTTATAATACAGCTTTCTAGTTCCCAAGTGTCAAATCTGATTGAGATTGACGTACGACGCCATTTGCAAAAATTATAAATCCTTCGATAGGCTAATAAATTTTGCGCCATCTTATACTTATTTCCAGGTCCTCGAATATTTCAAAAGTATAACTGTTAATAGTGACGTGGGTGCCAAGAACGCAAATTACGCAAATTATTGGTTTGATGGCAGGAAATACTTCGGTACGTTCTCACTCACATCCACAGCCATTCGCTGCCTTACTTAATCCAATCTCTGCAGTTTATATATTTTTGGGCGGTGACCGATTCCATTTCCTGCGCTCCAAATATTTTGGATATTGTCGTAAGTTTTTCTTTAAACAAATTTATTTTTAGGCTTGCGTTCATAGGGTCCAACGCTCGAAGTGTAACCAATTGAAAAGGCCATAAGTTTAGTTTCGAAAATTACTTTTATTCAATTGAAAGTACAAATGTGTGAAAATAGTACACATTTAAGCATCAATTAACTTTTGCTCGATATGACCACCTTCTGCATTGACTATGGCCTTGAGACGACACAGAAACGAATCGCAAGCTACCCTAATGTGACTTAGAGGTATTTTGGCTCACTTGCCGGCAATGGCTTTTTCAGCGCTTCGAGACTAGTTCGGACCTTGCTCTCCAAAATGCCCTAAAGATAATAATCCATCGGATTTGCGTCTGGTGAGTTTGAGAGCAGAGTTGTGTGGACATTACGAAGTTCGGAACGTTGGTTTTAAGCCATTCTTAGTTCATTCGAACTTTGTGAGACGATGCCAAGCCCTGTTGAAACGTCCATGATCTTCCACCGGAATGTTTGTCTACCCACGGCTTTAAAGCAACCTCCAGAATACTTTCTCGATATTATTTCGCATTTACCTTGTCGCCAGGCTCGATGAAAACGAGCGGATGCTGCCTCCTGGTGGTGAATCGATGACTCAAATTCTCGTATGAACGGTCGGTCAAATATAATATCGTTTTGGGAGTTTACGAATTGCTCTGTTTGAAAAATTTTCTCATCAGAAAATACAATGTTGGGAAATTGAATGCTTTCGGCCAAGCGAAGCAACTCCTTCGCTCTCTCAAATCTGACTTGTTGCTGCTTTGGTGTGAGATCATGCGATTTTTGGATCTTGTAAGGCTTGACTTTGAGATCATTTTTGAGTATGTGGTGGATGCCACTGTCAGAAATTTTCAGTGCTTTCGCCTTTTGATGAGCGTCGGGAATTTCGCTCAAAACGCTTCTTCACTTTTTGAACCAAATCACGTGAAGTTACAGTCTTTTAATAAAATACTCCATGACGTTTCGCGATGCAACCAATATCATTGTAACGAGCAATGGTGCGGTATACAAAAACATTATTTACTTTAAAGTGCTCGAGATCACGAACAATCGCTGATTATGATTTTCCAGCCAAATACTATACTACGTGTGAAATCCATTACTGATTTTCTTTTTGCGCGTTTACTCTCGGCAATATGCTCCCGCGCGCTTGTAAACAATACTCTGGACTGTCATTTAACAACTAACAGACAGCTGTGCGAGCGGTCTGAAGTTGGTTACGCTTCGAGTGCCGCACCCTGTAATTTGAATTAAACTGAAAAAATATTGGAAAAAATTTAAATCTTTTGAGATTTGTTCAATGTTCAATATTTTGGTATAGAGTTTCGTAAAATGAAATGCTTTCGGTTTTTTTAACATTTTTAGATACATTTGTTAATGTTTCAGGAGAAAATATACTTAAGAAATTTTTTTTGGTAACAAATATGATAGTATATTTTTCTTAACAAATGTTTCGTAATTTTTTTTTTTGTCATTTTGGAAAAACATAACACATTAATTTTTGTAGAAGAAAATGAAAAAAAAAAATTTTTTGCCAGAGGTGGTACTTTCACCGTACGAGCTTCACGTATCTCACAGTATTTGAAGAGCTCAGCGGATAATCCATCAGTTCCTTCAGCTTTGTTATGCTGTACGCGCCAATCACAAGGCATTTTGCCCAACTTTGCCTCCTGACTATGGTGTTCATGATGCCCATGATGTAGGTACACAAATAGTGGGTGCTACAATGTCCGGTGAGATTAACGTGGGCACCTGCCGGCGTACTCAAACGCACAGAGGGTGTTCATTATGTCCAGGGTGTAGGTACATAAATAGTGCGACCTCCAATGTCCGGTGGGATTAACGTTAAAGCACAGTGGGGGAAATAAATACGTTGACGGGGGCCTTAAAAATGCTAGAAGTATATATTTATGATATCAATTGGTAGTGCAGAATGGGCACACTAGCCATCTTTGCAGAGGTATGCCGTGCTTTGGATTCCAGTACCTAGTTGCAATGCAACTCTATATTGAACCAGAAGGAATCATTTAGTTATAAAGCCACAACCAGTACGAAACTTCTGTAGTGGCTGTCCTAAGAACAGGTTAGAGCGAAATACGAGGGCTCCTATTCCCGGTGGCACCAGACTTAAGCCTACGATCAGGCTTTGAAGCCGAAGCTACTACTAGCTTAGCTTCTATACAGCTCTACCAGTTCAGAGGGGGATTTATAGTTTTGTGTATTTCAGTCCACTGCAGGCTTCGTCCTGGACTTATTTAAATTTTTTTTATTTGAAATAAGAAAAAAAAAAACTCCAACCCTTCCGTTCACAAATTGCTTAAAATTTACTTAACATTTTTTGGAACAATTAAAGTTGGCGCATAAGTAATAACATAAATGAAAATCAGCTGGACAACGCTCCCCGTTATAGTTTGTTGAAGGTAGAAAATGTTGCACTTTTTCGCATTTAAAAATTTCGCGAAAAGGCCACCGAACCGCGTGAACTGATGCGAAAAAGGTAAGAAACAGCAAAGGCGCAGAGCAGAATAAATGCAACATAATTACGGGAAGAAAGCGCCATTAACTTGATACATTAACAAAAGCGCTTACTTCGAATGAAATTTCATTATAAATATTTGCCAAAAATGTATATCAGGTTAATTCAGTGCATTTCGGTATCTAAGTTTCTAAATTAATAAGTGGAATCGAGTGAATTACATTTTGTTGAAAATGCTTTTGATTGCGTTCCTACTTATTATAATAATTCGATTCCAGGCCCTTGACTAATATTTGTAATTTGGTTGCTGTATCAAAAAACATAAAAATCGCTTGTAAAGCCTCTTATAACTATAACAACAAAGGTAGGAAGTGGCGAGAGCTAAAATGCCTTCATTACATACGTATGTGAGTACAACGTATTACTGTATGCATGCAACATGACAACACTTTTTGCTCTTTTCCAATGCGACTATTTAATGAAGTCATTAAATGCGGCGCGTGTGGCATGAACGTAAAATTAATGCTTAGTATAGCGATGCAACGTGGAAATTATAGAAAAAGACAGAGTACAAAACTAGATAACCAACAAGTTGTTTGTGTACTTTAAAGTTGCCGTAAATAAATTCGCTTCACAGAATGAGCAAAAGCAAAAATAAAAAGTTGTCTTGAGTTGAGTTTTAAACTTACATAAATCTTTTGGAGGACGAAGGACAAAGGTGATGATGAGCAAACACAACCATCATATAAGCATTGGAAGGGCGCGACGTTTGCGGACCGATTTCTTGATGGCAAATGACTGACAAGCATCAAAACTTCCACTTCTTCTTTATGCGTTCGCCTAGAACTTTTCGCAAGAATAATGAACGTAGCAAAGATTAATGGCACTCCTTTGCTGTGCTCG
Organism: Anastrepha ludens; assembly: GCF_028408465.1. NCBI lineage: Eukaryota > Metazoa > Arthropoda > Insecta > Diptera > Tephritidae > Anastrepha > Anastrepha ludens. Next base: position 54,283,781 of record NC_071500.1, on the reverse strand, counting down.
TTGCAGGGAGTGTTGCTATGAATGCTTGACAGTCAACAAAAGACGCATACTACTCATGTACACGGCCATATGTATGTATGTATGAGCACATACTTCAAAAGTTCAAATCAGCTTTGCGAATCTGTGAAAAATATAATATTATATAATGCGATAGAGTAAAAACTAGGATAAAATGTTTACATGCATACTTATGTATATAGTAGCCCCACAAGAAAAGGTCTGCCGCTGTCAAAATTTGTGAGCCTTTTGTTTTATTTTTTAAGATGAGCCGCCAAAGGAACTGTGTCTTGGGTAGACGGTAAGGTAGGTGAAGTGGATGAAGTACCAGTTTGGCACTCCCCAAAAGAAACACTAAACCGCCGTTTCGATACCGTTATGAGACCTCTAACGGGCAGCTCTCATCGCTTCCCCACAGCTTCTGCAATGTGGATTAAATGGTAAGCCGCTTTTCCACGCTAGTGCCGATCATGAAATGACAGGTAAGCACAGCTACTAGTTTGGAAATGGAATGGCGTGAAGTCCTCAGGAGTATCCGCCTTAATAGCACGTGAAGAAATGGAGCTCCGTGTGATCTGCGCTTTACTGAAAAATAAGTTGTGCATTTTCCCTTTAAGAAGAGTCAGGGAGATGCCGATGACCGGTGGGCGACCAATACAGGGGACCAATACAGTCGAAGATATTTGATTGCAGCTTGACTATCAGAAAAATGTTGATATCTGCCTTGCTTCCGCCTGAAAACACTACCATTTTTAATTTGACTGATTTATAGAAAACCTCTGCTCCGACTGGACGGATTGCCGTGACACAACCCTCAAACTCCAGTTTGCGGATAGAGAGATCTGTACGAAATTCAGAGAAATGCAGTGTTAACTGCCTAAAAATTACCCTTGAGAATTTGGCCTCAGAAAACAACCTCTTTGAACCTGTCTTGAGTAATTTCTTCATCCGCCGCCCCGTGTGGCTTGTTGGCCAATCCCGCTGATACCATTATTCTTCCTAATGATTTTCCTCGTTGAACGGGGAAATGAAAAAATTCAGTGATTGAGGACCGATATCGGTCAGTTACAGTATGGCTTTCGTTATCATCGAAGGCTAATGGTACGACAATGTTCGTGGGCACAAACCGAACCAAACAGACACTTTAACATCACGTAAACGTTTTTTAGATACAATTCGAGGATTTTCAATGCGTCGGACCGACAACGTTTCAACGCAAGGCGATCAATAACTACCAAAGTTACTTAAAGTTGTAATGTGTTAAGTTTGGATGGAACACCTTGTAAATACACAAATCAACGCTGGGAAGAATAAATCGTTTAGAAAATAGGATACAATTGGTAGCTGTTGTAAAAGGCATTTAGTCTGCAACCGAGGAGTAATTTCCAAACTGCCAACTCGTTAGTTTATTATACCCACGCATGTTAATGCACAATAATAAAAACGGTTGCATAAAGGATTTGAAGATAGATATAGATATGCATAGTAGCGGACACTGAAACCCAGGCATTTGTATAGTGGTCAATCCAGTTGAATTTCCACCAAATGGTGTATATATTTTGGAATTTGACATTTAATAAATAGCTAAGGCATGTGTATCAGGTGCTGTTTTAGCTGCATGAGAACTATCGATATCGAGAGCTGTGGTTTGAAAGCCGAAAATGGCAAACTGTTTTGACATTGCTGTTCAGTAAAGTTTGGCGAGTCATATTGAACTATCTGGGGTTCCAAATTTCGGAAATTTAATTTGAAAAAAAAAAAATCTGTTCATGGAGCTTATAGAACATTTCATCTATTTTATGTGCGGCTTACACGTCGCCGGCTAATCGATCCCTACTTCTTTTAAAATGAGGTAGGGGAGCTGCCGTTACGATGAAAGGTGAGCGCTATAGAGTCATGCTGACTGAATTTTTGTTTCCAAATATTAATCAGCTAAATATCAACGACCTTTGATTCCAACATAATGGAACAACTTGACATACAGCGTGCTTAACAATCGATATTGTAATATTCAAGCCACCGTTGACGCCATACAGCCAGATTTATTTAAAAAAGTTGTCAACAATTGGACTAATGGAATGTGCCATGTAACTTGTAGCCGCAGCTGACACATGCTGGATATCATATTCAAAAAATAAACGCCGTAAAATTATCCACCAGATTGTGCTCAGAGTGATGTGAGCAATCAATTTAGCCAAGTCTGAGCTTGTATGATTCCGAAAATTAGAAGCCATCCCAAATGTACTATGTAGAAGTAAAATACCTATGCGCGGGTATATAAAGTACGTACGTGGCCGAGTTCGCCCCTTTCTTACTTGTTGTAACTTGTGACTGGAACATTAAAAAAAAATGTTAAGTTTTAATTATGATTTAAACCATACAGAGAGTTAGTAAAAGTCTGATGATTTTTGGCGAGCTTGTATTCACTGGTATTAAGGTGGTTGGAACTATCCAGGTAGCTGAGATCAGTGAACTTTGTCACAAAATTGTCTTCTTGAGACATACACATATATATTATGACTATTTTATAAATGCCGAAGATATGACGAAAAATGCAAAATATATTCGGCAAAAATAATGTTTTGTGTTTGAGGGGTGTACGGCGAAGGAAAAGTCCTTGTAATATGCGACGCTCCACTGTACACGTTCGTTATGCCAACTATTCTCTTCGATGAGGAAAAATGGAACGTTTGCAACTGGCTGCATTTGTGTTTGAAAACTTCAGGTCAGCTGCAACACAACTAGTTTAAGTCAAGTTCAGATCAAGAGGAAAGTCAAGTTTGCTGCTAAAATTTGAAAAGCGTCAGTCATCTTAATTGCATTGAGATGGACTGCGCCACTCAAATCTTCTATTTTGAAAGCAGGTTTCCCTCGTGGAACCTCTTAAGAAGCTAAGTTGGATGTTCGCTACCATTCGTCGATAACTGAAAGGCGCTCACACATAATCCAAACCGACTGCTTTCATGGCATTACAGCTGAGTTTACAACAGTAAACACACAACTTTCTTATCTCAGGGTGATCTGCAAAATCTTTTTAATACACCTCATACTAATACTTAAGGATGCCTTAATCTCACGGTAGACGAGTATGACATGACGATATTTTCTAATTCTATTTTTTTGCCGAGCGTTCGCCTTCACTATTACGTTGGCGCCAGCCTCATCTTTGAAGAGATATGGGCCGATGACTCCTCCAGCTATAGGCCGCATCAATCGTTTGTTTTCAATTCATGTAATGGCTGTTCTAGACTGACTTCGGCTTCTCAGTCAAAATACGGCCATTTTGCTTACTGACGTAGCCATTAAGCCAAAAATGGACCTCATCGCTGAACACCATAAGTTGGCCTGAGCGCGTAATAAACACTTTTCTCAGAACGTCGTTTTTCGTAATACAATAGTACGATTTGTAAACGTTGTTGAGGTGTACGACTTTCCTTGATGAAATGTCAATAAATACTGAAAAAAAGTCTGTATTTAGTTTGGCAGTGCTCACGCGTGAACTGTCAAAAACCTCCTATTGGAAAAATACCTCCCTTTACTAGCAAAGGAAATACCTCTTCGGCATTTCATAGTTAATCGTTCCGAATGTGCATTCGAAGTGATTCATATGAAAATAACGGTATTATTCGAGGACTGTGTTGAGTTTGGGTGAAACGAAGCGCCCACATTGGCAGCTGAACATACTAAATGGAAGAGAATGTGTACATTTCCATTCCTAGATGCCATAACAAAGTTAAATTCAAAGAGTCCCTCTTAACGCTCTAGTAAATTAATGAATTTGGTGCACGACTTAATACCAAAGAAGCATAATAATGCAATAAGACAAACGCTCTATGCTGCACTCTATTGCAAAAGAGAAACTAGCGCAGATGTCTGCACAGCAGGACTTTGAAAATAAACAAAATACAATCGTCATTATCAAGAACCTTCACTGTCAACAAATGGTGGCAGTGCCATCAACAAACTGGCCCAATCAGCGTACAATGAAAGACTCGAATGACTTGCAACAGCGAATGAATGTTCTACCAAAAAACAATCTCTATTGGTTGTCATCGCGAAAGAATCGAAGGTTCTACAATTCCTTAACAATGAGACGTTAAATGTTTTCTGCTTCCTGCAATTAATTTCATTTTGCTTCTTCTTCGCCTTCAGTCTCTCCCCAATGGATTCTGTCGGCGGTGTTAACATGTCAGTATGTAAGTAGAGTGCACACATACATGTGTATAGGTATAGCTCTGTGCGCGTCCTGTCTGTCCATTTCCTTGTACTGTTGTCTATCAGCGCTTGTCTGTTGCACTGTCTGTTTTTGTCTGCCGATAGTGTAGTGCCAGCATTTCAGCGTCCATGCACATCGATACATACATACATATGCTTGTATGTTGCAACAGCACACAAACACACAGATAGGCTGACAAACAGACAGAGAATCTGACGGAAAATTTCTTCACCGTTTTGCATTTCAATTCTGCTAATTTAATTGAGTTCACATTTTCAGTGGCTTCACAATTCACTTCATTTCACTATGCGATTCGCGATATGCCAACGATATTTCGCCATCTTCGGCGCTGTCTTCAATAATTTCAATTTGCGGTGATGCTACACACATTTTTTGTATTGTACACAAGTACGTGCCACATGCCGGCTACCGATTGTTCACCAAACTGCCACACAACAGAGCCATTGGTCTCCTCTGAATGCAATGCTTGCAGTGGATTCTCCCAGCTCTTAGGTTCGAACTTGTAGCAATCGACAACTGCCAATCTTCAGTTCGGCTGCCATGCAATTAGGGCATTTCGAGCATTTTCAATGCCTTTCGCATCAACGGCAATACGCGACCGTCGCACAGAGTACCAGGACGGTATTGAATTGTGGCTAATGAGTTCATTTGTTTGTCATTCACAACAGGGCGAGGGCGGCGGCTGTGGTGATGGCACACAACGTGAATTTAATTATTCAAATTTCTTTTTATGAAAATATTATGAGCAAGTACAGAAGTGTCTAAGTTCGGGCATTTCGGTTCCGGTTGCATACCCGGCGCATGATTTCAGTAAAGTTTCTCTTTGTTCATTTCAAATTTCGCAAGTTATTGCTGGATTAATAAAATCTAGAATGTCATAGTCATTGTCATATAATATTTAAAATTTGTGGTATTAAGACTTTTTGAGATAAGATTAAACAGGGTACCGGGAAAGTCGTCCTAGATATTTAAGAGCATTGCTTTTTAGAAGGTATATGTAACACCTAAATTAAAGAAGTAGTCCATAAGGGGAATGCGTGCATAAGTGGTAGAGGGCAAAATTACATAAGAAAAGAGAAAAATTAAAAAATAGATGACTAAAAAAAGATGCAAGCGCCAATTATATAGAAGAGAAATAAAACAAAAATAAAAATTTTTAACTTTTTTATTTTTTATAATTCGCTCTCAACATGACCGCTCCTATTCCCGATACAAATTCTCATTCTTTTCTTAATTTTTTTTTTTGCTGGTACGGAGAACTAAACAGGTAGTGCTAGGAATTGATTTTTAGTTTTATTGGACTACCTGCTGAGCCCATTCAATTACATTAGTCTTCAGACATTATACCTTTTTCAATAGCTAAAAAAGCATACTAGTTTAAAAAATAATTTTTGGAATAGTTTCCAACAAAAATATTATTTTTTATTGTAATAATGGGAAGTAGGTAACTCTAAGTGAAAAGTTATTTTTTCAAAACTTTATCAAGCATATTTTTTTAACTGTCAAATTTTAGTGCTAATTTTTATTAATTACCATGCCTTTTAAAACAACAAAAAATCGAACCCTTGACCTAGCATTAAAAAAAGTGCATTTATAAGTCAAACAAACTTTTTCAAATAATCTTTAACCCTTTGCTATCGGCAAATTTCTCGGTTGGGAGTACCAGCGAGTCCGAGAAAATTTTGATTTTCGGAGATACTTCTCCCTTAGCAAATTTATTTATTATATATACATATATATATAATTGACCCGTACACGCTTTTTGGGTATTTCCCGGAGCTCCTCCTCCTATTTGTGGCGTGTGTATTCAAGTTGTTCCACAAATGGAGGGGCCTACAGTTTCAAGCCGACTCCGAACGGCAGATATTTTTATGAGAAGCTTTTTCATGGCAGAAATTCACTCGGAGGTTTGCCATTGTCTGCTGAGGGTTGACTACTATTAGAAAAACTTGTTCTTCATTTTAGCGCTTCACCGAGATTCGTACCTACATTCTCTATGAATTCCGAATGGTAGTCACGCACGAACTCAATCGGCTACGACGGCCGCCGATATATACATATATGTAGTTATTAGAAAATACAGAATTCGTTGAAACTGATTTGTTGTGTTTAATTTTAACGCAAAATTACCGATCTCAACTCTACTGATCCCGGAAATCTTTCGCTTCCTTTTAATGACATTTTGTCGATCTAATAATGGCACCGACTTGCGAATGCCGTCACTATGGCGACATCTACCGCAAAGCGTTAAAACCGTATATCTCGAAAACGGTTAAATTTTGGACATTATGTCTTGTAACAAAATTAATCAGAAATTTATTTCGAGTATCGAGGATGACTTTCCAGATAAGCACTTTATAACTCATTCGACGTCAATTGTGATGAAGATTTGATTGTGATTGTGATAAAGATACGTTAAAGGCGTATTACGGAGAAAAAAGATAGACCTCGACACAGCAGAACAAAGTGAAGCCTCGCAGACAGAGACATAAGAAGACGAGCCAATAGCATGAAGCTCAGTAGTCACTACAAGTGGACCCAAACATGGGGGAATAGAACTCGTCCATTTTATGGACGCCATTCTGGGCTCTCACGAAATAATGCAGAAAGAAGTTCCGGGAAGAGAGGAGAAGGAATGATTGTTTTATATGTCACACCACACGACGCAATAGTCGACGGTCGCTGTAAGTGCGAATGCCTTTTGAACCCTACCTCACCCACCAAAAAACGAAAAAAAATAAAAAAATTTGCGCACAAGATGGGCGTAATGACTTGCAATTTTGGGTAGACATTTATAGAATAAATATAATACGATTACAAGTAGAAACAAAATCTGGAGTAACATTTTGGCTCCTGCTGATAGTCGGTATATTTCGATGAGAATTCCTTAAGGGATCCCTGAATATTTCTTCTTGAAGTTTTAATTTCGAAACTAATAATTTTAAACACTTTTAATAATACATGAACCGTATGTAAAGATTCGCCAGTTGTTTTCATGCGATAAACAATAAATATACCAAGTAAAGAAATGCAAAATTCGATCCGGTCTGAATTTTATATACCTGCGCATGTTTTATTTAAACTTGGTTTGGGCTAAATGTCAATATCAGATGTCTGAAATACTCTTAGGCAAGGAGAATTATAGTTTTTAACATCAGATGGGCGTATACTGGGTTGGTTTTTTTTAGCAAACTGTTTGACATTTCTATTTAGAAAGGTTGGACAAGTCGTCATGAATCGTTTAACCCCAGAACAATGCTTCCAAATTGTGAAAATTTCCTTAAACAAAATAGGTAAATCTATGCAAGAAGTTCATAGAGCGAAGTGTTGAGGAAGACTCCGAAATGTCGATTCGTCGACATTCTCAACTTTTTGGCCTTTGTCCTTCAATTGCGTGGAAAATTTTGCGTGAGGATCTTGGCTTACTATAGACTAACTACAGCTCGTGCAAGAATTGAAGCCAAATAACCAACGTATGCGTCTCATTCTTGCTGATTGGGCTCATTTAGATATATTATCCAAATTTACTGGAAAAAGTAGTCAAAATTTGACTGATCGCATGTACCACGTAACTCGTAACCCCGACGAACATATGTTGGATATCATATTCGAGACATACATAAATGCCATGAAATTATCTGCTGGATTACAGTAAAAAAATGCAATCCAACAATATTTCTGTTTTCTATTATCATTTGAAGTTCTCAAACTCTTAAAAAGAACATCCCATACAAATGATGTGTGGAGCAATATGTGTAACAAGTTTGGGCGAGTTTTAGTAAATTTTATCGAGATTCAGTTATTCACCTAAAAGTTCGAAGTGTAGTTTTCTTTCTAAGTTCATCGTTTTTACCAAAATTGTTTTATTTATAGCAGAGATATCACGTTTTTCTTTTTCTTTGAAAATTTGCGTTCTATGTGAGATGGGCCGATTTCGTCCATTTTTAATACCAAACTACCTTGGATAAAGGTAATACGTGTGCCGAGTTTCATTGAAATATATTAATTTTTACTTAAGTTATCGTGCGCGGAAGGTCGAACAGACGGTCGGACGGACAAAGATAGTTAAATTGACTGCTCTCAGCATTTTGAGCCTTTTGGCCTACATTTGATTTATGTGTACATTTAGCACTACTCATTTATTCTGTTACTTACCATTGTTATGTGAACTGAGTTATAATACCATTGCCCATAAGTGGGCGTGGGTATAAAAATACATTTACCCCTCCTCAGTTAAAAAATCAGCAGAAAAATCAATACTGCCAATCAGCAAAATAAATTTAATAATAAAATTTTCTACTCTACAAACAAAATCAACACTGCCGTCTTTAGCGCCTCTTCATTTATGGTAAATCATTCAATAGATTTGTTGGCTCTGAAAAACAAGTTGTTCGTAATCGAACGCGCGATGCATTTTAATGCACGCGTGCAACACTTTCAACTTACCGCAATTTCCGATTAAAATTTATTATTAAATTTTCTATCCTCAATGCTTCGATTGCATATTCAATTAGGCCTGCTTGTGGCATGCTCAGGTGGAATGTAAAGTACACATGCGTATGCAAGTACTTACGGTTTTGCCTTTACCTACAAACACACATACGCACATGCATGCATAAGTAGATAGAGTTCAAGATATTTGTTTGTGTTTTTTGTTTTGCTCCAACATAAATTAATATTTCTAAAAATCATATACATACGTACATATACTGGATATATATATGAACAGGTATGTAGTATGTATGTGTATGGGTGCGCTGCAATCCGAAATACATTTCGTTGCTTCCTTTCTAGAAGCGTTAAGTCATTCCGAGCACATGTTGCCGACTGTTTAAAAATTAATTCTCGCGTCGAATTGAGCCATTAAATAGTATTAAAAAAAACCTTAAAATGCCTTTTTGTTTATTAGAAATATCCGTTGTTTTCTTGTTTGTAATAATAAATATCACTTTTTAATTTTGCCGCTGCGGAAAAGGGCAGAAGCGATAATAAGCACGAATAAATATGAAATAGCGGTCGCCCCTCGGCAGGCAATGGCAAACCTCCGAGTGTATTTCTGCCATGAAAAAGCTCCTCATAAAAAATATCTGCCGTTCGGAGTCGGCTTGAAACTGTAGGTCCCTCCATTTGTGGAACAACATCAAGACGCACACCACAAATAGGAGGAGGAGCTCGGCCAAACACCTAACAGAAGTGTACGCGCCAATTATTTATTTTTTTTTAAATATGAAGGGATTAACTTCAATGAAAGAATGACTTTACATGTATGCACGTATATTTGTATGTATAAGTATGTGTATAAGTATGTATTTTTTTTATATATAAGTATGTATGCTGTGCATGTACGTTAATGTATGTGATTTTTGACAAAGCAATGCATTAACTACAATTAAGAGGTTTTGCTTTTAGTTGAAAAAATCCGGACTTTCATAGATTTCATTTATTAATATTTCTATTCATCTTTATTAAAAATGATTCTAAAAGTACGAATACAAAAGATTATGAGATGCAATCAATAAATACCTACAAATTCCTCAAAATATTTCATGTTGAGAAACATCTATCGAAAGAATGAACCATCGTTTTCTGACTGTTCTGTTAACTAATTTTATTGTGAGCATTTATACGAGCATTTAGTAAAAATATCTAACAATTTAAACTCTGCTGTCGAATAAAGACTATATTTAATGCAGAAAAACATCACACAAGCCTAGCCAGAACGTAAAAAATCTTTTGGATGCCAGGGCTGGCTTTTAACAAGGCCGCTTTTGCAACACGTTGTGTGATAAGCTGTAATGTGATATTTTTATGGAATTTTTTTTTCACTTAACTTGTGTTTTTCTTGCAGTTCATTGAACAATTCATCTCGCACAAAAGATGGAATTAACTCGTGAAAAATTTCATGCGCTTATCAATTACGACTTTTCATGTGAATTATCGAGACAGGAGTGCGTTAATCAATTTGCTTCGACTTTTGGCGTTGAAGTGCCACACTTAACCACTATGAAACGCTGACACAACGAGTTTGAAGGTGGCTGTCGATCCTTGCTTGAGGAATTTCGTGTAAGTCGTTCAAAAACGGTTGTTGTGAAAGAAAAAAATTGAAACTGTCTGTCAATTGATAACACAAAGGCTTTTAACTACAAAGGATAATCTAAAACTCCAGGGGCACTAAACAACGAATATTCGGCTCATGCATAAAAGCAGTAGTTTTGTACGAAATCGGCTGGTCTCTAACACCATCAAACAGAGGCTACAGTCCTTCATCAAAAATTGGCTCCGCATGATCTGCAGAATATTATGACAAACTGTGGAGATTAACGAACGAGCAACCCATCTTTAGGCAAATCAAACGCATAAAGTGGAGATGACCTGTTCACATTGAGAAAACCACCAGATAGCATCACAAGAATGGTACTGGACTGGAGCCCGCAAGGAAGCAGTGGTCGCGGTCGACCAAAAAACACTTGGAGAATGTCGATGCTGCGCGAGTTAGCAGATGCCGACATCTCATGTGACAGTGCGAAAACAACAGCACAGAACCGTGTACGATGGAAGAATCTTGTCGAGGACCTATGCTCCCGAGAGGAGTGAACAAGCAAAAAAAACTATAAGCTAAAGAAAACCTACGTAGTGGTAAGCCGTCGGTATCGAAAACTAATAAAAACATCTATGAAGTGAAGAAACATTGATCACTAACCGCAAATTAACGATCAGAAAGTGGTAGAGGACTTGAACATTGCTTATTCTATTCGAACTTATTGAATTTCATGCACAACAGGGATCGCATTGATACCACCACAGACATGATTTCCAAGGCTGAAGCCGATCTAACATTCATCAAACGTATCATTACAGGAAATGAAAGGTCGGTTCATGAGTGCCACACGCAATCCAGACATCAGGCGAGTGAGTGGAAGGCTCCGAAAGAACCAATACCAAACAAACCAGCTATGCTTACGGTTCTTATGAATTAATACGTTATTGTACTCCACGATTTTTTGCCAGCAATTCAGGCAGTTAATAAGTACTATTACTTGGGTATTATGGGACGTTTATGTGAAGCGATTCGCCAAAAAAGAAAGGTTTGGACAAAGAAAACAGCTCGGGGATTTTGCATCATTTGCGCCATGTGAACACACCGTCGCACAGTGCCATCATTATCCGTGAGTTTTAGGCCACGAAAGAAATGCACACCCTCTAACAGCCATCGAATTCAGCTCATATGGTTCCCTGCGATTTTCTTATGTTTGATCGAGTTAAAAAGAAGTACGAGGAACGTGTTTTAACAACTGAGAGGAAGTAATGTAAAAATCGGAGACGGCCCTGATGGCTATACGGAAAATTGAGTTCTAGAAATGTTTCGAGAGCTCAATCAAACGTTGGCATTTAAAATCGATAATATCACTTTTGAGGAAGAAACTTGTATTTTGAAGCATTGTATTCCGGCATACACACACATTGATACTGAAATAGTAAAACGCGTATTTTCTGGAATAAAATAGAGTAATACTACAGTGAGTGAATTCGCCATTCCTCTTCTTTTCCTTCAGAAAAAAAACAAATGCTTGCCTTGGAACTTTACTAACCAAATGAAATTTAAATTCTTCTGTTTCTATGCTGTCTAAATTCTTCCTTACGCTTATCTGTTCTTTTGCCATATAGAAACTCTCGAAGACAACGAATATTTTGTAAGGTGCTTCAAATTCTGTTATATATTAACTTATATTAAAAAAATCCGATATAGTAAGTCATAAAATTGATCCTCGCTAATGCTCAAAGTTGTTTCAGCTTCAAACATTAGCTTGGGTAAAGCTTTCCCACACACTCGCTTTAACCCGTACGAGTTTTTCGTCTTCGGTGACCCCCAGTAAAATTGTCTGCCTAAAATTTCTGAAGAACCATTTAACCTTCTAACTGCCTTTTTAATAACATTTCATCATACCTGTTTAGAAAAAGGATCAAAAATACCCATACTAGGTAGGAGTTAGAGGTTTAAAATGAACTACAAAAAATTTCACCTTTAAATTCTACTACTCAAGTCTGAAGACAAAATTGTATTTGAAGTAGATTTGCACATAATACTTTTGATAACCATTCGCACTTTTATCAAAAATTTTGAAACTTTAATCCTCTGTAAAAAAATGCAGACCCTCTGGTCTAGTACTGCCGGCAGCAAAGTTGATTCTTGATATATCCTGTATCATAATTATTACCGCCTGGTCATGTTGAGTAGCCAATGTTGTTGTTGCTATTATTAATTGTTGTTATTATTGATTAATTAAGTCTGTCTTTCTTGTTTTCCCGACGCTTATCGTAAAGGTATACAGGAAGCAATGTTGAGCAAGTTTTTGAGCGTTTTTTTTGACATTGAGGGCGACGCTGCCGAGTTTAGCATACATATGAATGGCTCCGCGATGTGATTATAGGTATCTGCTAAAAGCTACACGACCTCTAATAGCAATACCTACGTATGCCACATGTCAACGCTATCAGTAACCATATCATAATCTATTGAGCTTTGTGGCAATAAATGCCCATGGCCTTCATATCGACGCTCATATGCAAACGTATTGTAAGCTTATATTGTATATGTATGTATGTATATGTATTTGCGTTTTCCTTAACATTATCCATCTATTCTATCGACCAGCTAGGCATGTGTCCGGAAGCAGATTTGCTAATACAAGTTTTGACCTAGTATTTAAGCTAAGCCTTCTCAAGGCTGCCCTGCAGGAAAACCTATTGACAGTAAACAAGAAACCTTTTAGTATATTTACGTCGACCTAAATTATGTGAGGTAACAAAGTTGATGTCTAATCGACAATTTTATTCGATTTATCAGGTATAAAGTGAAAGTGGTACAGTTCAATTAGTCTGTTACTACAATTTTCTAAATATTTATTATAAAGAGATAGATAGAATCTTATAGGATTACAGTATCTAGTTAATTTCCCCATATGTAAGTGCAAAATCGTGATCTTAAGTTCAATAACCTTCCGGATGTCCATTACAAAAACATTGCCTCTTTACTTGCAGACATTTTTTACCGATATTTAAACTTTCTGCAAACCGTCGTACTTTCTGGAAATTCTTCAATCCTTACCTTGTTTACTAGCATCCCCCAGCTGATTGTGTTCACAAAAATGGTACTTTCCTCCATTCTCAACTTCTAAGAGTTCTCTCTACGCCTCACATTGAACCCAATTGTAGCGTAATTCTGCCGCTTATTTAGGCTTTATCCTGGCATGGGCAATTCTTATGGTTGCTAGTTACTTCTGTTTGAGATCGATAGGATCCAACGGATTTCGCTGGAAACGAGAACGGAAAGGTAAAAAATTGCTCATAGAGAACAGATGTAAGAGTTCGTTATTAAAATTGTTAGCTCTCTATTGCATTGAAAGATTTTATTATGCTGTGAAACATAAAATTTTGAATTCTCAAAGGCTTGTAGGCAGTTAGGATCGATATTAGGTATTCCAAAAATGGAAGAGTGCACCTCGTTATTGATAATATTATGATGAAGCTAGTTAATGCAAACTTCACAGGAATAGTGTTCATATCTTAACTCGGATACGGTTTCTTAGCCTTATCATCCTTTTCGCTTGTGCTGGCTTTTGTTTAAAAAAAGATTGACGTTGACGATGCTTTCATGAAGCATATCGAGTTAGCGTATTGTAGTACGTAAAAATATACTCTCCGTACACGTCTGATTCGATGTGTCTTGTCCTCGTAAAACACATCTCATAAATGTCCCTCAAAGGCATAAACAACTCTTATGTTGGCCAAGGTAAACATGTCTGCATACTCGAGATGGTAGTGCAAGTGAGATTGAATACTCAGAGAGTCGTGTTAGATATTGACTGGACGAATTCATTATAATAAAAACAGAGTAGTTGCGATTTGTGACTCTATTTTTAAACTTACTAACTTTTATTTATTTTTCGAAACATATCATACTTCGTCCCCTTCGAAGTAATCAGCCTCCGATGCAATACACTTATGACAACGTTTACGCTATTCTCTAAACGGAATTCAGTTTACGCAGCGATAAACTTCTAATTCTAATTTCTTCTAGATATACGAAACCATGTACTCGAAGTGGTCATTTGAGTTTATTGCATAGCCAGAAGCCATGCGGAGCTAAGTAGCAGAAATACGATGGTTAAGGAACTTCTTGATTCGAGTTATGGATCAAACCTGTACAGCTATAAATACAATGTGAGACGGCGCATTATCGCTGTATAAAACTGAGAATCGTTTCCCTATATAAATTTCTTACCTTTTTTGCATGAAACCCAAATAACAGTACTAGAAACTAGTAAGACTAATATTTTAATTATTTATTTTTGGTTTCTCCATTTTTTTGTTTTTTTGGTTTCATTCCCATTTACTCTTAACTAAAATGTTGCCTAATTACTGTTCCTTGCCGAGTCTGTCTACTCATAAAAGCTGCTTATTAGCAACAACAACACATACAAATATAATAACACTGTGGTAATTGTAGTCAACCTATGGTAGGCAGTAATCCTCTTCAAGCAGTCGGTGCAGTCTATTCTGCTGTCAACAATAACAACTATGGCGCAGCATTTGGTTGATGTGCCATTTTTGACAAAAGGGGAAAAACGTTCTCTCAAACTGCAGACCCAACAGAAAACTACATCTACAGAGTAGTCCACATAGTTATATTACTATGTTATTTTGAAAGTGACAGCTTCTTCGCTCTGTAAATTTTGAAAGAAATCTTATCATATCTCTGCTTTACGAAATGCGTCATTTAAGGCTGAAGCAACGAAGAGCAATTTGGTTATGTCAACAAGAAAAACTGCTGCTCCTGATCGCCCAGTAGGCGTATTTTAGTCCAGTGGCATCATTGATCTTTTTTCTTTTGAAAACGATGCTACTTTTTGAAGACATGAACTTGGACGATCTAAGGCATTAACAGAATACCACCCAGCCAATGATTTGCGCGCCAAGCTCGGTAGTCATAGTTAGCCTTCTCAGCAATGTTAATTGGCTCCATCGCCAATGGCTTCTTGGGCCAAAAAGCCAGATGGTACTTGGTACTCTAGAACTTCTTTTAAATACTAATTTTCCGGGATGTTGCGCTCATGATAGCGATGTTGAGAGAATCCGATGGAGTCGATATGATCCACAGCATCTAGCCGATGTAATAGTCACAAAAGAAAAGGTCAAATCATTTTCACCTTTCAAATCTCCAGGCACTGACGGGATCTTTTCTGAGATGTTACTGGAAACTCTTAATAGTATCCTACCATAGCTAATAGAAATTTTCAAAGCGTGTTTAAACAGAGGTTATATTCCAAACAGCTGGAAACTCGCTAGAGTCGTTTCATATAAAAGGCAGGTAGAAGGGGGCATGAATCGGTAAAGGACTTTAGACCAGTTAGACTCTCCTCCTTCTTTTTAAAAACTTTTGAACGGCTTTTAGAGCTCTAGTATATCAACTGCACAACACGCTTACCTCAAAGACAAATCTACGGAGACAGCGCTTCTCAAGGTAATCCGAACAATATGCCATGGCAGCTTTTTTAGACGTTGACGCATTTAATAACATTAGCACTGATCCTATCCAAAGGGCGTTAATAGAATTAGGTGTGGAAAATTGTATCAGCAATTGGATCATCTCCATGCTAGAAACCAGGATCATGAAATTTAGCATGGGTAATATCAACATAACTAAGAGAGTCCTTAGGGGTACTTGACAGGGGGGAGTACTATCTCCACTTCTTTCGTTATGTATGGTTTACAAAATTTTAATAAAACTTTATAGAGGTGGTGTAAAAGGAATAGCATTTAGGTTAAATGAAGCGGGTCGCTGGAAAGAAAAAACGTATGATCATGCCAGTCCCTGTTGCGACATCTCAGTTAGCCTCGGAGAGCACTGATTATACAATTCCGACGGTAACAGTCAATAGAAATTTTGTCACTCTCATTCCATATCAGGAAAAATGGAGTAAGAGATGCTCACTTAATAACTTGGACACTACAGTCTATATAGATGTCTCCAAAATGGATTATGGTGTTGGAGCAGGTATATATTCTCATAGACTTGAAATTGAAAAATCTGTAGGTCTCCCTAATACCAGCAGTGTATTCCAGGCGGAAGTGCTGGCAATTGGGAAAGGTTGTAGGCTACTAATCGCAGATCTCTCTTTTAAGGGGGAAGTCTACTGTGAATTTTTCAAAAAATCGATTTTTTTTTTATTAGCTTAAAAAATACTTTGAACCCTCTTAAATAAGGTACAATATGTGTTACAGCTGGCTAAATTTTTCTTCGTTGAAATTTCGACCTTTTCCCGAAGCGCTCCAAAGCTTTAAACGCTGAAAACTGAAACTTTAAACGCATTTTTCTCGAAACTAAGTTTTTGTATACGGTGTACACGATATCTCGAGTTCTGATAAATGAATCAGCTTAAAAATTTAATTATATATTCTCTGTAATAGTGTCTCTCGTCTGACATAGGATTTTTTTGATATCGTTATTTGTTAAATTGTTATAAACAATAGTAACATCAATTTTAGGCAAAAAAAAAGAAAAAAATTTCAAGAATTTTTTTTTCAACGCCAAAATTTTTTATCGACATAATCCTACGTCAGACGAGAGTCAATACTATGTATATGATAACAATATTTTGTTTTTTTGTTTTAGATCACCGAAACGTAAGATTTCATGTACACCGTTTAGGCACCTAAGAAAAGCGGACCTGCGCTTGCAGAAGTGCCACAGCGGCCATTTTGAATATTTTGACTTAAAATTTTTTTTTCAAAAACTTAAATATATAATAAAGATAAGAGTTTAAATAGATTTTATGTACGAGCAATATTTTGTTAGAAATAAAATCCGGAAAATAAGCCTGTTTTTTCCCTTGTCACAGTAGACTTCCCCCTTAAGCGCAATATCGTTATTCTTTCGGATAGCCAAGCTGCAATTCAGGCACTGACTCGACTACGACAACCTCTAAAGCGGTGGAACAAAGTAGGAGTTGCTTACCACCTTAAGTGACCATTAGGTCCCGAGACATCGGAGCATTGAAGGTAACGAAAAAGCAGATAAACTGGCAAGAGGGGACCTATCATGAATAACACTTTTACAGAATCGGTATTCACACCATTGGGTGTAGTCAAGAATACAATTTCCTTAAAATACCTCCTCTATGGAAGGACAGAACGTTGGATTCTAGATAAATCACCACTTTAACCAACCAACCAACCATCGCCAATTAACTTTAACAGCATTAGACTTTTTTGTGGGATGTTGTGAAAGACCGATATTATACGAACAATCAACAAGGGTTTAGGCTCATAAGCCGAATGTCGATTAGATAGCGTCAGAAATCATTACCATGGTCTTGGAACACGGGATTAAAAAGATAACAATAGTATACCGATCAAATGTATTTATATTTTTTAAAGAGAACTCTCAATATGGGCCACCCTATATAATATTACACATGCGTGCATATGCTCCCCATTCAATAATTATGTGAATAAGTATGCATTTCAGCTACAATTAATGTTTCAAGAAATGTGTTTGTGTCCACATACTAAATACATCGTAAATTTGTATATATGTGTGTGCAACACGAATCATTGCCAACCTAATACGTAGACATTAGAGTGCATTTAATTACGAATAAGATCAATATCTGCTTCTGGGGTGGGGCCAATAAGGTGACTGTGTATTTCAAACCGAGTCATCACTTATGAAGTGGAATAAGTACTTAATATAGGTCAAAGTGTGTATGTATGCACTTCGGCAACAAGTGGAGCGGATATGCAATGAGTGATAATGATGATGATGGGAAAGTGTAGGTAGTTTTCAGAGTACATAACTTTTTCACGACTCTCTGGCATAATGACATAATTACAGAAAATTGCATACCATTCCTAACATTTTAGTAGCTTATATGAAAGCGCACATATTAAAAACATTTTTTTATGTCAGCCTTGGTTTCTCAGCGATGGGATACGATTTAGTTTAAATTTTACACCTAACTTTATTTTATGCTCAAAGTGAATAAAAATGAATTTTTTTTTATAAATTAAATGTGGCAAACATTTGTAAAATCGCGAATATCAGATTAATTATTGCTTGTTCACAATACAGCAATAAAATATTAGCTTTGGGAAAAAGAAATCCATTATTTTCTAAGTAGATGGCTATAAAGTTTATGCGCGTTGTCAAGGTGGCATTTCATACAAAAAACAAATACTTCGCTGTTTTTTGTTTGTTCGATTCAGTATAGCGCGTTAACAATGGAAGTAGGCAAAGAAAAGGTTCGGTACATTTTACAGTTTTTTTGAAGTCAAACTTCTTAGGCGTCTATGGAATCGGCTATAAAAAAAACTAATCAATACTTTTTCACACTTTTTTTTATTTTGAAGATTGAACATTGTCATTTATGAATAAAAAATAATATCGTTCAAATGACTGCCACGACTGGCTTTACAGTAGACCATTCGATCAACCCAATTTTTAAGCACATTTTCGATTGTTTGGGCTCCAATTTCATGAATGGCATGACTCCGATTTCGTGTTTTAAAGCATCAATCGTCTCTGGATGGTTCGCATAGCATTTGTCCTTAACGGCTCCCCACAAAAAATAGTCCAACGGGCTTAAGTCACAGCTCCGAGGCGACCAATCGATATCGGAATTCAAAAACGGTAGCCAAAAGTTCGAGTGTAACTTTGGCTGTGTGACAAGTTGCACCGTCCTGTTGAAACCAAATGTCGTCCATGTCATCCTCTTCAATTTTTAGAAACAAAAACTCGTTGAGCATGTCACGGTAACGCTCGTCATTTACTGTAACCGCGGAAGGAGAAGAAGACTCACCACTTTGGAAATAGGTTTTCAATATTTCCCAATTTTGTTCAAGCGTATAGCGTCCCATTTCGTAAATGTCAAACCTTTAAGTAAATTATGAACACATTTGACATGTCATTTGTGTTACCATTCTCAAAAAAATAGGCCCACCCTGTATTACGAAAAAGCAAGACACTTATGCCAAAGTAAATTTTATTTCAACGTCGCTGCTGGGTATTCACAAGGCAGATTCAGTTTGAAGAATGTTTATGAATTAACGCTGTTAGGGCCTCCGCACACGGGTCGAATCGTCAGTGGCTTGTCCGCACACAATGCAACTATCTATCGTAAAAACACGAGTTGTCAATATGTCCAGCGGTGAAGGGGAATTTATTTGTAAATTTTGTGTGTTTTTATTCTCTGCAAATGTTCTGAAGATTATTTAGACTTCTCTCTCTCTCTCCCCCTCATTCTCTCTCGGCTCTCTCTCTCTTTCTTTGTCTGCCTTGAAAGTTTCACTTCTGTTATGTGTACTACGCTACACGCACGTTTTCTTTTTTGGTGGTTTTGGGAATGGTTTTTATGGTGCCCGTACTGTAACAGCTAAAGCTACTGTAACGTGCAGTTTCGTTATTCGATTTCGTTCACGCATTTTTTATATTAAAGAGAGTGTAGATAATATGCAAAATGTCGATAAAAACTTTACGCAAAAATAATGGAGATCTTTTTCCCCAAACTAATATAATTGGAAAGACAATGAATTATACTAAAACAGAGTTTTTCAAGTTATCAAAAAGTTTGTAATTTTCTAAAATTATTCCGATTTTGCTCGAAAATCATACACAAATACTTAAAATATAATGTGAGAATGGGGGATCTGCGAAAAATTGGAATTTTGTAAAATTTTAATATTTTTAGTAATTGCAATCGACCAATAGATCGCGGATAAAAATGTTATTAAACAAATATGATTCAACTGGCACAAGATATACAACCTATTGGAACATCTTCTGCAAAAACTCAGCTGAAAATATGCTCCCCATCAAAATATTGTGATATCGAGAGGATTTTTTTTTTTTTTTGATGGACAGTGACGCAATAGATTTAAACAAGACGGCGCGAAATACTGTAATGATTTAATGCCAAACACTTGAAGTGTCGAACCTCAGGTATGATTTCATTGACTCTTGTACTCTAAGCATTCATAAAACCCGTTTATAAGAAACATAGTTACGGTTAAAAATTTTAATGTACGCCTATGGTATACAACTTTTTAGGCCTACCGAACTAATTCCTACGGTTTTAAACAATCTTTATTATTTTTGTATGGAACCATTCATGACATTTATTTTTTAAAGATAATCCCTTTCAAATATTAGCCGCAACTGCACACTTCAAGTGTGGCCAAACCTTGGATTGCGTCGCAAAACATTGAAGCTTTAGCATGGTGACCGTATTTCTCTAATCTGACCATTATTCAAATCTATGGAGATAGGCTGCTCGTAAAGTATACTGGCACGGACCAAAGTTTAAAGGCAAAAATGCTTTAAGTCAAATTATTAAAACGGTATGATCTAAAATGTCATAAAATTATCTGAAGAATTTTTACAAATCCATATATCAGGAATTTATGAAGTAATTTATAAACAAGTTGGGAGCTTAAACTTTTAGACTTTAAATAATAAATGTGAAAAAAATATTTTTATTATTATATTTTCTTATTTAGTAGAGGCAAAAATCAATCAATAAATCAAGCACAGCAGATCAACTGCTGCTGCTTTTACTGCTGCGAAATACTGCTAGACGGAATAATATTTTAATGCCGGTTTATTTTCGACTAAAATACAGGCCCCACTTGAATGATCAGAAAAAAACCTTCTGTTACTAGATTAAATACGATTACTTTAATAACCATTTTCTTCCATAAAAATTATTGCCTCTAATCAAATGTACTCGACTGTATGTACCCCTAAATTATTTGTTCATCTGCTGAATTTTACCTGTGGATGAACAGCAACTTTAGAAAGTAAAAGGGGCTTGAAGTAAAAGTAGGTGTTCTACTTAGCCATGCTTTTGGTGCTTGAGCCCTTGCCAAAGTGGTAAAAAAAGCAATGTAAGAATTTTCCTAATGTTATTATGTTTGAAGTGTTCTTATATTTTTAGGGCAACACTGGCGTTACATTTATTCACGCGCTCATTGCCTCAGTAAATGATACGCTCAGAATCTTCATCGGAAGAGAGAAACTAGTCTCAATCTCTGGGGTCTTCTTAAGTACTGACCTCCATACCACTACGTTCTAGAGGAAGAGAGGAATGAGGGTCTGACCACTTTAGTATAGAAAGTAACCAAGACACCAGCAAAAACTAGTCGCCGTGGTCAGCATGGCCACTGAAGTTTTTGGAACTAAAATGTTCTGCAAAACTTTAAACTTTGTACAGAATTTGTAAGCAATCAACAAATTTTAATCAAAGTCGTGGTCCTGGATACAATTAATTACTCATTTAATCCTTATCGTCCAGCTCTGCTTCGTGTATACGAATTTGCATTTACATTTACTTGTACATGTAAATTTCATTTCAATTACTACAAATAAACATATTGCCATTCATACTAATACTAGGATCAACTAATTGCAATCACTGATCAAACTTACCTTGGCTACAAATAAATAGAAATGCATACTCGTATGAGCATATCCTGCCCTACATAAATGCATTTACGAGCATAATAATTACTTCAGTACCTCTGTGTACAAACAATTTACTGGTTACTTATCATATGATTGCAATTTAAATTTATAACTGAACTAGATCAACTGCTATGGATGTATTGTATACATATATCATCGTCCAAGTGCTTGCACTGGGTGGTCCATATACGGGTTTCGCTTTAAAAATTAAAGAAAAAATTACAAAATCTATTCAGCTGGCTTCGCACTAGCGCACTGCTGTTAGCCCCCTTTCTCAAGACCTTAGTGAGGGTTCATAGCTCTATCTCATGCATGGCTTGCTTGATATCCGCCTTAAAGGCCTGAATGGTTAATGGAAGGTTCGTATGCCTTCATCACTTCACGGCATGCCACAAATAATCTCTAACGGTGTCAAATCGTCTCCTTGTTATTGAAGGTAACGCCGTTCATATGGTTTGACAGGGAGCGAAAAATATGGTAATCGGTCAGTGCAAGGTCCGGGCAATACAGCGGATGCTTAAGGACCGCCCATTCAAGCTCTTGGAGTGCGGCTTTGACGACTTGTGTAACATGGGGTCTGGCGTTGTCGTGAAGGAGTATGGTTTCGATCAAGTCTTTTCAGTCGAATAGCCTCATTCACGCGTTATAGCTGGGCAATGTAGAGCTCCTTGTTCACCGTGGCATTCTTTCGATGCATTTCCCAGTACACCATGCCCTTGCAGTCCCACCTTCTTCTTTGGATGAAGATCTAGCTTGACTCTCGGCTTTGGCCTATCTCCTGGAGCCACCCACTGCTTTCCTTACTTCATATTGATTTATAGCCATCACTTCTTATCTTCCGTGCCGATTCGGTGCAAAAAGTGCGGTTTTTGACCGCGTGTTGCTCGATGGCGAGCGAGATGCTGAGAAGCAATTTGAAGACGACTTTCTTTGTTTTTACCATTGAGCTCGTGAGGCACCGAGGCTCCCAGTTTCTTGATAAATCCCATTGAGTGAAGGTGATTGAGAATCGTTTTATGATCGCAGTACATTTTTTTCTGCCAATTCACGATTGGTTTGGCGACCGTTCTCTTCAAAAGTGCTTTGACATGTTCTTATTCGAATTCAGAAGTCTTTCCGCTGCGGGACGTGTCATCGATATCAAAGTCACCATTTTTGAATATTGCAAACCATTTCCGTGCTATAAACTCGCCTATGACACCTTCTCCATACACATCGCAAATATCCCGGGCTGCTTCGGCAGCTTTTTGACCGCGACGAAAAGTAAAGAAGAGCAGTTGTCGAAAATGTTGATTTTTGCCTCCTGGATATTCCATTTGTCTATACTAATATTATAAAGAGGAAAACTTTGTTTGTTTGTTTGTTTGTTTGTTTGGTTGTAATGAATAGGCTCAAAAACTACTAGACCGATTTTAAAAATTCTTTCACCATTCGAAAGCTACATCATCCACGAGTAACATGGATTATATTTTATTTTGGAAATAGGGCTCGAGATATAGGTCAAAACGTGGACCCGGGTAACCTTCGGATGTGTATGTACAATATGGGTATCAAATGGAAGCTGTTGGTGAATGCTTTAGTCCAGAGTATTTTTCATGCCGCTCCGTGACTAGGGTCTCGAGATAGAGACCAAAACGTGGACCCTAGGATGTGTTTGTACAATATGGGTATCAAATGAAAGCTGTTGGTGAATGCTTTAGTACAGAGTATTTTTCATGCCGCTCCGTGACTGGGGTCTCGAGATATAGGTCAGAACGTGGACCCGGGTAACCTTTGGTTGTGTGTGTACAATATGGGTATCAAATGAAAGCTGTTGATAAGTGCTTTAATACGGGGTAATTTTCATACCTATTGATGACTGGGGTTTCGAAATATATGCCAAAACGTGGACCCGCCGTGTCTTTGCACCGAATTAAACCAAACTTACGCACATTGTTAAGGAGGCATTGAAGATGATTTCCGTATAGTTTGAACACCTATGGGTAGATAGGGTCTCGAGATATAGGTCAAAACGTGGACCCGGGTAACCTTTGGTTGTGTATGTACAATATGGGTATCAAATGAAAGCTGTTGATAAGTGCTTTAATACGGGGTAATTTTCATACCTATTGATGACTAGGGTCTCGAAATATATGCCAAAACGTGGACCCGCCGTGTCTTTGCACCGAATTAAACCAAACTTACGCACATTGTTAAGTAAGTATTGAAAATGGGTTTCGTAAAGTTTGGTTGGAGCACTGGCAACGGGTACAGCGTTCTTTTGAACCAGCTATAATGTCGCTTACTTTTTTAACGCTTGGGGCGGAACTGAACTGTCAAATTGACAGTGTGAGTTACAATGTGTCAATATTTCTTTCTGATTTGGATGCCATAAGGAAAAAACGTAAGTGCAACATGTAAAAATTGTTTGTGAATTTTTTTGGAGTGGATTTTGGAACAGTGAATAATTTCTTCCGAAATTTGAGAATTTAATGTGAAATCCGAATGAAATTAAGCGTTCGTGGAAAAAAAATTTTTTTTCGTTTTTTTTTTTTGAAAAATATAAATGGATAATGGTTAAAAAAGCTCCAATGCTTAATAAAACATATAAATTGAAACGAAAAAATCATGGATGATCAGGAAAAAAGACGATTGTTTATTCATATGCGTTGATTTGAAATTTAAAAACAATCTTCTTTTTTCCTGATTTTCAATTTATATTTTATATTTACTCAAAAACAAATAGAAAAACAAAAAATATTGTTTATGCCAAAGCGCTTGAATAAAGAATAAAGAAATAAATAATATGAAAATCATATATTTTCTGTTCTAACCATATCTATTCTATTTTAAAGTGCCCAGCGAAGGGGGCCGGGTTTGCTAGTAGCTAATAAACTAACTAACTAATAAAGAATGTGCATACTTATGCATGTATTGGTGATCATGAGACGACTTTGAAAATTAGTTTTAATGATTAATTGAATCATAATTTTTGCACCGAAGCAACATTTTACAAACTACTGTATTTGCAAAGTACTGCCAGTTTTTCCATTGTTCCTTGTAAAACACTTTTTCTAAGGATTTTTTAGCATTCTTTTCTTCCTTTAGTCTGTAACTCTACAAACCATGAATAAATATTTCACAATCATTGTAATATGGTTATATTTTAAAAATAACTTCAGTTCTAAAGTAAAAGCTACTCAGAAAGGATTTTTACTTTTAGGTTCACACTAAGAAGGAGTTCACACAAATAAAAATAAAGACAAAAATAAATTTTGCTGCATTAAAACTTGTAGCAATGGATTTTACCTACACAGCTTCTACAAACCTTCACTTTGTTGTATGCATGTATGTGGGAATGTATGCATGTATGAATCTACGTATGTGCACGTTATATGGCTTCAAACAATTGGCTTCAGACATCAGCCATGAAATTGATGCCCCAAACACAGGCAACAAATAAAGTTAACTGCAGTGAACAAATTAAAATTTGTTCGGAAAGTTTGTGGTTATCCCAAAAGTGGAGCATACAAAAATCGTTCTAGTATGCTACACGCTTCTTGTTGAGTGGCCGGCGGCCAATACAGCAGTACAACAACACACGCACTCATGTGGTATGTATGTACAAGTACTTGCTCTAGCCATCATTTTAGTCGCTCGCATTCGAATCAGTCAAGGTTTAACCTCAAAGTAAAATAAGAAAATACGAAATGTACCCCGGTTAGTGGAACTTTGATGCCTGCGCCATTTTTCGCTCACTGCCCGAAAAAAGCGCTTAATTAAGTTATTAAACATTTTAACATTTTTACGCATCGGCAACTGAAGGAAATTAAGCCACACCACAGTGGACGCCCTTTTTTGCCCTAAGTACTTGGGTAACGTACGCGCCTTGCATGGCTAATTATACGTGCAGGGCGGAATTAAAAATACTTAACTGCTTTCAAATTTTAAGGCTAAGTTATTGATGCGCTGCAGCTGCGTAAAATCATGTTTATAATGATATATTGCCTATGTAGTAGTACAATTACGATTTTGATGGTCATGAGACGATTTTGCAAAATCGATTGTAGATACGTAGGTACTTGTATTATAATGAATACAGGTTGGGCACACAATTTTTATGGTACAATATTCTGTATTCAAAATGCTAGCTGTTGAAATTCTGTGTTGCGAAATTCTGTTAAACGAGGAAAGGAATCCTCAGCGGGTGCACCTTAACTTTCAGTGAAGTTTGCAAGCCAGTAGTTAAATAGAACTCCTTGCGACTTTTAGCGAGAAAGTGGGTTTTCAAGTTGTGTCACAAGTCGTCTGACAATTACACCTTCTTTATGCAATTATCTTTACATACAATTAATTAAAATAGCGATATTCTTTAGTTATTTTTTTTTTTTTTTTAATATTTATAAACTTTCTTGAGATTCTTCCATAAACATTTATATATATTATGCGGATTAAGGGATTTTCTGCTTTTGTTTGATATATGCCACTATGACGTTGCGTTAGCACAATCGAAAAAGGGCTGGAAACAAGAGAGTGCACTCTTGGCGTGTTTGTAGACATTGAAGGAGCTTTCGACAATGCTACCTTTGACTCTATGTGCTCTTCTATCAGAAGTTATGGAGTAAAAGAAATCATTGTCAGATGGGTCCACTCTATGCTATCCAAAAGACTGCTTACCATGGATAGAGAAAGCGATGAAGGAGTCAGAGTTGAGGTTAAGAAAGGTTGCCCACAAGGCGCTGTACTCTCTCCCCTTCTCTGGTGCTTCGTGGTGCCTACGCAGACGATGTGTGCGTATTAATCTCAGAACGATGACTTGAAGTTATATGCAATAAATTTCAGATAGCTCTAAATAAGATTGAGTATTGGTGCGAATTGCATGGTCTTTCGGGGAATCCTACAAAAAGTATCTTAGTGCTTTTCACTAGGAAACACAATATGGAAGGCCTGTTACTACCCACATTGAAAGTGGTAACACTGCAACTGTCTTCTGAGGTTAAATATTTAGGAGTAATCCTAGATAGTAAACTTACCTGGAAGAAGCACGTCGAGCAGAAGGTCTCTCGAACACTAAAAGTCTTCTGACAGTGTAAGAGAACCTTTGGCAAGACATGGGGTCTAAGACCGGCGATAGTACACTGGCTGTACATCACCCTGATTAGACCCATTATTACATACGCCTCTGTAGTATGGTGGAAAGCCACAATGGTTAATTTCAGAGTAAAACCCCTAAACAGGCTACAGAGAACTGTGTCCTTGGGTATCACAGGTCCCATGAGCACAACATCTGGTGATGCCCTTAATGCCATTCTGAACTTGCAACCTCTAGATCTTCTAATTCGAAAGGAAGCAATGAAGGCGGCGTACAGGCTCAAGTTAAACGGTCTAGGGAAATGAAGTAAGCACTGGCCACTGTCAGAGATACCACCAGTTGTCGGAGCGGTGCACACTGTTCTCGATGCCGGTGGACAATCGGGTGCCTGTCGTTAGTTTAGGTAGGAAGTATGATACTTTGATTCCAGATAGAGATCAATAGTTAAGTCCAGAGAACCTATTAACGGGATACCAGCACACTTTCTACACCGACGGATCCAAAACCAGCGATGGAAGCAGACCTGGATGGTACTTAGACGAAGACACTAAGTACTCCTATGCCACAGGACAGATGGTCACGGTATTCTTTACGGAAGTCCATTACATCTTGAATATGGCGTACTGACTAATTGAGAAAAAGTGGCGAGGCAACAGTATTGGAATTTATAGTGACAGTCAAGCTTCACTGAAAGCCCTTGCTAACCCACGCTGCTCTTCGAAGTTAGTCGGTGAATGTAAGACAAAACTCAACAGTGTTGCAAAACACAACAAAGTTAGTCTTATTTGGGTGCCTGGACATTGTGGTATTACAGGGAACGAGTTAGCTGATAAATTGGCAAATGAAGGCTCTACAAGTATTCCACTAGGCTCTGAATCCTTTCTAGGTGTCAATTCCGGATTGTCTGTGGTCAGCATATGGCTACCATGGGGGTCGTGGACAGCCCGATATGCCTATCCTGTCTTGAGAATGACGACACTGCAGAGCATTTTCTCTGTAGCTGTCCTGATTTGCCAGAATCAGACTTAGGATATTGGGTTGCGATACACTGAGTATGGACAAAGTTCATACTCTTCCTCTTCCGGATCTCTTAAAATTCATCAATCTATACAAGAGATTTGTGGAAGATTGACCTCAAACTAATCTATCCGATTTTACCATCCACCTTCTATCTTTCCTTTCTCTATTCTTTCTACTGATTTCTATCCGGGTGTAGTACAGTAGTCTACTGACTGAGTGCTTGGACTTGTCCAACCCCCAGCAAATCTAATCTCCAAAAGTGTTGTGATATCAACAAAAAGTATAAATTCAATTGTTTTAGTTTGCATAGTCGTATGGAATTTCATCTCAATCCATTCATCTGATTTTGAGTCTACAGCAATCTTACTAATCAACCAGAAATACGAAAATTCATTATTTACTAAGTTATCCAACATGTTAAACAAACAAGCTCAAAACTTGATACCATATCGAAAAGCACAAACAGACATTCCAGCAAGTCACTCGATTGCACTGCGGCGCCCTGTGGTGTTACTTCAGTTGCATATTGTATAATTTTTAGTGCGTGGACCGCATAAATGCTTTGCAAAATACCTTTTAAAAAGTTTCTTGTTATTGGCAATCTTTGTTAGTGCTAACCTGTAAAGTGGTGCATGTTTTTGGGTTTGTTAACATGACATATTTATTATTTTGGGTAGGCGTTTTGGTATTTTACGACCGGTACCTACACAGTTTCGTATCTGTTCTCGAAAGAATTATTTTTCATAGCGCTGCAGTCACATTTTTAGACGCATAGACGCTTAATATCATTATTTAACAAAAAAAAACAAGTGAAAAACACAGAGATACAAACATTCATATTAAGGCGCTGTTAAGAAAATGAATACTGTATGCCCACTTAGCCTGAGGCAAAAAGAATAGCTTGTCTTCCATATATGTATTGAATTTCACTACCTATTGAAATAGTTTTAGTCGTCTTCTGCGAATAACTAAGATTCTTGTTACGTTTGCCAAACTCTTATTATAAATGGCGCTAGTCTGAACTCTGTCTGGTTTTCAATATTGAAGACATATAACGAAGTGCTTTGCATTAGCGCTAGTTCCTGGATCTAATAGTTCGATACTTTTATTGGGTTGGGAGTTCATAGCGTTTTTATATTTTCTTTTGTTTTACAATGATTTGGGTCCTGTTTGACAAAGGGTAAATACTGATTCGATAGAACTCTTTCTACTCTAGAAAACTGTCTCAATTATCTAATATTTTTGGCAAATTTATCTTGCATTATTTTTGAAGTTTAGAAATGGAAAACCCAGGAGGCAAAAATCAACATTTTTGACAACTGCTCTTCTTTGCTTTTCGTCGAGGTTAAAAAGCTGCCGAAGCAGTCCGAGATATTTGCGACGTGTATGGAGAAGGTTTCATAGACTCGCCTATGTATATATATATAGTACGGGAATGATTTGCAAATTCCAAAAATGGTGACTTTGTCGTCGGTGACACGTCTCGCAGTGGAAGACCTTCTGTATTCGATGAAGAACGTCTCAAGTCAATTTTAAAGGGGAACGGTCGGCAGAAATAAATGGACTGCGATCAAGAAACGATTTTCAATCACTTTCACTCAATGAGATTTACCGAAAAATGGGAGCTTGGTTACCTCACGAGCTCGACGAAAAACTCAAAAAAAGTCGCCTTCAAATTGCTTCTCAGCATCTCGCTCGCCATCGAACAACACGCGGTCATGAACCTCACTTTTTGCGCCGAATCGTCAAGAAAGATGAGAAATGGTGCCTATACATCAATATGAAGCAAAGAAAGGAATCGATGGATCTAGGCCATACGTCAAAGCCGAGAGTCAAGCCGGATCTTCATGGTATGCGTTTGGTGGGACTGAGAGGGAAATGGTGGTGCACTGGAAAATACTCGAAAAGAATGACACGGTCAACAAGGAACTCTACATGGACCAGCTACACTGCATGAATGAGCTTATTGGACTGAAAATACCTGATCGAATCGGTCAAACCATACTCCTTCACGACAACGGCAGGCTGGCTCCATATTACACAAGTCGTCAAAGCCGCACTCCAAGAGCTCGAATGCGAGGTCGTTAAGCATCCGCCGTATTGTCCGGATCTTGCACCGCCTGATACCATATTTTTCGCTCCCTGGCTTAACAACTTCTTTAACACCAGACCAGGCGATTTTTTTCGGAACGGCATGAACAAATTGATAGAGATGTGGGAAGAGGTTGTAAAACGCAACGGCGAATATATAATTGATTAACTTATTGATATAATTGTTGTTGTTTGTTTAAATAAATGTCTTCGGTAAAAACGCTACAAACTTATTCCCCAGCCGAATAATTTTCAGAACTTGGTTGGTTGAAACTATTAGAATATTATGGACAGAAACTTATGTATTTAATATCTCCTTAGAGAGTAAATTTTATGCCGCAGAAAGCCAAATATAAGAGTGGTACATTTATTTGTTTCATTGTAACAATTTAAAAAAATTACAGAAACCAAGTTTTGACACATTCTAATGTTACAATCCATACCGTAATTAAGAACTTAGTCTATCTGCAAAAATGTCCACGAATCATACTTTTGTTGCTTTTTTTTTAGTTCATTGAATGATTTTCTGGTCTCCTTATTTTACATCGTCCCAATTCAATTTAGGCATGCCTGTATTTTAAGCGCCTTGTGGATCCGCTCCAAAACTAAACGTGCTATTTCGTCCTCATTTTTTCGAAGCGTTTGCCCGATCCATTTGTACTTCCTGCTCATACACATACATTGGCTAGAAATGGTTTGAGGCCACCAAATGACGTTAGTAAGGTGGAAAAAATTTATTTAAAAATGACTACAGTTTTCTTGCTGATTGTAGCATTAAGTGCCACGTCACAAACCTCAAAAGTACTTATTTTTATTGGTCTTTTAATCACTTTGCCAGACCACACACGAGATAGCCCAGCAGACGTGCTCTGGATATCCTTCGCTGAATGTCTACCGCTGTACCACCGTCGGGAGTCAAGATGCTGACGAGACACTTACACCCACCAATATTTCTCTAACTATTTCGAATTGCGTGTTGTTGCTTACTTTTAAGCAGTCACATTTGACAGCCTTCTTTCATTTTGACGAAGGTATTACATACTAACAAAACCGATGTCGTCTTCCTCCTATTTGTGGTGTGCGCCTTAATGTTGTTCCACAAATGGAAGCCGACTCCGAACGGCAGATGGTTTTTTATGACAAGTATTTTTCATGGCGGAAAAACGTTCGGAGGTTTGCCATTGCCTGCTGATGGATGAAGGCTACTGGAAACAACTTTTTCTGTAATTTGGTATTACATGCACAACTGCCTCAGCTGGCTTCGTGGTGGCGCATACTATTAACTCAGTTTTCTCAAATCTTGGTAACTTAATGCTTAATCAATTGTTCCCATAATATCGGTCCTTGATACCACCCCTCAAAGAAACTCTGACAGCGTCTAATCGCAGCTCCGAGGTGGTCAAACGACAAATGACACCGTGAGACGGTTGAGGTAACACGATTACCGAACTTAATGTGCAAACGATCGGTTGTGGCAAAGCTGTTTGGTATGACGCCATAATGCTGCAACCAAAGAACGACCAAAACCACACATTCTCTTTTCGGCCACAAAAAATCGTTTATCATGCCTCTGTAGCACTCAATTTTGACAAAAATTGCATTGCAGTTGCATTTTTTTTTTTTTTTTTTTGAAAATACAAAAATCTGCAAAATCCGCCCCAAACTGTCAGGACGCATTGGCTATTACTCTCCTGACAATACTAGGGACCAGTTATGGTCTATGTGAGATCTTTGTTACATAATTTGTGCAGTTAACCTAAATTACCATATGACAACTCATAATTTAATTGTAAGCTAGTGGTTACCTTTATTAATACAGTCTACCAGTCTACGTTTATTAACAAAAAATGGTTACAAGTTTAATCTTCAAAATAATAGCCATCGCTAGCCACACATTTTTCCCATCTCTTAGGCAATTTGTGGGTGCCGCGCCAAAAAAATTGGCCATCTTTGGCCGCAAACCAATCATGCAGCCATTTTATGGCTTCTTCGTGAGAATTGAAGCGCTGCTCGGAAGGTGCGTGGCCTATCGATGCAAACGAATGATAATCGGAAGGCGCCAAGTCTGGTGAGTAAGCCGCATGCACCAGCGGTTCCCAATCGTACGTCTCCATCAATTCTCGGGTCGCTCTTGTTCGATGTGGCGGTGCATTGTCACATTGTCAGTTCATGCGGCACCCATTTTCCGATCTTTAAATCATGTCCATGTCTTTCAAACGTTTGGAAATGGTTTTTTGGGTCACTCCCAACTGCTCTGCCATCATTTATTGCGTTTGACCATCATCTTCATCCAACAATGCTTGCAATCGTCCTTGGCGTCCTCAAACTTTTTCGGTGGCCGGCCTCGTTCTCCACGCTAAAATCACCACTTCGGAATTTTTCAAAGCACCTGAAACACTATGCTCTACTTAGAGCATGTCCACCATAAGCTTCTGTAAGCATTTGATGAGCTTGAGAAACGTTTTTCTTCAATTGATAACAGAAAATCAACGATGCCCGCAAATCATAGTTTGAAGGCACGAAATTCGACATTTTTAAGAGCGACAAAAATGCATTGTTGTATGAAACGTAACAAACAATGAACTGAATATTGTTGAGAGATGACAGAAGAAAAAAATAAGACATTTGGGAAGGTTTAAAAATACTCCTAGCGTTATCTATGGACTAATAGCTGAAAGTCTCATTTCATAGGTATATGTCTGGTAACTGTTACTGTTAGTCCGAAAGGCTCATTAAATCAGATACAAAAGCAAGCTGCACTCCAAGGGGCAACCTTTCAGACGGCTTATGTGCTCATATATTCGAGTCTCCTTTCCCACGGCACTGCGGCAAAGTGGCTTACATCCTATCGATGTTAAGAACTTTCTTTATTCCTGATCTTCACACTCACCTGTTTTAACACGTTCTTTCGAATTCTTAGCACGATTAAATATTCTGTTTTCATATTTAATGGACAATACATTACAAAACTTTAAAACATTAACTTGCTATGCAGATGTGTTTTACGATTGGTGACAACAGAAATTAGGAAACTTTGCCAAATAAATTAAAGGCAATGACATGAGAACAGCTACGAGGGCAGCAATACAATATGTAATTACATACATACGTAGACGATAATGCCAACAACAAGCCGCAATCATATAAGTGTTAGTGTGTTTGCTATTTGTAGAACGTGCAACGAATTGGAGCAGAACGTGCCACAATTGCCGTGTTTTAAAACCAATTAAAACCAATTCAAAAACGACACCAACAACGAGAAACATAAACATGAGGAAAGAAAAATTAATTAATTACAATACTGCAAATTACAAATGCCATTAATATTTTTTAGCGACGTTGCCTATGTAACCAAACAACATGTGTGAATTCGCGCAAGTGGTAGTAGCAACGTATATACGTATGCACGTGTATGTACGTACAACATGTGCCTGCAAAGCCATTAAATGCACGGCTGAGGTTTTACAACATGAAGTAAAGAATGTGGGAACAGGACGAAGCAGATACATCTCATGCTCGTATAGGCAATGAGGAAGGTGAAGTTAAGGCTGGTGGCTGGTTGCAGATTGTTGTTTGGTGTTTACTGTTTGTTGGTGCCGGTTGCTAACATAAGTATTGGATCATCATAGGCGAACTGAAGCAAATGTTGACAAGCGAATGAACTGCGCAGGGTTTGGGGCACCAAACGTACGGTCTGAACGGACGATATTGCTGGGACGGACAGCTTCACGGAACAACCGTGTTGAATTGTAGAAGTTTACAATGCCTAATAAATCCGTAATTTGTAATTAATGTGATAAATTAGTGCTTAAAAAATAAAAGCTGCAAGCGAATCAACCAATGAAAACGTGCATGAGAAGTATGTAAAAGGAATAGGAAAGTATTAAAGTGTGTATGTATGTATTAACCCTAATCGTTTCTGGATTTATTTGAAAAGTTTAGAGAAATGTGTCTGAATACGAAATAGTTGAATAGTTTTCGGCGCATATTATAACTGTAGTAGTTATTATTAAGTAGGCTTAAAACACTTCGAATTACAACTTTCTTTTTATTTTTAGATAGAACCGTAAATATTGGGTTGGGAAAAAGAAATGTCGTATTTGTGATCAAAATGTGACGCTTTATGTAACGTACTTAGAATTATCCGATTCAAGTCAAATATGCCCCGTTTTGTTCGAAACCTTGTTGCCATTAAAAAGGCAACTTCATTATCCCTCCTTTATAAACCCCCCCCCCCCCCCCCCTCCCCCCCCTTCCTTATTTGCAAAAAACTCAGACAACCAGTTTTCGCAAGCCTCTTTTGAGGCCAACTCGGTATCACCAAGGGCGTTTTGCATGGACCGGAAGAGATAATAGTCACTTGTTGCCAGGTCCAGCTTTTTTTGGAATCCAATCTTCTGCAAATTGTTCCAAACGGTTTTGTGGTCTACACCTAGTTCCTGACTAATCGAGCGAATGCTCACATGCCGGTCTCTTGGGACAATTTCAACGATTTTATCAGTCTCTACGACGATTGGCCTACCAATACGAGGTGCATCTTCGACATCTACTACACCAGAACGAAATCGATCGAACCAACGCTGTGCTGTGCGAATCGTTACAGTATCAGGCCCATAAACTTCACAAATTTTTACCGCCGCCTTCGTTACATTTTTACCTCTAAGGTAGTAAAAACGTAAAATATGACGAATTTCTTGCTTCATGGGCTCCATCTTTGACGCACTATAGCTTAAGATTGAAACGTACGATCACAACACTGTCAAAGAGACACTTGTAGTACAGATTGTCGTCTTCAAATCGCTTTAGTGTGACCCGATGCAATAAGTACAACGCAAGATATGTTAAATGTCGCGCTCAATTGACAAAATACGACATTACTTTTTCCCCAACCCAATATGTCTCGTTTTAATCATGTGATCTTTTGTTCTGCTTTGGAAACTTATGTGTAAATATATACAATATATAGGATCTGAAATATTCTCTCTAAAAAAGGGCCCCTGAAAACTTCTCTCCTTTGTAGACAGTCCGTCCATATCTTCATCAATACAGCATCAGTTTGAATGCGTCCCAGTACCTAGTTGTATTCCAGGAAATGAGCGAACAAACAAGTACGTATGGAAAGTTTCTGAAATTGGGCTTGAGGAAACGAATCCTTTGTGCTTAAGCTTGAGCTACTTTTTGTGATTGTTGGTTCACTCGAATGTTGTAATTGTAAACGTAGCGTAATGTTTCATGCAGCTAGCTTAAGTTTGTTAGAATAAACTCAGTTCCCTTTTGTATAACTAACCGGAGCACAGGTGCTTTTTAATTCTCAATTTCACTTAATATTAAATCCTAAAACATCAGCTTAACAGTAAACACCGTAAGTGGAATGCTGCTAAAAAGAGTAGCGGCTACGAATCTAGGTCATTCCAATAGCATATAACCGACTATCGTGGGAACGCTCAAGTTATTGTCTACTCGACTAAATTGTTTGCTGTCGTCTTTTTAAGCGATTAGGGTAGGTAGGGATACCAGCAATATTAGCAGAAAATTTGATCTCGGAATTTCGACACATTTTTATAGTAATCCCGGGATATTGAAACTCGTACCGCGTCCCACCTAGAGATGAGGACAAATGCTTAAAACCCTTTGAAAATTTATGATTAACTGGTTTTTCACATGCCGATTTATTAATATAGACAAATCTAAAAGTATGGTTGGTTATTTACAATTTATTAAAACTATTTTTTGAATACAATATCAATCAAGTGGACACCTTTATTAGCAATCACAAACTGCGATCTTTTTTCTGCATTTGTTATCACCTTGTCAAGCATTTCGGGTTTTATAGCCTCGATTTCGTCACGAGTGTTTGCCTTAAGGGGTTATACGCAGTTCATAACAAATAAAAGACGGGTTGTCAAGGATTTATCCTGAAGAAACTTCAGAATATTTTAATTTAAAAAATTTTGGCGGTTATAAAAGCATCCTTCAAGAACGTAACAAAATTTTTTATTTATGAAAATGTTGATTATAGAGCGCGCTGCAGGCGATTTCTGGAACCTCCTTTAAAAAAAGACGATTTGCGGTGTACATCGTAACTCAGGATTGGATTATCTGAAATCAAAAAACCAAACAAATTTTGTTAATATATTAGATTATCTAGTAATTAATCGTTCGGCTAATCAAAATAGTGAATTTTCACAAAATGGCAGCTTTTAAAAGAAATGATTTCGATTTTTACGTTAAAATTTGGCCGTAAATTGATTATAAAATGGAAAATAAGTACCAGATTTACAAAAGGAACGATTAATTACTAGAAAATGTATCTTTAAAGATTGAGTTAAAACGGTTGACCGATCAAACAAGCCGTTTTCGAGATATCGTGTACACCGACTTGAAAAATACCGTTTTGAAAAAAAACACGTTTAAAGTTTCAATACCTACCTTAAAACGTGCCGAGGCATCTCTACATATTTAGGTATAACTCCGAAAGTATTGCTTAGATCTACTTCAAATTTCGTGCGTATACTTTTGAATATACAATATGTACATTAGGATGTCCCAGGCTACAAGGGTGAATTTTTTTTTCGGAATTTCAATACGCATACCCTTTATTTTTTTTCCATTTGACTCTAAAAACTTAAATATAAAATATTATTGAGATCGGATGTCATTAACCCGTGCCGACTTGAAGTCAAACTTTAAGTTTAAAAGTTAGTATGAAAGCTATAGGCTCACAATAGAGAAAGGTTTAATTGAATTTTTACAATAGATTAATTATATTATTAATTATTTATTTTCTTTTTATTATAAAAGGGACATCAATCATCGAATTTTCTTTTCAAAGTTTGCTTTTTACAGTCGGGATATAGGTACCTGTCTGTGTTCTTGTACGCAATGTAATAAAAATTGTTTTTGCTCCTCTTGAACAGTGATCAAACCATGGAAGTCTTGCATTAACTTAACCGCTCTTTCTGCTGCTTGCAGTCCTAGCAGCTTCTTTTTAGCCTGTAGAAAAGAATCATCATTTGACCACGAAGAGGGGCACTTGTTAAGAAAACTGTCGGCAATCTGGAGTCGATTAAACAAGAATTTGCTTTTGACAGAGACGAAGTCATCAATGCTTCTCTCTGAAATTAAAACAGATAGATCAGTTATCAATTATACCTATTAGCAAACTTAGTCATAGAACAAAATCAAAGCTTAAATAACGTACCAAAAAATGGGCTACAGAGTTCTTCTTTGGATGCAATGTAACGTTTATTGTGGGCTGTTGGGTTTTCTCTAGTTAAGTTAGCAATCATTTTTACTTTAGTTTCTAGATCGTCATCATAATCAAATAAAGCCAGAATAGATACTTCATCTGTCAAATACCACAAATGCTGGCAAAACTTCTGCAAAGCTGCTTTTGAAATGCTTTTGTCTATTGTTTCGTAATTTTTCATGGCCTTCAAAAAACACAAACCCTGATACGGCGCCTTTACTGCTAAAATACATTGGAGCCAGGGTTTTACGTAGGGTGTCACGATGAACAGACATACGTCCAACAGAGCTGCCTTATCCTTGATTGAAATTCTGAATTCAGAGCTAAGTAACGATATTTTTAATGAATAAATGGCTCTCGCCACCCATCGAGCCTGGTGCATAGCACCTGGAGGGCGAATCTTATATTTCTTCTCTGAATCTCCGCCAAGAAATATAATTGAAAGCTCAATTAATTCGTGATAGTCATCTCTAACGATTTCTTTGGTTAATTCAGTTTTGTAGAATTCTAGCAGCTTGTCAATTTCCGAAACATTAAAACAAGATAGCTTTTCTATACAGCTTTGTTTTTTCTCGGGATCGATATTTTTCCAGTTTTCTCGGAATTTCTTCAATAATGGGATGTCTGGGCTTGTAGTTACTTGACTGATTTTCGCTTCAAACACGCCTTTAAGTACTAATTCGTAAACGTGACGACGACAAGCAAAAATAAGCACTTCTCAACCCAGTTTTTGTTCGAGAAGCACACATGCTCCATTTATGCGGCCTGTGTTAGAAGCAGTAGTATCACAACAGAGAATCTGCGCTTTGCCTTCAAGGTTCCAGTTCGTAATAGCATCCCAAACTGCGTCTGCTTGTTCCCTTCCTGTCGAGCTATCCAATTTAGGAACAGCAATAATTTGTTCTTTATTATCGTAGGTAATAACTACCGGTAGGCGTTCTTCTTTACTTTTACGTGAATCTACAGCTGGCAACAGTTTTCCGTCCCAGTGGACAGTTACCGTGTCCGGGACCTTGTTTTGAAAATCAATTTTTATAGCTTCAGCCCGTTCTTTTCGCATTCAATTATAAAGACAGAATCCCTCACACTTAACTGACACCTGTCTAATGCGGCAACTAACTTGGGAGTTATGATATTTTTCCGCATAGAAGTTTTATCGGGCTGAGAGGAGGCTTCTCTTGCGCTGGGCCTATTTTCTTCCAATTCCATTATTTCAGAATCAGAAGATGACTTTTCTAGTGGTGGTTCGCAAGTTGATGTTGATAGTGCTAAGGATGAAAAATTTTTAGCACGTCGCTTTTCCTCCTCGATGATTCTAAGGCGCGCCCTTTCCTCTTTTTTTGTTAGTTTTTTGTCCACTCCGGCTAAATGACCGGGCCGACCTGGTTCTCTTTGGCGCTGCAAGAAGATCTTATCTTCATTTATTTTAATCGATTGAAGAGCATTGGCATGTGCGATGTCAAACAAATTGTTTAAGTTTGAAACAAACTCCTGTCGACGCTTTTCAAACACTTCTTGAGTTTTTTTTCGCATTTTTTTGCAATTCTCTCCAAACTTGGTATAAGTTAACTAGTTTCTTACCACAGTTAGATATTGATCTGGTCCGTATACGTGCCTTTTCCCAATAAATAATACACTCACGAATTGTAAGATTTGCACTTTCATTGACACTTAAGTTCACTTCACGAATATTATAGAACAAAACTGCCAGTACTTGCCCGTTAGAGGGAAGTTTAGAACCGGTAATTTGATGTTTTACGTCCCCTATTAAAAATATTTCCTTTTTGGAACTTCGTAACTCCACTGACATGTTGACTACACGAAAAACCCGCGATTACTAATAAAACAAACAAGTAATTACACGCAATCAATCCGACAGTTCGCGCGCGCCGTACTATACAAGTACCGACAGGTTTCCGCGCAACTCGGCACGGGTTGCCGTGATTCTAAATAGACGAAACTTTATTTTTAGATGTTTTGAGACCATTCAAACAAAATAAGAGGGTATGCGTTAAAAAAAAGACACTTTAATTTTTTTGGGACACCCTAATGTACATTACAAAAATGCAATAAAAAAAAATCGATTTTTTTGAAAGCCATAACTACGTATAACCCCTTAAGCTGGTCTGCGGCTTGTTGGCGTAAACTTTACTTTTCAGATAACCCCACAAAAAGTAGTGCGGGGGGGTTACGTCACGTGATCTGGGGGGCCAGTCGAAGTCGCTTCTTTTTGACACTCGACGTCCCGGGAATTTTCGTTGCAGAAATTTAATTGTTGCATTCACAGTGTGACATGCCGCACCGTCTTGTTGAAACCAGTAACCGTCTAAACCTTTCTCACGCATTTGCGTGCAGACATAATGAGTCAACATCCACCGATATCGGTTTCCATTGAGCGTTTCGTTTTCTTGGTAAAAATATGGCCCATTGATGGTTTTGGCGCAAATACCGGCCCAAGCAGTTACTTTCCAGTCATGCAATGACGTTTTATGGATCTCGTGTGGATTCTCAGTTCCCCAAATATGGCAATTTTGTTTATTCACGCTGCCAGAGAGGTTAAAATGTGAGTCGTCAGTCACTAAAATTTGCTTCCAAAAATTGGGTTCGGTGTCAACCATTCGAGCGATTTTTAGCCGTATTCCAAGCGACATTAATGGTCTGTCGACAATGTTCTTTGTGTCAATTGCACTTTATACGGAAACAAATTTAAATCATCCTTTGAAATGCGTCGCATTGTGGTTTCACTGATGCCAAAATGCTGAACGCGACGACGATACGACACTGTTGGCTCCTGGGCAACGCTCTCCCTCACTGCTTCAACAAGTTCATTGGAACGTCTTGGTCATTGATGAACGGTATATTGACGATCTCCTACTGTCCCGTGCTCTAAAAATTCGACACCAAACGACGAAAAGTATTGTCAGACGGTGCCTGTTTGCCGTGATACTTTTTGCGATATACGTGTTGAGTTAGAACAATAGAACGACTATTTTCGATGTATAGCGTCACTATTTTAGCGCGTTATTTCGGTGTACCATAAAGGGATCCATGGTTGAAATTGTACTGAATTGACATATCGAAAACATGTATGTTGAAGTCGATCGGTTGGTAAATGACAAAGTTATTCAGCGTTTACATACCGACATAAAAGAATTATTGTGTTGCACTAAACAACATAAATAATCATATATAACTGACAGATTTACGAAAACAAAATTTAAAAAAAAGTTATTATTGCATTCAAATTGGATACATCAGAGCAAAAAGACATTTACAGTGTAGTTTTCTTATCGTCACCTGAACCCGTTGTGAATGAAAACTTCTTTCGGCCTCACTAATTGTCGTTTGAACTCTCAAAGCTCTTAGAATCTTCCACAGGGTCATCGGCATCGACCCGTCAGCTCCGTTACATCAACAGCTCGGCTTGGGTGTAGATATCTGCCCGTCGGAGGTCTTGGTACACCAAGATCTGATCTGATCTGATTCATGCACGAAGATTCGAACGGATGCACTCCCGAGTGGTAGTCACGCACCAATCCATATTGAATGGGATCGAATTATAAACTAATAAAATTCATTCTAAAGCAAAGTTTTCCTTCGTTTCCTCACACCTCATTTTTCACAAACAAAATCAAAACACTTTCCGCTGCCAAATAAATAGTACGAATTGTGTAAGCTAAATTGTATGTTTGTATGTTGTACTGTTTGAACATAGTCTGAAACTCCCACGTCTTGTCATGATTCGAAATTAAATTTCATTAGATGAATTTACTAAGAATCCTTTTCAATTTGTTTTGTTGTCATTGGAAGCTTAGAAATAATCAACCAAAAATTGTTCGGAAATTGTTGCTAACAATTGATGAAATGTAAAATTGCGCACAAAGAAAACAACAGCAAAGACTATCAAATAACTTGCCAACTCTTGTTATGAGCAGCAGAATTTAATTGCTATGCGAAAATCGAACATACAATGCCGGGTCAAATGACCTAAGCGCTGACCATTCGACATTTATTGGCGCATAAACACGCCACATACACACAAACAACACACGCACACTGATGCATTTGAGCGAAATGACACCAACATTAGCAAGTGAACGCCACCAGCAGCAGACATATGGGAATTGTTTGCTGCAATGCTTCACTTGGAAAAGCTAGCAGTAGGAGACTTGCTTCTAGCGGCGGCGCCAATTGATCTAAGCGCCTCACAGCAGCAATGAATGGATTACAAGCACATCCCAACACAAATAACAAAAACAAAAAGATTGTACAGCACTAAAATCCGTCACCCCATCAGTAACACTGTACAGTGCACACTACGCTGTTGGCAACAACGCATCACTGACAATGGCGCATCAATGGTGACTTGCTTAGTGAACAATCAAAAAAGCTGGCAGGCTGATCGGCGCGCTAGTGGAGTCGTACAATTCATGGCACCCATTATCCGGCTGCTGAATAATGCAAAATGTTCACTTTGTGACAAACGTAATTGCAACTTGGTGCAACAATAGCCAGCACAACAACGGTGCTGTTGATGATGATGATGATGACGACGACAACAACGCACTTGACATCAACATTGAAACAATTGCGTGTAATGTTGTCGTTGCGGCATTGACAGGCGCGCAAATTGTTATGTTCCTAATGTTGCAAATGCCACAAACGCAATAGATGCACAGTGGTATTATACGCTTAGTGGTGAGACAAATCTGGTCTGAATAGTTGAATTGTTCGTTCACAACAGTGGAAATTTTTTCATTGATTTTCGGACACAACCTGCCTTACAGCCTTAAACATAATCTTTATGTAAGGAGTTCAGAGTGCATTAAACCGACTAGTGCCTTTGACACACAAATTACAAAAAAAATTACAACACATTAAAAGGTGGAATTTACAAAGAAATGCGAAGACCGTAACGATTCCATCTTCATTTTATAGGCGAACTACAAATTGATGTAAACGCCCAGCCTTATTAGCTTTCAAGGATATGTGAGCCACACGAAAAGCATTATAATAATTTTAACAACGAAACGTTATAGACTATTACCTAGCTGACAGATAGAGGAATCTGATAGATACAAGTGAAGCTACAGCAATTACACAACTAGAGCTAAAACTCTTATTTGTAGTGGGTGTACCATTTTCAAAGAACACAGAAAACAAGGGAGGCAAGGAAGAGTACAAAGTAGCTTCAGAGTAGTATACATCAACTGAGCTACAATTAAACAAAACTAAGACCTATTGTGTTTCTCTTTTTCTTCAAGGCAATGTTTCAATAGGTTTATCTGATTATCACACTCGAAGTGGGTATTTGTATTGGCCAGGCCACTCCAAGGCCAGTCTATACAAGGCACCAATCAGATGATGAAACAAGAGCACCTTGTATAGATTCACCTGCCAGGGGCTGTTCTATAAAAGCTTCATTGTGTTATTAGTCACTGAGTTTCCATTACTAGTCCTTCATTTGGAGATAAGTATTAATGGAAATAGTAATATTTCGACGGTCAAAACTGATGTTACCTGCCATGTCCGATAGACTGTCGCAGTTCCTCCTGTCAATAAGCAGAGGCGACTGTAGGAGGCTGGTTGGACTGATGACGGGCCACTTTCTATGGGCAAAGCAAATGGAAAAGGTGGGCATCTTAGACAGTGCACTTT
Source organism: Anastrepha ludens (assembly GCF_028408465.1). Lineage (NCBI taxonomy): Eukaryota > Metazoa > Arthropoda > Insecta > Diptera > Tephritidae > Anastrepha > Anastrepha ludens. The sequence continues at coordinate 54,240,940 of NC_071500.1, read as the reverse complement.
TCCCAGTATGTGGAGAGGAGGATGAGATGGCGGACCACTTTCTGTGCATCTGCCTCGCCTTCGCTCGGATCAGGTTTGAGGTCTTTGGCACTGATGTGCTAAGAAGCGACCACCTTGGATCCTTGGCACCACATGATCTACTCTGATTTCTTCAGAGGTCGAGTAGATTTAAAGATAAATAAAAAGGGAATCCGAGTGCAGTTCAATGGATTTAATTCTTTCTGAGTGCTGCACTTCCTAGTCTGTACCGACAAAAAAAGAGAAGAATTTTGAAGTAACAGCCGTCACAATTCTATATATATCTTTTTTTTGTCGGGACACTCGGATTCCCATATAGTTTTCTTTAAATCTACCCGATCTCCCCAGCTTTGCTGGCTGCAGAACGGTCCGGGCCAAAGAAGTTGGCCTCAGAGCCCATCCTAGCTAAAGGAGTTAGGGGTCTCGTTACGCAGAATTGTGTATATTGATTCGATTATTACTGATAATGTTGAATACGAGTACTGCATGCAAGAGAACACTGATATCAAAACAAAGATTCAAATGGTTCACCAGTTCTATATTTTCTAATTGTAATTAAGCTTGTATGCGCTCTCCCATTCCGAATGTTATTTTAATTATACTATTAAACAAAAAAATGGTTCTGTACCTTAATTTTAACTGGAATCAGGCGGCCGTCGTAGCTGAATGGACAGTTTTTTCTATGGTAAAAGCGGTCGCCCCTCGGCAGAGAATAGCATACCTCCGAGTATATTTCTGCCATCACTTCTCTTAAAAAAACTGTGCGCCTTCCTCCATTTGTGGAAAAACATCAAGACTGAAAAAGAGTAAAGCTTAGCTCATGAAGGCGCTTGGCTTCTGCCATAGCTATTTAACTATATAAGCCAGATTTGTTATTCACACATTTTTCTTAGCCATATTTTGCAAGGTGGTATTGATATCAGCCAGATACATTTTTTTCTTGTCTTTTCGTCCACTACACAATTACCTAAAATATCTGGTACTATTATGTGTTTAGGGGATTTAGCTTCCAGCTCATATAGAGCTTATCTGCATTTGATTGCCGCTTCGGATGAGGTTTTTTAGAGCCGCCGTCTAAATATTTCAGTAGGGCAACTGAATGCAGATTGAAAGAAGAAATTATAGCCAGAGTACAGCTGCTCTTATTGCAGTAAACTCGGTGTAAAATACACCTCAGTAATCCGGTGTCTGAAAGCTAAAGTTCATTGAGAGTCTAGTCAGTGTATTTTCCTAATTGTTTGATTTAATTTTGAACTCTTCCTATAAGAGAAACAATAGTCTGAAAATTCTCTATATAACTCCTGACGGGTGATGTCTACTCTATAAAAGCTAAAATCACAATATAGGATCCAAATGCTTCTGAAAATTAATTTATAAGCATAGAAACTATTCTTCACGGACCTACTCGTGTGGATGAGCATTGTCAAAGGAAATATTATACGAGCTGTCAGATACGATCCAGATTAAAACCCGAACATGGATAGCGAACAGAAGCATTTAGTGGGCACACTACCATTTAGTGGTTTACCACACAATTTCGCCAAACCGAGCCCACTGTTGCGCATTGTTACTGTTACACTTTAATCGCTGCCGCGCGACAGCTGACGACTTTCGTTCGATTACTTTATGCACCATGTGCGTTTCCAGTGAGATCTATGCGACTTTCCGATTTGCCGAATACCCATAGTTGGCGTACAGCACCACAAACATCAGCAACAATAACAACATGCTGTTAGCAATGTGGCAAGGATGTTTCTTTGAGATGAGATGAATTGAATAGAAAAGAGAGTGGAGTAGAGTCGACTAAAATAAAATAAAGTGATGGGGAGTTAAGTGGGCAAGAGTGTGTCAGTTGTTTGATGAAATTGGCAGTATTGTCGCTTTTCGTTGTGCTTCAAATGTGCAATTAAACGACATGTATCAACCATTTTAACTGCTTCATTGCTACATTCTGCAGTATTTCATCACAACTGCTTGTTACAACAACCCGTCCCGTCTACTACATTTGCTTGTATTAGTTACTCAACTATTGCTCAATGTCAACGGGCAAGGACTATCACACATATTACATGGATGTACGTACGGATGTGTGTATGCGGCATAGACTCTATGTGCGCTTATAGTGGGTATTGCCTGTTCGGTAAAGTCAATTTTGATACTCGCAGTTAATTGCGAATCGCTTTGAACACACAAACATTGCCGCATGGCAAAATGGAACGACAATGGTTAGTTTTCGAGAGGGGTAGTCATGATACTTATACTCGTACATAGTAGCTTGAAAGGCGGCTGTCTGGACAGCACTAAAACGCAATTAAGGATTCAAAGCCTTGTACGCCCTCTCAACGTACTGCTTGCATACTAGACGTTTTATTATAAACATGCATATATCAGCAGACATGCATACATACATACACATATGATATGCATATGCAATATTCTAGCATAGACGATTTTCTACGGGGCGCATATTAGATATCATTAACTTTGGCATCGTCAATGGAACAATGCAGCCGAGATACATATATACACGTAAGTAGTTAATAGAAATATATTCCATCAAAACTTTAAGTTCTTTAAATTTGAGATATGTTAGAATTTTAATATATAAGATACATATGTATGTATATATGCGTATGAATATTTTATGCTCGTACGTTGGAGGTCCGTGTTTTGGGGTCATGGAGTAGTGGTGCTTGCTACTACATTTACATACTAATACATGTTTAATAGAAGCGTAAGCGAAAAAATTCAAACTTATATACCACAGTGGCAGTTTATCTGCTACTACTCGTTAAACCATTTTGCTTTAAATGCAAACTCATTGATCTGGCCGGCACTCATATCCTTAAAGTCATCAGTATCATCCAAGAACGATATGCCAAAGTATCTAAGTTTAGTGGCATGCCACGCGGGATAGTAACAGAGAAGGTGTCTGACAGACTATACATCCTCCTAATTCTGGCAGCTTCTGCAATAGACGAAATGAGGTACGTTCAATCTTTGAAGATATCGACCTATGAGACAGTGGCTTGTGATCAAAGCAACGAACATACAGACGTTTGTCCTTGACCGATTAAGTAGCGCCTTTGAGCGTCTGATACATCATTTGGCCAAATTCTGTTTATAGCATTAATGTCAAACTACCAACGCATCTCGTGTTGACTGAAGTAACAATATTAATTGTACCACGCAGTTCGTAGGTTGATAGGAGTAAATCTACAATTTCCACACCAAGAGGGAGGCGAATAGTATGCCGTCTCTTGCTAATTCATCTGTCTTACAATTCCCTGGTATGTCACTATGCTCTGGCACCCATATCAGATGGATGAGGAAATATTCCGCCATCTCGTTAAGAGATGTGCGGTATTTGCGAGCAATGATGAAATTAGTGACAACCACTCCAAAATATTTAATCCCTGCTTGGATATCGAAATAAATACAGACCTCTCTAAAGGAAGTCATATTATTGGCAGCCCCATTAATGGCTAGAATTTCAGCTTGAAATACCCTACAGTGATTAGTACAATACGGTAGACACCGAAGCCAAATTTATCGTCAAGTTAGTAAAAAACCGTACGCAGTTTTTCTGGCCAGGTTTATTGTCAACCCGCTCACATTTAGCTGGAATTCTAGTACGAAATAATCTTTTGAAGTATGGTGCATTCAAACAATAGTCAACAGGATTGGCTCAACCCAGACCGTTTGTTATGGGCGAGGATCCAAACCTAAATCGCGCCATGGATTAGCTGCGCCAGCCGAGCAGCAGTATTACCTGTATTCTGTTTACCAACCAAATTTCAAGGAGGTAAGAAGAAAAGAGTATCAGAGCAGAGAATCAGATGGTGTGGTTGTAAGAGCGCCGCTAATACATACTCGTATAAGCGCCATACGTTGAGCCCCCAGAAGTTTGTTTCTAATCGTAGTATTGTCGAGATCTGATCACTAGACTATAATCCCGTAAAAGCGGGTCCTATAAAGAGGGTATAGGACCGAGAACAGGGGTGTTCCTTTGAAGAAGATACCACCTACGTCCAGTGCCCTTTTTGTATAGAAATAGAGTGACAGTAGCTTTCCTCACACTGTTCTCTACATTCATGTTCCAATTTAGTTTCTTCTCTATTGCACCTAAATAAATATTTGGCGTTGTGAAACTGTGAACTTTTGTATTTCTAGTGCAATTTGTTAGTTTTGTAAGAAATTTACACCTTACGTCGTTTTTGTTCTATGAGTAATGAATTCTACGGGTACAGTTCTCCTATGTACACACCCAAACTATCAACCAGGCTTCCTAAATTGTGTAGGAAAACGGCGAAGAATCAAAGGCATTAGATGGCGATAATTTCTAAAAAATTAAAAAATTAATTCGGTGTATATGAGATCGGAAACAATTTTTTTTTTTTTTAGCTTGCCTCAATTTTAGGAATATTATTCGAATTGGAATTGCTATAGATTTTTTATACACACTTTTACAAACACTCATATGAGTCACTTCTTTTTGTTTTTTCGAAAGTTTCCTATTACTCCAGTTGCAAAATAGCTCTCAGTTGAAAGAGAAAAAAAACATTTCGACTAAATTAAATCACATTTAGTTTAGAAATGTTATCGTGAAATCACGATCAGCGAACAACGGTGATCGGCAATCAATGATCTATCTACAAGTGCAACCTGCTGCATGCAACACGGTTTTTAGCTACCCAAACAATATTTTATTTTATATTTTCTTTTCTGTACTGACTATTTTACATTTTTTTTTTTTCGAGTTCAAGCAAATGCAAGTAATTTTTTTTGCGTGCGGGCTGTGTACTTGTATTTCTTTGTGTACACAATTTGTTGTCGTTGTTGTTATTGTTGTTACAGAAATTGTTTATATTGCTGTGAACAATTTAAAACAAATTTGACTAAGCTACAGGATTACGAAAAAAACAATTACAACAAAAAAAAATAAAAAAACGTTAAGTACGACCACAAATAAATAAATGTTATACAATAATACAAGCACATTGAAACCAAAAACAAACAAAATGGCATAAAATAAAATAAAATAAGAAATGTCATCGGTGGCAGTGAGTTGTGACTGCAGCTCGTTCGCAGCGCCACCACCAGGCACAGATATTTTCTTATCAACTGCTGTCGCACAACCGCACACACACACACACACACTTCAACCGTTTTCCATTTACATGTATTGGCGTCTCGGAAATAATCATTCGCGGCAGGCAAATCGCTCGAAAACTACATGAAAATCGTGCAATTGGCTTGTGAACATTACAACACCAACAACAACAACTAGGAAAACATGTAAGAATCAGACATATGGACAAGCTTCAATACAGGTGGGGAACGATTATGGGCACAGATTTGTGTTTTCGATTAATACCGCACTGTGTTATGACTTTTGAAGAAAGCGCTAAAAGCTTAGCATTTATCACAAAATTAAAAAAAAACGAGATATCTTGGAATCACACGCGTACCTCCTTGATCAAAAAGTTCGCGCATTATATAAGTGCTCAGAAAATTTAAAATGAAAGTTTGTTCCTCGAAAGTTATATTATCGCCTTCAAAAGAGATACATATAACCGCACTTATGCCAACGTGTGATCCAGCTCTGGAACCATTTGTGGAGCTCTATTTTCGGCATGTGGTAGCCAGCAATTCTTCCATTACTTCGCTCCTGCTGTTCCCGTATTGATTTTTTGATTCGATCAAATAGAAAAAACCTAGAGAGAGATACTAGGTAGCTGCTGGATGATATTCTTTTCATTCTTGGTTTAGAATTCACGTATAAGGATGGGAACGTGCGATGGTGCGTTATCATGGTGTAAAATCCACGAATTGTTTTCCCACAAATCCTTAACCTAAACGTATCATAACTCCCAAATAATACTCCTTATTAACTGTCTGACCTTCTGGGTGTTATACTACACGACATAGTTGTAGTCTATAAAAACCATGAGCATCGCTTTCTTTTTTTTACTGAAAACGACGTTGATATTTTAGTATTGGTTCAGTTGGGGCTCTCCACTCACTCCCCTGAGGTCTGGATTGTGTGTCGTACTCATAAACTCACGTCTCGTTTTCAGTACTGTTGCGTTTGATGAATGTTGGGTCGGATTTAATCTCGGAAATCACATATTTGGTGATATCAATGCCAAATCTCTTTTTTGAATAAAAATTCAGGTCCTTTGTGACCAACTTTGCAGCAACACATCGTAAACCCAAATCATTAACTACAATATCCTGAACGGATTCTTAAGCAAGGTTCAAGTTCTTTGCTAGTTCTCTGATGGTTAATTTGCGGTTAATTATCAACTTTTCTTTCACTTTGTTGATGTTTTCATCAGATTCGATGTCAACAATTGACTCATGTTCTCTTTTGAAGTGTTCATGCCGCTCGTAAACGGCTGTCGGCTAGTTTCTTTAGAGTACGATTACTCAAACAGTTTCCCAACATTTCTGAGGTTTTCGCAGCATTGAATCTATTTTTTATGCAAAACTTAACACAAATTCGTTTTTGCAATTTCAAATCCATTTTTAAAACTGTAAAAAATCGAAAGCACGTACAGAGGTAGATATACTCAACTTTTACAAAATCAAGCAATGACAAGAAAATTTTCTAGGAATGTTAATCACAGAAGAGCTGGTCGGTATAGATGTAAGCAATTCCTAAAGTTTCTCAATCACAAAGACTGGATATAGTCGTGAAGGAATAACCATATAACTTGTTGGTAGCGAGGATGCGCGAAAAAAATGGTGCGGAAGCAATAATTGGATTATTGGTGCATTAGCACTACAACCAACCTAATCGCAAATATAGCAACCTCGCAAAAAAAAACAAAACTCAAATCCATTGACTTAGAGCGTTGTTCCGGGATTTATTTATGGTGGTATGTTTCTTAAGCATTATTACGTATTTATACAGCCTTGAAAGAGTTTAATGAAGAAGTACTTGGTTTGGGCCGGACTTACTTTCCAAAACCCTTCGAAAAGTCTCAGAGAATTAAAGTGATTTGTCTTGCTTTTCATTCAGGAAATTAGGCAAATACGCAATCTTTAATTAAATATGAATACAATGTGATAATTTTGGTTACATATTCTTTGCTTAAGCCCAGTTCTGCGTCCAACTTCTCAACTTCCTGCAAACTGCGGTCGTGATAAAGGAAATCGCAGGAATCATGGAAGGATTTGCCACCAAAAAGCTATTTTCAGGACCAACGGAGCGGTGCTTTCTGACAGGTTTAAATACCTACATCTAGTCCTGATATAAAGCTGAAGTGGAAGCCCAACATTAAGGACCGCAACTGTCGCCTTCTATGGATTCACAGGCACAATTAGCTAAAGATGGGGATGCAGTTGGCAAAGGTTGGAGCCTCTCACATAGAATTGTATTTTAAAAATTTCAATTTACTAGTATTATAAAGTCAATTCTGCTGAATAGAGTCCTCTTGCCTGGTGTAATTCACTAGGACCGATGACTCGGTGAAGATGCAGGAGAGAGTTGAAAGGTTTGAATCAGTGGGGCAAAACTGCAATCAAGCTGAAAGGTTCCGGCTACCGGGTTAATATCTCTTACGTATATTCAAGTATTCTCAAGAAAGTTTATCCTTCTGGCAGCTTACCTTGGCATATCCTCGCTTAGTATAAGCGGGGCATTCTCGACGCACATTTCATCAAGAGAAGTGTGGGCGGGGTGCAATATGTGGTGACAGCGCCTGGTTAACGTGTTTACATATGTCTCGAGGTGGACAAAGGACTATTCTGCGAGGAGCTCCCCATTAAGTTTAAATTCAAGCAAAAGGACCACTGCATTGTGCTGCAAGCAGGGTTAGCTGTAATCCAGCTGACTGGCTGCTCACTTGTTTAATAACTGTCACGGAAGTATATATCTACTGAGCTCAATGACAGTGCACTCGAAATGGTTGCGACTGGGAATGGCTGACTTCACTTTCGATCGCATCCAAATCATATGATTGAAGCTTATCTGGGTACATTTTCACAATGACATTCTCGCAATGTCACTTCGAGGCGGATAAGCTGGATAAACAGATTATCTGTGAGCTAATTTCCCCACGAAATGGGATGGGATTGGATTGCGTGTGGATCGGAGGCGCTCTTATAAGTTCTTCTAAGGCTAACAAAGCCGTAACTCTTAAATTTTGTGGATGCTCTTACAGGACATTGTCCACGAGGTATGTTTGCTGTGAATCTTTTTTGAAGCAGCTGTATGGGGGATGAGGTGGAGCATCTCATTATCTTCTCCTTAACTGTCCCGCTTTCGCGGAGTTAAGATTTAGGCCTATTAACTTTCGCTTCATTGTTACACCTACTCATAAAGCACCTGATGAACTTCGCCAGCAACATGAAGTGGTTAACACAACCGTAAGTCAATCATTGTGTTTGCCTGTGTACGAGTTTCTTTGCTATATAAACATTGACTTGACGATATTTGAAGCGATTTAAGCGTGTTGCAAGCAGCAAAAGAATACAATTGTATTTCATTTTGTTTATTTGTACTCCTTATTTCATATCGCCCGCGACGCATATTACTGCCGCGGCGATGGTGGCATGCCACAGGCGGCTGTACGTCGCTGCACCCACAACATTGCCTGCATATTTGTGGTTGGCGTTTGCTTACAGCTGCTTACAACTGACAGCATCGTAAGAGTATAAGAAAAAATAAACGCAAACCGCAATAAGCAACAACACTGTGGCATGCAACATTACCACTGTATAAGTACTTTACAAACATTCACACAATATCACGCGGCGTAACAATTTATTTTCATTGCCTTAAAATCGCTCGATAAACGGAATTGCCACGACGACTAAAAACAAAAGAATAGAAAATCAACATACAACAGAAACAATTGGAGGGTAGAGTGTTGTATCAACAAATGCGGCAACAACCATTGCTCCTCATCGTACGCTGTTGTCTGCTAGTTGCTCGCCGATCGCTACTCGACCGAGCGACTTAGCAACAATGGGCCTCGAGTATGATTTGTGGCGTGTCCGTGCAACACTGCCTGCTGTATGCTCGCCGCTTGTCTAGCAGCCTATCCGTTCGTGCCGTACAGCACCGCACGTACATTTCTCTCTGCATGCATGCAACAATGTGTGTTTGTATGTACCTTTTCATTTCATTTTTACAATTTCACTTTCGTTTGCAATAAGTTTGTATGCATGTATGTATGTATGGATGTATGTACGTATGTATGCTTTTACTAATTTTGTTGTTTTGTTTTAATTTCTAGACCTTATTTTGTTAATTCACACAATGTGATTTGCCTGGCCGCCCGAGGAGAGCCAATGCAGCACCAAGTATTACCCCCCTTCAAGTGGAATTGCAATTGCCTGTAAAATAATAAAAACAAAAAAAGACACAGCTACAAAAAATAAAACAATATACTCGCTGCCACACAGGCGGTGTTGAATTGCAGCTACAAGGCAGTTGTGGCATGCCGCATAATCGCAACACTTAACATCAAATGACTTTATTAAAAGGCAACGAAATGATGATGGCGCTCCCAACGTGCGCAGCGTCAGCGGCCGTTGCTGTGGCCACGCTTCAAACTCGTAACGCCACACTAGCCTCGTTGGTCGTCGCCTCTCAGCTGTCCAGCCGCTTCGCTCTTTGTCTGCCCGCCCATTCGCTTGTCGTTTGCAATTACCCGCCTACCAGCCGATCTATGCTTGGCACTTTTTAAAAGCTTTTCTCTGCTTCCCAATAACCGGTCGCGACATTGCAATGATCCTTAAATATGCCAATAAAACAACAACTATATAACATTACCTACAAGCTTGTACTTTTACAAGTTTATAGCATACATACACACACCCTCATAAGTATTAACATACAAAATGCGCAACATGAGCTCTGCAAAATGTAGTAAACGTATCCATGAGATACTTTTCCCGCAAGTGACGCGTGGTAGTTAAGCCTCTCACGACTTTTTTAAATCGTTTAATCTGCAATTTTTTTTTTCTGCTTTCATTCGTTTTTGTTTTTTGCTTTTATTTTTGTTTTTGTTTTAGTTGCTCGCGCCAGTTGCTGCTCGTGTGTTCCGCCATGCAGAGCAGTTGGTGTTTTCTGAAGGACTCTTTGTAGAGTAGATTGACCACCACATTGGTGGTCCACTTCATCGATTTACTGCAATCACTCACTCAACATGTGCAGGAACTTACAGACAAATGCCCACATTCGCATCCATACAAACAACATGAAGTAAAAACAGCAGCAGTAAAATGATGCCATCATCGAAATAGACTGCAAAGCTGATACGATTGTACGTGATTAAAACCTATCGAGTAGTGTGAATATTTTATATGTATGTACATACTTGAGGACATGTATGTAAGTATTTGCCGGGTGGAGCGTAAAAGCTTCATGTTAGCCGTTAAGCTGTTAAGTAACTCTTATAGCAGTAGCGAAATAGGTGGAAATGTGAGTGTCACTGTTGCCAAAATTACAGCTCACTTAAGCCACTACAAAAAATCCATTCATTTCGTAACAATCTTTTTCTAAACCACTCAATTTCGAACTTCATCGGGTATTTTCTAGGCATGCAACCTAAATTAGGTAGGTTGGAAAACTCATTCTCACATCGCAGTTAGTTTCATTTACTCTTTAGCTGAACCAGGTTGGTTGATGGAGGTGTTTCATCCAGAATCCAACTAGCGCTTCCGCACCATTTTGTTGCCACATCCCCGCTAGCAACTTGCTTAATGGCTACTTGCAGCATGACTGTATCCAAACAGTGGTTCGAGACTCTCGAACAGTGGTTGACATTCTCTCCTTCCGTAGTTCAGGGCATTCTAAGAGGAAAGGGATAATCGTTTCCTTTTTCTCTGCTTCTTTACAACTGTGACAGCGCGCGATGTGATGGATGTCCATTTTGGCTGATTGTTTCCCGACAGATTAAAAGCTAGCTTTGCCTGCCATGATTCTCCATGTGTCACATCAATGCTTACGTTTGTTTGAGGTTGTAGATGAGCCATAAAGTTCTGCTAATTTTGCATATCATCCATATACAATACAATCCGCGTTTCGGCGGTATCTTGAAGAAATTGTGTTCTTGATAGTACCCAGTGGTCTCCAGGAGTCTCTGGTGGATCTTAGCAGGCCTTTTTATTTCAATCTCAGTCACTAGAGGTCGATCACAAAAGGTGTCCCCAGATACACTGCGCGTTATACATCAACATTTATATATATACTAGCTTTAACCCGCGATCGCGCTCGCGTAGGAGTAGTTTTGAGGGATTTAGGATATGTATATACAATAAAAAAGTTACAAACAATAATTTCATAGAAATTCATTTTTTATTAATAACCATAATATTACAATACCCGGCATCCGTTGCTATGCCTCGTTGAATAAAATCAAAACAACAAATCAGAAAAAAATCAAGCAAAATTATTTTTATTAATTTTCTATCTCAAACCGTTTTTGGGTCATAGTTGAACAGCTTATGCGGATTACGAAGTCTAGAGTTTGCTATAAATAGTGGGAAATAGGAAAAACAAAGATTTCTTAGATTAAATTTAAGCAAATATTCGATTATTAGTGAGGAATGAGAGTGGTGGCGCGGCCCGGGGGCTGTGGGAAGGGAGTTCCATCATAAAAACATGCCTATAACCTTCATTGGGTGAAAATATGAATGTATAAAAATTTTTACGCCATTTGGTGTTTTCGTTTCGTCGTGATGCGCGGACAACGTACAGACATTCACCTTTATAGTATAGAAGATATGCTCCCCCCTCTTAGAATAAAAGCTTGATTAGCCCTACAGATGCTATTTCGGCTTGCTTGGAAATAATTATAATATTTTGACACCTTCTTTTCCTTTGCTTGCCTTACTCGTTGTTTCTTTAAGAGTTAATTTCCTAAAAAAAGCAAGCAAAGCAATGTGATCTTTTCTAGAAAGGGTCTTCCAATTTCATCTGCCATGCAACTGTCTTCGATGAGGTAGAACCTGTTTAGCCATTTCCTATAGAGGTCGGCGACACTCCGCCGCGAGTTAAGAATTAATCGTGCAAGAGCCAACGGACTTTATGGCTCCGAATGACCCAGCAGGTCATAAAGAAATTTTTTACTCGATTTGCAGTAGTGTATTATAACGATGTACGCATAACGGTTGTTTGCATCCCCTTAACAGAATAAAGTAAAAGATTAATGCCTTTTGTCATGTATGTCTGTCATATCGATGGTTCTCGAGAAAAGTGGCATAATTCAAAAATACAAAATACTGAGTTGGGTCAGTTTTCTAGATAAGTGACGCGCCAATTCGATCACCTGACAAAACGACACTAACGCCATCTCTCAGAATTGCTTCAAGATTCGCTTACGACGCTTTTCCAGATAAAAATATATAAACTCTGTAGTTGATTTTTGCTTTTAACGGCAAAACTCCGAATTTGAGTTAATTTTGAGTTGTGTCGCTTTTCTCGAAAACCATCGATATGCTATTTGTCTGTCTATTGAATGTTTTTTGGGTTTGTGAGGTTGGATGCATGTGACTCAGTCAACGAAGTAAAATAAGTTGCTTTTCTAAGAGAGATCCGACCTATAAAAAAGTTAAATTAAAGATCTAAGCGAGCTTAATGTAGAAAAAATATTTAGATAGGGCTGCCACCTGTTTTAAAATTAAGTTCAATAAAATAAATAACTGGAAATAAATAATAAACATAATTCAGGATCAAATAACACAATTGGAATAAACAAATAAAGTAATTGAAATGGGTACCAATTGTATTGAATATATTAGGTGCGCAACTAAGTTCTCGCTGTTTTTTTTTTTTTTTTTTTTTTTAAATACAACTTTATTCTGCAAAAATGGTTACATGTGAATCATTGAAAGTATTGCCCATCGCTGGCTACTACTTTTTCCCATCTTTCTGGTAGATCTCGTATACCGTTCCGGTAAAACTGTTCATCTTTTGAGACTATCCACGAATCAAGCCATTTTTTGATGTCTTCATATGAACATCAAGGAACTGCTGGTCAGCTAGATAATGTGCCATCTGGAGAATATGGCGGGTGGGGTAAAATTTCCCATTTCAGTGTTTCCAGGTAGGTTTCAAAGGGTTTGGTAACGTGAGGCTGAGCGTTGACATGCTGCAGAATCTCTTTTTCATTCCTCTCCGCGTAGTGCGGCCGCTTCTCGCGCAGTGCTCGGCTCAATCGCATCAATTGAAGTCGATATCGATCCCCAGTGTTGGTTTCGCTTGGTTTTAATAGTTCATAATAAATAACACCAACTTGGTCCCACCAAATACATATCATAACTTTCGCAGCGTGAGTATTCGGGCGAGGCGACGACATAGAAGCATGACCGCGTAGTCCCCATGACTTTCTTTTCCTTGGATTGCTGTACTGAATTCATTTTTCGTCACCAGTCATGATGCGATGAAGAGAACCCTTCCTTCTTTGCCGCTGGAGCAGTTGTTCAGAGGCGAAAAAACGACGTTCAACATCCCTTGGTTTTAACTCATAAGCAACCCAAGTCCCCTGTTTCTGAATCATTCCCAAAGCATGCAATCGCTTGGAAATGAATTGGCGGGTCTTTGAAGCGACGGAACCAATCTCGGCACGTTGTTTCACTTAAAGCAGCCTCTCCATAAACTTTTTGTAGCTCTCGATCTGCCGTTTTTTCGAATGAAAGAGGAAAATCAACACTTCCCGGAAATGACGATTATTCGGCACAAAATCAGACATTTTCACAAAATCAAAAGTATATGACACCAAAAGAAATCACTACTGTGTCGAAGCAGCTTGTTTACCATATGTCTAAGCTTGGTTTATGATGTTTAGGTTATGTTAGAATCGACTAGCACACACTGCTGGCGGCATCTATTGACAAGCAGCGGGAACTTAGTTGCGCACCTAATATTATTTTGATTAGGGTTGCCACCGGTTAAAGACTGAAATCGGTAAAATTATGGAGGCAGTGTCTTGTGAAGAATAAAAAATAATATCTTTTATCGTTTAACTAAAAAAACATAAGCTTTGTTTTGACACTTGTAACCAGTTTATATTCTGAAAACCGTCTCGTCGATGGGTGTACATCATGATTCATCCCTATTAGTAAAGTTAGTAGAAGTGCTTTAGGCGATTGCTAAATCCTATGCATAACCTATAACTTTTCCTTTGAAGGATGAGGAGAAAATTGGGATTAAAAATAGTACAGGCCCAAGGACTGAACCCTGTGGCTCATCTAGGCGGATGGACCTATTGTCACCGAGCTTAGCTGGGATTTTGATTTTTTTAGATCTATTCTGCAAATAAGTATAGAATAGCTTATCTGCAAGAAGCTGTCCAACAATTATATCAAATGCCTTTTGTGATATCAACATCCATTCCTTCACACATAATCTATCCATTCCCTCACACATAAATGTATAAAGGAAATAAAGTTAAAATAGCAGCTTCAATTGAAAGATCAGATCAACAGCTGAACTGCAAAGGGCTGAAGAAATTTAATTTATCCAGGTATAATTCAATTGTGGCTAGCATTGATTTTTCAAAAATTTTGAAGATGGATATACAGTTGTGTTCAAAATAATAGGAGTGATTTCAACATAAAACAAAAAATGTATTTAAATATTGAAAAAAAAAAAAATAATTATATTGAGTAATTTTTTTACCACAAAAATTTACCACATACATTTAACATTTTTATTTGATTTTAGAAAAATAAAAAAAACCAATACTTGAATACAAAAGCTCAAATCCCTTGTTCAAAACGATAGGAGTGTAATGAAATACCCAATAAATCAATTAGTAAAACAATATTTGATTAATTATAGTTATTTGTTAGTTTTCGTAATACGTAGTTAAATAACCACCATATTTTATTTTTATATCTGCGTGGCGCATGGAATTCATGAGATCACGACATCTTTTCAGTGGTATTTGCTGTCATGCCTCCTGTACTGAGTTTCATAGATCCGCTGAGTTTGATGGTCTACGATCGGCAACACAGATTTTTTATAGGGTTGAGGTCAGGCGACTGAGTAGGACCCGACATGACCTCAACTTCCTTGATTCTTGCTGGAACAACCACTTCAATGGCATATTCCATTCCACGTGTGGCAGTAAAATATTTTCTAAATTCCAACATACACTTGCTGATCCATTTTTCTTGTATGAAGTAGATTGGTCCCTCGCCATTATAAAAAAACTTCCCTATATCATCACGGTGGCACCACCCTGTTTGGCTGTCTTGACCGTGTATTTGGTATTATATGCAGCAATTCGCGTATAACGGACATACTGCCTAGACCCAGTTCCACCAAATAGTACCACTTTAGTTTCAACCCTCCTCAAACAATTTCTCCATTTTTCCTTTGTCCAATTTCCGTGTTCCATGGCAAATTTTAAGCGTGCCACAACATGCCTTTTTGTCAAAAAAGGAACTTTTCGTGGACGCAAATAATTTGTGCTCCAACAAGCGTCTACAAATTGTTACGTCACTTATATTAAGATCTCAATATTTTTTTAATTTTGCAGATGATGTTTTAGGTTTTTTTAGAGACTTGGAATATGTGTAGAAGAGATATGATCTCTGGTTCCTTTGCGTTTGTGCCCACGTTTTTCGGGTATATCTTTATATGACAGTGCGTTCGCTATCATTTGATCAGAACACCCGAGCGTTTCCCTTATTTCTCTATATGTTACCTTTTTTCGAAGATTTCAAATGATTTGACGCTCTTCTTTACTGTGATGTCGTCCTCGACCCACTATTAGGAACTACAAACAAAGCAACACGCTTAAATTTACGCATTCTTATGTAATTTGATTTTTTATATTTGTATTTATTTTTCAGTTTTCTACACAAAATGTTAAAAAATAAATTTTTTAGAATGGTTTGTAACTCACATTCCCATTTTTTTAACAACATATGTAGAAGCAAGTCTCACACAGAAATGAATGTGTAAAAATACTTTCATAGTAACTACCTCAATATAATCCTTAATATATTACTTGAGCAATACAGTTAGAAGTACCGTACTGTGATTGAATATAGTTGGCATGTCACTCCTATATTTTGAACACTACTATAACTACTTATTATTTTTGTCCTTTTTCCCCCTTTTTTAAAAAGAGGAATAACTTCAGCACATTTTAAATCAATCATGTTCAGATGTTTAAAAATATCTACCAAATTAATTGCAATATTTTTAAGTGGTAGTCTGTAAGTGACTTCGCTAATCTAGAGTACTACTAATTACATGAATAAATAAATGAATAAATTGTGGTGAATACATATTCCTTGTATCAACAAACTCGGAGCATAATAAAGGGTTTTCCAATAACAGGTGTTATTTTGAATAGTCCGCTATTTCGGTAGATGTCACTTTTGAAGTTGTCATTTTTTGATATTTGACAAGTAGAAACTACGCCATTAATAAAAATTGGACGATACACGCTTAACAACGTATTGAAATTATTAAAATTCACTATAAAAATGGTGAAAATTTGGCCAAGATTTTTAGGTGATCGTGAAGCACCTTGTCGGACCGCAATACAGAAATTGGTGAAAATATTCGAGCTGTTGGGACAAGTTAGTGATGTGAAAAATAAAGCCCGTGCACGTCACTGAAGAACCGTCAAAAATCGAAAATATTGCTATTGTAACCGAAAGTGTTGAAGAAAACCCAGGTTTGTCCATTCCTCGTCGTTCTTTGAAATTAGGCATTCCACAAACGTCATTACACCGTATTTTTCATAAAGATTTGGGTCTTAAGGCTTATAAAGTTCAGTTAACACAAGAACTCAAGCCGGCCTCAAGCTGACCTCAACAGCGTCGTGTGTTTGCTGATTTGATGAAATTTCCACCGAAAAATCATTTTGAATAATGAGGCCCATTTCCACCTCGATGGCTTCGTCAACAAGCAAAATTGTCGAATCTGGGGCTCAGAAAATCCAAGAGTTATTGTTGAAAAGCCTCTCTATCTTCGACGATTGACTGTTCGGTGCGGTTTATGGTCCGGCATAGTCATTGGACCTTAGTTTTTCGAAAATGAAGCTGGGGCAACAGTTACGGTGAATGGATTGCGCTATCGAGAGATGATTAACGATTTTTTATGGCCGGAATTGGATGGAATTGATCTTTATTTATTCATTATCATTTATTTTCAACAAGACGCCGCTACGTGCCACACAAGCAACGAAACCATTGATCTTTTATCAAAATAACACCTCTTATTAGAGTACCCTTTATGATTTCTAAAAATATTCGATCCCAGTGCCACCTAACTGCTCCAGAGCAAATGGTATGGCTGCCTAGGTAAGCTGAAAATAACTAATCAATATGTCACAATCGGATGAACGGTTTAGAAATGTATAGACTAATAAACCGACATTCAAGTGCATATAAATATAAGAAGACTGACGGATTCCAATAAAACGAATCCACCAGTGAGTACGTATGCACTTATACATACATACATATATCCGAAATACAAGCTTTTCAGTACAAACATATGGCTTAGAAAAATTTTCCTCTAACGCTCCGTAATTCATTGAAAGCAATCCATTACTTAGTAACCAACAACGAGAATTCATCACAGACATCTGGATATAATTTTCCAAATAACAAATTTTAACAAATAATACTCAACTAACCACAAATTCAGCGGTATCAAACCCCACCACAAATACAAAGGTGGTGTTACAGTTAATATTGTAGCCAACAGTTTTACGAACAATATAACTGCAAAATAAATGCATATAGGTATACATATCTTTGTATACCCTGCTAAAGATGCGACTTTCCCCTGATGTGGCCGGGCTCAGTATCACTCGCAAAGTAACATGCGGGCAGCCACTGCCACTTTTAATCTCTTTGTATAAAACTAATTGTAGCCTTTTGTGTCCGAACAGGTATGGAGTGAGACTAGTCGGTCTCGGAATTCGAAATTTATATCTATGGCTTACTACTAATCTGCTGGCAACGCACTACACTTGATGCCCGGACTTCAAATCTTGGCGTAGGAATATCCCATTTTATTTTTTATATTTTCCGTTCTAAATTTTTTGTAAATTTTGTTATTTGCGTTTTTTTCAATTCAAATATTACAACTAATTTTAAATTTGCATGACTATTTTTGGTTTACCTACAAATTGTATAAATCCATATTTTCTTAACCACTTTATATTTAATATATTAAAGTCATTAATTGGAAGCCAGGCCGATAGCCCCAGCTGTTAGTTGCCTACCTGTACATTATATATCATATAAAAAAAATAAAACATTTTATTTAATTAAAACCTTATACATATATGAAAAATCATTATACCCAAAGTATACTCGATCGAAATAGAGCCTGCAGAATCTCAAGCTTTAGTCTGCAACATGCGCGAATGCACTGGTTATTTGCGTTTTTCTCGCCGCCTTGTTACTTTTAAATTTCGAAGAAGTGTCGACAGAACACCCAATATACCCCATAGAAACTAGTCCCGGGCTACTTCTTTTAGAGCTAGCCACACAACTTTTGCAAGCAGTCGTGCCTTTGTTATTGTAGCTACATTTTGCAATGGCTACAATTTTCCAACCTAATTCCACAACTCAGTTAAGTATTGGGCTCTTTTAGTGCTTCCACTTATCATTGTTGTTCTTGTTGTTCCAATTGCGGCTACACAAATCTGATACAATTTTATCAATTATTACAAATCATTGCGGCGGATGTTGTAAATGCGGATCACCAGCACCAGTGCTAGGAACTGCATGTATATACATATGTACATAGATACTATGTGAAAGTGTTGTTTTTTGGTTTGAAGCTGTGCTGCTGCTGCGGCTAAAACAAGTGCAATCAATTGGTAATAACAGCAGCTAGCAATGGAAAATTGTAGTGGCAGCAACTACCTGGAATTTCCCTGCTTGCAAATGTTGCGGCTTCTCGCTCTGAAATTTTCGGAATCATTCACACTTGGGAGGTTTCCCAATCGATTACAAAATTCTGCATAATTGCTCTAAATTGATGCCTTTTCACCGGACAAGTTCATAGAAGTTTCGAGTAAATAATTACAAAAATGTAGCCTCATTCACTGTATTGATGGCAAAGAAGTCTTCATTCGTTCAATAAAGGCCTAAACAATTTAGTTCAACTCAACAAAGTGAATTTGTATAGGACTGGCGGATAGACATACATACATATGCATACACTAAAAAGTGACGCTTTCCTACAACAAGGTTTTCGATTTCGCTTCAACTTTGTACATGAGCTAAATGTATGCCCCATCTTACGGAAATTAACTTAAGAACATTTTAACATTTTTTTCAAAGAAGTTCGGGAGGTGGTAAAAATCGAAAAAGCCGTTGGCAAGAGGTACCTAAATTGCTGGAAATTTTATTAGTCAAATAGTATTCAGTTTGATTATAATTTTTCTCACAAAATATATTAAACTTTCCATACACATTTTTTTACCAAAAATTCCCGTCCTTTTATATTTTTCGAGATTGCACCCCAAAGGTCTCAGTTATAACATTCGAAGGTACATTACTAAACACACAAAAAAAAATATCGAATTTAAAGGAAATAATTGCCCACGAAAATTAAACTCTTTTTAATTTTGGAATTGTTTTGTCAAATGTTTTATGCTTAACTAATTTGATTATATTTAGCGAGTTGCAAAATTGACTGCAGTCTTGAATGGCATTGCAAGTTGCATAAGGATATTGAAGTCATGCCATTAAATGGTATACCAAAAGCCTCATCTTTATAAAAAGTTGGCTTCTGACGCCGGCAACCCCTATTTCAAAGCTGACAAACTGGTAAAAGCAGATGCTTACAATGTCAACGCATTCGGGGTGAAGGTATCTAACCTTTTACTAATACCAAAACCATCACTTGAACTACATACACGACCTTGATCAAAAAGTTCACGGAATATATTCAGAATATTTAAAATAAAAGTTCATTCTTTCAAAGTGATATTACTGCCTTAAAAGAGCTCCCTATCGACCGCAACGCACTTATACCATCGTTTGCTCCAGCTCTCGAACTCGACTCCATTTCTGGAACTATATTTTCGGTATAGCCTCAGAGCCGATTTAACCGATTTTCCCATTACTTCCTTTCGACTGTTAAAATGCTTTCTCCGTAGTCGGTTTCTGCCTCGACAGAAAAAAATCCCAGGAAGCCATATCAGGTGAATTCAAATTCGTGGTTTACAACAACATTGTAATCCACAAAACCCGTGAGCATCGCTTTCGTTTTTTGACTGAATATGACTATTTGGTATTGGTTTATTCAGAGCTCTCCACTCACTCGCCTTGATTCCATGTTGTGCTCATAATCCCACCTTTCATCTCGAGTAATGATGCGTTTCTTGAATGTTTAGTCGGATTCAGTCTTGGAAATCATGTCTTTTGAGATATCAACGCGGTCCCTTTTTTCATGAAATTCAAGTCATTTGGAACTAACTTGGCGCAAAATGGCGCAACCCCAAATCATTATCTGCAATGTCCTGAACGTATCCATGAGCAACAATGTTAATGATCAACTTTTAACTCACTTTATTGATGTTTTCATCAGCATTCGATGTTGGCGATTGACTCAAGTTCTCTTCTGAAGTGTTCATGGCCCTCGTAAACGGCTATTTTCTTTGGAGCGTCATTACCGAAATAGTTTGCCAACATTTCTAAGATTTTCGCACCAGTGAATTCATTTTTAACGTAAAACTTAATACAACGTAGCTTTTGGAAATTCAAATCTATATTTAAAGCTGTAAGGATTCGAAAACACGTGCAGAGGTAGATTTACTCAAAACGGCATAACTTTCACAAATGTCAAGCAACGGTGCACACTGTGCCTTTTCATCGTTTTAGGATGCCAAAATTAAAAAAACAAAAGTTCTGCGAAAATGATTTTCTTTCGGTATGTTGGGTAAAAATGACCAAATTTTACGACAGTGTACTCAAAATTTATCAAAACTATAGTTTTAAGAAAGATAACCGTTTACAAACACAAGCCGGTGCGTCAATTGAATAATTTTTATTTATTATCCGAACATCGCTGTGAAGTTTGTCAAAAGATATAATACGAATAAGTACCAATTTCATAAAATTGAGTATTTGCTGATTAAATTTCAACAATTTTGTACTTCAGGGGTAAGTAAGAGGATTATAAAGTTTTTACTATCGATACAAATCCGCTCAGTAAAATATCACTAAAACAGCCATAGCTTAATATTATTTTTCATATTTAACTGAGAAAAACTTATATTGGTGCATCGAGTTCCGTCCATTCTTTAACAGCGAAACGACCTTTAGGATTCTGTGTTTCAGATACTGGAATAAAATTTTGCTACAATTTGCTACCACAGCTTTAAACGAAGTTTTCATGGCGATCCCTCGGAAAGAACTTTTTGAAATTTGGCTGACGAGCTCAAAAAAACGCGTCGTGATGCGGTGTTAGAGAAAATGTTTGCGGTCATCGGAAGAGACGTGGATACTAAAAAGCTAGGAGAGCGTATAAAAAAACTGTGTTACCAATTTTCTTCAAAGTGGGAGGGGTCTGGCCGAGTTAAGGCCCGTGTTCTAGCCCGTAATTATAGTTGGTTTTCCAAGAGTGAAGACTTTGGAAAATACCGTCTTGATGTTGCGCCATCAACTTCATCCTCTATTAGATCCAATGTAGGTAGACCACATGTGGCGTTTTCCGATTCTTCTCTTCGCACAAAGAAAAGAAAAGCAAAAAGTCTTTTAGCAGTATCAAATAGCGAACTAGTGTTAATGGCGGCAGAAATGGGACTTAGATCAAATGGTAAGAGAAATTCAGCAATATTATTTAAAGAGCTGTGTTTGTCTTCACCGTCAAGAGGTACTGTGTTGAAAAAATCTCGACTTTCGAAAGAGCGCAACAAAAGTTTATCGCCAGACCAAGCACTTGCGCTGATAATAGATGCAAATGATTCAACACATGACTATAATATGCATAGACAGCATACAGCAGAAATAAATCCCAAATTATATCCGTCGTATAACTGCATAAAAAAGTCCAAAGCTTTGTGTTACCCAGAAAAAATCACAGTAACCGAAACGTATGCCGAAATTGAGTTGCAAGCGCTTATTGATCATAGTATAAAAAGGTTGTGTAACGCACAAAAAGAAGTACTGCTGTCGATTCTCAGTATTCAAGAAGTTTTCGTGACTTTCAAATGGGGTTGCGATGGCTCGGAGCAAAAACGGTATGCGCAAAAGTTCAGCGAAGAAAATCAATCTGATAGCAGCATGTTTTTTGTTTCACTCGTACTTCTCCAAATGTATAGGTACTCTAGTTAATGAACGTAGAGTTATTATATGGAGGAACCCTGTTCCATCATCAACCAGATATTGCCGTCCCATTAAATTTTTGTTTGAAAAAGAAACGCGAGATTCTATTGTGAGAGAAGTAAAGATGGTGGAAGACCAAATTTCTAATCTTCTTCCTACAATAATTAAGATGGAAAATTTAAACTTTAAAGTTACTAGTACACTAATTTTATGTATGATTGACGGTAAAGTATGTAATGCACTTTCAGCATGTAACTCATCTCAAGCGTGTTATAGGTATATGTGGTGCTTCAGCGAAGGATATGAATAATTTTAGCGCTTTGTCGGAACGGAAAGTTGACGCAAACATGCTAAGATTCGGCATTTCACCACTTCACTCATGGATACGGTGCATGGAGTGTATGTTGCACATTGCATATCGGTTGGAACTAAGGACATGGTGTGTAAGAGGCGCCGAAAATAAGGAAGAACTCAAACAGAGGAAGGAAAGCATTCAAAGCAGATTTAGAAACGAAACTGGGCTTTTAATTGATATGCCAAAAGAGAAATCCTGCAATACAAATGACGGAAACACAGCACGACGTTTTTTTAGTAATGCAGAAGTTACTGCAGACATTACAGACATTAACTTATGTCTCTTAAAAAGGCTTTTCACCATATTGTCCTGCTTAGGGTGTGAATTTCAGATAAATGCTGAGGCCTTTGAGGTATACGTTAGAGACACACGCGATCTTTATTTGAGGGAATATGAGTGGTACAATATGCCAGTCAGTCTGCATAAAATACTGTTCCATTCAAGACGCATAATATCGTCATGCATGGTTCCTATTGGTCAGCTTTCCGAAGAAGCGCAAGAATCGAGAAATAAAGATGTCAGAAATTATCGCGAATGGTATACAATGAAAAGTTCACGAACTCAAACCAATGAGGATTTATTGCACAGGCTTCTAATAACATCCGATCCCTACATTTGCAGCTTACGTAAGCCATCGAAAACCAAGCGCGGGACTTTGCCTCAAGGTGTAATTGCATTGCTGGCTCAGGAAGAAGTATAATGAA
Source organism: Anastrepha ludens (assembly GCF_028408465.1). NCBI lineage: Eukaryota > Metazoa > Arthropoda > Insecta > Diptera > Tephritidae > Anastrepha > Anastrepha ludens. Next base: position 54,217,588 of record NC_071500.1, on the reverse strand, counting down.
GAATTGCTTTCGAATAAGTGTTTATGTTTTGTTATGTTTAATCTTTAGAAACTGTTTATTGGCTTACTATTAATAAAATAAAGATTAGTGACATATTTATCATTGAAATAATTTGTGATTATCTCCTTCATTGAGCAGTATAATGTAGTATAAAAAGGTACCCAGGGGCTGAATGAAATCTTTTAAATATTAGTCATAAGCCTCTAAGCTAAAGTTAAGAAATCTAAACCATTTGTATTTAAATTGGCAGTGGAAAATGCTTTTAAAGTAGAAAATATGATTATGTGAAATTTTACCTTATATGTGGGCAAGGAGAAAAAGTGGGCGTATCACGCCCATTTTTATTCTCAAATCAGATTTAGGTATCTGCAACCACACTGCAAAATTTGAAATGAATTGCTCCATTGGTTTGGCTGTTATTAATTTTGGCATCCTAAAAGTGAAAAAAGTCACACTGTGCGGTGATACAATTTTGGTAGGACAGTTAATCACAGATGTGGCAACCTAAAACAAAGAAAACGGAGCTCAAATCAATAAATTTGGAGCGTCATCTGAAAGTTGTTTAGGGAACTTTTTGATCAAGGTGGTGTATGTAGTTAACTCAATGACCTACGGTTCCTATAATCAAGTGAAATTTGTATGAAAGTAAACTCACAAACTTTTTACTATCTTTTATGAAGAAAGAGATCAACGAGTGTATGTATATATTTCGACTAATACCAAATAATGTGTTCGGTCCAACTATAAGGGGTGATCCCTCGGCTAGCCAGCTAAATGTAACCGTAAAATTGTTAAACAGTTTTTTGATAGCTTTTTAAATAATTATGTAATACAATAATAAAAATTATCAGTGATTAAAAGAATATTAATTGCAATAATAACGTCGCAAAACACAACTGTATTTGTGGCATAAATACAGACAAGACACCTTTTTCTATTGGGTCCGTAATGGCTTCGTATGCCAATAGCTACATTTCCGCTAAATAATTAATTTCATAGCAGTCAAGTTTGCATGTTATAAATCGAGAAATAAAAATTCAGGCATGTATGTGTTCATAAATTTTACATTCACACTTGATTACGAATAATGATGAGAAAATCATTCAGAGTAGAGTGGCTACTGCTAAAATTGCAACAACAATAATAAGAACAATATAAACGACTGTAACACCATTAAATTGATGAGATCGTTGACTTCCTGCTCGAAACAGCTACGGAACGACTTTTGCCACTATGATTGCTGGCCATCCTTTCTTCTTTTTTGCCTGCTTGTCATCACCAGCGGAGGAGATGATGTTCTTATTGTTGTATTGTGTTGTTACCTAACTAAACAAATGTGCAAGACTATTTTGAATGAACCACTTGCCACAAATCTCCCACTTTCATTGCACAGACATGCAGAGCTGCTAAAATATATAGAAACAATTTTAAGAATTTGCAGTGCTGAAAGTCTTGCTCGGTCAGCTCTTTAAGGACGCGTTGCGCCTTCGCTTTGAAAGCTTCAACCAACTCAAATAATTCTCCCCTTAGTATAAATTTTACGTTAAGAAACGTAAAGAAACTAATACAAGCCACATGACATAACAGGTGTTAGGTGTGAAACAGGAGAGATGATTAACGATTTGTATGGCCGAAATTAGATGGCATTGATCTGGACAACGTTTATTTTCAACAAAACGGCGCTACGTGCCACACAAGCAACGAAACCATTGATCTTTTACGGGACAAATTTCCGGACCGTGTTATCTCTCGAAGAGGATAAGAGGTGATCACAATTGGCCACCGAGATCTTGTGATTTAACCAAAAGAAATATGTAAATTTAACTGAAAATTTCCACTTTAGGGCCTTGTAGCTTTTTCAAATAGAGATAGTTTAATATTTGGCATAATATATATTAACCCTCTAGTGCCCAAATTTTATTTTTGAATGAAAAAAATTGCTTTGGGTGGGGATTATGGTAAAATATAGGTTCTTTATCAAGAAAGTGAAATTTTGTTCCTTGATCCGATTATATAGGGATAAAACCTTACCCCGCCTGCAGGCGGCTTTGGGAAAGAACGCCAAAAAAAATCTAAATGAAAAACTTGCAAATTCAGTGTATTACGTACTTTTATTGAACAAAACAGAAAGTTTTTAAAAGAAATCAATACAAAACAAACAGTCAGTCTTATTTCAAATAGTTTTAGAAAAATGTCCACAAAAGAAAGGCATGCTTTTGGGCAAAAATAGGCAGTTAGTGCAAATTATTTATGGTGAAAATTGTCAAAGCAGTCCTTTTGCTGGGAAAAACAAAGATTCAGATTCCATTTTCGGCACACGATTTGAGTTTCGGAGGTGCAGCCAGGATATTCGCACCTATTTTTACCGGTGCGTGATAAAAACTTTGCAAAATGTCCAACTCCGTCGTAGCGAACGTCGTCAGGAGGTAAGTAAGCTTTTCTTCCAGTAAATTTTACTTGAGGAGTTTGTCAAGGACGACCTGGAGCTCTTGGTATTGAAGAATATTGTTGTTTGCAGAGTACGTATGCGATCTCTGCCCGGAAGTTCGGCAGTTGGTACTGCCTAGCATGTGTGTCAATCTTGTTAATTCTTCTGAGCAAAACATAAGCGTTTATCATGGTCATATCAAGCAGGTGATTAAAAAGTCGGTTTGTGTATTTATTGCTCTTTACCGGAATCTTATATCGCCCAATTAGTCCATCCATGAGGTCGACGCCCCCCATATATGACTATTATATTCACGGACTGCATTGGGGCAATCGACATCAAGAATTTTTTTTTCTGAGCGGACGAACCGCGACACCTTATTTATAACATTTGTTTCATTCTGGAAGGGCTTTTCGCCTGCGTAACTCGATGCGAGTCACACTATTTTATTGTCCTTCCAAACTGATAAAGAAATGTCAACTCCTAAAGCAGATCCACAAAATTCAGCTGAATATAAACGGGGTTGTTTCCTGAGATCAAGATCTGTCGGAAGTTTGCAATTCGGAATTCGATTTGAACGAATAGTTCCCAGCGAATGTATTCCGCGTGATTTTAGATAAACCAGAAGTGGCAGTGGTTTTTAAAATCTGGAATGTTATGGGACAATCGGACCACCACATTCGCTGATGCCCCAAGATCTGGTGTATCAGTCAGAACAGCATTGTCTCCTGCGCCGCAATATATTTCGAAGTTATAACAAAATCCGAAGGAGTCACACAAAACGAAGAGTTTTATACCCCATTTATGTGGTTTATCTGGCAGATATTGTCGAAGGAAAGTCCTCATCTTCGGTGCGCACATTTGTTCATCGTCACATAAACGTTGAGTCATCGGAATGGACTGAAACCTGTTATTGAAATGATCAACGAGACATAAATTGACAACATGTACATAAATTGACACACACTTCTGATTCCAGCATAGAATCTGACAAATTTACCGCCCTGTTAATCACCTCGTCAATTCCAGTGTCGATAGGTAATTCTGCATCGTCCACATCTTCGTCTAAAAGATCTTCCAAATCTTCTTCCACGTCTGTATCATCGTCGATTTCCAATAAATCCAAAAATGTTGGAATATCTTCATCATTGAGGGATGATAATTTACACTTTTGTCGTTGATCCATTTCTAAAAAACCAAAACTTTAAGCTTAGCTCCCCTCTAAAAATATCAAAATTTAAAACTTACCGCATAATGTTATTTATTCCGAGCTATCCCACGACCGCCTCTAGACGGGCTGTCTTCAAAGGTTTATAAAATACAGGAAACACTTTTTTTTTTGTTATTATTTTTAACTTTCGTATTTTGAACACAACCAGCAACACTACGATAATTTTTATTATAAGCTAAATACACTTCTAATATTTTTATTTAATTTTTAAAATACACCACTTTTGCAGAATAATTAATTTGACCGCTTTTCACTATTTTCCGACTTCAAATGACTATGACAGCTGATTAAAAAACAAGACGCTGCTGCAACTGCACCAGCAATAATTTTGGGACTTTTCGGAATTAGAAAGAGTTTAAAAAGTAACGAAATGGTATTTTAAAAGGGAATAAGCGTGAAATAAACTTAGGCCGTCTACAGGCGGTCTTGGGTACTAGAGGGTTAATGGTCTTAACTGGTACCCATAATAAACACTGAAAATAAACTCTAAAAGTAATCTTTTCCACTCAATAAAGGATAGCTTTAGATAAGACGGTAATCATATATTGTGATTTCTAAATTGTAAAACTTGGATCTAAAACTCATCATTAGATCATATAAGTATATACCTCATCATCGTCAGACGAAAGAACACAGTTAGATCGAGGTGCGAAAAGTTTTACGTTACTTACTAACATGACTGCAGTCCAATGGCGAAATTTCGTGGTGTGCTCGTACTAAGCAAGATAATCTAAAAGTTGCCAGCGCAACCGCCAGATGACGCTCTAAGCCAAATCATTTGAGTTTTTCTTTTTGTTAGGTTGCCACATTTCTGATTAACTTTCATACCAAAATTGTATCACCACTACTTGACATTTGTGAAAGTTACGCCATCTTGAGTAAATCTACATTTGCACGTGTGTTCGATTTTTTATAATTTTAAAATTGGTGGTACGAAAACCTTAGAAATGTTGAGAAGTGGTTTCGGTAATGAAACTCTAAACAGCCATTTACGAGTGGCATGAGCGCTTCAGAAGATATTGAGGACGACGTTCGTTTTGGCAGGCCGTCGACATCGAAAACTGATGAAAACTTCTGAAAACTGAAGTGAAATAAAAGTTGAACAATAACCGCAATTTAACCATCAGAGAGCTTGCAGAAGCATTTAGATTTACGCCGTATTCACAAAAGATCTGAACTTTGTTCAAAAAAGGTACCGTATATCGCCGAATACATGATTTCCTAGGCTGACTCCGACCCAACATTTATCAAACGCATCATTACTGGGCATTAGGCGAATGAGTGGAGAGCTCCGAATGAACTGAGACTAAATAAAAACCACGTCGTTTTTGATAAAAAAAGAGTAACTAAAGAGTTTTATATATTACAACGTTATTTTGCTCCACGAAAATTTTCCAGAAGGTCAGTCATTACTTATATATAAGGACTATTATTTTGGTATTGTGAGAAAGGAAAAGAGTCGAGGCACTTTTGAGGAATAAACTTTTATTTTGAATTTTCTGAATATATTTCGGAAACTTTTTGACCAAGCTGGTATATCTATCTATTACGTAAAGCATCTTTCCACTGCAAATGTGAATCAAAAAAGGAAATTCTATACGTCGTTGAAATTAGAGTTCCAGTAAAAACGAAGGGTAAAAGTAATCCCGCTTTCAATAATGTATTTGACAATAACACATACGAGTCTGTGATTTAAAAGCCATCAATATGGTATTTTTATCGAGAAAAATTATTGTATAAATATTATTTATTATTATAAAGATATTCCGATATATTGTATTAAATATTATTCAGTGTTTTTTATGTGTGTTATTAATTGATATTAAGACACTGTCTGTTAGCGTTTGAAAAGTCACAGGAAAAATAAAACTCACTGCTTGTTGCACGCCACATTGCGTATTGAGCTGTCAGCGCATGTCTTGATCTACACTTGTAAATCGTTGAAATTCGAATGTGAGAGTTGTAAGCACACAAACAAACATAGCCAAAACCACATATACAAACATACTTATAAGGACTCAACAGGCATTTTATAACAGTAGACGGCGTAGTAGTAGTACACATCTAACTAGTATTAGGATGCTGGGAGGCGCAGTGGCAGACACAGCGTGTAGCAGCACAGCAACACAGCAGCACATGCGGCCATGCAGCCACAATAGGTTGCATGACGCAACTGGTCAAGTCAAAGCCATTGGGCAGACAGTGTTTGACTGCTGTTGGCGCAACCGTTTTTGCAAGATCGATGTCGATCGATCATGCAGCTTGGATGGTGGCTGCATTGAGACGATGCGGCGCTGGTGTGGCACGTTACTCATAGCATGCTGCCATTGCTGCTGCTGCTGCTTTTGGCCATGTAGTTTTTACTGCATTTCTTTCTACTTTGTTTTTATTTTTTCATTTGTGGCGATATTCCCACCAACTCGTTGGCGGTTACACGCAACGGCAACTTTATGCAGCATCATCATACAGCTGCACCTCTTTTGAAACGTCTACACGTTTGGTGTGGTGTGTCGTGGCATGGCATGAGTAGCGTGGCTACATTGCAGATGGGTTGTTGCAGGCAATGACATTTGGCATAGATTTCACGTCACAAAGCTCGGGTGTACGTATGCATCATTCTGATGGTCATCATCAGTCAGTGCGCACAGCAGCAATAGATCACAACAACACACATTTACACATAACAGCAGCAACAATAATAACAATTGGACAATGTTTATGTTGCCATTGGCTGCCGACGGCACAGTTACTGGGCATAGAACATGGGCTGCCGATGTGTTATCAGTTTTTATTAGGACTCTTTTTTTGGTTGTTTTTAATAGCAGCAACAGGCACCTTTTTTGTTCATTTGCTTGCTTCTTTTATCTGCGCCAATTGTGTTTCTGTTTCATTGCAAATTTTCTAGCGTTTTTATGAATTGCAGCAACATGTTCATTTTTTCTTAGCTTTCTACTTGTTTTTGTTATGAGTGCAATCAGCTTTCATAATCTCGTTCGAGCAAAATAAGCACCAGATTGTAGTTATGTGTGGGACAACCTGTTGTTAGTTGACTGCTTCAGCTATTTGTTGTGTGCCAAAGAAGTGAGCGGCGTATTTTCCGTAGAATAATCCATTTGAAATAAGTTTATTTTCAAATCACACCAAAGCGAATTCAGAAGCTACCCAAGCGATAGATATGGGAATGCTTGGCAGGGTCTTTCCTTGCATAGTGAATCCTATAAAATGTACCTTAGTACTTAGGAAGCGCGATATTGATGGCGCGCTATTATCCACTATGAAAGGAATAGCACGGCACCTGTATTCTGAAGTCAAAGACTTGGGCGTAATCGAAGACATTAAGATGACCTCGAAGACGCACGTCCAGCTATAGTAAGAGAACTTTTAGCAAGGCAAGGAGTGTAAGACCGGCGATAGTGCACTGGTTATACATCTCCATGATTAGCCCCATTAATACATACGTCTGGGGGAAAACTACTATGATTAATTTCATACTAAAACCCCTAACCAAACTATGGAAAACTGTGTGCTTGGATATCACAGGTGATATGAGTACTACATCTGGAAATGCTCTTAATGCCATCTTAAGCTTGCAACCTGTAGATCTTCAAATTCGAAAGGAAGCGATGAATGCGGCGGTCAGGCTCAAGATAAACGGAGTTTGAGGAAACGAAGAAAACACTAGCCACTGTCAGATTTGCCACGAGTTGTTGGAGAGCGCTTAAATACAGAGAACGTATTGACGGGATTTAAGCATACTTTCTACACCGACGAATCCAAAGCCAGTGATATTAGCGGATCTGAATGGTACTTAGATGAAGACTCTAAGTACTCCTACGCCACAGGATAGATTCCTAACGGAAGTATATGCCACCTTGAATGTAGCATGCAGGCTAATTGAGAAAAAGTGGCGGGGTAGTAGTATTGGAATGTGTGGTGGCTCTCATGCAGCCCTTGCTAACTCACGCTGCTCTTCAAAATTAGTCGATAAATGTAAGACAAGACTACACAGTGTTGCAAAACAGTGGATTTCTTAAATTCATAAATGAATTCAAAATATTTGCAGAACAGTGATCTCAAACCACTTTTTCCGTCTTACGATCCATACTGTATCTATCCTGTCTCTCTATTCCTTCCACTGTAACTAACCAAGAGTAGTACAATAGTATTCCGGACTGAGTGCTTGGACTTGTCCAACGCCTACAAATATAATATAATCTACGTAATTTTTAGACATAACACAAATAAAGTTTGTAATATCTGTTGGACAGACATAAAATTGTTCTTAAGATTTAAAGAGGGGACGTAGTTCTTATCCAATATCAATAATACATATGTACATATTCTAATCGGTTCGAACTGAGGTTTTGAGCCGTTATCGATATCCATGTTTTTAACTATACATCACTTATTTCCTTGAGTTCATTACATATATGTGCCAAACTTGAATGATTTTGCGTCAATCAAAACAGAGACTACCATTCGGAAATCAGCGAAAACGTAGGTTCGAATCTCGGTGAAACACCAAAAGTTTTTTCTAATAGCGGTCATCCCTCGGAAGGCAATGGCAAGCCTCCGAGTGTATTTCTGCCATGAAAAAGCTCCTCATAAAAAAATCTGTAGTTCGGAGCCGGCTTGAAATTGTAGGCCCCTCCATTGGTGGAACCTTGATGTTGTTCAGGCATATCACAAATAGGAGGAAGAGATCGGCCAAACACCCTTCTTCCGGGAACAATTCTGGTTGGACCAGTTGGTTCCAATTCTCGTCTTGGAACACACAAAACCCACTAAAAAAAGAACAAATTACGCTCGTAAGTGAAAACGTTATAAGAAAATTTATGCTAAAACATATCAAGATTTTCGATAAAAATATCAAGGTCTCGCAAAGGGCCGCAAGATATAATAGAAATTTTTAAAAATTATTCTACTACTGTTCTCCAAACATTTATTTTAAGGCGGAAATTCATCCAGTGAATGAAAAATGGTTTTCCTTTTACATTTACACTAGAAATGTTCCATCCAATTAATGAAAAAAGGAAAAAATTTAAAATAAATAACTATGCGGAGAAAACGAAATCACTAAGAGTAAGAGTGAATGTGATGGCTCGTGGCACCAGTTTTAAGGCGACAAATACCAATATTAAAAATGTGGACTACTTCACTTACTTTGAAAGCTTTATCTCTACAGACGACGGTGCGGAAGATGACATTCAATTGAGAAAAGCTAAGGTGTGTGCGAACGATTGAGCAACTTGACGACGTCTGGAACTCCTCAACGATTTCTACTATTATTAAATTGCGCATTTTCAACACCAAACGTCAAAAAAGTAAAAGTAAAAGTCAAAACGGTTCTTCTGCGTAACTGCAAAACATGATTAATAACGTTGGCCAACAAACTACAAATTTTCATCAACAAGTGCCTACAGCGGATTATACGCATCTGGGGGCCCAAAACAATCTTCAACGCAGATCTTTAGAATCTAATCTGACATAAAACTTGAAAAATGGAAATGGGTAGGGCATACGCAAGGACCCAACTGAACTACGCAGGCAGGCGGTAGAATGAAACTCGAAAGGTAGCAGACGACAAGGTTGGCCTAGGTGCACATGGTAGAGAACGTTTGAAAAGAAGTTAAGTGCTACCGGGAGGTCACTTAAGGAATTTAAAGTCATTGTGGAGGATCGTACGCGATGGAAAGGTTTTGTGGAGGCCCTATGGTCCATTCGGGACATTGGTTATGGTGATACGCAGGTTAATATGCCTTGCTCAAAATAAACCGAATCATAACATTTGGAACATTCTACGGCTAAAATATTTCACTTCACACCAGCTTATTCGTTACAATATCGGCGGTTTTTGTCCGCAAGCAACAATCTTTACGTCAATGGAATCTTATACGGGAATAAATGCAAATCAATGCGGATAATTCGTTGTAAAGTGGTCCGAGCAATGCCCAACTGCTGAGAACGGCGATTTTGGGATGTCCTTGGCGACGTCTCAACACTGCCCCGTACAAGAGCAATATTCTCATCCGATCGCCTTGGTCGGTTTTGATTTGGCCTCTTTGGACTAGAAAGAGCATCACCAGTAGAAAACCTTTCGTACAAACGTTTAATGGTGCTCTTAGAAGGCGCACTTTTCACATTATTTAATTTTTTATACTCAAATTGAGTTTTCACAATTGACTTCTTTTGTTGAATGCAAATTTCAACAATTTGGTAAAAATCTGCTTGGACTGACGCGGTATGTCATTAAGCGATCTGACGTCTCTGTCAAAAGATACAGGGTTGCCAAATGGGTCCGTTGAATATGGGCAACCCTGTATGTAGACCTCTTCAGTGTACGTTTTTCTAGTATCGGAAGTCATTTGTTGATAAAAAATATTTGTTTTTTTTAAACAAAATTCGGTTTTGATTCACTGTTTTGGTCGTAAATATTTCGTTGGTATTAACGAAATATATCGCGGCATCGTTTTTCTTGTGTATAATTTGTGAAACACCTTATTGTGTATATGTATAAGTAAGTATAGTATATGTGTGTGGTATGGCGCTCAATGTCCTCATTTCCACTATTAATCATGAAAAAATGTTAAATGTTACTATTCAAATTGCACTAACTGCGAAACCCCTTATTTGCATTTCGCTAACAAAGTCAAAATGTTATAGAAAACATTTCTTTCGATTAACTGCTTTTCATTGTATTTTCACGATTCACCGCATACACACTAACATACACACACGTTAGCCGCATGCAACACTTCCAAGCTTGGGCCAAAATTTATGCCAAAGCGCTTTTATATTTTCAATCAAATATATAGATTCACAAAGCAGCCAGAAGAGATTTTTTCCATCATTTTGATGTTTTCTGCTCAAAGTAGCGCTCGAACCCATACCATAGGTAACTTAACTCGCCAATGGGCCAATAGTACGGCTGCAGCACTTCCATTTGGTCTCATACAATGCCATGTGGTATATTTTAGGTACGTTTGCATTGGGATATATGTACTTATACATATGTAGGTGTGCATGTAAAAAGCACACAATAATTGTCATCACGAGTATCGTGTTTTGCTAACACTCATCCCATTGTTAGAAACACTTATTGCGTACAACCAAGTACGAGTGCAACATACATACAATAGCATTAGTGTAGGTTGGAATTTGCGACGTGGCTACTTCTACTAATCCTTTCATGAGTTACTCTGGCTTTTGCGCACCATAAAGTGCAGATTCTTCACACTTGAACGCCCTTTGTGGCAAATGATAAAACGACTAAAAAGAATCCAGCAAAAGGGTATAAAAAACTTAGAAAATTGTTTTGTGAGCCAATTTGGTGGGGCGTGAGCTCGTCTGACCCAACTGATTTAAATCATAGAAAAGTTTTTCTATTCATAGTAGATAAGTTGTTTTGTGTGATTTGCACACATAATAGGGCGTTCTGGGAATACGTATAAAAATACGGTAAATACGTAAAAGCGTATACATAAAGTGAAAGTTTACTGATTTATTTACTACATCGTATTTTACCTACATATCGTACATTTTCTGCAAGAATGTCAAAACCAAAATATTTAAAAAAAGACTCCAAAGTTTTCGATTTACTCTGTAAAGTAAGTACATACATATTTTCAGCTAACTGGATACTGTTTTTTAAACAGCAAACAAGATTAGGTGATTCCTTTTTTGCTTTTTGTGCAGTTAGTTGATGGATACATTTTTTTAGCAATCGGTTATACGTACCGGAAAGACTGGAATTTTTCCAGCCCAACGACTGCCACCTCAGTAAACTAACCCCAACTTTATCGTCACTGGAGCAGCTCCATGCAGCAAAGCTGCTCTTAATACTTCTCCTTAGGGCTGGCATTGTGCCTAACCCTGGATCTGAAGACTCGAGACTCCTAGGGAATTGTCCACATGGTGTGTGGCCACATGCAGCCTCTACCTCGCGTAATACGCTGTTGCAACCACCTGGCACCATAAACGGAATCTCAACGGCTCCTCGGAACTCACTCGAGCAACAACCCTTCCACCTTTCACCAAACGAGCAAGATCAGCTACGCCAGGCCGATCCCGAGATCTTCGAATAAATGATCGCAATTTGAAGATTCGGCAACTGATTACCCAAATAAGTGGACTAAATGGACCCAAATAGCAGACTGAAGACCTGCAACTACACCTCTGGTGAGAGTAAGCTATGGTCCAGTGCGAGCTTTTTTAGCCGGCAATTCATTCTGCATCCTCCGATCGATTGGTCCAAGCGTCATGCCACTAGACAGCTGCACAAACTGCCAAACAACTGTAGCCCGCTTTCTTTCTCCAAAAATGAAGTACTGATAGCACCAACATAGCAAAAGATTTCAAAGCCATTAGCATATTAATGCTGAAAAACTTGGGTCCATTTGAAGTCTGATACCTCACAAGGGTCCTCAATCTGGCCTTGCGCACACTCATAATTCCTGACAATTAGAAAGCAACGAGAATGTCCCACTATTGAAACCTGGGAAACCCATAAAGGTAGTGTTATCATGATTGTTTTATGACGATTGTTCGATACTGAATGAAACTGATAATTTATGTTCCAAAGTCAAAGTTTATCTCGCAAATCTATTTACTATTTCAATGCGAGGGATCTTTTTACCACCTGGACGAAGGATGTCAAACTGCAGTTAAAGGGGAAAGTCGATGGCATACCAATACCGACCGTTGATAACTCAAAAATTATGAGTGTCATCATGTCATAGTGTCGGAATTGGCACGCCTTCTCAGCGCCTACAACCGCAATTGCTACTAAGAGGAGCTTACATTAGGGGCAAAGAGAAAGAAATATTGCTCGCGTTGCAAGCTACGGGACGCCCGTCTGGTCGCTTGGTACTGGAGACCCTCTGCAACGCTTTTACAATGGGGCTACCAATCTCCCAGCTAATGAGCACAGGAATCTGCCATGCAGATACTTGCTCGAGCCTAAGCCACCTCCCAGGCGAGTCAGTCCCTTACCAAATGCCATTATCGGATCCGATTGCATACGAAGACTTTCAGCTGCTTGTGGGACCCGCGTAATTTTGACTCAATTACGTTCTGAATATTGTAGGAGATTAAACTTCTACTGTCAGAACGTTGAATTTTTCATGTTTTTTGCACAAAAGTGCAACTTAAGGGTCGTAAAAATAATTTCCAAATTCAGATTCGCCGTCCCCAAAAATCTCCTGAAAAACCTTTTGATGGCTAAATTTTAATTTAATTTACGAACCACAGCAAAATGCTTCCTATATATAGCATAAGCAAATAATCCACAGAAGTGTCTTAGATTTACTAAAACTTAGTATAAGATAATGGTCGATCTTTAAGAACAACATATCGCAAAGTTCAAAGTTAATGAACAAATTTCGAGAAACTGGTTCAGTCGAAGATAGGAAAAGCACTAACACATCAAAAACTGGATTTTCTGTTGGGAGCATTGCTGGGGTCTCTGAACAACCTTCAACGTTCTCAACAATTGGTATTCATGAATCGACTGGGCGACATTCAAATGATGTGATTTTTCCCTTATAACACATGGGCTAAACAGTTGCGGGACTAACCAAGAAAACACGTTTTTGTTTATTCAAAATTAGCTTTATTCATCAACGTAATTTCCATAAAGAACAACGCAATCATTTCAGTTCCGCTCTAACATTTCCATCGCACTTTTGTAGAACGATTTATCTTTTGCCTCAAATTGGTCTCAATTTCAGCGATAACCTCTTCATTCGAGCGAAATTTCTTACCGGCGAGCATTTTTTGGGTCAGCGAACAGCCAATAGTTGTTGCCGTTTATAAAGAGCATTCTCATGGGAGACATACACTCGGAGGTTTGCTATTGCCTGCTGAGGTACGACAGCTATTAGAAAGCACTTTTTCTATTATTTCCTGTTTCGAACTCGGGCCCTAGTCATGTACCAACCCATTCGGCTACATTTCGGCCGAATATTATTTAAGGTTTAAATTCTTATTTCTCGCATTGGTGATTCCTTGAGAAAAATCAGGTTATAATCGCCACTGAACTCAATGTCGGTCGTCAACCGCGGTCTAAGGTCTCCTAATTGACTTCGAAGAAGTGGCGAAGCTGAGTGCCTCGAATCGACTTGCATTCTTCAGGATACTTAACTTGCACACACAAAAACGTCACTCACTCATAAATAATGGAATACTATGCAATATTAACCACTTTATTCCAGCTGAATTTTGATTAACCTAAATTTGGTGTAGCGATTCAAAAGCAGAAAAGAGGACAAGACTTACTCATCCACCACGCCATAGAGCAGAAATATCCCACAAAAATGCAACAAGCAGGACGGAAAGAATCACAATGATTTATGTACGCATATGTCTCACAGATTTTCAGAGTTTTGAAGCATTATGCAACATTATGCATGCATACCCTTACATTTAAGCTTACATATCTGTGTACATACGTATGCACTTCATGTGCGTTGCATCGAATGGATTGTCGCAGAATTGCCATTGCATCATCGCTCACTTGGTTGTTATGCAAAAATATGCAAAGGCAGTGTGGCAGTTGGTGCTTCTGCCCCTGCTGCCGTATAACTACGTCACCACATGCGTATGTGCATGCAGTCTTACGAAAATTCATATGACAAAGGTACTACCATAAACCTACTATAGCGTGCGTAACTACTTTGGAAACTGTCACAAACATTTGGTATAGTCAATCATAAGCAAATTCGCAAATAATGTACGTGCATGTGCGTACCAATGTTGCAACAGGCTGCATGAATTGTGAGTTGGCTGTTGGGGACATTATCAAGAGCAGAGTGCATACCTATGTGAATACATACTTACATAGTTGATTATGCGTAGCGTAGGAAGAAAAGATTGCCATGAGCAGCGTGTGTGCAACCGCGCATGCAAAGCTAGCAAATATGTTAAGAGCGAAACGGAATGGCAAGGATATTTGTGCACACACATATATTTGCATGTGCTTGATTTCATTGCTTTTGAGGAGTGCTGGATGTTGCTTGCTTGCGTTTGTTATGTTGATTTGCGAGTTTAGCTGCTGTTGCAAGTTGACAACGCTTTTCGGTTTGATGGCAGATTTTGGTTCATGTTGTCTTGAAATCCAAGAAGGTCAGATGTATGCGCGCTTAGAAGATTATCTTGAATTTGCGGCAAAAGTAAATATCAGAACTGAACAGATTATTGTAAAGATTTTCACTGATATCTTCTAGACTTATAACAAGTGACTGACAGTTTCAGTTTGGCTTCACAATCACATTAGTTAAATTTTTGTATCAATAGCATTGAAAGAATCCCTTGCCAATAAGTGATACTTTGGAATAAGTGGGAAAATAAGTAATAAAAACGTCTCTCGACGAACATAACTAACACTATATAAGGCTCTCATCATTCCCGTCCTAACGTATGGCGTCCCTTGTAGTGTTTGATAGAAAGATCCTGCGGCAGATTTTTGGTCCCTTGCACGTTGGCGACGACGAGTATCGTAGGCGATGGAATATTGAGCCGTATAAGCTTTACGATGACATAGACATAGCGCAGCAAATAAAGATCCAGCGACTTCGTTGGCTGGGTCATGTCGTTCGAATAGAAACAAACGCTCCGATTCTGAAAGTATTCGTTTCGGTACCAGCTGGTGGTAGCAGAGGATGAGGAAAGCCTCCTCTGCGTTGGAAAGATCAGGTGGAGAAGGACTTGACTTCACTTGGTGTGTCCAACTTGCGCCGGTTACCGTGAGAAGCGACTGGCGTACTTCATTAAGGGGGCCCTGTGGTCCAGAAATTTCAATAAATCGATTTTTGTTTTTTCGATGCTTCGAGAGTATGGCTTCTTAAAAATATACTGTGAGATTTCCATGCGGAAACTCCCAATATTATAGCTTTTACAGTCTATTAACTAGGTAGAGAGCGGTCCGCGCGCCTGTTCCTCAAACTTTAAAAAATAAAGTAGTTTTTACCTAAACAGAAGGGTTAAAATTTGGTATGATCGCCAAAAAACTAATCAAAATGAAGAGAATCAAAATATGGAAAATGTAAATTATAAAAAAATGTTATCGGAAGCAACTTTACATTGAGTGCCTGAGAATTCTATATGGATTTTACCAGCTAAAATGTTTTTTTTTTCGATTTGTTTAATTTTTTTAATATAAAACAAGATATTTTTATAGTTGGCTGTGGCATGATCGTAATTAAGGAAATTATAAAGGTGGTTAAGTTTTAAGGGCCGGTATTGATTTTGCATAAAATACAATTTTTTTAAGATATTATTATCATTTCTCTTTATTATGATAATACTGGTATGGCTCAATTACGTGTGGAGCAAATTATCGGTCAAATAGCTGCCGCGGCCTCGGTGGCACACCCCCCTCCGATGGTCCAAATTCTCGCTGACGCTGAGGCATAATTGAGGTTCTATGCCGTTAATGTGCCGAATTGTATCATCCTTAAGCTCTTGAATTATTGCTGGCTTATCGACGTACACCTTTTCTTTCAAATAACCTCAAAGAAAAAAGTTCAACGGTGTCAAATCACATGATCTTGGTGGCCAATTGACATCGCCGCGACGTGAGATTATTCAGCCATCAAATTTTTCGCGCAAAAGAGCCATTGTTTCGTTAGCTGTGTGACAAGTTGAAACCACATATCGTCCACATCCATATCTTCAAATTCGGGCCATAAAAAGTTCGTTATCATCTCACGATAGCGAAAACTATTCACAGTAACTGCCTGATCGGCCACATTTTGGAAAAAATACGGCCCTAAGATGCCACCGGCCCATAAACCGCACCATACAGTCTCTCTTTGTGGGTGCAATGGTTTTTCGGCAATCACTCTTGGATTATCATTCGCCCAAATATGGGAATTCTGCTTATTGACGAATCCAGGAAGGTGAAAATGTGCCTCATCACTGAAGATGAAGTGCGTGATATGCATTTTGATTTGAACGTCCGTTTTCATAATAAGCCTGAATAACTTCAACGTGTTTCTCAATTGATTCAAATTAAATTAGTCTGAAATTGAAAAATGTCAAATGAAAAGCAGAAAAGAACTGGACATTTAGGTGTGGTTAACTTTCAACATCGGCCCTTAAAATTTAACCACCACATAACACTTTAATGTGAGCCAAGAAATTGAATTATTTTAATAAGAAAAAATATGTGAAAGGAAAAAAAAGCAGCTTCTCTCACCCGAATGTGTTGTAAATTCAGTTTTCGTGGGAACCTTTCCATGATCTAGAAACTGGTTTTTACAAGGAAAGGCTTTCTTCAGCAAGGATTTAAGCTGACGATTCATTCATTTTGGTCAGAAATTAAATATTTTCATTAAAGTTGTTGCATGCATCCTGGCATTTTTGTAATTCGAATACCAGTATATCAACGAGGACGAGAAATGTGTTAACCTTGAAATTACCAACTATTTTCTTTTGTTTAGCGCTTTCCCAAATTCAATCATTTATTTTTGCTGCAATATGTCGAGGTTATAAAAAAACAGTAAACTACTTAAAGCAATATGAAGAAGGAGGGAGCTTCTGTACAAGATTTATTAGGAGAGTGCGCAGAGCAAAAACTGCGAAAAAACAGAAGTTCGTTAACTTTAAATTTTATACTGTAAGTACAATCTCATCTCGCTTTTTGGATACATTGAGAATAATTACATATTCATCATTAAGACTACCATTAACTTCACAGCCGTGAAATTTCGCTAGCCCTGAAATGCTGCTGGCGACATTGATTGTCAAATGAGAAGAAACGTCAAATTTATGAGCATTGCCCCAGCGGCAATTAGCAGAATTTTATAAGAAAATTGTTTTTAAACAAATTAATACATATATATGTAAATTGATTCAAAAAAGTATGAAGAAGATTTACTTACACTCTTTTGACGTGTCGCTTAGAAATACCATGACTTCAGACTATTCGAACTCAAGCTCTTCACTTCAAGTGCATTTTAAATAGGTGTGAAAAAATTTTGCTGGCATATTACTCGGTGTTTTCAGGCGTGAATTGATTACTACTTTTCCGTGAGATAAATACGAAATTTCATGGATATATCCAGGCAATGCAATTTATAGGGATTTTGACAGTCATTTCAGGTGAAACGTGAACTTAGTACTATGCATTAGGTATACATTAAAGAATTTAGTTTTTGTGATTACGCAATTATAGACTTGCGACCGGTAAGTCTAATGTTAATGTTTAGGATTACACCGTGCGACAAAAACCAACTTTTCCTGTTATACAGGAAAAATTTTATGTATACGTGACTAAGTTTTTTCATAAATTTTATTTTGTGAATTAATTAAAAAAAAATCTTTTAAATACTTATACTTACTTTATAATATTAATAAGCATATCAACTGAAAGATCACATCCAATTATAAAAAAAAACATTTCTGTTCACTTTTCGCTAATACGAACATGGACTCATTGAATATAATTTATTTCATGCGAGGAAAGTTGAACTATCGGGTTTTTTTCAAAGAGCTTGAAAGCTTGAAACGATTATACAGAGCCGAAATATTATTGGAATGGATTTTATTTTTATTATTGTATAATCCGGCAGATAAATGCATGACATTTTTTTTTTTAATATGATATTCGGCATCTGTCCACTGCATCTACAAGTTACACGGTCCATTCTATTAGTCCAATTTTTGATAATTATACGCAATACGCCAGCGCCAATGGTGGCTAGAATATTAAAATAAATCGGTTGCTAAGCGGGCTGTTATTGGAACCAAATATCCTCGATATTTAGCCGACTCATTTTTAGTAACAAAAATTCAGTCGACAAGGTTCATTAGTGTTCGTCAGTCATCTTAACGACAGCTCCTTCTTCATTTCGAAAGAAATAAGACCCATTGATGCCACCAGTGCTCTATGAACTTTCTTTTTTTTTTAAGTAAATTTCTACAATTTGGACGCGCTGTTTTGCCGTTAAACGATTCATGTTGATTTGAAAAATCTTACAGAACTGAATTGACGACACAGATTACCATTATCAGTTCTCAAGCCAAAAAAAAAAAACGTCCGATATAATTTTATTGCTGATTTAACTATTTCCTTGGCTGAATTTCTTTACACTTCAAATGCCCATTTTTAAAACTTTTTTATCATTATGCTGCTTTATCATTGCATGCTCCTTAATATATTAATAAATATAATCAAATTCAACTTCAATATTTTAACTAAATTTTAACTATATCCATTTCTCTACTTCCTTGCTAACTACTAAAGCACCGGGCAAGCCACGAATAGATGCCGCGTAGGTATACATGTACATATGTATGTATATTTTACTGACATTTCGACCACCATCATTTCCATCACAACCCACCAAAGCATGACTTGGCAGTCGGTCAACATAAATTACGGTTAATTTCCTGTATCAAAAGCCTTTTGCCAGCAAACATTCCCTCTCTCACTGTCCTCTCAACAACAGTTGCCGGAATTCATCCACTTTTAGCTAATTTATTAAGACTCCAAAATGTCAGCTAGTGCACTGAGACTCGTACTCGTACTTGCTTGAAGATAAGAATAGACCAAAGGCTTTGAGTTCAACACTTTTCATGTCACGCCAAACAATCACCTGTCACTTCGTTAGACTTGTAAATTGTGGAATTTGTTTCTTTTTTTTTTTTGTTTTTGTTTTGGAAAATTAATCACACAAAAACAGTACACCAACTGCTATCATATAGCCATTCGACTATTACGAGTACCAAAATATTTGCAACAGTTGAAAGGCCGTTAGTGCAGAGTGATTTGTGGGAACACAATGCGAAACCCCATTTTGTTAGGCCAAGTTCATAGCCTATCCGCCAACTGGATTGGTAAATTTACTAATAGTAAAACGTGACTGTTGTTGTTGCACAGCACTAATTTGGCTATTCAGACAGTCAGCTGGTCCGTCAGTGAATGAAATGGGGAAAGAACTGAACACTTAGTCAAATTGAATTTCAGCAGTTATAAACTGTGTATTCTACACTTCAGCCCGCTGCTGATAAATGACTCGCTCTCGTTCACTTAGTGGAAACTTTTGCGAATAAAACGATTTTATAGCCTTGCAGTACGAATAGTATGTGGCACATTATTTTGACAGACACTGGCCGAGCTTCTCCTCCAAATTGATAGTTTTATGTGAAGCTTTTCCAAAGCAAAAATTCACTCAGAGTTTTGTCATTGCCTACTACGAAGTGAAAGGTATGTGTTTGAAAAAAAAACTACTGTTAGAAAATTTAAATATTCACGCCTAAAAGCTTGATGTATGTACATATGTATGTACGACTATATAGAAAGATAGATTCCGCAACCTTCGAACTAACAGTCGTTATGCCACACACAGCGCACTCGCCTTTTGGCGGCCGTCAAAAGCCATTTAGACTCTACTTAATTCAATTTTATACAAGAGCGAATATCCGGAAGAGTTCCTTGCCTCTAAGTGAATGAACGAAAAGTCGTAGCAACACAAAACCAATTACAAACATTCAAAAGTGACTTGCTGAGTTGAAGATGAAGTACTCATAAGAGCGTAAATGTGTACAGTTACATAGAAATTCATTTGCATGTAAACTATGTGCAATTTTTGTAGGTGGAAAATATTTGCATGGGTACATAAAGCGCGTTTTATTATATGGAGAAGGCACTCAAAAGTTTCATTTTTGAGATTTTATCTTAATTAAAATAACCAATAAAATTTTGTTTGCATTATTCCAAAAAATTAAAATTTTGAAATAGTAGTTTGGGGAAAAAGAAATGTATTATTTTTGCGTAAAATTCAAAACTGTATTTAAGATGTTTCGGGTTCTTTGATTTGTGTCAAATATGCAACGTTTTGTTGTATAATTTGTTGCCATTTTAAAAGTAGCTTCGCAATGCCTCTATCGTAGAAGTCTTGGTCCTTATTAGCGAAAACTCTAGTAATCGATTTTCACAATCTTCTCTTGACACCAATTTCTTATCACTCAGAAAGTTTTGCAATGAGATAAAAAGGTTCTAATCACTTGGTTCCAGGGCCGGGCTACATGGTGGATGCATTCAAACTTCCCAACGAAGCTCCCGGAGTTTTCGGCGAGTCGTCACAGACGTGTGTGGCCTTGCGTTGTGCTGATGGAGCTAAACACCTCTTCTGTTGGCCAATTCTGGTCAATCGCTAGCTTTAAATGGGCCAGTTGTTCACAGTAGACAGTAGAGATCTGAATTTGGTGTTTGGCCATACGGAAGCAACTCATAATAAATGAGCGGTGCTCGTTCCACAGTTTTAAGCCGGGCCCGAACGGCAAATGGTGCATGTTTGATAAAACCACTTATTAGACTTTGGTAGCTTTTACTTTGGGTTAACAAATTCTTATCTTTCATTGAAAACTTAATATTTTATTTCAACTTTGAATTAATTTTTGGTCAGGTATAAAATGGAAAGTATTTTTAGGTTATCTTTTTGAAAACTTACAGGCGCAAAACTTTTCAACAAAACTTGTTTCTGAATACATTTTTTAATATGGGGAGTCGAAAAAGTCCTTTCCTATTTCTAATCAAACTTCAACTCATTTTTTTTTATATTTATAATGAACTTTATTAAACCAAATATGTACCATTTTGGTCGACCACCTTTTGCCATTTTTTTTCTGGAGATATTATTCCATCAGTGTAAAACTTTTGTGGTTTCTCGGCAAAAAACTGCGACTAGTAATTTTCACAGGCTTCTCTTGAAGCCAACTTTACTCCATTAAGGGAGTTCTGCATTGACCGAAACAAATGGTAGACCGATGGTGCAAGGTCAGAGCTATATAGTGGATGCATCAAAACTTCCAGCCAAGCTCTCCCAGTTTTTGCCGAGTCATCAAAGATGTGTGATCGAGATCAAAGTGTGTGGCCTTGCGTTGTCCTGATGGAAGACGACACCCTTTCTACTGATCAGTTCTGGCCGTTTTTTTTCGATTGCTTGCTTCAATCTCATCAGTTGTTGACAGTTGACAATCGTTCGAGCAGGCTGGAGCAGCTCATAGTGGATGATTCCTTTTCAATCTCACCAAACACACAGCATAACCTTTCGAGGCGTCAATCCTAGCTTTGCGACCATTTGTTGAGCTTCACCACCCTTGCACCATGATCTTTTTCGCTTATTATTGTCGTATTTGATCCACTTTTCGTCTCCTGTTACCATTCGCTTCAGAAATGGTGCAATTTCATTTCGTTTCAGCAAAGAATCGCAGATGTTAATTCGGTCTATAAAATTTTTCACAGACAATTCATGTGGTACCCAAACATCGAGCTTCTTTTTGTAACCAGCCTTTTTTAAATGGTTCAAAACCGTTGCGATGTCATGGCGGCTTATGTGACGACCCTGGTCAATCTTTTCCATAATTTCATCGACTTTTTCAACATAGGTCCAGATTTCCAGAAGGGAAACGAGCGAACCATTGTTGTGCTACACGAACTGATACAGCATCGTCTCCGTAAACTTCACAAATTTCATTGGTGGCTTGCGTGGCATTCTTCCCTTTTTTATATTGTACAAAAATTTCAAAATATAGCGAATTTCTTCATTATTTTCACTCATTTTTGAACAGCTATAACTTTTTTTCAACTTCTCCGATTTTCATTTTTTTTTCGTCAAATGAAGCTTAAAATGTCACCTTTCTAACACCATATGATATGACACAATGACTGGTAGCACTGGAGATAGATGACTCCAACGACATCTATTGACAAAATACGAAAATACTTTTTCGACTACCAATAAATAAGAAAATATAATTTTGTGCGATGCAAATTTTTATTTTGGCTCGTCTGTTTCACAGGTGTCAGATATAATCGACGTACGATGCCATTCACAAAAATTATAAGTCTTCCCATACGGTGATTAATTTGGCGCCACCTTGCACATAGTGTATAATACATTTATTTACGCAAAGTAGATGATTATTTGTAAAAATGTATGTATATTCGCCGTATTTTGTGGCATGCCAGTAATCCAGTTTAATGTGTTTCATTGTGCTCCCTGAAAAAAAGGAACAAGTGGCGCAGTTAAGTTAAAAAAATTTCATCAGACCAAAATATAGACTATAAAATTGCTCGAAACGCTTACTATTAAGTTATATAATTTCAGCAATTCGCACGTAAAAAGTCGCCGTTCGACGTCGCGCAGCTTCAACTCGTACGGGACCCAATGTCCTTGCTTTTGGATCATTCCCATCGCTTTTAGACGCTTGCAAACGGTTGATTTATCAACGCCCAATGATTCAGCAAGCTCTTCTTGGGTTTGGCACGAGTCCTCGTTTACCAATTCCCCCAATTCCGCGTCCTCGAACTTTTTGGGCTGGCCAAGACGCTCCTTGTCTTCGGTGTGAAAATCACCACTTTTGAATCGTCGAAACCAGTACTCACATGTTGAAATCGACGGAGTATGGTCTGGTGGGCCTCCTGCAGCAATTCACGGGCTTGGGCTGTATTTTTTTTCAAATTGAAGCAGAAAAGCAAAGCTTCCCGCAAATTGCGTTTCGATGGCACGAAAGTTGACATACTCGGAGCACGAAAACACTGCGTTGTTTATACTTCAGCGAAATGGCAGATACTGATAAACAAAGCCTAGGGATGAGGCTTTGTCATGAATATATATTCAGTATTGCCAACGCGATAAAGTGATAAATAGCGCCATCTGTGTGTCACCTTTAAAACTAATTCAACCTCCCAATATGTTTAAATCTATATCGAATATGCTATTAAGTCAAAATATTTTCGGAAAACATATTTTCTTGCAATTACAAAAAACTTAGCGCATTTATATTGAATGTGCAATAAATAAATATTAAACACATTTTACTGTACGCGTATTTGTAAGTAAGTTCATAAAATTCACTTACTGAAATTGTCAGATCTGCATCACTTTTGCATTGGTTTTGTGTGTGGTGGTATGCAGAACTAAGTGGTGTTTCGGTGCGCCATACAAATCTAGTTATGTACTTCCTTGATGTACTTTAGTCCATTTTTTATTTGGGTTTTGCCGAATGAGTGGTTTAGACGAGGAATGTCTTTGGCTACACTTAAAAAAAAAAATTGTTTAAAGGGAATATATGGCTTTGTTTTTGAAGGGAAAAAGTTTCATTGGCACTCTAGACCTGTTTCTTTTTACAAAATCCGCTCAACCTGTTTTTTTACAAAAGAAAACTTTCACACATTTTGTTAATTAATATTTTGGTTCACATCTATTTATTATTATTTACACTAAGCGAATATGAACCTAAGGAGAGTGTCCGAAGATTACAAAAGCCAAAATGTATAAGAAATATTTAATTATGTGTTTGGTTGAAGCAGGTTTTTAGGTACATAAGTAGTGTGCTCATTTTCCTAGAAAAAATTAAAAAAAAAAAAATATGCGCAAATCTACCGAATGACATCAAGTCTCTTATTTGGTGGTATACTAACAGTACATAACGTTTTCCCGTTCCATATGTTCCCATATGTAATCGAAGTGCAGGACAGGCCTGATTATCACTGAAGCCGCACTTAAAAATATTTATGTTATGAAGCCTCAGTAATAATCTATTCTGTTCTCGTAATGAATTGTTAAATATTTAACTTCTTCTTTATTTGCTTATTCGATTTCGAATGTTAGCGATCATACAAGAATATTGCGAAGATCCGTCCAGTTCCTGATGTTACGCAACTATGAAAGCTGCTTTCTGACAACACATCGTTTTCCTTAAATTTTACTCTCTGATATTAACTGTAGAAGATGATATTAAGAATTTGGGACACTTTATTGTCTGCAGGCGGACACGATCACGTTTAATAAGACGTAAATCTTCCATATTAGAGACACGCTCTGTCCAGGGAATTATTAAAATTCTTCTAAGCTTCAAGTCTGTTCATGTCAGCAGCTTTCAGTGTCCAACATTCCACATCGTATATATGTAAGCGCAAGTACAGACCAAACGTGGCACTTTATAAAACGAATTTTGTGTTTGATGTAAAAATAATGACAGCTGAAGATTTTCTTAAATTTGCGGAAGATGGATCTTGCCGTTTCTATTATTGTCCTTATTTCAGCTGATGCGTCCCAGTTTTCATTGGCCCAATAACCAAGGTGTTTGTAGCTTGCAACTTCTTCTATCGGTTCGTCATTTATCGTTAGTGCATAAGGAGTGACTGTAGGTTTCCTGCTGGCATGTATAAATTTATTTTTTTTTTATGTTTATACTTAGTCCGAATTGTTGACCGCTATTGGTGACTTTATCCAATAATGTTTGCAAGTCAGGCATACTGTTTGCTAAAAGTGTGTTTCTACTTTGTCCTGCCATAAGTTCTGTTGCAAGTTAAGTCCGTTATATATATGAAATTATAATACTTTTTTTCAATGAAATTAGTATTACTTATTCATGTAAATATTTAAAAAAAATTTAAATTCCATTCCAAATGGTCACCAATTGCTTTTATTCAAGCCTTCAAATGATTAGACCACTCAGCTATTGCAGCACACGTGGTTTCCATGGATATTGACGCCGCTGTTTGAACCAGAGATTATTTGAGGCTGTCCAAATTTCTGCGAGGTCTCCATGGCTCTGTTCTCCAATTTTTACCACAAATTGTAGTGCAATGGATCTGGACTTCCAGACGGTCAATCTTCTGTGACTATGAACCCAAGAATATTATTTATTAGCCACTGCTGGGTGGATTTTGCCTGATGGGTGGAAGCGGAATCCTGCTGGAAGATCCAACGTTCTCTATTAAAGAGAGTGCTGCTCAACTGCTTCACCATGCCCCTCCTAAAACATCCTCCTGGTACACTTTTGCCCCGGTTTTAACCTCTTTTTCGCAGTAATGAAGAGATGTAACGCCTTTACAAGACACGCCACGCCAAACCACTCCGGAGGCTGGATGGTGGCCACTCTGAACGCTTGGAACAACATTTTTTACGTCTTTAGAAGTTTTAGCAGTAATAGAGTTTAAGCATTGCGTCTTTGTCGTTTTGCTGATTGAAAACTTCTTCAACGGTGAGCATTTTCTCATGTGTGAATAGAATATTTTCATGGTTGTTGACCGCGCGCCAACGAAGAAGCTGCTTGCATCTGTCGAGTATAATTTTCTTCAAGCGCGTTGCCAAAAGATGACCAGTAGAGCGACGGAAAGCTTTCATGTGGAGATCATCTCTAATTAGCCTTGACATGGATCTGGTCAATGCATTCATTTCACTAGACATAATTTTCTACCATCTAAGGGGATTTCTGCGAATTCTCTCTCAAACAGCTTTTGAGGTTGCACCACGCGCGAACGACCCCTTCTTTTTCTGTCTGTCACTTCAGACGTTTGGGAAAAAACGATTGATCGTGCGGTAAACAAACATTTTCAAAACATTAAGTTTTTTTAGGAATTAAGGAATTAAATTTTACTTGAACTTTTACCGCACTTTTGTTATGCAAACACTGCAATGCAATCTCTTGGTGGTCCTTGGCTCGACCTATTCAATGCATACGAACAAAAGTAAAAATAGCGGAACTTTTTTCTGCGAATTTGTTCTCGCTGTATGCTTTGTAAAGTTTGTCACAGAATTTATAGCAAGACTAAGTATAGGGTGGGCCATGTAAAATTTGCTTTTTGAATCGGCTATAAAAAAAAAACTAATCAATATTTTTTCAAACTTTTTTTTTATTTTGAAGATTGAACATTGTCAATCAATGTTCTCTAAGAAGCTCCTGAAATCGATTCCGGCATTTCATCGTCATTTTCGAAGAAATATGGACCGATAACTCTAGTGACCATAACACCGCACCAAACAGTACATTTAGATGGGTGCAACTGATGTTGGTATGTTGCACTTAGATTTTCAGAGCCCCACAATCTACAGTTTTGTTTGTTGACATAACCATTTAAATGGAAATGCGCTTCATCTGACATCCAAACATTATTCAATCAATTTGTGTGGCTAATTGTGTAAGAATAGAAAAAATCGATCATTTTAACGCATTGGGTTGTACTGTAGGGGTCCATAATAAATTTCCAACAATTCAATTATAACCTACAAAAAAAGAAAAATAAATATGTCAAAAAATAAAAAAGTTATTGGTGCTTAACATTAGTGGGTCTAATTTGGCCCACCCTGTATTAGCATTTTGAGAATTACAGAACATATGCTGAGAGCGTAAAACTTAATGTTGTTCTTTTAAACATCCGCTTTGCCATACGTTTTTCCAGTGTCTTATGTCGTTACAAATTCAAGTGTGTGCTGTCGAGAACAACAACCCAGGAAACAATTTTTTTTATCAATTCTTACATCATATTTACAATATTACCAATATTACAACTTTTACTCGTAGTACAATTCAACGCAACGCGAATCACTTCAATGACAACAACACTCCTTCACTCAATCAGCCTCTGTTGCTCGTAGGCCAACCAAACTGGACGCAGCACCAGGACCAAACAATACCTCAAGATAATGCTGCCACAAGCAAAGCTTGTCTGTTATCGCAAAACGCATGCGCGCCGTGCGTAGGTTTCATTCGGCCACGTTCTATAAGACGTTGCCATGCTCGTATTGTTAGTTCCTTCACTGCTCACTCAAATGATGGTCATTGTGGTGGGTCATTTTTGTATTTTATGTGCAGTATGTGCACATTATTGCTGCTGCGGATGCTGTTGTTGATGTTGTTGCTGTGTGCTTTTTTTTGTCGTTACGAGCATTGTTGGCAATTATGACACAATGTAATTGATGAAATTCACATCTTGGTATTTGTGTCATCGTTAAGATTAGATGATGTTTTATTGTTATTGGCTTGTGTGGCATGTGTGGCGTTGAACGGCCATAGTGACACAGCAGCGCATAAATCACTTTTGTGGTCATTCCGGATGGACACGGACTGCGCTTGAATGGTCTTGTAGGTATGCGCATATGTAGATGAGCGATGTGCAAGCATATGGAGCGTGGTGGGCAGAGGAAGAAGGGTTTGAGTAAAGTTGCGTGCGCGATATTTGCATATCCTTATTGTACACTTCATGCACACACACACACATACCCAACGTTTCCATTTCTTGGCATAGGTATGTGAGCGCTCATTTTTAAGATCTTTATCTCTTCGCAATGTGGCAAATTTGCGACTTGTGGCATTTAAATTTTATTGAATCACATATAACCAAATCTAAATCCAAGTCTCAGACAAAATCGACGTAAATCTATAATAAATCCTAATGCCGAGTTGGGCGCACAAAAGATTTTCAGACACTTGAAAAAAATGTGTTTGGCTCTGGACACAAGAGGTTCGTAAATACAATATGAACATATTTCAAAAATATTTTCTTTATGCGACAATCGCTGCGCCACAACGCGCCTTAATGCATCATTTACAGTTATGCAGACGGTAAATGGCGTTAGTTGGCCCGCAAATGTAATCAAATGAAAATATGAATGCGCGCAATGGAGCGCGTTATTTCACACACATACATGTGCATTATTACGTACACACGTATCTGTATGTACCGACATACATCCGCATGCAAGCTGGAGTGCAACACACCCATAGCAGGAATGGCGATTGCATATTTTTACTAATATGATTCTTCAAGTTTTTGTTGTGATGGTAGTGTGGGAGGAGACACTATCCCCGTTACTTATCATGATCACCCACTTTTTGCCGCAGTGAACCGTCGACCAAATGGCCAACTGCTTGATGCTTTCTTCATTCTATCTTATTTGTGTCTGTTGTTATAAGATTTCCTCAGCGCCAAAAACCCCTCTGCACTCACTTTTGCACCGCTGCCACACCCTATGCACTGAGATTCCATTGCAAGTTGAATGCACAAATAATCGTATATATACAAATATACATGAATATACAAATATATGTACATAACTTTCGCAGCGATCTTGTCCGCTAAGATCTTGACATGAACGCTCTGACGACCACGGTGTAGCCAAGTTAACTGACTGGTATTGAAATTGAAGTTCAACAGGTTAGACGAATTCGTTTAGCCCTGTATGTTGTGCGCATTTCACTATTACAACGGAAAGATGTAACAGCAATAACAATATGACAGGTAAAAAATGATAGTAGGGAGCATTAAAGAGCACCAGTCAAGATATAGACATTTTGTTGTAGATATAGACATTTGAAATGCACGCAGAAATGGGTTTACGCACATCTAAAAATGTATCCGCTTCGATGAAGGAAATGAACGAAGTTTACGATTGCGAATGGGTAGAATTGATACTCACCGGGACAAAACATCACCATCGAAGAACGATTATTCCCCACCAAACCGAGATGCCGATTCACGCAGTACATTGCAAACAACCCCAACAATATTGTATGAAGCCAGAAAATATAGTAAAAAGTCAGAATCTACAAAATGGACTCTTCAAGTAAAATTTTTTGTTTCAATAAGCTGAAGAACTTTCCGCAGGGTATAAAGATCCATCTGAATAGTCGATAGCAACAGCCCAAATGCAAGAACTCGTTCAAATTTTCAAACTCTTTGTGATATGATTTTTAAAACTAAAGAAAGCCATGAAAAATGTTCTGATTTCTTTCTATAATTGAACATTAATTAGAAAGATGAACTAATTTAAAAAAATGTAAATTTAAACATCAGTGAAAACAATGTGATTTATGTACTAACGAGGGCGTTCCAATAAGTAACCGTGTTTGTAGACAGAGGGCATTCCGGAGGGAAGTTGGTCTTAGCATCGTGTGCTGCCATCTATCAAACGACGGTGAAACAAATTTTAGACGGATTGATAGCTTAGTTTGGATTTGGCAGCTATTCGAGTAAGACGTGTTTCGTAATTTTCGCTAAGATGAAAAAAAATCAGTATCCTTCGGAAATTCGCTTTTTGTTTTTGGGTGGGAAAATGCGAGGAGATAAAAACAAAGTTGGATGCTGGATATGGGAACGCTTCGCCATACATGACCACAGTTAGATATTAGCGGCCGCCGTAGCCGAATGGGTTGGTGTGTGACTACCGTTCGGAATTCGGAGGGAACGTAGGTTCGAATCTCGGTGAAAGATCAAAATAAAGAAAGTTTTTTCAAATAGTGGTCGCCCCTCGGCAGACATTCGCAAGCCTGCGAGTGTATTTTTGCCATGAAAAACTCTTCATAAAAAATATCTGTCGCTCAGAGTCGGCTTAAAACTGCAATCCATTTGTGGAACAACATCAAGACGCACGATCGTGGCTATATGTATCTGCAATCTCTGAATGAAGCTTGAAAAGTCTTTCTATTTTCTTCTATCTATTTTCATTGAAGTTCTGCCCTCAAAATATCATCTATAAGTTACATGAATCAATAATAAATTATATTAAAATTTGTATTCGAAAACATTTACTATATAAGTATTCTTATGGTTGACTCCCTTTCCACAAAAAAAAATGATTACCTCCATAAATTTCAGGAACAATTCATTGAACTATTTAATAAAAGGCAAACTGAGTTGTACGCATGTAAGTGGTGTAGGGTACAGGAAAATTAGACAACTGCAAAGAAATGCAAATTTTTAGAAAAGGATCCCAACCCACACAGCTGTGCAATTTGCAAATCGCTAAAGTACTTTATTAGGTGTTTTTTTTGTTTGGAGTGAACGAGTAGAACCAACGCCAAATATTTGTAGATATGTATGTATATTACTAGACTACTTGCTTGCGGAAAGGTTGAGAATTTCACGAGTAGGCTGCAATCAATGCAATGAAAATAACTAGACGGTGATCTGTCTAAATAAGCAAATATGGGCAACTTAACAGATGTATGAAGAAGTAGGAGAAATATAAACATACATTGTTGAGTAAATATAGTTTATATTCACAGTCTACCAAGAAGACCAAGACCAGGAATTGAATATTATATTTAAAATCCTGTTGAAAAGAATTGTCAAAACTCAAAATCAAAAAAGCTCAGGCGATAAATGAAGAAAATTTGCGGCGTTTGAGAGACATATTCTTAAAAAATGCAAGAATTGCGGAAAAAGCACGTATTGTGTATCGCAATAACAAACTATCTCACAAGACTAACATCGTGAGCGATTTGAAAGCGACTTTCTTTGTTAGTTTCGTTGAGCTCGTGTGACACCCAATTTTTTTATAAAACCCATTGAGTGAAGATGATTGAGAATCGTGTTATGATCGCAGCTCATTTTTTCCGCAGCTCAAGATTTCTGCTCAATATTATTAATCTCACGCATAAATTTAATTCTAGCAAATCGCAATTTTTGTGGATAATGAAATAGTAAAATTTGTTTATGAGCTGTCTAGTGCTTATAAGCGAGAAATAACGTACAGAAAAATTCGCCAATGTTTTTGTTTTAAATGCTCGATTGTAAAGCCAATTACTACCTGGCAGCTTAGTAAAATTAAGTTAATTATTGCCGATGAAGTTATGGCTCATTTTCTCTACAGTTTTCTTCAGGCGACAATTTTGATTAATTTCCAGAAAATTGTTGAAATAATACGCCAAATCGAGCCCTTCCTGAAATTTAGTATTAAGTGGAACCAATTTAGCAATCAGTAAAACTTGGAAGTAGCTGGATTTTTGCTGCTCCACTGTGTCAAAGATGCAAGCCAGACCGCTGAAATTGTGAATGGTGTTTATGGCCCGATACTATAACCACTAATTAATTTTGGTTTCGTCAATTTCATTCACGGATTTTTCAAAGAAAATGTCAATAAAGTCGAAAATATCGCTAAAATCGCAGAATTAATCAAAATTGACCGGCATATTAGTAGTCGTAGCATCGCCCAAGAGCTAAAGATCGAACAGTTTTAAACCATTTGCGCAAAAATAATGGATTTTTTTTAATTACATATTCCTAAATGATCTTCCTTACTACTTACCTTCTATTACCACATATCTTTTCAAATATCTGTAAAACAAATTATTGTACTTATTGTCAAACAGGTGTAATATTTTTTGAGAATAATAAAGCAAAGCAAATTAAAAAGAGGATTTTTCGTTTCTGGGCTTACATTTTTCCTTCTTGCTTGTGAATTTTTTCAATTTTATCCGTTTCAAAGGCTTTTTTATCACTTTGTAATAGTTTGAAACAGTGTCCGCGTTTGATTATTAGAGCGTCCGGTTATTGGGGTAATATTTGTATGGGAAAAATTGTGAATAATATATGTGCACGAACATTCTTCGGTTATTGAAGCTGTCCGGTTAAAGGAGTTGTCAGTAATGAGGAGGTTTTTTTTGTATTTCTGTAAATTATCTAATACTGGCTTTAAGTCATTCGATTTCTTATTTTTTAGGTATTTACATATTCTGTGTTTATAAATTAGAATTTTTTTTTTCAAAACTTCACCTAAAAATCTGTAACCCATTTTAATATTGTAGATTTATGCCATTCTCACTTTTTCAATTATTTCATTTTCTCTAATAATTCCCATTTTAAATATTTATAGTTTTATCAAAATATTACTTTCGAGGTATTTTCCGATAGGGATTGGTAATTTTGGAAAACACGCAGACGTAGTTGAAGGTGTTATTTATTAGTGGATATTATTTTCTTTTCTTTAAATTGTTTGTTTTTATCAACAGCATCTTACTAAGCCCCGAGAACTCGTTTTTTCGCCAAAAAAAATTCACCTCCTGAGTTGTATTGTATTTAAATTCAAATCTTGAATATTTGCGCACCTGCCGCTGAGGCTGGTACTTATTGTATTACAACACATATACACAAATCAATACATACACACATATTATTTGTACCAATTGTACATATAATGCAAACATATTATACAAGGTGGCGCAAAATTAATCATCCAATTTTTTTTTTTCAGATAAATTAAAAAAATGATTTTCACGCACTTCATTGCTTATCTTTCTATACTTTATGTTGCAGCTGCCTACCCCGCAAGTGTCAAATATGATTGACGTTATACGGCACTTGCAAAAATTAAAAATTTTCCAATAGGGTGATTCATTTCGTGCCACCTTGTATAATCATTATACTTTCGTATGCAATTTTGATTAGATCAGCAATATATAAAATTTAATATGCAATAACTTTTACAATAACAAGAGAATAGAAAACTAAAAAAAACTACATATATTTTACAAACAACATCTGCGCCAAGGCACAAAACGTTTACCTTACCTCCACACACCATTTGTCCGAAGCGTCTACTTAGTGTATCAGTGCTTTTGTGGTGGCCAAATCATCCAGCTATAATCACTACAAAACAAATTTATAGAATTTAAAAACCATTGCAGTTGCGCGATTATCACTGATCATACCGGTAGGTTGCTTGGCTTGCCGCTTGTTTACTCGCTCGCGCGATGCTGGTGGTGATGTTTGATGGCTTGACCGGAATCAGTGGTCTGGCATAGCCATGCCCACACACACAGCCATAGAAATATGCATACATATATGAGTACATAAGTGCAAGACACGGTTGCAAAAGATGGTCAACTAACTGATTGGTAATACTAAACTTTGCTGCCTCCGCTGTTAAAGCTGTATTTCAAAAAAACCAACAAAAACAGCAGCCGCAACTCCATCAGCATCAACACTGTTACTTGTTATCGTTGTTGTTGATGTTGTCGTCGTCGTCGTCGTGTGTGGACGAAATGTTGTCCTAGGTGCATTCCAGTTCCCGCGTACAATCGGCGGCTAGAAAATTCTATTTGCTGCTGGTATTTGCAGCAGATTCTCATTTGATTGCTGAAGTTGATGCTGTTACTGTTCCTGCTCCTGCTCCTGCTATTGCTGTTGTCGTTACCGCAATTATAAACAATCAACAACCAAGCAGTAGTTGCTGCCAGCCTAAGTACACTTGCATACGCAATAAGGTATGCATTTGTTTTCCACAATTCTGTTTCTTTTCGGGCTCAAGTCTTGATGCGATTCGGCTTTTGCAACTGCATTGGGTGGATTCCGCCTTTGAATGGTTAAGTGGTGCATATTTCAGTCTCTTAATCAGCGGCACTGCATCTAAACTCCATTTCTATGCATTCAAACGCGCATAGCCCAATAAACATGTATGTTTGTATGTACATTTATCTATGCATATGTATGTCGTACGCACAAAATTGAGCACCGCTTTCACACCAAATGAAATGTTAATGGCACTTCGAAGAGAGAATGTGCGTGAGTTGGCCTCTGTGCAAATTCAAGACGCTTACCCATTCACACAATCACGCACGCACACAGTCAAAAAAAAGTCCCTGGTTTTGTGAGCAGTATTGTACATGTGGCGCCGTCCTTTGGCAGCAAAAAATTACTGAATAAAGTTATATATCGTAAGCATAGAGCCTCGACAAGACTTTTCCATCATACACGGTTCTAGGCTGTTGTTTTTGTGTCGTCGCATGTGTTTTCGGCTTCTGCTGGCTCGCGGAACATTGACATTCTACAAGTATTCTTACGCCGACCCCGACGTCTGCGCTCTTGCCGGTTCCAGTAAGTTGCCATTCTCGTGAATCTATGGTTTTCTAAGCGTATGACCCATCCTTCTCCACTTTCTCCTTTTGATTTGCCAAGGGATTGATCTCCACAGAGCATCGTTACTTATGATAATTGGTCAGAATATTCTACAGATGATACGGAGGCATTTGTTGACAAAAGATTGTAGCCTCTGTGTGGTAGTGTTGGAGACCAGCCATGTTTCACTTCCATATAAAAGTACTGACTTCACACATAAGCTAAATATTCCCAGTTTAGAGTACCTGGAGGTTTGTGAACCCGCCTATATTGTATGCATTCGCCCAAATGCGGCTCTTGCTTTGTTTAGCCTGCAGTTGACATCTAGGAGGGCGGTTCAATAAGTAACCGTGTTTGATGACAGACGGGGTTCCTGAGGGAAGTTGGTGTTAGCATCGTATGCCTCCACCTATCCCACGAAGGCAACACTAATTTCAGACTGATTAGACTGGGTTAGTTTGGATTTGGCAGCTATTCGAGTAAGAGGTGCTTCGTGATTTCTGCTAAAATGGAATAAGAGCAGTATCGTTGGGTAATTTGCTTTCTGTTTTTGGATGAGAAAAAATGCGAGGAGAAAGAATGCGACGAAATAAAAGCAAAGTTGGAAGCTAGCTATGGGGACGCTTCACCATCTATTACCACTGTTATATATTGGTTCAACGAATTTAAACGGAGGCAATCATTCGTTTTTTGATGAGGAGCGACCAGGACGCACGGCACACGTGGGTATCAAGGGAATCATTCAAAAGGTCCACGAACACGAAATGATTATCGCTGATCGACGAACGAAAGTGCCCAAAGTAACAAAGGCCAGTGTGTCGACAAGAACGGCAATTTATATTTTACATGATAAATTGGCGATCAAAACATCCTCGGCCGGATGGCTACCGCGTTTGCTCACCGTGGACAACAAAGGAATGCGACTGTTAACTTCAAAGCAGTGTTTGGAGGAATTTAAGCGAGATCCGGAGCAATTTTTGCGTCGAGTTGTCATCGTTTATGAAACCTATATTTATCATTACACACCAGAAAGTAAACAATAATCGAAACAGTTGATTTTTCCCAAAGAAAGCGAAGGTCCCATCGGCCGGAAAGGTCATGACGACTTATTCATCAGATCTGGCTCCCTGCGTCATTTTGTAGAGTTCGACAAATCCTATTTTTTGAAGGGGTTAAAAATGACCGGAGCGTTGGAAGAAGTGTATCTTTCACTTCCTTTCTAAAATGGGTACTTATTGAACCCCCTCGTATATCCGATCCGCCGTATGCTGTGTAGGGCAGCCGAGGTCTATGCTGGGATCCATCAGAACAAATTTGAGGATCCCTGTACATACGAGTAAAAGTCCCTTTTAACTCAATAATTTTTTATTGTTATCCAGTGTGGAATCCGCACTATTTGTCGCATAAGATTTATAAAAATTGAAAGAATTGAATTGGGTGTTTAGCCGAGCTCCTCCTCCTATTAGTGGCGCGCGCCTTGATGTTGTTCCAGGGAGGGACCTACTGTTTTAAGCTGACTCCGAACGGTAGATATTTTTTATGAGGAGATATTTTTTGCCTACCGAGGGGCGACCGCTATTAGAAAACACTTTTTCTTCATTTTGGTGTTTCATTGAGATTCGAACCTACGTTCTCCAAACTCCGAATGGTAATCACTAACCAACTCTACACTTAACACTAACCATCCTGCATCTGAGGACTTACTTTGCTAGAAATATTTTTTGCGCCTATGTAATAATTAAGCTAACCGGATAGATTTTAATGCCACTTGACCTAAATTTTAATTAAATCTATTCACTGTTAAACTAGATATAATCTGAAAAAAAAGTAGATTGAGTAAATAAGTAAATAAATAATCGTTTAAACTATGTGACAACGCCGGTCAATGTACGAGTATGCCTGAATTAAGGTACTTTTTAATGAGTACTGATTTTGGTAGAATAGCATCCAAATACGCTGCTTGAATTAAACCCACAGAACCTGAGTGAACTGCAGCATTCTACTCGCAGTTCAAAAATACGCATTTTCTTGGTAATAAATCTACATACACCCATATAACTATTGATTTATTGCATATTAATCTATGCACATACTCTACATACATTTATATTGTGGAATAAACGTTTCAATTTTCAAGGCAGATAAATGCATTCGAGCAATTTACCAAACACAAGCCACAGAAATTTGCAAACAAATTTTACAAATACTTCCAATTCATACAAACTGATTTATTCAGAAATGTATATGTGTACATATACACACATATACTGTACTTGAATATTTCGTGTTTACCGGCCTAGGTGTGCTTACTTTTAGCGACGAAAAAAAGCCTAGGAACTCCTGACAGGTACAGTTACGGGTATAGAAATCTGAACGCCATGATGATGCTTCATTTACTTAATGTTGTTTTTTACTTTTATATTATAATATGATTTATATGAAAAACGAATTATTTAAAGAGATGCTCTGAATTCGACTTACAATAGAGTATATTTCTAGTTCTGGATAGAAATGTGTTAATTTTACTTGGAGTACTTCTGTTCAGAAGGTACCCAAAGTGGATAAATACAACGAATTTTTTTTTATTATTATTATATTTTTATTATTTAATTAATGATTGATATAGCTTGTATGACCTTCAAAGTATTATCTGTGTTAACCAATACACATACGTGCATATGCATACCAACTTTTCTTCCAATCTTCAAAACATTTTTCATTCGCCGATTTTAGAATACACTTGTACAATTGTCCCAAAACGATTCCGCGAATTGTCAAAAAACGCTAATTTAAATCATTAAAATAAAAAAAAATAAATAATTGGCGCGTACACTTCTGTTAGGTGTTTGGCCGAGCTCCTCCTCCTATTTGTGGTGTGCGTCTTGATGTTGTTCCACGAATGGAGGGACCTACAATTTGAAGCCGACTCCGAACGGCAGATATTTCTTATGATGAGCTTTTTCATGGCAGAAATACACTCGGAGGTTTGCCATTGCCTGCCGAGGGGCGACCGCTATTATAAAAATGTTTTTTTTTTTATTAATTTTGCTTTCACCGAGATTCGAACCAACGACCTCTCCGTGAATTACGAATGGTAATAACGCACCAACCCATTCGGCTAGCAGTGGTCTAATAGTTAAATAAAAAGTGAGTTGTATGAGACGGTTATTGTTATTATTGTTGTTGTTATAACAGCATAAAGTATTGTATTATCCATAGTTTTTTGAAAATACTGCTTTCACCAGGTGAAAATCTGGGGAATTCCGAGCGTAAAACCGAGTGTCGGGAAAAGAATTTATGAGACGGCGCATTTCGCTGGTGAAGACGGCACTAATAGTTTCTCTATAATTGCGACCTCTTGCGCCGAGCATTTCTCTTTAAACATTCATACATATAAGCAAAATTAATTTGCTATTGGCCGCAGAAGGACGAAGTCCATCGCATCACGGCAAAGAAAGTTTGATGATTTTGGGCCCATGTTGTCGTGATTTTTTGCGATTTGGCTCACTTTGAACATCCATTCCTGTGATTATTGGTTCATTTAAATGACAATTTGGCTCGCGCCCCAAAAACAGTGCCTAACGTTTCCCTCGAATCCAAGCAAGCTTTGCTGCGACGTCCTTGATGCTCGCCCAATAATTTTGAAGTACAATTTAACTTCCTAGATTTTTTGTCAATCATAAAGGCGGTAAATCGTCAATTACTGTACTTTTCACTGTATACTATTTGAACCACACGTATACTTGTGTTTTCGACTTTTTCGAGGGCTCTGACTATGATATTTTATTGGAAATACCCATTCCCAGACAGAGTTTCTTCCTCGCTTCTTCTTCATTGGCGCTATAACTGTTAACCGATTTTGGCCAGGTTTAACAAAGCGCGCCAGTTGTTTATTTCTCGTGCTAACCAGCGCCAGTTGGACACATCAATTGAAGCCAAGTCTGTCTCCACCTAATCTTTCCAACGCAGTCGGAGCGTTTGTATCTATTCTGAGGACGTGACCTATCCAACGAAGCGACTGAAGCTTTATTCTCATTATCTATGTCTATCTCATCATGAAGCTCTTACAACTCATAGTTCTATCGGCTACGATACTCGCCGTCACAAACATGCAACCGTCCAAAAATCTTTCTCTTAAACACTCCAAGGGACGCCTCATCGGATATTGTCAACATCCAAGATTGTGTGGCATACATTAGGACAGGCATGATGAGAACCTTATGAAGTGTTAGTTTTGTTCGTCGAAAAAAGACTTTACTCAATAGAGTAGTAAAGTCCAAAGTAATACTTTCACAAGAGTGATGACAGAGTTTGCTCAACTAAATTCGATACTACCCATTATCTGAGGAATCCCGCTGAAAAATGGCAGGTGCGATTTCCTTAGATTAAAAATTCTGGGTACTTCTTAGGCGTAAGCTATTTTACATTTCCAATGGATTGGTGTGTAGGATATATAATATTAATTTTATTCATATTTTTTCAAGCTTCCTTTAGTTTGGGTCCGGCAGTATATTGAATAGATTTGTAGCATACTTTCAGCAAATCCGTTATATCAAATTCCTTCAAGGATCAAATCTAATCCTTGTAAAGCGATAAGTCGTCTCTTTGCTTTCTGCATTTTTAGAATGAACCAAAGGCACTGTATAGGCTTCAGCTCAGGGCTATTGCCAGCTAGTCCTTTGCTGAAATCTTAATATTCAACCAGAAATGTATTACGTGATAAAAAAGGATTTGATTTGTAAGATTTTCGCTATAACTTGCCTATACACAACCATGGCATTTATTACTTATGTCAGCTACAAATCACCAATAAGGTTAAATTCGACGTGACATACCATAACGTCATAACCTTAAACGTGGTCTTAATCATAAGGATATTTACTGTCATCTATTATTGGTGACATAGCTGTAAACAGCTGATATTTACATACATATATTTGTTCATTTCGAAAGTGAAGAAACTAAAGAAAAGATGAGCATTGACGAGGAAATTAGTAATTTATTGATTAATATAATGCCTCGAATTAACACTCAGCTGATTATGGTTACGACGAAAAACCACAATCCAATTGGTCTGTACGTTGCGGTTATGACTACGAGATTATGGCATGTCACCTCTAATCGATTAGAGTTCGATCAGCAAATTTATGTAATGAAATCTAAAGTATTAGGAAGGGATACCTTTCCTAATAGTTGTGTGGCAAGTTCAAGATATTTAAACAATCTTTGCAAAATTACAATCGAATCAACCATGGAGGTGTTTTTGGATTGTTTCGAGTCGGCTGACTTTTTATGTAAAATTATTTGTACAAACTGAGCTAATGGTTGGGTATACGTGCATGGTAAAATTAATTAAAATTATCGTTTTTTGTTTAATTATTATTTGTAAATAAAACCAGTCATTGTACAGGGCCCGCCATCTATCGTTACATATTTGAACTAGGTATTATTTTAAAAATTGGAACACTTAGCTGTCATCTGATTTGACAGAAAATTAGTTTTATTCTTCCGCTGAACGAAAATGGTTGTGTATACGCTCAAAGAACGCTGGGAAATATTGCGACATTACTTTGAAAATCATGGTAATGTTGCAGGATGTGTACGAAAATTATGTACGGCAAGCGAAAAAAGTAAGAGAAACTGGGTTGCTTATTGACAAACCAACGCGTGACCGACCAAAAACCATGCGTACACCCGAAAGTGTGGCACCTGTGGCCGAGAGTGTTCGTGAATCACCAGGAACGTCATGTCATAGCTGAAAGGGGCCACAAACGAATCCGTGATATTTTCACCGACTATTAACTATTGTTTCGCGCGACCATTCTTGAATATGTACCCGATGTTTAAGACGAAAAGCAAGGCTTGAGTATAATATTCAAGCTTGTACGCTAAAAGCATGTTTAAAAAAAATAATACATTGAGAATTATTCAATGTTGAAAGTTTTGGTGTAGAGTTTTTTAAAGTGAAATATCTTCGGTACTTTTCAACATTAAAAACAGAATTTTTCGCATAAAATATACCCGTGCATGTAAAAAAAACTTAGTTTGGCCAATAATTTATTTATTTTTATCAAAATTTTTGGGAAAACTATTTATTTTATTTCATAATATTTTTTCATTAATAGCTGAAACTATGCTCAGTAATTCAGTACTTCAGTATTCCATTACTTTTGAGTTGTTTTCAAAGATTTATGAACAAGGAACCTGTAAAAAGTGCCGTATATCTGCTTACTAATGCCACTTCAATCGCTTCGCTGGAGCAATGTTTTGAACTCTTTTTTCATTGTAATTTTGTTCTTGCAATTGTCTTAAAATTCGGGTCACTTCACAATTCAAAATTTCGTTACGAATTTAACGAGCTGATACTTATTAATTTTATTTATGTATAAAACTTTTGAATTGAAAGCGCGCTTTAAGTCCGAATTTTCATGTCCGCCACTGTATGTTCAATACTATTTATATGTTTGCAAGTACACACTACAGGTGGCAAACAAATTAAAAAATGTACATATATGAAAACTTTGCGCGAGAGTGTAGAATAAATAAATCGCACAAACGACGCAGAAAAATTCAAACGCTTTCACATGGCTGACTTAGTATTGGAAATGTGCTCATTACGGGTGTCCTAATTTTGATGAAAAATTAAAAAAATACACTGCCAAGATTTATGAGCTATGAATGTTACTACCAAACCAGTCATAAAATTTAACAAACAAACAAATAAAACGGCGAAGAAGGATAGCAACTGCGGCTTCAAGTTAAAAAAAATAATTAACTGGCGTGTATACATCTGTTAGGTGTTTACCCGAGCTCCTACTCCTATTTGTGCTGTGCGTCTTGATGTTGTTTCACAAATGGAGGGCACTACTGTTCCAAGCCGACTCCGAACGGCAGATATACTTTTATGAGGAGCTTTTCGTGGCAGAAATACACTCGGAGGTTTGCCATTGCCTGCCGAAGAGCGACCGCTATTAGAAAAAATGTATTTCCTTTTATTTTATGTTGGGTATTTCATAGACAAAATCCGACTTAATAAAAAAAATTTTAATTATTTGTTCTTAGAGAAGTAATATTAATAGTTAAAAAGTTTGATATCCAGTTCAATAATAATGGATCGCTTTCAACAATAAACGAAAAAAATATTTCTGACGCAAAACACGTTTTTCCTTTTTAAGGCCCTTTCACTTCTATGAAGTGCAAACATTTCAGATGAAAAGGAAAATATATCGAAATTTTTGTAAAAATAAGGGCACCCTTAATGGTCATCCTTACCTGCAGGAAAACTGGCAAATAGTGAGAAAACATAGCACGCCAGTAGTTTCGCTAAGGAAAGCCAAGCCCTTCTCCACTCAATATTTCCAACACAGAGCAGGCGTTCCTCTCTTTTTCGCCTCCATCACTAAAAACCGCACAAAATGTTTTCGGTGCGGGAGGTTGCCGAGGTCGATGATATCAATATCATATCGGCATACACCAACAATTGTACACTCTTATGAAATATGCTGCCTGAGCGATTGAGTTCTGCAACTCGAACAAACTTTGTTAGCATCAGCTTACAAGTCTTAATTGAAGTTTATTTAGACGGGTTTATAGGCCTTTGAGAGGATATTTTTATAGCTATTTAAACGATATATGAGTCACAAGAGATGTCTTTCGATTTTTTGCAGAAGATAGTAACAATTGAAACTTCGCTCAGTTCAGCGTACACTTGCACACTCAATTTTCTACATTCCAATTTGGGGCTTACATGAGGGCACACAATAACCTTCTTATAAAGTATGAAGGGTAAGTGAAATGGTTAAAGTCCCAGTCTGGCACTCCTCACAAAGCACTAAAGCGCCGCTTTGATATCATTATGAGACCTCCAGCTGACAAATGTCTACAACCAGCCACAGCTGTTGATGTAATGGAGAAGATTATTGTGATTTAGGTTGGCGCACTGTCTAAACGGTAAACTTAGCTTTTTTGTGTGTGTACCGATCATCCAATGACCGGTAAATATAGCTATTAGTTTGAAAATTGAATGGCGTAGAGGTCCAAAGAGTTTCTGGGTGCTGCGTCTTTGTACTAAAATCAAAGGGGTTTCCTCAATAACACATGCAGAAATGGAGCTCCATCTCTTCTGCGCTTTGCTGAGAATTAAGTTGTGCCATTCACCTTTGACAACAGTCAGGGAGATTCCAATGACTGAGCAAGAGCTCTCCAAGTCCAATTCAGTCGGCACCCTCGTGGAAAGCTCGCAGTCATGAGCCAGAGGGACAGTAGCTCTCAAAACTCTGGAGCAGCTACATTTCGTGATAATTTTCATTAATTTGTCGTTTTGGTAGTTGGATGAATGTGTAAATTTTATAATTATTTTCATAAGCAAGAGAACACAAAAACCGCAAATTTATACATCTTTTACTTTGAAAACTATTATTTTTGTTGTAAATCTTATACTGTGTTTAGACATGCGCCTTAATTGAAGTAATTAAATATTTAATTGAGTTATCGACACACTGAATTCGGTTATCTCAGTTATCAGGATATCAAATCCAGAAATATTTTGATTTTGTTTGTGAAAATAGGCAAATGGGGAAAAACTGCGCTTTTGATGAAAATTTAAAGAGGTCAACTGAATTTTTGCGTTGATTTGACCATTTGTTTGTTGGCTAATCGAATAAAACAATCACACTATTCACATTACGCCCCAGCCTCTTCCTTTTTTGTTTTTGTGCTACTCCTTGTATAATTTTAAAGGAATTTGGTACTATTTCTTCTTTTTAATTCACTCAACATTAATTTTGCATTCTCCCTATTTTCGCTTTTTTTATGACATTTCGTTTTCCCATGGAACATAATTTGCTCATACCTTTGAACAATCTTCATAGGAATGCGCGAAAAGTTTTACTTAATTTATGTGCAATTACTACAATATAAATTTTAATTAATTGAGTTTTTGTATGGAGATTTAAGCTCAATTAAAGCCTTAATTGTCGGAATTTCTTAATTGCATATTATGCTGCATATCTGAACAAAGCATTAGATTCTTTAGACTCTTACACTATATTGGAATTTGTTGTTGTTTTACACATAGATTGTTTTTTAATTAAAAAAATTAATATTTGTAGGGGAGTAGGAGAAATAAAAAAAACATACCAGTCTAACGGTTAGACGCGATAGAAGTGAAACCTTCCGTAAAACAAACTGAGAGAGAATGAGACCAAAGCAGCATTAGGAGCGGGATAATTATAGGTTCATTATAATATTGCTATAAAGTTCATATTTTATTTTCTTCATTTTATTATTATTCATCCTCAATGTTTTCAATTTCAACAAAAGATACGAGTGGCTTATGATAGCTAAAATATGATACAAATGCTTTGGTTTCGATGTTGTCAACACATCTTTGAAATACCGCGTCAATTGTTGTTTTTGATCGTGTTGTCGATTCAGTGCGATTGTTACACATTTTTAAATTGAATGTTGTATTGAGAAAGTCAATTAAAGGAACCGCTGCGTCCAATGCAAAATTTACGTTAAAATCGCCACTTAAAATCATTGGAACTTTATCGTAATCTTTTCTAAATATCCGCGATACTTCTGGTGTATACTTTATTAAATTTTCGTGAATGAATTCCGTGATGCTACTTATTTTTTCTGTCGATATTCACGACACTTTTCTGCATTATTTTTCGGCATAATTGCGGTAAATATTTAAAAATGAAAGTATTTACGAATATAAAAATACGGACGCAATACAGCACACGGGGTTGCTATTATGAACGTCGTAACGCGTATATTACACAGACGTACTAACATACACACAAACATTCGTAGGACGCTTGGTCTAAGCAAGTATTAGGTAGTGTAGTATAGGTATACATAATGCCTTCTCGCTCACCGTGGCTCCGTATTACGCAGGCGCGCACACATACGTACTAGCATACATCCAAACATACATACGTATGACGCTTGAACTAAACACCATAGCAAGTAATAGGCAGTGTAGTATACATACTACAATACTCACTATACTAGCGTGGCTCAGCAGTACGCAGCCACACACATATACGTATATCAACATATAACGCTTCGTAGCCAAGAGTGGGGAGGCTAAGAAGCACCGCACAAAGCGGAGACGGAGAATAGGGAACGCTGTATAACTGTGTTCTATCTCATTCTCTCGCATCCTATATACTATAAGATCTATATGTATGTCTCTTTTTAGTGTCGCTTTTTCGTTTCATCGAGTCTCAAATCACTCCCAACGATTCTAAAGAAGTTTTCTCTTCAGAAAAAGTTATAGGCGTATTGCAAATAAATATTAATTTAGTTTCTTCTGAAACTATTGAAAAGATTTGAAAGACTTAATTTCCATTAACTTCGCATGCTTCCACCATCCTCGAATGAACTACAATTCGACTAGACGAGATCAGTTTGTAAAGAATGAATATACCTGCAGGGTATGCAC
The DNA here is from genome assembly GCF_028408465.1 of Anastrepha ludens. Taxonomy (NCBI): domain Eukaryota; kingdom Metazoa; phylum Arthropoda; class Insecta; order Diptera; family Tephritidae; genus Anastrepha; species Anastrepha ludens. Next base: position 54,173,067 of record NC_071500.1, on the reverse strand, counting down.
AAACACATAAGGAGCTACTGCTGGAAGTGCTGATGGTGATTTCGTTGGCGTTTTGCGCTATTCCCATCGATGGCTAAAAACATGCTTTTGCTACACTCATGCATAAATGCAACAAAGCCGTTCAAAGTGTTGCTGCCATCGCCGTTAGCATCATTGTGCTATTACACACATTGGTGCTCTGCAATTGCATACCCATCATGCCTCCTCACAGCTAAAGTAAACAAATACTCGCATGTACTTACTTAGAAGTTGGTGCATCCATAAGATATGCGCATACGTTTTGCCAAGCACATTTCAAATAATCGATGCTGCATTGATGATGGCCCTGTTGAAGGTGGCAGCAGTGTTTGTGTTACCTTGTTGCAGCAACAAACACATGCGCCGTTTGTTTGGCTGGTGCAAAAATTAAACATACAATCACTGTGGTATGCTGAAAAAAAAAACAAATACAATTGCAGAGAAAGTGTTGAGGAAACTGTTGAAGCTGTTTGCTCTTCCACCGTATGATGTAGCAAATAGTATTACAATAACAAAAAGCTCGAACACGCGGTGTTGCAAGTGAAGCAAAAAGCAAAGAGGAAGAGGGCTGTAGCAATAGCAAAGTGAGAAAACAATAAAAATGAAGTGTTGATTGCGAATTCGGCAACAGTTGTTGTTATTATTTTATACAAAACTAAAGCGATTGAGAAACCCAATGCTGACAAGAACATAATAGTCCAAGGGCGATTTCTAAAATCATACAAAAATTAAGTAGGTGTAGTGGAAGTGCAACTAAATGGCTAAAAGGTTTAAGGGGGCAGCTCCTCCAGATAAAGAGTTTCTCAATTATTTTTTGCGAAAAACGGAGAGTAGCTTTTATCTTAAAATAATTTGTATATTAATATTCATGCTTAAATGAATTTACAAAAAAATTTTTAAATAAAAAAAGGATGCTCAAACGTGGCTCCTTGAATTTGCGCAGTGGAATGTACTCAACTGCAATCAACCAGACAAAAATGTTTCATTAAAATGAGTTATTTCGCTTTGCACTTACTTGTTTTTAACGAAAAACAAAAGTGAAAAAGAAAAAAATTATACTTTTTTTATAAGAAAATTGAGCAAAACAATATTTTTAGTGGTAATTAATATGCAATTTGAGGTACACGCAAGGGTCAATATGTTAAAGAATATCCCTGTAAAATATTAAGTTCATTTATTTATTACTTTTTGCGTTATATTCGATGCGCGGGCAAAAATGTTTTCGAGAAAAACGTGATTAAAGTTTTCGTACTTATTCACCTTTCGTTCAACGCTCATCACTTCAGTGACTTTATAAGGAGTTTTTAGACTTTCTATTAAGCTTAAAGCATTGAAAAGTTTGTAAATGAATTTTTAAAACAAAAAAATAGCAAATTTGATACTGCTCGAGGAGCTGCCCCCCTTAAGGCATTAAGAATTTCCTAATAAGAATCACGGTGGCTTAAGTTACGTCACGGTAGTAGTGGCTGTCCTGTATAGGATGTATAGGAGCACAATAAGGTCTGGATGCTGATTGCGTTACCACTTGTTTGGGCTCAAGCCAAACCTCTAATACCCAATGTGATGATGCCACTTAGTATCTCTATTAAAAGTTGAAAAATTGTGAATGGCTGCTCTAAATCTGCGGAAATATCCAAAGAAGTAGAAGGTTAGCCGGACAGTGACAGATAGGAAGTGTTCAAGGAGAGTCCACTTCAAGGAGAGTCACTAACACTATCGCTTCTGCGCGCGACTATCTAAACTATGCGTTGACTTCGCACTCCATTGCTGCTTTTCGACCGCCCGCTTACTTTTATCTCTTTAACTTCTCCTCTTGACATTCATATGGAACCTGATGCATATTTCATACACGAGCTCCTCCTAAAATTTTCTAATACGCGTCTTAATATTATTCCAAAAATGCAGGTTTTTATGAAAAAAAAAGAATTAATGCAACTCGCCCAATCTTAATAGCGTATTGCTCCCACCTCATTTAGATCCGACATAAATATTATTGAGATCGGCTAAAAACTATGGCTATTTTTATACTTAAGAATAAATTTCCGCTCGTCTGCTTGATATTACAAACTATAACTCTAATTTCGTATGTTTGTTTGATTCCAAAATTGAACGATGTCAAGATCCTCTTGGAGTGTTCGACAAAAAGATATTGCATGGAACCTACCATGTTGACTTTTGATAAGTATCGCTGAGTGTTGAGCTGTATTTTCTTGAAAATACCACCTTGATCAAAAAGTTCCCGGAACAACCACCATGTGGCGCTCCAAGTCAACTAATTTGAGTTCTTTTTGTTTCTGTTAGGTTGTCACATCTGTGATTAACATTCGTATAAAAATTTTGTCGCCATTACTGAACATTAAGAAAAGTGACGCCGTCTTGAGAAATTCACCTACCGGTTAAAAATGACATGAACGCATCAGATGATATCGCGAGTCCATCGAGAACGGCGAACGTTGGGGCAAACTGATGAAAACATAAATAAAGTGAAATCAAAGAGCTGGCAGATTTGAACATTGCTTATGAATCTGTTTAGGACATTGCACTTAATTATTTGAGTCTAAAGGGACTTGAACTTCATGGAAATATCGCCAAAGATATGATTTACAAAGCTGAATTCATCCCAATATTCATCAAATGCACCATTACTGTAGACGAGACATAGGTTTATGAGTACGATACGCAACCCCGATCTCAGTCGAGAGAGTGGAGAGCTCTGAATGAGCCAAGACCAGAAAACCACGTCGTTTTCGGTCTTCAAGACATCTGGCGGAAAGAATTCTAAACATGATCATTTCTTTATAAATTCTGCTTTATGTAAGGTTTTATTTATTTAATTACAATAATAATAAATTATATTAAGTTTTTTGGTATCTCTGTCCTCCTTTTTTTTCTTGTATTTACTTTAATCACATGGCAACTGAGCTGACCGCTAGCAACAAATATTTAATAACGGCATGTGTCATACGTAACCACCAAAAATACCCGCATTTTTCGCAATGAAAGCCACACTACCCATCTTTCAAATCACCTTCAGCTGCACTTTTTCCAACCAATTGCCACTTTTTTCCATTCTGTCTATCGCTAATGTAATTTTGTTTTTTGTACATTTTGGTCACTGCACGAGGTTTGAATTTTTATTGTCCAAGTTACTTTTTTCACAACCAATTTGTTTGAAAATTTCTCGGTTGATTTGCCTCGAAATTCCGCACATAGACTATTATCTGCTTTCAAACTACACTTCCTCTCAATACTCTTTCTTCGTTGCCTCTTAACAGTGTTTAAGTATTTCTGTTGGCTTTTCGTGTGTTGCCACCAGCTGCATGCAACAGCTGTACACTTTGTTGGAGCCTCTACGCTGTAAAGTATGCTGGAGGGTCATTGCTGCAGTAGACATCAGACATCGCACGGCCATCGTTGGTATGCTGCTGGAAATGATGGAATGTCACAACACCACACCAAATGCGCAGCAAAACAAAAAACAAACAACAACATCGAAACAAGCAAAATGCTGTGCTGCGAATATTATTATGGCTCATAACAACGTCCAGCCAAAGCTACTGAAAAACAGACATATGTACATACATATGTGTATGAACATGAGTTTGTATGGATCTCCGATATTGGTATCAGTCAAGCATGAATTGTGGAGTGGCTGTGTACTTAGCAATTCTACCAAAGTTCTTCTCCGTTCGTCTGCAAAAGTCAATTTAATTAAATTTCATTAACTGCTAACATATTTTTGCGCATTCTTCTCGTTTTTTTTCGGGTTGAGTTCTTTAACTTTTTATGTGTTATGGGTAGCATACCAAAAAGTTTGTCTTGTAGCATTTCTTCTTTCTGCTCTTTTGCCACTTCTGGTATTTATGGAGCCAGCTTGAGCAGTTGAGAGTGAACTTACTTTTCGTTTATGTTCTCTCTTATAGCATTTCTGAATTTACTAATGATGCATTTATGGAATATGTAATTGATTTCTCATAAGCAAATTGCAGTTGAAAACTGTTTATACATATGCACATATGTAGATGCTAAGGATGCTTGATGTGATGGATGCTGAAAATCATTAGCTTTGCGTTTGATAAGAATCCACCTACTCTAAATTGAGAGTCAAAGATTGGTAAATGGTTAAATTCACTTACAAAGCCACTTGACCAAAAATGTATAATCCTTGAATATTGGAAGTTCGTATAGAATTTATTATTAGTAATTGTTTTTGGAGGAGCCATCCGGGAGGAACTCACCACTAAGCTTTATTTTAGACTTACTTATTCCTACAGTATTTGGTTAATGAGTTGGAAAAGCTGGGAGAGCTAAGAGCCCTTGAGGTGCTTTTTCCATGCAGAATTTGGAAGTCCCCGTGCGAGGCTGCTGGGCGAGGCTATTTATGGGCCTTTCTCACCGCCGGTCGATCAAAGCCATTCGGTTGAATTTCTGGGGCTAGCAATGGAAGTGTTTACTGGATACTTTCTGATGGAAGTATATTTGGCGGGTCATAATAGAGCTTCGAGATAGAATCATCCCGGCAACTTCTGAGCCGACATATTTCTGCGAGGCTAGGACTCACGCTCATTGGCTGCCACTACTTAGCTACACCTGTGTAGCTATCAGATTTGAGTTTTTGCTGCATATGCTTTTTAGATCCAAAATTTCTAATCGTCATAGTTCGAGCATCTTGGAATTATCCTTTTCTCTCTCTCATTTTTCATTCAGTGGTATTTCCATTATATGCCTAGGTGAAGTCACCTAGCTGTGGGAGCAAACTTTACTTACCCATTTACTGAAGAGATAAAAATTTCATATTTTAGTACCGTAGCCGCACGGGCGTGTAGTAACTAGCACTGGGCTAGTCTTGGCTTCGGTGCCCACTATGAGCTTTATTTATTATTGTTTTCACTAAGAAAATATTTCTGCCAAAAAGCTGCTTATAAAAACTAGCTGCCATTTTTTTGTCTATTCTGCATGAAAGTCCAAGATTTAGTAACATAGCTGCGCATAGTAACATAACAAGTTTTAGAACCCTGGTATTGCAAGAATTTTTATTAGAGCACACTTTGCCAAAAGCCTTTAATATAAAAGATCTGATGCTGCTTAACTTGTAAAGGGTGATCAGATTGGAGGTACTTTTTACAATAGGGTTTTTGACAGATCACACGTGACTATTGTCAAATTACAGTTTGTGTCAGAAAAGAGGATCCGCGATTTTTCATGAAGTATAAGTTCAATACTGTGATGAGATTTTCTTGTTTTGTTGTTTGTCAATGTGTTTTTCTGAGAGCAGTGCTTTTGATGATGCGGGACGGTGGGATATGTTCGCCTCCTTCAGTCGACGTTCGATGGTGTTGATACTCACTTCTGTTCCCTTTTTAGCAAGAACTGATCGTGCTTGACGTAGTCACAAAGAAGGGCCCCGCTTAAAAAGTTGGACCATCACTTTACCCTGCTTTTTTGTCGTCACCCGCTTCAAGCCGCGCTGGGAAAAGTCATCGACATTTTTGTGCACCTTATACCGCTGATTCCACATCATAACAAACTTGTTTGGTTTTTTAGTCACTTTTGTTTGGTTTTTTAGTCACTTTTGTAGCCGCGGCGTAAGATAATTTCGGCCCTTTCGAATGCATGCATAAAACTACAGTTCGCTCATTTTTGTTTGGTTGCGTTTACGGGAAAGTTTCGAACGACACTAACCTGAGTTGGTACTGGCATAGTAGCCCTTAAGTAGGACTATTTCGCAGCAAAAAGTACAGAGAAATATATCTTGAAGTTACCGGTTCTTTTCTTCTGACACAGACAGTAAATACATAAATTGTTTTTTCAGTTTTCATTGAAATTTCATCAAGAAAAGACCTACGCCTCAACATTGTCTACAAACCATTCAAATGTATAGTATTACGAAAATCGACGTTCTGCGAAAAGTGTTGATCACGCGCTCAGGCCAACTTATGGTGTACAAAACTGTCTTACCGAACGCACCATCTGGCAAAATTGAGAATAGCTTTATTGGATAATACACGACCAATTAGACTACGTATAGACATAGAGTTAGAGAATATTTCAGTTGTAAATGAGAGTTTTGCTGAGGTGTCGGTCTCAACAACTTGGCCTATCTGATGGCACTACTTGGGCGATTTTACGCTAATGCCGATCTTCCAACGCGTCATAATTTCAGTCTTCGGGCTCTTGAAAAATTCGCCAAAGAACCGCATTTCAGGACTTGAGTTTTGTTCAGCGATGAGACCCATTGTTGGCTTAATAGACACATCAATAAGCAAATTGAAGAGCAACCCGAAGCTATTCGAGCAGTCATTACATCAATTGAAAACAAACGATTGATGCGGCATATAGCTAGATGAATCTATGTCCAAAATATCTTCAAAGACGAGGCTTGCGCCAATGTAACAGTGAATGGCGAACGCTATCGCGCCATGATAAACAACTCTTTGATGCCGGAAATTCAGACCTGTGATCTCCACAATATTTGGTTCAAACAAGAAGGCACTAATTGCCATGCAGCTAATTACTAAAGTTTTTTCAGGTGGCCCAATCAATTCGAATTTCGTTGTTTTATTTCAATTTAAGGGCGATACCTCTACATGAAGCACCCTTTATTTAGAGTAAATCTCTAAATTAATAAACCTAATCGAAAGCATCAATTCATATTCCCGGTTATGTATCCAATCCACTTATATACGAGGTGAGTTCAAAAAATAAGGTGAATTTTCAAATTTCACGGGCTACCTACATTCGACTTTCGATTATTATTATTTTTTTTTATGTTGGTACACTCGTTTCGAAGATATATTCACCGTTTCAGCCATATAGCATATTAAGTTTATTCGTGAAAGGCATAAATGAGGCAAATGTTTTGCGTGTGTTTGCGATTTTCTGCTATCGAAAAAAATGGACCAAAGAAGTTGCATAAAATTTTGTGTAAAAAATTGAATTAAGTGCTTAAAAACTATTGAAATGTTAACGCCTTAGCACATCAACAACCGATTAAACTGTTGAAAAAGTTAAGAAAATTGTTATGGAGAATAGTCGAATCACAATTAGTGAAGTTGCTGAGGAGGTCGGCATATCGGTTGGCTCATGCCATGCAATCTTTTTGGAATTTTAGAAATTTTGGGCATGAAGTGGTGGTAGCGGAGTTCGTTCCAAAATTGCGGAACTTTGACCAAAAACAACGGCGCATGAACATCGCTCAGGATTTGTTGAATGACGTCAACGATGATCCAGATTTGCTTAAAAGGGTCATAACTTGGTAATTGGGTAGCAAGGGTATGTAGTTATGGCATCGAAACCAAAGCCCAATCGTCCCAACGGAAGGGTCGAGAAAAGCCTAGACCAAAAAAAGCACGCCAAGTTCGATCAAATGTCAAGGCATTGCTCTATGTTATCTTCGATTACCCTGGCGTAGTGCATCAGGAGTTCTTACCACAAGATCGTACGGTAAATAAAGAGTATTCCCTTGAAGTTATGCGCCGTTTTCGTGAAGTAATACGAAAAAAACGCCCGGTAGTGTGGAAAAAAGTGCATGACTTTCGCGTCATGATAATGCACCTGCTCAATATTCTTTGCTTGCCTCAGCCACCGTATTCACCAGATTTGGCCCTCTGCGATTGAAGAGACTCATGAAAGGACGGCGTTTTGTGACGATTTTATATCAGAACTGCTTCGCGGATTGGAAAAAATGCTGGTACAAGTGTATTATAACTGAGAGGGAATATTTCGAAGGAGATAAAATAGAACTTGGTGAATAAATATATATTTTTTTCGGAAAAATGAAAATTTACCTTATTTTTTGAACATACCTCGTCCTTGTTTTTTTACATATTCATTCATATAAATACATGTATGCAATAGCAGTAAATTATAATTATGCTAAGTAAAGCAAAAGTGAACTTCGTTTGCAACATCATTAACTCAAAGTCTCATAAAAGATCAAGAAAATGTATGAGCTCATTCATTTCCAAGATAAGAGACATCCACCAAAAAGCGAATAAAAACTATAAACGAATGATACTCGTAAGTATACTCACCTACAACTTGGCATTTATACATAACTCTAAGCAGCATAAAAATATGCACATATCATAGATATTCTGTAGCTTTGTTTAGGGCGCAGTGCACACAGCTTGACAATGTGAAGGTTAATGTGCTACAAACCCAGTGCCCGCATGGTTTACATAATTAGTACGTGTGAGTGTAGGTATGTATGTACATATGAGCACATGTATATAACGCATACCACATATGTAATATATATGAAACATACGTGTAACACATACACACAAACGAGTGGATATGCTTACATGCTTCGGCTAATGGAATTGAATCATACATTCATGTTGCAAATGGTGCAAATTTCGTATATAGAATATAAGTATGTACATATGTATATACTCGCAATAACAAATTTAACCAACTTTGAAGTCATTAGCGTTTATGGTACTGCAAAAGCACACACACTCACTAAAGAATTTGCAAACCCCGCAGGACACAGAAACGATCTTGCATCAGAAAGCATTTTTAATATATTACATTTAAATTTATTTTTATTTTAATTCTTTTCTTTTAATTTCCTTAAATTTTAACTACACTTTTACTACATAACTTTTGCTTCGCAGCATAACCTCAGGTGGGTTAGGTTAGGTTATCCACTATGGGACACACTCAGGCGCATAGTCCATTGTGATGTCGAGTGGAAAACTTGCTCTTATCTCTCCTAAAACCAGTGAGAACTTCTCAAAAATTTTGGATGATCCCTAATCTATACGGTTTCTAACTCTTTAAAAATATTGTCTACCGAAAATTGGAAATCTAAGACGTCTGAATAGAGCAGGACAGTGACCCAGAAGGTGAGAGATCGTATCTTCCTCTTTCTCATTTACACAGCTTCTGTAGAAGTCATGTGTCTGCACTCCCATCAGTGCGCCGCTATAACTGAAGCCAGTGTGCTAAAAGTATGTTTATTTTTGCATAGTTGCGTTTAGCATTGAGAGTCGGATTCGTTACCCCATCTTTCATTCGGTGCTCTTAAAATTGTCTCAAAAATAAGTAGCTTGCCTAAGTTTGTAAGGATTTTTTTCAATTTTCTTACAAGGTTTTTAACCCGGTCGGTGTGGAACTTTACCCGAACTAAGCCCCCAACCGTCAATGTTCCGACTCCCCCTGTACTACCGTTAAATATTTGGTCGGGAGGCGGTTTAACTACTAGACTCAACATCCGTTACTATCCTGTGCAATACTTCGAATTTAGCATCTGCTCACACCCACTATTTAGGTCATTTGATGAGAAGGGTACCCTTGTCATATCAGTATTCCTCCACCCGCCATATTCCGGTCCATACCATGGAAAGGTAAGTTTCTATGTCCGGTTTCGTAAGTTTGCCTGCAAACACCTACAGCACTAGCTCGAAAAATAGTCCTGTCGTTAATAACTAAAGGCTGATTTTTTAGCTATTATCTTTTTAAATAGTTGGTTTAAACAGCTGACGCACGTTTCGTGTTTTGTTTCACTGTCCAACATCTTCAGGCGAGTTCGGTGAACATTTTATTTCATGCTCGGGACCTGTCAATTGGCCACCCAGATCGTGCGATGTAACGCCTTTAGATTATTTTTTCTGGGGCTATGTTAAATAGACATATTCAGACAAGCCTGCTTCAATCAACGCTTTGGAAGACAACATTAAATCATTTATATGTGAGATACCGGCCGAAACATTGGAAACAGTATGCCAAAATTCGACTAAGCGGATGGACCATTTGAAGCGCAGTCACGGTCAAGATTTGCATAAAATAATCTTCAAACATTAAATTATATGGACTATACCATCGATTTAAATAAAAATTTCATGCATTTTTCTGAATTTTACGTGTGTTTTACGGCATCCCATTCCCGCTCTTCGTTTGAGGGTAGGAGAGTTGTGAGCATTGTAATGGCAATTGTAGGCAGAAATCCACGAGTCCGGTAAGCCAATTAGGATCTTACCGTGACCGTAGCCCATGTTCGACCACTTATTTAAGGTATTCAACCTTATTGCCGCACTGTTAGCGATTTATTTTGGCTGTAGATTTCATATAATGATCTCCATAGCATGGTTGACATTGCGCCGGCTATGAGAACAGATGCGAACCTTGAACCTTGCCAAACCTTTTACTGTTCACTCCCTTCTCCAGGGCATTCCACCATACAACAATACTATAGTAGAGAATTGGCTCTACAGCTGTATAGAGCGGTATTCTTCTAGGTTCAAACAGCCATTTTTTCTCCAATTAGCTCCCCGCAGGAGTACAACGCCGTCATTGCTTTGCGTACTCCTTCTGCAACTGTGAGCCGCCAATTTAGCTTCAAATCAGGTACAAGGCCTAAATACTTAGTTCTTTCTGTTACTCTCAAGGGTTTTCGCCTAAGAAGTATTTATTTAAAAGCAGGTGTTTTAGGTCTCCTGCTAAATAATATAGTATCAATTCCGTGCTTTCCGGACTTACGCTAGTCTTCTACTATTACACCAAAGTCATAGTTCGTTGAGAGATCTTTGTTGAAGATCACACAGTGTTGAAAGGTGATTACTCCTGAAGAGATAGATTAATGCTGTTGTGTGAAAACTCCTGAACCAGAGTTCGAATAAACAAAAAATTTTGAGTGGACCCAAAAAAAAATTTAAAAAATATTTAGCAGGTGAATATTTACATCGTGGACCCTAAAACTGTTAAGCCCAATTATTTGAAAAAGACAAACTAGCATGAAATTTTAAATTTTGCTGGTTACCCGGAACAAGCGCCGGATGACGCTCTAAGTGAACTGTTTTAAATTCTGTTTTCTTTTATTAGTTTGCCACATCTGTGATCAACATTCTTACCAAAATTTTATCGCCACTGCTTGAAAATTGTTAATCCTTAAAAGTGTTGGCTGCTGCTTACGAGTGGCATGAACGCTTCAGAAGAGAATTTGAGTCCATCGAGGATGAGGAACGAAGTGGTAAACCATCGACATCGAAAAAGGAAAGTTGATCGATAACCATCAGAGAGTTGGCAGAAGACTTGAACATTGCTTGGCGATCCATTCATTGTAGTTGATTATTTGGCCGTGTTGCTGCAAAGATGGCCCCAAAAATCCTGAATTTCATACAAAAAAGGGACAGCGTTGATATCGCCAAAGACATGATCTCTAAGGCTGACATAAACTATCACATATGTCACTATTTACTTACGTTGCGGTTTAAATGTTAAAAGCTTCCGAAAAAGCCAGATATAGAAATCATGAAGGCCTCCCGGCTGCAATCGTTAAGCTTTTCGGCCGTGTAAACCATTGTATTCAATTGGAAGGACACAAAAACAATCCCTTTGTTTGTCATGTCTTTAGAACGTTCTTTTTTTCTTTAGAGTTAAAGCTAAAACAATTGATAAATTATAGAAAACGTGTAACCACGGTAATTTACCGTTAGTGGAGTCCAAAGTAAAGCTGGACCAATCACTATCGATGATAGTAACTGTCGATAATCTGCTTATTGGATTACTCTGCTTAACGTCACCCAATAACACATATTCTCAGTACTTAATCTGAGTTAACTTAATTTCACTATTTCTCATTCTCTAATTCTAGCCTGTTTCATACGAAATGATTTATTTTGATCAAAATATCACTAGGTCTCCTTTTGCCTGCATGGTCTATATGAGCTCTCGCTTTTGTTTCTATAAGCCCAATAATATTTTTGTTGCAGTCGCATACAACAACTTGGCGGTGCCATAATAATTATGACAAGCATTGAATGTGCGGTTTTGAGTGGCAAACATAATGATTTTTATAACAAACCTACCGACATATACATAGGTATACATATACATATACACATGCATATACATATAGTACACTGTATTCCTATTTGGCAAACCATTTGTTTGGCAAAAACAGCAACAACAAGTTTACAATACACAAGATTTATGTGACGCCTAATTCAATTGCTTTTGGCAGTAATGTGATTGCTACAGCAAAGTCGTCATTGCAGTTGTTATAGCTGTTGGCAGCAGCCACTGTGGCACGCCTTTGTTGCGGTGGCGACCGCTGCTTTGTTTGCCCGTGGCTTTGGCAAATTTTCGACCGCCTGCAGTCGCAGAGAACGGCAACAAGTGTGCGTTTGCATTCACCATCGACTAATTGGTCACGACAACGACAAAAGTCAAACTGCTGTTGCTGCTGCTGCTGCTTAAGCTGAAGATCGGGAACTAAAAAATGCTTGCTGTGATTTTTTCAAGTCGCCAACAACAAATAAGCAACTGTAGTCACAGCCAGCATCGGCAGCGACTTGAAAAATAGCATAGCTGTTTGGCATTTTACAACAGCAACAACTGCACCCGCAGCATTAACAATTGTTATTGCAACATAAAACTTCATTTTACTCATTCATTGTTATTATTTTAAATGCTCATTTTGATATTCGTTTTTTTTCACAAATAAAAAAAATCAATTGCAGTATTTAATTTTTTTATTTTGACAATAAAATGCAATCGATTCTTTAATATGGTGATAATTATGCAAATTCGAGAATTATCACAGAATTATGGTTATATTTATTTTTATTAGCCCGCAAATGTGTAAATATATTTGCATAGTTACGTAAGTGTAGATGTATATTTGCGTATGTATGTGTGTTTTTACTATAACTAGCATATTTTTTATATGTGTTTCCGAATGGTCGTGGATCAAAAGCAATAAGCTTACGCGATTTTTAAGAACTTACTAAAAATGCATACATACATAAAAAACATTTTTAAATTTAAAAACATAAATTCATCGGAAATTGAAGTCATTTGAATTTTTTAGTTACTATTTTTAGATTTAACAGAAATTCGGGGAATAAATGTGAGTAGTTTTTTTTTTTAATTTTTCAGTAAGCTAAATATATATTGCACTATGTGTGGTGGGGCGTCTTTGACAAAGGTGTGAACCTTAGGTTATATATAGATATATATATAATTGGTGCGTACACCCTTTTTGGGTGTTTAGCCGAGCTCCTCCTCCTATTTGTGGTGTGCGTCTTGATGTTGTTTCACAAATGGAGGGAACTACAGTTCCAAGCCGACTCCGAACGGCAGATATACTTTTATGAGGAGCTTTTCATGGCAGAAATACACTCGGAGGTTTGCCATTGCCTCCCTGGGGGCGATCGCTATTAGAAAATACTTTATCTTCGTTTTCTTCTTTCACCGAGATTCGAAACTACGTTCTCTCTGAATTCCGAATGGTAACGGACCAAGCCATTCGGCTACGGTAGCCGTTAGGTTAGGTTAGGTTAAAATGGTTGCCCAAGAAATGAGCACACTTGGACGAAGATAACAAATGTATCCTTTATGATACCATGCCGAATGAAGTAAGGAGGAAGATTTACGGGGCGGAGAGAGGTGAGGGTGGGATGTTAGGGTTTAGTGTGTGTGGTCTATGAACGATGACTGTGTTGCGGCTGACATAGGTCAGGTCAGTCCATAAGTTCGTGCGTATTTTACACGATTTTTGCATACAAAAAATTATTCGCGGAATATAACGGAACTATTTATATTTGCTTTGATATATTGTGGATTCAACAAGTGATTTTACTCACGGATAGAAGCACGTCTTCTTAAAAAATAAAATGGAATCTTCGAACGCGTATAAGAGGTAATATATATTTTGTATTTTTTTATAATAGTGGTAAAAATGCAACAAATGCTGCTGCAGAAATAAACACAGTTCACGGAGAGGATACCGTGAGTGTAAGGACTGCGCAAAAGTGGTTTTCAAAATGCCGAAGTGGTAACGGAGGATGCCCCGCGCGCTGGTCGTCTTGAAGCCTTTAATTTCGATGCCTTGCTCGAACTCGTGGAAGCTGAGCCAAATTTGACAGTCGATGTGATAGCTCAGAGGCTAAATTCATCGCATGGAATAGTTCCCAGGCACCTGGTTCAGTTGGGAAAGGTTTCAAAGCTGGGAAAATGGGTTCCGCATACACTTTCCGTCGCCAACCTTCAGCAGAGAGTGAATGTGTGTTCTCAGCTGCTGCAACGGCTTGAAAATGAAAGTGTTTTGAACCGTATCATTACTGGTGATGAAAAATGGGTCCTTTACAATAATCCTGTTCGCAAACACCAATGTTTAGATAAAGAGGAAACATCAGAACCGACCCTAGAGATGAGCTTCACCCCAAGAAGATTCTCCTGTCTATTTGGTGGGATATGGCCGGTATTGTTTATTATGAACTTCTGGAACCAAACCAGACGATAACTGCTGATTATTATTCCCATCAGCTATCAAACCTGAATGGGCACTTAACAAAAATCGAACGTCTTTAGTGAATAGACGCAAAGCTTTGTTTCACCACGACAACGCAAGACCTCATACCGCAAGGCAAACATTAGGCAAGCTGAACGAGCTCGGATGGGAGCTAATGCCGCATCCACCAAACTCTCCGGATACTGCACTTTGTGATTATCACCTTTTCCGAGGACTTCAATCCCATATGAGTAGCAAGAACTACTCCTCAAAAGAAGCTATAAAAAGGGATATTGAAGCGTATTTTGGCTCCAAGGACAACAAATTATTTGAGCAGGGAATTAAAAATTTGCCTAAACGTTGAGAAGACATTGTAAATAATGAAGGAAAATATATTATTGATTAATAAATACTTCAAACATGTTTTTTATTAATTTTAAAACCACCTTTATAAAACGCACGAACTGGAAAGAAAAATCTTATGGTCATGCAAGTCTATTATTGCGACAAACTCAGTTAACCTCGAAAAGGACTGACTACATCGACCCGACGGTAACATTTAATAGGAAATTTTACCACTTTCTTTCCATCTAAAGAGGAATGATATAAGAAATTCTCACTAAACAACTTCGACACTACTCTATATAGATGGAAGTAAAATGGATTGTGGTATTGGAGCTGGTATAGTCGTGTGCTTAGAATTGAAACTTCTGTGCGTCTCCCTAATATCAGCAGTGTCTTCCAGGCGGAAGTAGTGGCAAACGGGGAAGATTGTACGCTACTAATCACAGAATTTTTTTATAATATAATACTCGTATATCCAATCGTCAACATTCATAAACATGAAACGACGGAGCGTCTGAAGACTAACGGCAGTCATAACTGGCGTTTGGTTTGTCGGAGAAGAAGCCGCCAAAATGGGCATCCCTCACAACACATACTGTTACAGTTGCAAACAACCGGAGAAAAAGGAAACAATCTTCATTTTCCTCTGTGAATGCCCTGCCCTATAGAAGGACAGAATGTTAACCCTGGGCAAACCGCTGTTCGAGAGTCTCGAGCAACTGACTGGCTTATACGTCAAGAACCTAATAAGGTTTTTAAACCACACAAGCTGTAAATAACTGTTAGACTAGTTGGTAACGAGGATGTGGCAAGAAAATGGTGCGGAAGTGCTAGTTGGATTCTGGATGAATTAGCACTTTAACCAACTAACCAACCAGCACTGAGGCAATGAGATTGAATACTTTAAGAAAATATTAAAAAAATATGTACTAGCTAGGCTCACGGCGGGATCCTAACCGCTATTTCTAAGCTTTTCGGAATGTTGGACTGGACACTTCCGGCTGTAATTACCACTGCAAGATTCGCGACGCTTCTACTGTCAAGGCGAGACTGGAAGATAGTTCAAAACTCCAAAACGAGGTGGACGGATTACGTTTTGAGTTCTTCTTGAAAAGTAGCTGACTATAAGCTTGACCGAGCTATCAGATGTGCTTTAGTGAGTCATAATTTACGGAATCAAATGATAAGAAAATCACAAGACAAATCTAAAAAACTATGTGTTATTGTAATTTTTCCAGTTAAAGAATTTATTTACAAATTGGAATATCAGTACGGTGTACGGGAATTAGAACACGCAGTATCAATACTTTCTTATTTGCATAATAAAATTAATGTACTCGAAATGTGATTATGTAAATTAAGATATAATAGAGAGTCGATCCTTTGATTTTTAGAAGACAATTTACTTCGTTGCTTCCCCTTTCTTCCTTTAGCAGATTTTTATAGCAATTCTTTCCTCGATGAAATTTTTTACTTTACCTTGATATTGTGAGAGTATTAGAAGGGTTTTGCCCAAAATACGCTCTTATTAAGATGTGGTCACTGTCGCAGTTTGGGAATCGTGGACATCATATGTTCATTATATTGAGTTTTCTTCGGTTACGTATGAGGACTTAATCAATTTGATCCTTTGTGGTGCTTGCGAAATTACATAGTCGTAGCCCATTTTCAGATGTTATCTCAGGAAATAAGTGTTTACTGGCTTTATTGTTTACAAAAGATTCCGAGCCTACTTTAGACATTCAAGTGATACCAACTTATTTAAAAGAAATTCGCCTTTTTGTCGTTGAAAAAATAAAATAAAAGAAAGCCAAGCATATCAGGTAATAAGTTTTCCGAAAAATTTTCATAATTTTTATCATAAAAAAAAATTAAACACAAATCACCTGCTTCTTCTATTAATATTGCAACACTCGGGATAGTTGTAAGGCTGCAATTATTGAAACAATTTTGAAACACTTAATTTAACTCTCCTAAACTCTATCCGACTCTACTGCTCTATAAGCTTCACCAGGAGGGCGACGTTTGGCAGACGTCATCCCAATTAGTTAACTAGTAAGAAAATAAAGAAAAAGAAATACGTTGACCTGTGTTCTGCAAGGTGTAGTCCGCATTTTGCTGATATCTTATCAATCAGTGGTATGAGAGATACCGTATACATACATATGGGCACTTTCACGGTAACGGGCGCGACATTTGTACGCTTTTAAGTGCGTCCAAAACAATGAAGGCAAAGTAAAAGTTTATATATATTGATATTGTTTTAAAGGGCTGACGGAGTGCTAGATTTTAGTATATACGGGAAAGATCTTTTACAAATAAGTACGTGGTTATAAGCAATTATAAAGTGATACGGACGCGACAAAAAATAGAAGTTTTTTTGAGGTGCATTCAGAAATATACAAAATTCAGCAAATTAAGGATTTTTATATATATACAATATATATGTTAATAAATGCGAACAGTTGACTGTTATTCGTAGGTTTATGAAATATGATAATTTTCTCTTCGTTTTTTTTAATTGAGTATAGAAGAAATACGGACGCGACATAGCGGACGCGACAAAATTTTCCATGAGCTAGGAAATAAAATGTTTTTCTTTATAACACTTCAATTTTATTGAAAATAAAAACTTAAGTAATATTAGAGATATACAAAATTTTAACTCCATCAATGTTGTTCTTAGCACATTCATAGAAGCATAAGGCATCACCGAGAATGATATTTCTTGCTTTAATGATTTGCCAGACTTTTCGTTTAACTACGGCACCTATTCCGTCTACAGCACCTTTGCCATGTGAAGTGACGAAAAAATTCCACTCTAAGATTCCGCAATGAAATTCAGCTGCTAGTCTTGGAATACTAGAAAGAATAAATTTATTTTTGAATTGGGAAGTGCTTCCATCAGAGAAAATATAAATGCTGGTAACTCCTTTGTACTGGTTTTGTAAGATATGGATAATTTTGGAAATAAAGCAGTAAACGTCGAATTTACTATGAGTCAATCTATCACTGATAACAGCATAGGACTTGGTTTCACCAAGAACCCAAGCTACGCACGTAAACACTGTTACTTGGTTATAACTAAAGTGGGCGTCTTGAATTTCGTTTTGGCATGTCAAGCGATAATTTTCAGCAAAATCAACTTGAATAACAATTTCATTAGCTGCTAAATTTTTCTTTTTAATTTCAAAGCAATTTTGTTGGTGACGTTTAATAAAACAATGCATTTTAAAAGCTGGTAGCTGCATCTCTACATCATGAATTAAGTCGCTTAAAGGACCTATAGTGTAGTTTAAAGTTATGCGATCGTCTACTTTTCTCCACTGTTTCCATTTGATTTGCGTATCAAATTGATTAATAAACTGTATTGGAACTAGATCGTCTTTAATATCGCGTACACAGCTGTCACAAGTATTAGCCATGCACTTTTCATTCATAACGTCGCAGCAAACTATTGTAAGAAATAAATCAGCTTTGGCAGGAATCTGCGGTATAATCTTTGCACAGCCTTCTAGTAAGAAAATAAAATTTGCATGGTACTTACAGATACACATATTGTGTCGTAAATTATTGATTAACTGAATGTAAGTCGGCTTAGAACGAATAAAAATAGTTTTGCAGACTTTTTCCTCGGTATATTCGGCTTTGAAGAGTTGATATGCTTCTGCTAAGGTCATAAGCATAAAACGTTTTGAGACTACTTTCCCATTAATTAGCATTGTATCCTTTCTCCCAGGAGCTTGAACGCTGATTCCATCTAGCAAAAAGAATTTTTCAATTAATTTTTCACGCATCAGGCTTTTTGATGACTTGGTAGTATTTTCATCCATCGTTTCTGTTGGCCTAAGATATTTATTGCATAAAGATTTGAGGATAGCTATTTTTCTATTCAGGTTTTTAGGTAACGCACGCTCAACTTTTTTTATTGCTTTTCCCATCGTTTGCTTACAGCTGTAAATATCGCAATTCAAACTATCAATATTATTTACGCTCTTTTTTTGACGCAAAACTTGCTGCCTAACACGGTCCTTTTCTTTTTTCTTTTCTAATAAATTGCTATCACTTTTCATTTTTTGCGATAATTTTTTTCGATACTCTTGCTTTCGTTTAGCTTCTTTCTTCTTGTATTCCTGCCATTTCTCGACGTCTTCTTTCATTTTCTCTCTGTATTTCGTTGTTATTGCTTTTCTTGTTTCTTTTGCCGTTTTTGCCATCTATAAAATTTTAATCTTGTGCAATTTCTACGACTTTATTTAAAATTTAAGGTTCGCGGTAACGGACGCGACAAATTTCAAACACCAATAAATTTTATTAATCGTTTTTATCGAGAGTCAATGGCTACTTTTCTTAAGTGAAATAAGTTATTTGCTTAAAGTCTGAAAGCATTTTATACTTCAACACTTTTTGCACTAATGAGAACAATAAATGCTATTTTTCGGTAACGGACGCGACATACGAATATAAGCAGAAGTAATCAAAAAAACTACCGTTAATCGATCTCCACTAAGTCTCTCTGCTTGTTAAACATTACGTTACTATCAGTAGAAGATTTTTAAATTATAAAAACATGTATTGCTTTGAATAAGGGAATATTACAAGGAAAAAAGTTGGTATATTTGGTCAAAAGAGTTAGATTTTTGTAAATTTTGTATATTCGTTGTATATTTCGGCTCAAAATTAAAAGAAAAGAAAAATTCTTTTATATTTATAAAGTAAACACATTTGAGATTTATTATTCATCAACAAAAAGTTTTCAGGAACAGTTTGAGTTTTGCACTCGTGGTTGACCTTTTTGTGAAAATGCCCATATGTGTGTATCTCACAGACTATAGATTTCGACAATTTTTCTAGTATACTTTGCTTGTATGTTAGCTCACAAATTGGGATAAATATCTTGGAAAAGTTCAGATCAGATTTTAAGAGGACGATTCTCTAGCGCATGAGGTAATTACGAAGATTTCCCTTCCGGGACTTTTTAACTACGTGTCAGACCACCAAAAAAAAAGTATGATATATATAATAAATAAATAAAATTTATGAAACGCATTTCTATATTACTTGTTTCCTTGTTATACTTCTTGGATTTATCATAATGGTGTTGAGTTATATATATATATAAATTCCACGACAAAAGAAAAATTGTCCTTTTGCATCTTCGTTTAAACAAGGTGACGTAAAATTACCAACCCTATCGGAAAATGTATAATTTTTGCAATTGTATTCGACACTTGCGAGGTTTCTATCACCCAAAATAATGAGTTTTATTAGTAAAAATTGGATGATTCACTTTGCACCCCCTTGTAGAATTTTTGTTGATGTCATTAGCGTGATGTGCCAAGTATTAGGTTGGGGAATAACACGATCGTGTTTATAAATTAATAAAATAGCAATTATTAAATTCTCAAATGAATGATGAACATACAATTACAAAATTTACGAGTTCGCATACGCAAAATTCTTCTGACTTGTGAAAATGGTAGGTTCATTGCCAATTGCACTGAATAGCAATTATACCTCGCCATATCACACAAACTTGCAATCTATGGACAATTATTCATAGCACCAAATATTTCAAATAATAATTAAGGTCAATCACGACTGTTTCTAGAAAAGGGTCCATACCTTTAAAGCAAAGTACATACGAATATTCTTACATAGATACATACAGGGGGTGAAGAAAATTTTTTCCCATCTTAAAATATTCAAGTTATCTGCACTTGTATAACTAAAACTATCGGTTCTTATTGAATTTGTAGAATTTTTCAAAATTATTTCATTGATTTACATAGTTACCAGTATAATCAAATTATTGGATCGGGAAATAAGTTCATAGCGTTTTTATATTTTCTTTTATTTTACAACGATTCGTTTGCTGTTTAGCAAAGACTAAGTATTCATTCGATAGAACTCTTTCTATTCTACGAAACTATGATAATTGTATTTTTGAGTTATTTAGATTAGATTTTATTAGTTTTGAGGCATAGAAATGGAAAACTCTGGAGGCAAAAATCAACATTTTCGACAACGTCCCACAGTGGAAGGCCTTCTGAATTCGATGAAGAACGTCTCACATCACTTTTGAAGGAGGACGGTCGCCAAATCAGTCGTGAATTGGCAGAAAAAATGAACTGCGATCATAAAACGATACTCAATCACCTTCATTCAACGAGATTTACCGAAAAATTGAGAGCCTGGATGCCTTACGAGCGCAACGAAAAACACGAAGAAAGTCGCCTTTAAATTGTTTCTCAGCACCTCGCCCGCCATCGAGCAACACGCGGTCATAAACAGCGCTTTTTGTACCGAATCGTCAGAAGATGAGAAGTGATACCTATACATCAATATGAAGCAAAGAAAGGAGTGGGTGGGTCGAGAGCATACATTAAAGCCGAGAGTCAAGCCGGATCTTCATCCAAAGAAGACCAATGGTATGCGTTTGGTGGGACTGAGACGAAAATGGTGGTGCACTGGAATATGCATCAAAAGAATGCCACGCTCAACAAGGAGCTCTACATTGCCCAGCTACATCACGTGAATGAGAGTATTCTATTGAAAAGACCTGATCGACATGGCCAAACCATACTCCTTCACGGCAACGCCAGACCCCATTTTGCACAAGTCATCAAAGTCGCTCTCCAAGAGCTCGAATGGGAGGTACTTCAGCATCCGCCGAGTTCTCCGGCCCTTGCATCGACCGATTATCATCTTTTCCGGTCCCTGTCAAATCTTGTAAAAGGCTCAACTAGCCCAACAACTTCTTTGATACTAGACTAGACGATTTTTGGCGGAACTGCATCAACAAATTGGTCAAGAGGTGGGAAGAAGTTGTAAACTGCAACGGTGAATATGTAATTGATTAACTTATTGATATAATTATTGTTTTTTGTTTAAATAAAAGTCTTCGGTAAAAACGCTACGAACTTATTCCCCAACCTAATATAAAAAAATACTTCTGTCGGCGGAGTTGTTCCAAACGCATTAGTCATTAATCAGTCAAAAAGATACCATAAGAGTGATTTGTTGATCAAAATATCAAATCGTACTTAGGTATATTACAGCGAACGCGAAAATGCGAAGAAAACAGACATCGTTTGGGGTTGCTCAGTCGATCTATTATAATTCTACAATAGGAAAAAAGTGTGCAACAAGTATCATAATTATTTTATTTAACCTGGTAAAGTATGTATAATATAATAAATCGTGCAAAAAATTCAAATATGGTCAAGCCAAAATCTGCAAGTGGAAGACCACGCAAAATATCTGATCGCGCCGCATATATTTTGATGAGAAAAGTAGTCGCAAGCCCCCCTCGTATTTCGAAAAGAAATCCTACTAGTGAGCTTAGAGATAATTTTGGGGTCGAAGTATCTCATGAAACTGTCCGCCAAGTTTTGCAAAAGCCCATTATACTTCACGAGTTGCTCAAAAGAAGTCTTTGTTCTCTGGACAGCATCTGGAAAAACGGTTATCTTTGCTGGAATCTACCTAACTCAACCAGATAGCTACTGAGAAGATGTGATATTCTGCGATGATATTCAGCTAACTCACGCAACTTCACAATTCGATCATTCAAACCCTTTTTTTTAATTTTTTTGTTTTCTGGTGTCACCGCCTCATTTGGACGTCCACTGCGGTGTGCATCATCGGTGTCTTTACGACCACGTTTGAAGTCAGCAAACAATCCTTCTGTTGTTGTTTCTGACGTAGCTGAGTCCACATAACGTAGCTGAGTCCACATGATTGCTTTGCTTGAACGGTATTTTTTCCATCAAGAAGTAGTGAAAAATTAAAACATGAAGTTCTTTTTGATCCATTGTTTTGAAAATAACAAAGGTATCGTCGCTCTTAGCAAAATAACTCACGAACTGATAAATAGAATATCACGCAATTTTAGCAACTGTCTTTTTAAGGTTAGTACTAACTGAAAAAGACGCGAATGCAATAAAACTGGTGTCATCTATGTGTTAGGCTCGGGACTTTTCAGTCCATTTGTTAGAGCAAGGGAATGAGTTATTTGGGATTTATAGAAGATAAGTTGGATGCCCGAAAATATTTGAGTATTATGCAGTGTCATTTGACAGATGGTGCAAAAAAATTTGACTTCATTGTTGACAACGAACTTCAGTTGTAATTCTATCAGTACAATTATGCGAAAGTTAAAGCTGATATGGCCAGAATTTTTTTATTGCAGTAAAATATTGGATACACCAGCCCAAAATGCGGATGTGTATCCAATATAAAATTTGTGGGCATAAAGAATAAAGCTCCCAAAGACACTCAAAAGGTCGAGCAAAACTCAACACCGTTATTTTAGGGAATGTCATAAGATATACCAAGGCTGTAATGTTAAAAAATTGAGAAATTTTTGGGAGAAGCAAATTGCAAGTTGTCATAGATGGTCGGGGTCGACATACAAAGTACTGATTCGCGTTTCATTAAAAAAAAATAACTTAAGGCTATTAACTGAAAATGTAAAAATGCTTTTCTGCCAGCTGCGTTTGAAGTGCACATTGTTCTTGCTTTTTAATTGTTTTTTTTAGTAATATTTTTAAACAGAATAACTTTAATTCCTACTATTGGCTTATGAAAAATCTACATATTCTCTTAAGCAATTTGTCTGAATTTCGCTGAATTAGTAGATGTCAAAAGGCTTCCTTGACAAACTGTATGCTCCAGAATCTTTCGTACCTAAATTCTAATGCCATGACTCAACATGAACATATGGCAATTTTCAGCAAAATGTAAACAAACAAACAAAATATTGCACATACTCTTGTACGTATGTATGTATGTATGTAAGTACTTAACATTCACTTTCTGCATGATTCGTGCTGTGACACCAGAGCTAAAGCACCATCATTGCATGGTTGCCATAAATTAATCCTCGACAGTTGGTTGTTTCTATGGCAAGGCGAGTGATTTGTAGTTGTTTTAGTTGCAATTGTTGCATTGCTACTGGTGTAGCATGATTGGATGCTAGTGATTTGTGCGATACAACTGCGATGGAAAACGCAAACGGCCAGCAATTAATTGAAAATTCAATAGGAAATTAACATACAACAGAATTGCTGCAAGAAGGCTCGTACGTGCACATGGACAGTAGGACTATGTGCATAAATATACGTACGTACATACTTATGCATGTGTGGGCATAGAGTGCATGTATGCATGCTTTTCCGAAAGTATTTGAAGGTATGTGCATACATATACGCATGCATGGATGCAAATGTGAAGTACTTGCAACATATTAGACACACATTGTTGCAACAAAAAGGCAACAAAATTTCGGTGGCATGCAACAATAATTCTGCCTGAATACAAATGTGTATGTGGGCATGTATTTGTATTAAAAATTTGCGGGTGCAGTTTGCACACAAATTTGCATTCATACATACATACATACCTAGTATATGTTAGGATGTGGTGCATGTACAGGCTCTGGTCATTGAATTATGAGAGCAAAATAGAGAGTAAAATAGAGATCTTCAAGCAGCCGTGCAACGATGCGGATATAAGCCCATGGGCTACCGCATACAAAATAGTCTTAAAGAATCTGGTGTGGCAACGAGCCCCATCAGTCGAATACCCAATCATACGCAACCGAGCGGCACTACCACTATTTCCCTAGAGACGGAGGGTCGAGAGAGTAGAAGCTGCGGGATTCGTAAGCACCCAGCAAATCCCAGTCGTATCTGCATCAGAGATAATGGAAGCGTGCAAAAAATCGGCGATCGAAAAGCACCAGGCCTGGATGGCATAACAATTGTAGCCCGTAAGGCAGCTATCCGCCTGCGTCCAGAAATATTTGTTGCTCTACTGCAAAAATGCTTCAATGAAGGTGTTTGTCGAAATCTAAAGGTAAAGGAGCAGTCGATGATCCGTCCTCATAGGGGCGGTTTGCCTACTGGATACAGAGGTGGTTATGATAACAAGTCGCAAACAAATTGAGGATATGAGATGCAGAGTGGGAGAGCAAACTATACGTTCTCAATCCGCACTGAAATACCAAGGAATTATGATCGACCGCCGACTTAAATTTTAAGGCCCATATTGACTACGCGGTAGAGAAAACGGCGAGCATCCGTGGCCAATGTCAACTATGCGAAAATTACTGGCGAAAGTAGCTACTTCAGTACTTCTGCATGCAACCCCAGTCAGAGCAAATGGGACGAAACCGAAGGGAAACAATCGAAGGTTACTGTCTGTATATAGGTTAATGTTGCGGACAGAACCATATACACTGAAGAGCAAAACTGTAACAAAATGTAATACTTTCTATTTCAACACATTTTTTTTTAGACATGTTTTAACAAATCAAATATTTTTTTTTGCATAACTTTATTGGCATGTATGTACTCTCTCTCTCAAACCGATTTGGTGTCAATGCAACAACAACAACACTAGTAGCAAGCAATAATGCAAATAAAGACAAATGTTACAGTTTTGCACTCAACCCATTTTTTATTTTTTACAATAAATAAAACAAATATTAATAAGATGTCCAATATCCTTTGGATTTTTTCAGCTCGTGGATACGATTGGGCATACTTCGTGTATACCTCAAGACAAAGTCAGTCGGAATAGCATCCCATACATCGCGTGTTCGCTCCCACAGCTCATTAACTCCATTGGGCGGACTTGAATATTCGGCAAGCTTCGATTTTACATGACTCCATAAATTTTCGATTGGGTTCATGTCCGGTGATTGTGGAGGCCACTTCAAGTTACGAAATTTTTGGCGTTGCATCCAATTTCGTACAACATGTGCGGTGTGCTTAGGGTCATTGTCTTGCTGAAAAATTACTTTTTCAGCAGCAAGACCCATACTTTCCACTACACCCGGCAGATTTTGTTGCAATATGGCCAGGTATTCCTCTTTCCGCATTATACCGTCTATTCGTACTAAAGGACCCACACCATTTTTGGAAATGCAGCCCCACACCATAATGGAGCCACCACCATGTTTTACTGTCTGCTTGATGTGATGTGGCTGGACTGCATTTGGGTCTTTAACCCAATACCAGGCCCGACCATCTGACTGAAATCGATTGATTTTGGATTCATCAGACCAAATAACCTGCAATCGTTTTGAAATTTTATGAAAAAAGGTCTTTTATAATCCACTTATAAAGACGTACCTGATCCCAATCTTCAACTGTCCAGCTTTGGTGAGCCGCAACAAAATCCCGCCTCAACCGCACATGTCTTTTTGTCAGCATTGGCTTGGTTTTCTTCTCCGCTGCCTTTAGCCCCAGTTTTGACAGGCTGCGCCTGGCTGTCCACTGACTGGCATCAATATCCAGCATCTTTAGTGCTTCTTTGGGAGTGACCGCCTTGCTGCTTGTTACCAAATTTGCCAGATGGCGGGCATCGCGGTCGCTTATCTTCCTTGGCCGGCCTCCTTTGTTACTGGGATCAGCGTCTGGTACATTTTTCCGCAGCCTTTGCACAGCCATGTGGCTCACTTCGAATTTTTTAGCTATTTTTCTTATAGACTCGCCCTTCTTCAGCAAATCAATTATTTGGCGTTGTACTTCCCGATTTAACATTTTGTCTTATTCACGGTCACGTTTATAATAATTAAAAATCCACCAAATATATAATTACGAGAAAAATAACGGAAAATTTGAAAATTAAGAGTGAGTGCAAAACTGTAACATTTGTCTTTATTTGCATTATTGCTTGCTACTAGTGTTGTTGTTGTTGCATTGACACCAAACCGGTTTGAGAGAGAGAGTACATACATGCCAATAAAGTTATGCAAAAAAAAATATTTGATTTGTTAAAACATGTCTAAAAAAAAATGTGTTGAAATAGAAAGTATTACATTTTGTTACAGTTTTGCTCTTCAGTGTATGTATGTTAGGATGATGCTGCGTTTGTCATACCTAGCATGATACCAGCGGATGTACTCGCGAGCGAGATTAAACGAGTTTACGACAGATGCGTCGCTGATGTCGAAATAAATAAAAAAGCGGTGAGAGAAGAGTTATTTCACTAACAAGGTGGCAAGATCGATGGAACACCTTCAGTTAAGGGCGTTTTCTGATCCCATCCCCTTCTTACACATCACGTTTGCTATTGATCAACTTGAAGTCTTTCTAAAGTAGAAGATCGACTCATGCTCTCTCGTTTATTTTCAATGCCATTAAAGGTGACATTGATTGCCTGCCCACATCTGCTTCAAAGTATTTATTTTTTACACCTCCTGGAATTTTTCGTAACGCTTTTCCTTTCTGTTTAAATAAGTTCCATACGAATGGAATGCTCATAGTGCGCCTATCATCGTGATTTTAATGAGATCTCCAATAGTAACTTCCTGGATTTCTCAGATTCTAAGAAAGAATTTGATGTGCTATTGAACTCTTTCTCTCAATTTAGTAAGATTGTATGAAGTATATAATTTAAATAGCGAGATTGAGACATCTGCGGGCATTAGTATGACGAGTGTAGTAAAAAAGGTGTGTTCGCGTTTGATTCACCATAATTAAAAAAAAAAATACCTTATAAATGCGGACAAGTGTTTTGAAAATTAGTTCAAATAAGCAAAGTATAAAAAGTATATTGATCATCATTGAGAATATTTTGAAAAACAAAAAAAATATGCTTTCTCAAACACCGAAGTTCATTCGTGTTCAGAAATATAAATTGCAGCCCTCGCTCAAAGTGACGAATTAGTAGATATACAAGAAAGTAACATTTACTTTGCGGAGAAAAAAATGTGCTCTGCCAATGGCTGTGATAAGTGAGTGTCAAATAAGTTTTTTTCATAAATAAAAGTACTCTTATTAGTTGACAATTGTGAGTGAATATCTTTCGCTTAGATAGAGTGTAGGCACCGAGAATACCTGGAGTAATACCTGAACAAAAATTAATAATTTCAATGAAACCGTTTCTTTTACAAGGTAGTTTCGTATTGAAAATGGGCGAAATCGGTCAATAACGACAACCAGCATATCACATAACGGTAATTTTCAAAAAAAAATATAAATAAAGCAAAATTACTCACATTTGGTGCAAATGATAGACCTAAAAACGAATATACGGCGCAAGTAAAATTTTGAAGAAAGGGCGGTGTCAGGTCCACTTTTTGATAAAGCATGCATCTTAAACCGCCGGCCGCCGAAGTCGAATGGGTTGGTGCGTGACTACCATTCGGAATTCACATAGAGAACGTAGGCTCGAGTCCCGTTGAAACACCAAAATTAAGAAAAAGTTTTTTCTAATAGCGGACGCCCTTCGGCAGGCAATGGCAAGCCTCCGAGTGTATTTCTGTCATGAAAAGTTCCTCATAAAAATATCTACCGTTCGTAGTCAGCTTGAAACAGTAGGCCCCTCCATTTAAGGCACAACATCAGGACGCACACCACAAATAGGAGGAGGAGCTCGGCCAAACACCTAACAGAAGTTTACACGCCAATAATTTATTTTAAGGATTATTTCGCAGCCTCTGTTGCCGCACATGCAAATATATAAAAATAAGTTTTTGTTTCTAATGCAATGAATTAGGTATCTATCAACTGTTAAAATTCAAGTTTTTCAACTTTTAGCATCGCACATAGGAGTATTTGTATGGAAAAGCCGGTCATAACTCGAAAAAAAAGATGTCTAATCTCATCACAGAATCTATCTTCTTGACTAACTGGTTTATCAAATAACAGACAGACGCCAAAATTTCCACAGCGTTTGGTGCCTGAGCATTGTTCATTGGAACCTAGTCACTGTTTTAACCATACTCGTACATCTTTGTTCTCATCAATCTTATATTTCCATAATGTGTAGTGGTGAACTGTGCTTTTGTTTTGTGAAGTGAACGCAAAAATCTTTTTTGGCATGGAAGGGCAAGTAGTGTATCTATTTTGTGATAACAATATATTTTTTTAGTTACATGACAAGATTGCACTCCATGTGAGGATTTTTAAGTCCTAGTAATAAGTATTTCTTTCATACTAAAATTTAGCAAACGGTAAATTCCACCTAAAACGGCCCTATGCAGAAAAAAATTAATTTAGTTGTTCTTAGTTAAATTCAGTCAAATAATGTCTACCAGAGAATAATATATATGGGAAAATCAAAAACTATATTTTTGCCTTAAGTTTAATAAGTTTGGCAACACTGTGAACTTCGCCTATACTGAAAAGTGAGTTTACATTCTTTTTACGATGTGTCTTTATTTTACATTTTCTTGTTCTTCCTTTATGACTATTGAGAAAACCCCGTTATATTTGAATATAATATGCTATTGCTTCCATTCTTTCAAAGTTTCGACATGGTACATTGTAAAATAAAATTTTTATCGATTTTTTAAAACTTTAAAATTTTCGGTCACACCCGTCCCACTAAAAATTGAAAAGTTCAAGTAAATTAGTACTGTACATCACTTGATACTTTGCAATAATAACAAAGTATGCGTAGTAAATAGTTTGGTGACATTTTACTAATTTTTTATTCGCGTTTTGGCAATTCAGTAATATAAAATACTTGGTCACACCCGTCACATAAACGCGAAGTGCTTGTTTTTTTAATGGATTCGAAAACCAGAAAGCGAGAACAAAGGAAAAAACTTAAAAACAATAAAGAAAAATATGAACTGCATTTGGCTTTAGAGAGAACAAGAGATAAAAAAAGAAGAGATGCCAAAAAAATTACAATGTTTCCAAGACAGGAAAGCGATACCCAACCAAAACGAAGTGGTTCTGCAAGTAGATTTCGCTGAAAACTTTTCAATATTTTTCCAAGACGAAATACAAACTGCACATTGGAAGCATCCACAATTGACTATTTTTACAGCATGCGCCTGGGTTAGATATCAAGACGGTATTTCCACACAATCCTACGCTATTATCAGTGATGATTTAACTCATAACGAACACAGTGTTTGGGCATTCTTAAAAATGATTACAAGTGACCATAAGGAAAAAGTTGATTTGAAAGTTGTACACATTTTTTCAGATGGTTGTGCATCTCAATTTAAAAATAGGTACAACATTTTCAACATATGTCATGCTCCTAAGGATTTTGGGTTAGAAGTGACATGGAATTTTTTCGCTACAGGCCATGGTAAAGGCGCAGTAGATGGTATAGGGGCAACAGTAAAAAGAGCATTATGGACAGCCATTAAAGCTAGAGAATGTATTATGAAAACACCGCTGGACTGCTTCAAATATCTTGTTGCAAAACACAAATTGAATAAGATCAATGTTTTTTACGCATCAAAAGACGACATCGATCAGAATAGTTCTTTCTTAAACGAAAGATGGGAAAGCGTTAAAATGGTAAAGAACCTTCAAAAAATGAATGCCTTTAAAAGAGCAGATGCGGTCTATGTATATGCTTCCTATTCATATTTATCAGAATTTAAACAAATTTCCTTTAAAAATACAGGTCTAGAGTATTGTGATGTCAATGATAGCGAATAAAAAAATGAAATGTTATTTCATGTGTTTTTATTCATAATTGGATTCAATAAAAAGTTTTAGTTCAGCAAAATTTTTGAATTTTCATACTAGGTCACACCCGTCACATAGAGTGGTCACACCCGTCCCTTTTTTTAAGCTTTTTTTTTAAAGAAAAATTTGATTGTTTTAGAAAAGTAAGTATGACATACAACCAAAAAGACTTCAAACAATGTGCTCCACCAACATTTCTATACGCATTCTTTGGGAAATTTTACAAAAACTTCAATGAAAGTAAATTTTTGTTGAAAGCTTAAATATGTAAGGTCACACCCGTCACAGTCTTCAAATGGCAGCTATGGTCGGAAATGATGCATTTTCAATATGTACTTGGTATCAAACAACTTTAATATTCACATGGCAGGGATTAGTGTCCTTTAATTTAAGTAACAGTTTTAAATTCTAAAATTATAACGAAAAATGTCAGTAACACGGTCATACCTGTCACAATGGAAATGACCAAACAATAATGTTTAAATAGGTGTCAGACCTTTTCAAGTAAAATTGTTAGTGTGATCATAATATTTGGACCCTTGTCAAATATAAACGGTAATAAAATTGTCCCCCGCATGTCCACAGTTCTAAAAGTAAAAACAGGTTTGTTTCTTGGCAAAAATCACTTGTTCTTACTTTTATGGCAATTTTTTTTTTTATGTCGCCTATAAAGACAGAAAGAATGTCTTTGCCCAAGTTCCACAGCTGACTGAATATAAATGCTCAAAACATAACCTAAAAACGTTGTTATGTTGAAACGGGGCAAAATTTGCTTACATTTAGTAACTTTTGGAAAAATTGTATTAAACTATCAATTAAACAAGAAATTTAATAAAAAAACGAACTTCATTTTAAAATTAAGTTTTAAAAATCACTTTTCTCGTTTTCTCGATAATGTCATTAGGTTAGGTTTTTGTCGGTTGGCAGACCTGATTTTCATTGAAATATAAATGAAGACATTTATTCTTAAAATACATTATCAAAGCGTCTACTTTATTAAAATAAGACAATTTGAAGACATGTGTTTTTGCAATGTGGATAAACATTTTTATTGAATTTTCACTTTTTGTGAAGACCCAGAAACCTCTTCTCGGATCACTGGAATTCATCAAGAGCTTATAGAGCGATTAAAAGTTATTTTAGAAGTTATTTCAAGCGGCTACGATGTAGATCCTGTTAAGTTTGATAGATATGCACATATTACAGCAAAACCTTACACAGACTTGTTTGACTGGCACCCAATGCCTCTTACACTCCATAAGGTATTAATACACGGTGCCATGGCGATCACTCATGCCATTTTACCAATTGGACAGCTATCAGAAGAGGCAGCTGAGGCCAAAAATAAACACTTCCGAAAATACCGCCTGGATTTTTCCCGAAAATTTTCTAGAGTAGACTGCAACAGAGATATTCTGTACAGGTTGTTATTAACATCTGACCCATTCTTGAGCTGCAGTAGCAAAAAGAAAAATAAAAGAAAAGAAAAGCCGTTTTCTGCAGAGGCAAAGAAACTCCTTATTCCGGGTACACCGACAATGGGCGAAGATTAAGTCACAGCTTATTCAAATACTAGAAAAAAAATCATAAACCATTAATTATATGCCGTTTATCAATAAGTTACAAAGTAAGTGTGAAATAGATATATTGTTTATTTAAATGATCGTTTTTATTTAATTTTGTTTTATTATTGTGAAATATATTGTCATTATGATTCATAAACGTGTTTTATTAATAAATGTATTTGAAAAAAGCACTTAATAATTTTGACCGGTTTTTGGACTAAAATACGCCTATGTGCATCGGCCATTATTCAGTGACCAGATGCTGTACATTGTTACTGGCAAGCTTGCAAATTTTCTATTCTCTTTTTTTACTATTGCACTGTGCAATAAATCGATGAATACTACGATTGTATGCAAAACTAGAATGAAATGAAAATTCACAAATGATTTGCCGGAAAATGTCAAATAAATCTTTTTTCGCAGTTCCGTTTTTTCTGTCTGCTATAAATTGAAATTGAGGTTTTGAATCATAAGTAAATGCTATATTTGCTTTTTGTTGGCATTATCTAGTATTTTGTGTGGCTTGTAAAATATTTGTTGCTAATGCACATGCAAATGAACTGGCAATACAGAAAATGACATACATATATACACATGTAACTGCGCATGGTATTGTTTCCAGGCAGAGAGCTTGGTACTACGGTATGTGTACGCGTACATTTAGCTGAAGGCTTCCAAATGTATAAGTAGATTCACGTACAGAGTGTTTTAAAAACTCTTTTAGAAATTTATTTAATTTTTTACTTTTTTGTAGCTCACACAATGCACACAAATCCCAATTCGTGGCGAACGTTGTACTGTTAACATGCGAAACAAAAAAGCGGATGACGCGATTGCTCTTGCAGTTATTTTCATGTGCATTAACAAAAAAATGAAAAAAGAAAAAACATGTTTTGAATAATTCCCTTTTTATTTGCTATTTTTGAAACTGTTTCTCCAAAAATTTTTTTATTAACACTAGTCATTTTTCCGCTTACTCTTACCTCGACAACGGTCAGTAAAAAAAATAGAAAATCCACAAAAGGTGCCATACACTAGCAACAAATCCAAGGTAAATGAAAATTTTCGTTTTCTGATCCCATCCCCTTTTTACACATCACGTTTGCTATTGATCAACTTGAAGTCTTTCGAAAGTCGAAGATCGACTCGTTTGTTTTCAATGCCATTAAAGGTGACATTGATTGCCCACATCTGCTTCAAAGTATTTAACAAATCCCAAGTAAATACTTGTGCTCAAATCCCAAGTAATTTAAAAATTTGCAATGCTATTAAAGGGGATTTAAAATTTTTCAATTACTTAGGATTTGTGCCCGCACTTCGCCATACACGAGTAATTTTCTCCGAACTGCAAAAAATCGCTGGGAATTGTGCCCTGTTTATGCCCAGCTTAACATTCGAAAGTTCCTTACACTTATTGCTCGATATACCATAATAAGCCCGTCGCAATGGTTCCGTAATACTCTAAGTAGACGGGCCATCCGCAAGAGAAAGTCAGCAATATGCAAACTCATTCGAATTGAGTGTCTAGTAACCAGCACCCATCATCAACCGAATTTAAGCTTCATCTACCGACTGATAACCAAACGACGTATAACCAAAACATTCGTCTATTTAAGGCTCCTTGATCACCTATTATTATACTTACTCTTATGTACTTATTCTTTCTGATCGAAGTTTATTCACTCTGCAATTATTATCTCAAATTGATCAGCTATGGCAACATGATCGTTTCAATCCAATTGATGCTTTTCAGTACTCCTTTTGCCAACTCGTCAGCAAATTTATTGCCTTCGTCCCGTGTCATAGCACTCCTTAACCAGCTTGGTCGTTTTCATTCGATTGGAATTCACCCATCAAACAGTTACCGAAATTTACTCAAGTCAACCCAGTATTCAGGATGATGTAAATTCATAGATTCATGTTTGTACGCGAAAACCTGTGCTTATGTTCGTTTTTGGTGCGGTTAATAGGTCATTGGCATAAATCCGTAAAAACGATGAATATCTAATTTTTATTTCGAAAGGTCTGTGGATATATCCGAGGATTTATATCCATTGATTTATAGTGTTAAAGAAAGTTTTTTTTTTTTTTTGACAAACAAATAGTGCAGCTTTGTACGCCAACAGCGAGGAACCAAAGTAGTCGAAAATAATGCTACAGGTTGTCGTACCTCAGCTGCTCTCGCGTGCTGTTATGCCCGAAATAATTACTAGTTACTAATTACATTTGTAATATTTCACTGAAAAAAACACCCTTTGCATATTAAACTCACATATGCGAGTTCCAGTGAGCTCAGTTCGTACATACATAACACATAATACAGAAAATAATTTCATTGCATTTATGTTTTGTAATCGAAAACACTATGAAATTGAAAATTGTAATACACAATTACAGAAATTGTGGTGGGAAAGTGGTAGGACATCCCGCGGCACCTCTACAATTGCTAATCGAAAATCTGTCGTTCTCATTAAAGAGCTTTTATCAGGATCTAAGCAAGTAAGCGCTTTAATGTACCCATTCGGACAAATAAATTTTTAACTTAATTTAAGCAACCAAATTTGTAGAATTCAACTTATTTTAAAATTTAATACTTAAAAACTGGCATTCAGAGAAAACGGCGTGAAGCTATTAAATAAAGAGACCAAAACTGCTATAGAAAAAGTAGGTATGTATGTATGTATACGACAAACGCCGGCAAGTATTAGCGGTTAGTCTTTTCTTTGAAATTGAATCCTTCTCCCACTTCTGTAAGCCAATCGGTATACCTTTTTTCGCATTCGAGGTCTTGGATGGAAAAAGTTGATGTGTTCCTAAATTCAATTATACAACACTGAGACAAATAAGTAGAACACGAATCGAATTGTGAAGCGGCGTGCCATGTGTTGTCTACCAAGAAGTTTTTAGCCTAAGTACAGCATCTCACTTTTAGACCAATTCTCCTTATTCGACCAGATTTTATAACAAGTAACCTCTATCGCTTTTTAAGAGAAGATTTTATTAACACTGTGAAAAAGAAAAGGCATATGTTCTGCAGGAGCTGACAGAAGAACCTTTCCAGCATTATTTCAAATAATCCAATACTCTATACTGAAGTGATAATAAGTAAATTTGTATTAAATCATATTAAAATATTTTGCATGTGTAATCCTGGTTATTTAGTAACCACAAGAGAGCAAAAATGTGGCAGACATAGCCAAGAGCGTGTGCGCAATAAAATCTAGACTCCCTTTCAGCTAGAATTGCAGGTTCCAGCTTTCATTCACTTGAAGATCATTTGATATATTACACGCAGTCGTAAATAATTCACCCAAAGGTCTACAGTACCGAAAATGTATTTGCACATTTTGTGAAAATAATTCACTACCAAGAAGATATGGGACTTATTACCTTTTCTCCGATTGGCTACAAAAAAATATTAGGGTTATTTTACCATTTTTTTCACAGACGGACTTCAAAAAAATATTTATTTATAACCCAAATAAGACTTATGAGAGTGGAAATTCGAGTGAAAGAAAACTCGACTTTGTATGGGAATATCCTCTACAAAGCAGCAAAGTTCATGCTAGTATATAAAATAAAATGAAATTGTGAGTTGGTCAATAAAATCGTATCATAAATTAGCCAATACCTACATATATTATTGAAGGTAAGACTTTTGAGTATTCTGCAGATATTTGAGTTATACCTTCAATTTTTAAAAACCAGTTTGTAATTAAAAATACGCTATGCGCCCCTCCCCATTTGTATTGTATTTTTTTCTTTTTTGCTTCAAGTTCTTTTTTCGTTTATTTAATGGACGATACGAATTGTCAGTTGAAGGCAGGAAAAATACTTTAAAATATTACTTCATCTTTTCAATCATCGAATCACCTGCTAAAGTAGCCTTTATTACTAAGACTAAGCGGGCGCCGTAGCCGAATGTCGTTGAGAGCCGCCTTAAAACTGTAGGTTCTTCCATTTGCGGAAACACATCAAGACGAACAACACAAACTGGAGGAGCAGCTCGACTAAACATCAGAAAAACATCTTTTAAAAATTTCCTTCCTTTTAGAACAGCTCTTCCAAGAATTAGTTTACCACCAATCCACTCTCAATTTCTCTCCCAAATTCGCCCTTCCCCTCTTGCCATGTACAACACATATTTAACCCGCCAATGGCTTGTTCTAAGTGCCGGTTTTGAAACTCACGTTTCCTTAATATTTTGTCCGAAATCTTGTAAGCATGATTCGCCCAAAAAAGGGAAGCCTTTGAAATATCTTAGCCATCCGTCTCTTCGTGCAATGCATTTAGAGTCTAGCAGATTTAGCGGATTATTAAGTTGTTAAGTTGCAGCGCTGCTGGGCTAAGTCATCCATTGTTTGATGCATTTATAATCGATAAAACTAAAAGACAACAAAAAAAAATACAACAAAAAACGTGCATGAAACACCCAAAACAGTGTTGAGACAAAGGAAGCAATGCTTCAAAAGGCAATCTACAAAATCCCAGCTTACGCGTTACTTCCAGCAGTAGCAGTGCGGCAGTGCCATCAGCAGGCCCTACTGTTGTAACAACAAGAGCAACAACTACACAAAACACTAACAACAACTTTATTTTGGCAAAATTTCATTTTATTGTCGATTATTCGTCGTTGTTACCACTGAAGCACAACGACAACGTTGTTGTTATTGTAGTGGCGTTTTATGTTAAGGATCTGCACTGCTGATGCCGTGAAAGAACCCTTTTAAGTGATCAACCAAAATTAGATGCATAAAAGCAACTGCCTAAATAACAGCAACAAAATGCAAACGACTTGCAGATGAATACGTTGCTGTAATAATAACAGCAACAACAACATCAGCCGAATCCACAATGCAGTCATCGAACTAAAGGCAAAGATGTACATATCTCAAAATCGTAAAAGGTTGGTGCTTTTTACAACAACAACACCAACATGATTAATAAATCCACAATAACAGCCAAATCATTCAGCGCCGTATAATCAGCGGTTGTTGGTTGAAAAATGTTGAATGAATGTTTATGCAAATTAGCATTAATCGACGCTTCTGTTTGATGTTGCCACGAAGCAGCCAGTGAGCGGCCGAGGGAATGTTATATTGATGTTTTTATTTTTTTCTTTGGAGTGCAGATATTTCAGAAAGCGTCTCTATTATGTTATGCATCAATAACAAGGAATCTAATGTAAAAGTTGTATAGTTAAATTTAAGCAAAGTGAAGAGAAAATACATACAAATAATATAAAATATAATAAGACATACATACATACATATACATAACATATACCCTGTGATCAAAAAGTACCGGGAAGGTTTAATTTAAAGGAACCGCGCACATGGAAACCGGTCCAAATTTTTTTCTTATGTTGGCAGGACTGTAAGACACACATCTGTCACTTTTTAGCACCATTGGATCATTAGTGTCTGCCTGGCCGGCCGGAAATGTGGGCAAACAATTCTTGGATTTTGCATGATGATAACGCGCCATAGCACCGTGTCCAAATTGTGCTGGATTATTTGAGCAAACACCAAGTAAATACCATCAGGCAATCACCGCATTCACCTGAGATGAGCCCGTGCGACTTCTTTTTGTTTCCCAAGTTGAAGTTACCACTTCGTGGAAGAAGATTTCAGTCGATAGAGGAGATCAAAGAGAATGCGACGAACGAGCTGAAGGCCATCCCTTTGTCGGCCTACCAGGGATGCATGGATAACTGGGTTAAACGTTGGCACATGTGTGTTGCTTCAGACGGGTCATATTTAGAAGGAGATAAAATAAATTTGCCTGAAATTTAACTCTGTTTTGTTTTATTTAAACATTCCCGGTACTTTCGGGTCGTAGGGTATATTGATATAATAGATATTGCTACTTGATGTCGGATAGATTCTAGATTGCGACATTCGTGAGAGTACTTTTGTCTGTGGCGTAACAATTGAATAAACAAGAAAGAGAACAGCTTTGTAGAGGAATTTCGCTCGTGAATAGCAATAAAAAATAAAAACAATACTACAATAAAACAATAACTACAAATAAGTTTTTACAAATTATCAGGTTTTTGTGTTCACGTATCCAAAAAACTTGCGAAGTAGGGGAAAGGAGAGAGCAAAATAATAATAGGTCTATTTATAAGTTCGTGCGGTTTTACAACAGATGGCGTAACTTGATTATTATTCCATCGATCCACATTTCCAAACATTCATTGGAGAGCTACTGTCGTAAGGCACAAACGTCAGTATAAGTTTTTTATTTGAAGCGTAAACAACAATATTTTTACCACACTTGAAAATGTCGAATTTCGTGCCAAATAATGTGTTTTTGCGGGGAATTCTTCTTCATTATTTTAATATGAAGAAAAAAGCAGCCGAAAGTCATCGTATCTTGGTGGAAGTTTATGGTGAGCATGCTCTATCTGAGCGAACGTGCCAGAAGTGGTTTGCACGCTTTAAAAGTGGTGATTTTGGCTTGGAAGACGAAGAACGCGAGGGTGCGCCGCCAAAGTTCATGGATACCGAATTGGAGGAATTGCTCGATCAAGATCCGGCTCAAACGCAAGAAGAGGTTGCAAAAACTTTGGGAGTTGATCAATCAACCATTTCCAAACGTTTAAAAGCCATGGGAATGATCCGAAAGGTAGGCCATTGGGTGCCGTATGAATTGAAGCCAAGAGACGTTGAACGCCGTTTTATGGCATGCGAACAACTGCTTCAACGGCACAAAAGAAAGGGTTTTTTGCATCGAATTGTGACTGGCGATGAAAAGTGGGTCCATTACGACAATCCAAAACGTCGGGCAACGTATGGATACCCTGGCCATGCTTCAACATCGACGCCGGCGCAGAATATTCATGGCCTGAAGGTTATGCTGTGTATCTGGTGGGACCAGCTGGGTGTTGTGTATTATGAGCTACTGAAACCGAATGAAACGATTACGGGGGATGTCTACCGACGACAATTGATGCGTTTGAGCCGAGCACTGCGAGAAAAACGGCCGCAATACGCCGATAGACACGACAAAGTTATTTTGCAACATGACAATGCTCGGCCACATGTTGCACAAGTGGTCAAAACATACTTAGAAACGCTCAAATGGGATGTCCTACCCCACCCGCCGTATAGTCCAGACCTTGCGCCATCCGATTACTATCTCTTCCGATCGATGCAACATGGCCTGGCTGACCAGCACTTCCGTAATTACGATGAAGTCAAAAAATGGATCGATTCGTGGATTGCGGCAAAACCGACCGAATTTTTCACAAAGGGAATCCGTGAATTGCCAGAAAGATGGGAAAAAGTAGTAGTAAGCGATGGACAATATTTTGAATATTAAATTTGTAACCATTTTACGTCAATAAAGTTTAAAATTTCGAAAAAAAACCGCACGAACTTATTCATAGTCCTATTATATGAATTTGTGGGGAAGTTGCTAGTTTTTGGTAGATAAATTTTTATTTCTGCGTGCCAAGCTCGCCGGTAAAGAACCTTTAATCTCTTTTCAGTTCCTCGACAAGAGGGACTTGCATAATTCAATTTCTTCACAACAGCGTATAAAACAAATGATGGAATGGAAATCCATCCGACACCACTACACGCAAATTAATGGTGATAGAAATGCACCCAAATACCCATCATCATGCCGATGCAACGATATCAAAGTTTTCATTCGACTACGCTTAGGGCATACCATAGCCACACATTCGTATAGGCTATCTGGTATCAGCCCCCATCATGTCAGTATTGTCCTGCGTCAACACTCTCCATCACACACCTGCTCAACGAATGTCCACAGTTCACGTCAATCTGAAGCAACATATTAAACTGCGACAACGCCCTTGATCTCTTAAAAACCACTACACCCGAAAACATTGAGAAAATAGCCAAATATCTAACCCTAACGGATCTTCGTAAAGTAATTTAACTCCCTGTAGCTATAGCTCTAAGTAACGTATTGTTAGCAATTTAACTGCTATCTCAACTCAGTAGTTTCCTATACATTTTATATTAGGGGAGAATAGGAAGTTGTGAGACACAGGGAGTTGTGAGACATTGTTACCGTTCGGCATTATTCATTTGTTTACATTCGATTTTAAGTGTCAACAAGTGTTCTCGATGCGATCTCACTTTTCAGCTAGCATTGGTCATATTTACACGCATTCGACGCGTCTCTCCAGTTACTGTGTTTTGGAACTTCTCGGTAAGTTTTTTTCATCATTTGTTTTGCGATACATTCGATCAGTTGTTGAAGCGAATTGCAAATGTTAATATACACAAATTATTAATTGTCCTATTAGCTTTGAATTTACACATTCACTTGGGCATGAACGTTCGATGTGTTTATGACTACGCGGCCATTTATGAAAAAACGATTTGGAGAGTTGTAAGACAACAAATGTGGGGAGTTGTGAGACACCATTTTTTTCGACGTTTTAACGCATCTTTCATAAGTACCTCGCAATATTCATGCATTGTTTGTATATATATCATGAAATTTTTGGTTAAATTTGAGTTTCTATTGTTTTAAGTTAAGCAGAAACAACTCCATTCATTGCAATGTATGCGATCGAGATGTGCACCTAAAGTGCGCCAATTTACGAACTGGTTATTATACATGTTCTCACTGCGAATCATCAGATTGATGGCATTGCATATTTTATACACTTTTTTATAACAATTGTCTTTTCTTTTTTATTTTTCATCTTAATAAAGAACTAACAACTAAAATAAGTCATTTTTATTGATTTAAACCATGGTGTCTCACAACTCCCCACATTTTTGTATTTTGTATTATATTTTATATGATTATATACAATTTTAATTTTAAGGAAAATTGTAGTTTTGTTAAATAGGCCATACCAATAGCTTCCAGTATTCATTGACTAAAGATTCCATCGTTGACATATGCAGAATACTAAGATTTTGAGTAATACGGGTCCA
This sequence comes from Anastrepha ludens, assembly GCF_028408465.1. NCBI lineage: Eukaryota > Metazoa > Arthropoda > Insecta > Diptera > Tephritidae > Anastrepha > Anastrepha ludens. Next base: position 54,132,518 of record NC_071500.1, on the reverse strand, counting down.
AAAACAAAACCCGTCTCAAAACTCCCCATTCTCCCTTATATAATGTTTCTTATTCTCACATACTTTTTTTCATACCGGTGAGCCGAAGGTCCTGGCAGCCAGTGCTCCTTTTTTTGCTGTGCAATAACAATTGTATTGTTGTTTCTCATTTTTATAAATAAATAAATATCATTTTTATTTATATGTAAGAATTTGCAAGTGAACAAAAAGCTGATCGCAAAGTAAAAATAAACACGAAAAAAAATATTTGCAAATTAAGTCAAAGTTCTAAAATTAAATAAAAATGGTGATTAAAATGTAGAATGTAAGTAAATATATTTTAGATAAAAGTTATAAAGTTTATTTGAAATCATATATTAAATAGGAATCGGCCCATTACATAGATCTATGTTCCTCTGAACCACAGCCACAGCCACAGCTTTCCGAAACACAACTTGAAAGCATGAAAAGTGCCTTTTGTGTTTTATGCTCGTACTACTTGGTTATTAACCAATTTGGCAATATATAATTTATACATACAATTTATCAGCATGGTTACAAAACGGCGCAAAACCTCCTCCATACCGCGATTAATATTGTTTCTAGTGGGGAAACATATGAGCCTAACAATGCGACTGGTTTTTGAAATCGATCAGAATAGGCAAATTTAAAGCAGGAGATTACAGCAGAAGCGGACTAGTGACGTTCACGGCTATAGCCATCGGGGTAGACGCATCTGTGATTCTTCCCACCGCATTTGGGGTCTACTCGACAAAGGACTATCACATCAATACCATTTAAAAAAATGGATTTTTTATGCTGTTATGTTATATTTACTGGAGGTGGAGGTACATGAGGTCACAGTGCAATCATGGTCTTTTGTGCCCATGCTGTTATGTTACGATGTATGTTAGGTTAGGTTACGGTGACTGCCACACGCCAGAAAGGTGTAGAAGGGCCCCGGGGATATGAAAAATGGATATCTTCTTACCTCAGGTTTTAAGGGGGCAGATACCTGTAAAATGTAAATGTTAATATAATCCTTTAAGGATATGTAAAAAATTTTTTAGAACGTAAATTTAAGTAAGGCGTTTTTCAGTAGGTGCGCTTCAACTTTTTTCCGATAGGGAGGGCGAACGACACAATATTTTTTATTTTTCGCTTGTCATTTGTAAACTTCATTAGTATACATTTCATCATGTAACGCTACACACTTGAGCAACGATTGCAAATCGTGCAAATTTTTTATGATAATAATCGTTCTGTTGCTGCTACTTTAATCCAGATTTTTTCCAAAAAATCATCTTCAGTGATGAAGCTCACTTTTGGCTCAATGGCTTTGTCAACAAGCAAAATATGCTTTACTGGGCAGAAAGCAATCCACACGTGATTCATGAGGCACCGTTGCATCCCGAAAAAATCACTGTTTGGTGCGGTTTACATGCCGGCGGCGTAATTGGCCCATATTTTTTCGTTGACGAGAACGATCGCCACGTTACTGTGAATGGAAATCGATACCGCGACATGATAAACGATTATTTTTGGCCGCAATTGAATAGTATGGACTTAGACGACATGTGGTTTCAACAAGACGGGGCCACAAGCCACACAGCACACGCTACAATTGATTTGTTGAAGAGTAAGTTCGATGAGCGCATTATTTCCATAAATGGACCGGTCGAATGGCCGCCGCGCTCGTGTGATTTGAAGCCTCTAGACTATTTTCCTTGGGGTTATGTGAAGTCATTGGTCTACAGTAACAAGCCGGCGACGATTTGTGAGCTCAGAGCCAATATTGAACGCGAAATTGCTGGAATTTCGGCCGATTTATGCAAAAGAGTGGTCGAAAATTGGGTTCAACGATTGGACTTCGTAAAACGTGCACGCGGTGGTCATGCAAAAGAAATCAAATTTCATACTTAAATGTATATATTCAGACTCGATAATAAAAAAAAATTAGTTAAAAAAGTCAAACCGTTTGTGTTTTATTTAAAAAAGTTCAAAAGTTGAAGCGCTCTTACTGAAAAACGCTTTATCTGCCGACACATTCCCCTTGCTTGCAAACACTCGGTGTTGGATGCTTTCTGAAAAATTCAGACGAATGGAGAAATGAGAATGAAGAAATTATCTGCTTTAATAACACCACCTTTTATAGATTTGTCCACAATATACAGAATACAGAAGGTGGTGCCTTGCGAAAACCGCTACTTTATTTTTCGCGATTTTGACAACCGAATGGCATCAGCGCTGAGGATTAGCACCCAAAAGAAAAAGACTTGTTTATAAATATTCAGTAAATGGCTTGTTAATATTGTGATTTGAAATTTTTATGCCGATGACGCCATAACAAGAAAGTGCGTGTGAGTTTGTAATTTCTTATGTTTGACAGTTTGCATTGCTTTCGCTTACTCTTCCGCTTCTTTTTGTCTGTTTATTTGAATAAATGACGTCACAACGAACTCGCAAGGCGCAATTTTATATTTTGTCATTCTTGGCATTGAAGGCTAAATTGGTTCAAGATGGCGAATTCATACAAGGTGAAGTAACTGGAGAAAAACCAAGATTTGCATGTATTTGGTTTTTGCAATTTGGCGGTTTGAATGTGAAAATTTCAATCGAAATGTAAGGAGCCAAATACAGTAACAATAAAGTAAAATAAAGTAATAACAAAAAATATCATTTTGACATTCAAACCATCAAATCACGGAAGAAAGTAACCCATCAGCTCCACCAGTACTCGTAACTTCAACTCATATGAATCAGCCTTGAGCCTCACTTTTGGTCCCCTTACAACCAGTCAAATATTTTCGGTTAGAGTCCGGTTCTTATCCGCAAAAATAGCAGAAGTTGTAGATAACAATTTTCTAATAAGTATTTCTAATGGTTGTGCTTTCTCTTTTTAAGGCGTGTGGCGGGGAGATATGACGTGTAAAATAATACTCACGTATGTAAAGACGCATAGCGCTAAGCTCAACATCAACTATGTGCGGTGACATCTAGCGGCTATTAGTAACATTTATGGTAGGTGTTGCAGCAATAGTTGTTGACTTTGCTTTGGAAGCCACAATTATTATTCGGCAGATGTCGGCAGAAGCGTGTTGCTTAACCCATTGTTGTCACTGTATGGTATACTACGCTTCTAAAAAGTATTCAACAGATTTTAGACCCTCCAATGATTAAGAGCTCGTAGAGCGGAGTTAGACCACCTCTGAACTTAAGGAATTTTTCGAATTGTTTATTTAGGAGGACAAAATTAGCAATGACATTTAATAATTAAATAACATACAAAAATATTTTCATAACAAGAAAACAAAAATGATGGTTATATGAAAACTGGTGCTGAGGATGACCGCTCATAAAAAGGGTATGAACGGTAAGTGAGACTATAGCTCTTTCTCGTATCTGGGATGAAAAAAATGTATCTATATGAGTGTAACTATCACCATAACCTGCAAATAAAAAAAACCATCTCATTTGTTAAATTTTAATACCGAAAACAGACGCAACAGTTTTTAACATACAAAAAAATATATTAATATTAATATTAAAATACCAAAATTTCGCGAAATAGAGAGTTCCGAAGTCATCGGTTTACTATAAAAATAAAAAGAAATAAAAATAAAAGAAATTAAAGTCTAGGAATACATAAAATAAAAAATCGCATCGAACGAAATCAGTGCGTAAAGCCCTGAAAGAAAGTAAATTTCTTATAATGGGGCAGGCTTTCTACAAATGTTTAAGACTCAACGTTAAAACCATATTCCTCTTAGTAGTGTCGTCTTAAAAAGCGAAAAAGTTTCATTCTAAGTTTTACAAGAGGGCAATTTTTTGCCTGCGATGGTTATATGAATAAATTTAAAAAACAAAAGCTTCGGAATACGTTTACTCAAAGAGTGGGGTGAAAAACTGTCATCTAGTGTACACAGTGTTGAGTCATTTACTTCTGTTGGAACGACAGATATTCACCTGTGGAATTGTGCTGATGGTGTTCTAGTCTCTGATGAAAGCGAAAATGAAGATTTATATGCGTGTCACTAGATACTTATATAGACGATACTGCAAATTAGGTTCAACATGTTCAATATTAAATTGTCAAAATATTTGGTACTAAGGGTTTACAAGAAATTCATCGTGCAGAACAGCTTGGAAACTGTTAAAAAGCGGACAAGAATGGAAAAATATAAAATATCTGCCGTTTGGAAGTGGCATAAAACTATAGGTCCCTCCATTTGAGGAAAAACATCTAGACGCACACCACAAATAGGAAGAGGAGCTCGCCAATACACCCAATAAAGGGTGTAAACGCCATATCTATACGCGAGGTGTGCTAAAAACAAAAAGATGAAGGTTTCAAATTCCGCGGGCTACGTACATTGGACTCTCTATTATTATTTTTTTTTTCTTGGTACATTCGTCTCGAAGATATGTTCACGGCATGTTTGTGAGAGACATAAATAAGACAAGTGTTTTGCGTGTTCAGCGAATTTCTGCTATCGATTTTTGGCTCTCCTGGACTCTTCCATTGGGACGATTGGGCTTTGGTTTCGATGTCATAACCATATACCCATGATTCGTCACCAGCTATGACCCTTTAAAGCAAATCTGGATCATCGTTGACGCCATTCAACAATTTCTGAGCGATGCTCATGCCACGTTGTTTTTGTTCAAAAGTCAACAATTTTGGAACAAACTTCTCTCCCACACACACCTCGTATGTACGAATATGTATATGAATTTGAAGTTTTAAATAAAACGAATATGACGACATGCCAAGCTTTCGATATCGCATAAAAAGACTGTAGAGCTTAAAATACCTTCAATGTCATTATCTAAATTTAGTAAGTTTTTTTGGGAAATAATTTTTCATTTTTTTTTTAATTGTTTATTGGTTTCAGAATAAATAAATAAAATATAATAATAGATAAACCAAAATTTCTAGCCGATCGGTGTAAAATTTGCGAAGTTGTGAGTATTTAAGCGCCCGTTGTTTCAGGTCGGGTTTCTAACATATACCTGCAAAACTTTAAAAGGTTTTTGTGGAATTTGTTATTTTCCATTTTGAAACTTCGCGCAGCATTTTCACATACTTGTAATTCATAAGAAATCTCTAGGATATTTTTAAAGAATTAATAAAAATCAATTTTTCAGCTTCCAAATATTACGAAAAATTTAAGCATCGAAAAACAAACAACTGCTCTCAGCATCTTCCTTAACAAATGCATTTTGTTTCAGATAATTCTGTTGCGAGTTATAACACTAAATTTTTAAAACTACTACCCTCAATGAGGGTTTTAAAAATACCAAATTGTTCAAATATTGCAAACATTGTAAATACCTAAAAAGTAAACTTAATAATAGATTAAATCACATTAAATACTTTGCTTCGAATACAGTAATGTTCCTTAAATTCTGTATTAAATCTAACAAAAACGTTAATAATATCAAGCATTGATAACGGTCTATCAATATATGAACAGGGTTCAAAAGCCATACTCGCGAACGTGTAAACAGTCTACCAATCAGACGTTCGTAACAGTCTTCGAGATTCGCCAGCTTACCCAACAATAATACTAATAATACCCGAAATATTTTAGCCGAAGTTGGACTGTATATTACACTCCGTCTAATTCCAAGGATTTACATATTGTTCTAGTAACCCAATTATCAACAATGACTTAAAAAATGTCATTAAAAGAACCACAAGATTGAGGCACGTATCAGCTATATTACAATATATACATACATATGTACACAGAGCTGTGGAAGAAACCGCCGAATTTGACATTTCCATAATACCCATGTTAACTTTTCAATCGAAATTTCAATCCTGGGAACTTCCTCCATCTAATTTCATTACCAGCTACTCTTGTACCCAAAGAAAAACACATCCCAAGTGCAATTTTTAGACATCAAGAACTATTGGTATGCCAAAGGCAGGAACTTCATTTACTATACATTGAGGGCTTTAAAGAAAATAATTCATTTTCTCATTCTTAGGACTGGTCTCCTGTTCACACACAGCTGGATATTTACCACCAAGTCGATTGCCATAAAACTCGCTAGAAGAGGCGTAGCCATCCTCTTCTAAGTGAAAATAAAGGGTTTTTCAATAAGGGCGGGTAGATGTTGAAATGGAATAAAATGGCGTTTGCTGTGTGGCACGTAGCGCCGTCCTGCTGGAACCACATGTCGTCTAGCTCCATATGGTTCAATATGGGCCATAAGAAATTGGAAGGGCCACCACGTCTACCGAAAAATGGGCGCAATGCGCGCAACGTTTGCGTTAATGAACACTCATTTTGATAATAAAGTTTTATCATTTGAACGTGCTGTTCAATCGTGTAACTTGCCATGATGATTTGGTATAAACAACTGAATAATAAACAAAAGATTTGACAGATGTCACCAAAACAAAATGGCTGCCACAGGGCGCTAAAATCGACCCGCGCCAATTGAAAAACCCTTTATATAACCTGCATCTGGATCAGCCATTTTATATGTCAAATTGGACTATAATTTATGTATAATTTTACTTATTGATTTCCTACACAATTCAATTTTATTCTAATAATTTTTTATAATATAATTAAGTGAAAAATTTTTTATAATTAAGTGAAAAATCGGTTATTACTTTAGACCTTTAGTCTCAGCTGCTAGTACCTTCCATAATGTAATACAATTATTTATAATTATATTTTTAATAAATAAATAAATAGAATAAAAGTAATAAAAATAATAAGAAAATAAGTAAGGACGTTGACTCAATGAAGTAAATTTATCTCTATCGCCAAACAAAGTTCTTGAAAACATGCCTTTTATCACCGAATTAATCGTACCACCTTTCTTAAGAACATTCAAAAAATAAATTTTACAAATATCAACTTTTTTCTCTTTCAGGACATATGCAACTGATTTTGTCAAAGAAAAGCTGATAGAACAAATTGCCAAACCTGCAACAAAAAGTAAGCGCAAAGTCACTGTTGTGGGCAGCGGTCAAGTGGGCATAGCAACTGTAATTAGTATATTGGCGCAAAATGTCTCAAATGAAGTGTGTATAATAGATGCCAATGAAAAATTAGTAAATGCTGAGGCCAAAGATATACAACACGGCTCGCTGTTTTTAAGGGATGCCAAAGTAATTGCCAGTAAGGATTATGAAAGCTCAAAAGATTCGGCTGTGTGTATTGTGACAGCTGGCGCACGTCAAAAGGAGGGTCAAACTCGATTGGATTTACTGAAAACAAATGTCGATATTTTAAGTCAAATAGTACCGCAACTTGTCAAATATTCGCCCAAAACTGTGATAGTTATGATCACTAATCCATGCGATGTTTTGACTTACGCCGCGTGGAAGTTGTCTGGCCTGCCTGTGGAGCGTGTCTTTGCCACGGGTACTCACTTGGATACATCGCGATTTCGATACTTCATAGCGCAACGTTTAGGTGTCTCAGCCAGTTCCGTACAGGGTTATATAATAGGTGAACATGGCGATAGCTCGGTGCCGGTATGGAGCGGCGTTAGTGTGGGTGGTGTGCGATTCTCTGACCTTAACAAATGTATAGGCAGTGAAGGTGACACAGATGGATGGAATGAGATACACAAACAAGTTGTCAAAGCGGCCTATGAAGTGATTGCGGGCAAAGGTTACACTAACTGGGCCATTGGACTTACTGCCGCATCTGTTGCTTCAATGATTTTGGATAACAAAAACGAAGTTGCCACTGTTTCCACTTTAGCAAAAGTAAATCTAGGCGTTGATTCATTTAATAAGGTGACTGCAAAAGGATTTTTCATTTGATTTCTAGGAACATCAGTGCATCGAACAGGATGTATTCCTCTCTTTGCCGGTGGTTATTGGTGCGAATGGCATAACATCTTTTGTGAATCTACAGCTAAGCGAGATGGAACAAAAAAACTTATGCAAATCTGCTGAAATTTTGGATAAGGCGACAAAATCTATTAGTGAGAAGTCAGCGGAAAACAAGAAGAAGAAATGAAAAGAAAAATTTGTGTCAACTGTAGACGATATACAAAATCAATAGTGTTAGTTCCTACTTATTAGTCGTACTAATATGTTATTTTATGCTAATTTAATTTGAATACAAAAAATTATCAAATGTGTAAAGAAATCAAATTGTTAAAAACCATTCGTATAGATTTTTATATTTATTAAGAGGTCGACGAAGGATGAATGAGTTCAACTTTTTTCAAAAGAATAATACATATTATACTTATATCGGCTTTGAAATTGAAATGATAATACAAACACAGAAATAACTTCATTACATTTCTTTTTTGAATATGACATCTGGCATTTTGCGCCCCGGGTACGATTACATAGTCCATTCGATCAGTCCAATTTGCGACTACTTTTTCCCATAAATCTAAGTGAACCCAATCAGCAAAAAAACGGCGATATTATGATAATTTGGCTTCAACTCTTGCAAGAGCTGTATTCTAGAGAGCCGAAAGTAAAAGGCCAACAAGTAGAAAAGGACGACAAATCAACATTTCGGCGTCCTCTTCAACACTTCGCTTTATGAACTTCACGAACAGACTTAGTTTTTCCAAAGTAAATTTCCACAATTTGGAAAAGTTATTCTGGCGTCAAATGATTCATTATGACTTGTCTAACTTTACTGAACAGAAAGGTCAACACAGTTTGCCATTCTCAAATCTCAAACCATAGTTATCGATATCGATAGTAAAAAAAGAACGATGCATATAAAGGTGTCGGCTTTTCTTGGCGCACTATGGGTGAACAGGAATGCCTACCATATGAAACCCGAAAAGAATGGAAACGGCCTACGAATACCAAAGACACTCTACAGATGGAGTTTGATGTGTCACCACGCTGACGCTGACACTGGACCTTCACGAATATACATAGGTATGTAGTAAGATATAACGATATCGTTATTTCAAATACATATGTATGCATTTGTAAAAATTAAAATTTTGGTAAGTAAATCAAGTGCGAAAGTTTATTCATCTCGCAAAATTAGAAGCTTTGGTTCCTGATATAATAAACTATTTGTAGGTTCCTTGCGCGCATGATGTTCTGGATTTTGGAGTTACATTCAAAGGTTAATAAAGCAACCCATTAATTCAAAATTGGACAATTTTCTCATTCATGCTTCCCTATATATTTAAAGGGAAATCTATAGCTGGTTGGTCATTATAATAGTATTTATCACTCAAGCAGAAGTATTTGTTTCATGATGGGTAGCTCTAACTAAAGAGCCAAAAATTGTATAATATTCTTAAGGCAAAAGATAAAGCATTAAGTCACTCACTAACTATCGCACTTTACAATGCTCTTCTTGACTATGGGTCATGTGAGTGGAAAGGCAAGTTCAGAAAAGCAATAGAAAGGAAATTACTTATTATAGACGATATTCCAAAACACGCCTCTAGATGTTGTTTCAAAGTAAAATATGTAAAACTTTAGATTCTTTCCTGTTTCGAAACTTGTATTCAAAGCACGGCTCTTAATAATTACATGTGACAATTAATTCATTTAAATGACCATCATGAGCACGTCTACAGGTAAAATCCGCGAAACAGTTGATTCGTGAATGCCTATTGTTGAGAACGTCGATATAGCGATGTTTAAGGTTGTTCAGCAACTCTATGCGATACAGCAGCAATATTCTCAACAGAACGTCCAATTCTTGGTCTGCCACTTCTTTTTCTATCCTCGACAGAACCAGTTTCTTCGAATTTTTTCACCAACCTCTGAATTGTCGGATATGAACTGAAGTTCTCTTGATTGGGCAATATACGCGAATTAATATTTTGCTCGCTAATTTTATTTTACCTTCAAGAGTCGAGGAGGAGATTTATGTTTTTCCCCCAAATGCGTAAAATTACTCACTTTCTCCGGGATAATTTAGAATTTAGGATAATTTAGGATATCAATCATTAAATACTTCGAACGATTATTTTGTGAAAAGTATTGAATATTATTTTTACTGTGCAGCTCAATGAGCTTTACTGTATGCAAGCAATGCGTCAGATGTTTAAAGGCGAATAGTAGTGCAAAACCGGCAAATGTAAACGTGACGACGATCGCGTGGTAAGAAAATACTAACAAAAAAGCGAAAGCGTAAAATATTTACAAGTATGTATGAGCAAGTGTAAATACATTTGTAGATACATGAAATGGATGATGCAAGCATACAAAAACACTTACATTCTAACATATTGCCTTCATTGCACGCAAAAGATTCAACTTTACTTATATAAAAGCAAACAGATACTGGGCATTGTTTATAATTAGATGGGAATTTAAATGCAAGCGTACGAGTTTGATTTTAATATATGTAGAATGCTCTTTTTAGGTAGATTCTATATACCTACATTTGTAGTATATATGTACCTATGTGCATATATATGCGTACATGTGCCTGCAATTAGGAAGTGAAAAAATTTAAACATTTTTAAATCAATATTGAACGGAGTGTCTGTGAATTTCAATGCACTTACTGCAAATAAAATTATAAATATTGGTGGTATTCACTTTGTGAAGCAGCAAACAAAATTTATTTAGAAAAATAACTTAAGAAAAGCAAATAACATAGAGTAAAATAAAATAAAATAAAATAAAATAAAATAAAATAAAATAAAATAAAATAAAATAAAATAAAATAAAATGACTTGATCTATGAAAGTATTGAAAGCGATGGTCCAGAAACTAATGAAGAACGGGAGGTGAAAGATATTTTCCTTAATTATCTGGCGAATTATGAAGGTATGGATCCTTTGCTAAGACCAAGGATACCCCGATTAGGCGAATCGGAAAAATTAAACGAAGTGGTTAAAACACTTAACTCGAAAATTCTGCCGGCATATGTCGCCAATAGCACCAACTTGGAATATGTTAACACTCTCTTTTATGTTTCTGCTCTTACTACTGTACGATTACTGGGGAAGCACCCAAAGGTACAGACATTTAAAAATAAAACAACGCAAAAAACGCCAGTAGTCCCCAGGTGGCAAAGAAGACTCGAAACACGAATTGCCGGTCTAAGAGAATCTATAGGGAGGCTTACTTCATTTAAAAATGGGGCTAAATCTAAAAGGTTGTTAAGGCATGTATCTAGTATCATCGCGCCGCTTAAGCCTCAGACTGTGGGTCTTGACCAATTATCAGAGATAATTGATAGGAAAGTACAGCAACTCGCCGCTTACTCAAAGCGATTAAGAAGATACCTCAAAAGTAATCAGAGGCGGAAGGAAAACCAGCTTTTCCACAAAAATCAAAAAAGCTTTTATAGAAATCTGCAACAAAACAGCAATGCAGAATCTCAGACATTATATCCACAACAACAAGAGTTAGAGCAGTTTTGGGAGAAAATATGGGCACAAGCAAAACTCTTCAATGCTGATGCGAATTGGTTAGCCAAAGAAAAAGAAAAAGCGGATAACGTTGCACCAATGCACTTCTACGACATAACAGCAGAAGAAATAAAGAATAATATATGTACTTCAGCTAACTGGAAATCCCCTGGCCTAGACCAGCTACACAACATATGGCTTAAAAAGCTCTCAGTAATGCACGAAGCACTCGCAAGATGCTACAACGAGCTACTGAAAAATATAGCTGCTATCCCAGAATTTCTCACTGCCGGAGTAACTTATCTTCTTCCAAAGGACGCACCATCTGCTGATCCAGCAAAATACCGCCCAATTACTTGCTTGAGCACGACATACAAACTCTTGACGAAAATTATCGCTAACCGAATATATGAACACTGTGAAAGTAACAGCATTTTATGTGAAGAACAGAAAGGTTGCAGGAAGCGCACAATGGGCTGTAAAGATCAGCTTATTATAGACACTGTTATCACAGGAGTAGCTCTGAGAAGAAGGCGGAATTTAAGCGTCGCGTTTATTGACTACAAAAAAGCTTTTGATTCAATGCCGCATGATTACCTATTAGAGATATTAAGAATATACAAAATCGATGCTGCCACTGTTGCCCTCTTGGGCCGCTTAATGAGCAAGTGGAATACAAAACTGGTTCTAAATGGAACTGTTTCGAAACAGATTTCAATCAAACGTGGTATATTCCAAGGGGATGCCTTAAGCCCGTTATGGTTCTGCATTGGTCTCAATCCACTTAGCAGGCTTCTCACACTTAAACAAAATGGCTTTATACTCAAAACTGAAGTAAGAGAGCACACGTTCAACCATCTTCTGTTTGTTGACGACTTGAAACTGTACGCAAACAAAAAGCATAAGCTATATGAGCTGATAGATGCCACTAAAGCTTTTAGCGATGACGTGGGAATGGAATTTGGACCAGATAAGTGCAAAATAATACATTTGATTAGAGGTCAGCTTGATGAATCCGAAGAAAACTACGCAGTAGACCAAAATATTATTATAGACAACTTGCATAGCAGCGAATCTTATAAATATTTAGGATTTCTGCAACTTAAAGGAATCAACCACACGCTAGTAAAGCAAAACCTCATTAAAAAATTTGAGGCACGACTGAAAGCTATATTAAAAACTAGTCTGAACAGTGGAAATAAATGCAAGGCAATCAATACCTGGGCCATACCCCTTTTGACATACTCGTTCGGAGTAATAAAATGGTCTCAGACAGACATCCTTCGGATTGAAACGCTGATACGCACCACTTTCACAAAGTTCCAAAGCCATTACCCTCAAAGCGCTGTGGAAAGAATATCGCTTCTTCGAAACGTTGGTGGGAGAGGAATCATTAATATAGCGCGCCTACACTTGTCACAAACTTTGAAGTTACGTACATATTTTCTAAGCAGCGAGTCCCATCTATTTAAAGCTATTGCTATGGCAGATAATGGCTTTACCCCGCTAAGTCTGATGGAGCAGAATATCCCAGTACCTGAGGGGGTTAAATCCCCAGCAGAAATGATCGCAGCATGGAAGGCAAAAACAATACACGGTGCCCATCCGCATGATCTCGAAATGGAATGGATAGACGCACAGTCATCCAATTTATGGTTGAAAAGAGGAAAACTATTTTCTGAAACAGAAGGTTTCGCAATCGCTATCCAAGACCGAGTTATTCCAACAAGGAATTTCCGAAGGTCGATACATGGCGAGGCAATAGAAGATAGATGCCGAAGGTGCGGCATTTACGGTGAAACAATCGACCATATAATTGCTGGATGTAGCGTACTTGCCCCCCGTGAATATGTCATGAGACATAACAATATAGCAAAGATCCTCCACCAACAACTTGCGACAAACACGGTCTCTTACAAGCAGAAGTCTTGTATTTTAAATATGAACCAAAGGCAATAATCGAAAATGCAAATTTTAAACTGTACTGGGACAGATTTATATCCACAGATCAAACAGCAGCTGCCAACAAACCTGACATTATCTTGTTCGACAAGACAAATAAAACGATCGAAGTAATCGATATAGCGGTGCCCCTTAATCGCAACATCCAAAGCACATACTCCACCAAAGTATCGAAGTATGCAGCTCTGGCCATAGAACTTAAACGGATGTACAAAGCGAGGGAAGTGAATATAATACCAATAATTATATCTTCCACTGGATTAGTGCCTAAGCATTTAATAAAAAACTTGAAGAAGTATGACTGCCAACACCTCTTAGAAGACATGCAGAAGTCGACCATACTGGACACATGTGCAATAGTTCGTAGATTTTTAAATATTTAAGCAATAGTAATCGCATGGGCGTAGAACTTGGACTACGCTCCACCAGAGCACAATCCCTTGAAAATTTTATCCGGGATGTGTAATCTCCGGCAATAGCCGAGATGGATTAAGCTCAAATAAAAAAAATAAATAAAATAAAATAAAATAAAATAAAATAAAATAAAATAAAAAAAAATAAATAAAATAAAATAAAATAAAATAAAATAAACTATTTTCTGAAACAGAAGGTTTCGCAATCGCTATCCAGGACCGAGTTATTCCAACAAGAAAGTTCCGAAGGTCGATACATGGCGAGGCAATAGAAGATAGGTGCCGAAGGTGCGGCATTTACGGTGATACAATCGACCATGTAATAGCTGGATGTCGCGTATTTGCCCCCCGTGAATACATACATATGTCATGAAACATAACAATATAGCAAAGATCATCCACCAACAAATTGCGATAAAGCACAGTCTCTTACAGGAAGAAGTCTTGTATTTTAAATATGAACCAAAGCCAATATTGGAAAATGCAAATTTTAAACTGTACTGGGGCAGATTTATTTCTACAGATCAAACCGCAGCTGCCAACAAACCTGACATCATCTTGTTCGGCAAGATAAATAAAACAATCGAAGTAAGCGATATAGCGGTGCCCCTTAATCGCAACATCCAAAGCACATACTCCACTAAAATATCGAAGTATGCAGTTTTGGCCATAGAACTTAAACGGATGTATAGGGTTTTTCAGTAAGAGCGCTTCAACTTTTGAACTTTTTTAAATAAAACACAAACGGTTTGACTTTTTTAACTAATTTTTTTTATTATCGAGTTTGAACATATACATTTAAGTATGAAATTCGATTTCTTTTGCATGACCACCGCGTGCACGTTTTACGAAGTCCAATCGTTGAACCCAATTTTCGACCACTCTTTTGCATAAATCGGCCGAAATTCCAGCAATTTCGCGTTCAATATTGGCTCTGAGCTCACAAATCATCGCCGGCTTGTTACTGTAGACCAATGACTTCACATAACCCCAAAACGGGACGGCTTGTTAAATGGACCGTAAAATGGCCGTAATGCTCTTAAAGTAGCAGCAACAGAACGATTATTTTCATAAAAAATTTTCACGATTTGCAATCGTTGCTCAAGTGTGTAGCGTTCCATGATGAAATGTATACTAATGAAGTTTACAAATGACAAGCGAAAAATAAAAAATATTGCGTCGTTCGCCCTCCCTATCGGAAAAAAGTTGAAGCGCACCTATTGAATAACCCTATACAAAGCGAGGATAGTTAATATAGTACCAATAATTATATCTTCCACTGGATTAGTGCCTAAGCACCTAATCAAAAATTTGAAGAAGTATGACTGCCAACACCTTTTAGAAGACATACAGAAGTCGACCATACTGGACACATGTGCAATAGTTAGTAGATTTTTAAATATTTAAGCAATAGTAATCGCATGGGCGTAGAACTTGGACTACGCTCCACCAGAGCACAATCCCTTGAAAATTTTATCCGGGATGTTAATCTCCGGCAATAGCCGAGATGGATTAAGCTCAAATAAAATAAAATTAAAAAAAAAAATACAAAATAAAATCAAACAAAATAAATTGAAGCAAAATAAAATAAAAAAGAATGAAGTAAAATGAAAAAGTTTGCATAAAATATACAATAAAACGAAATAAAATAAAAATATATATAAGATGAAATAAAATAAAACCAAATAAAATGAGTAAACCGCGAAAAAAACAGTTTATAAAAAAATAAAATGAAATGAATATTTTTTATTAAAAATAAAATTTACATAAAAAAATGAAATAAAGTGGGGCAAAATAAAATATAATAAAAAAACAAAAAATAAAAATAAATGCATACTGTATTTTGTATGTAATTGGCGCTTACACCCTTTATTGAGTGTTTTTGGCGAGCTTTTTGATGTTTTTCAATAAATGGAGGGACATAAAATTTTAGGTTGCCGCCAAACGGCAGATAGTTTTTTATGCGTTTTAAGTTGCATTTAAGTTGCAGAAATCCTAAATATTTATAAGATTCGCTGCTATGCAAGTTGTCTGTAATAACATTTTGGTCGACTGCGTAGTTTTCTTCGGATTCATCAAGCTGACCTCTAATCAGGTGTATTATTTTGAGCTTATCTGTTCCAAATTCCATTCCCACGACATCGCTAAAAGCTTTAGTGGCATCTATCAGCTCATAAAGCTTTTACTTTTTGTTTGCATACAGTTTCAAGTCGTCAACAAACAGAAGATGGTTGAACGTGTGCTCTCTTACTTCCGTTTTGAGTATAAAGCCATTTTGTTTAAGTGTGAGAAGCCTGCTAAGTGGATTGAGACCAATGCAAAACCATAGGGGGCTTAAGGCATCCCCTTGGAATATACCACGTTTGATTGAAATCTGTTTTGAAACAGTTACATTTAGAACCAGTTTTGTATTCCACTTGCTCATTATGCGGTCCAAGAGGCAAACAACTATTTCTAATATTGTAGATAATCATGCGGCATTGAATCAAAAGCTTTTTTGTAGTCAATAAACGCGACGCTTAATTCCGCCTTCTTCTCAGAGCGACTCCTGTGATTGCAGTGTCTATAATAAGCTGATCTTTATAGCCCATTGTGCGCTTCCTGCAACCTTTCTGTTCTTCACATAAAATGCTGTTAATTTCACAATATTTTAGAAATGAAACATATAGAATCGAAATGATTACTGCAGTATCAATAACAGAATCTAAAAATAGAATTTCATACATATTTTATTCATAGCTCGTTTTCAATAAATTCTACCTCAAAGTGGCAATAGCGCTCCGTAAAATGTGCAACACCAGCATTTCAGTTCGTTTTAGCATTACCAGTCCGTTAGAGTTACATTTACAAAAGGTGTTGGCTATTTGATAGTACAGAGCCTAACTATCATATAAATGAACAATTTCACAATAGAAATTCAGAATAGATATAAAACTTTGCGAGAGCGTACAATTGAACTTTACTGCAGTCAACGTAAGAATTGCAATAATTGAGCTGCGTATTGCAACATCTTTGGTGAAATATCACATAAAACCATTGAGCCGTTCTAGTATGTGTATTGTAAATGGCATGAAAACAATACATACTTACACATGCATAAGTGTATACATTGCGCTTACTTATGATAACAACGCTGTGACGTCAGCGGTTGCCGGCAATGACTACGCATAGTCGGCTAGCAAAAATAAAACAACGCGTGGCACTTGTGATTAATTGCATGAAATTTGATAATGATATTTATCGGAACATGATATTTGCCTCATCGTGTTCACAGTATCTTCATGCATACATACATGAGTATGTGGACTTTTGACAGAACATCTTTAGTCGATTTATGAAATTCAAATGCCGAATGGAATTTACACTTTTACAAGAGCGATTTAGTCATTTAATATTCCGAAACTTCGTTAAACAGCGAAATTTCCAACGTTCCGACAAATATGTATGTGTGGAAGAGTGGTGAAAAATTGTCTCCGAATGTTCAAACACTGAGAGATATATCTGTACAATAACAATTTGCATACTAAAATTTAAAATGCGTACCAAACCTGGAACGATCCGATATCACAATTATGCTGTATTTGATTTCAATACAAAATTTTAGTCCCTATTGGAGACCCCCAATATTTTTAACAATTCTCGTTTTCCAGCATCTTGATTGTATGTATAGGTACTTATTGAAAGGCGATATTGGGGCTTGGAATATTTTTCTCAGGAGACATTTGTGACCTCCAAATTGGTATTTTAAAAGCCGTTTGTCTAACTAAATTTGCCTATTAGAAATTTTAGCTTTACTTAAGTTGTTTATGGTAAAAGTTTGCAGTAAATATCCACTCAAACTTCCCAGACGTCAAGTAAATTTGTATTAAATGAATCGGGTCAAGGTGAATCCATGCATACAAAGTGTTGCTACTAAAGCAGCTGTTACGTGTTTTATTTTTTGTGCAATTTGGTTGTTTGCATGTCACATGCTCTGCTTCTTATTGTTGCTTTGTTTATTTACATTCATTGATTGAAATTTCGTCGTTAAAACCACCAAATTGAAAAACAAAAAATACATGCAAATCTAATTGTTGCTTTAAGTTGCTACGCAAATTATGTTTCCATTCACTCAAAAATGAACAAGAAATTTTAAGTACAAATTCAAGAAACATTTAGAATCCTAGCGAACAGTTTTTACCCTAATAATCAACTCATTTAAGAATACGCAATGCGATTATTTGCTTTCTTATGAATGCCCGCTTATAACAGCTTCAATTACAGGCCAATTGATTCTAAATTAGTCGATATCTTCACATTCTTTTATGGCGCTTAGCGGCTTAACGGCTACGCGGGTGTATGTACCCATTAAAACATATATGTATATATGTATATAGGGGTAGTCAGAGACCAGAAAAAATGATGATTCCCAATAATTTTTTCTAGTTAATTGCTTTATTTTACAAAAATAAAAACACAGCATTAATACATCGTGTTTTGACTTGACTTTAGCAAAATTTAAAAAAAATTATAATTGTAAAAGTTTTCGCTGTATGTGTGGAGCGCGTTCCTCCAGAAGTACCTTGCGGTGATCATCACAAGTCCTTGGAGATTCATCTAAAATCAATCGGTCAAGAGAAATTATAAACTGATCGACGTTTTGTTTTCAAAATTAAAAATATGGCGGCCTCAGGAAATATTTTTCAGATTTTCGAGAAAAAAAAACGACAATTAATTGTTAAAAAAAATGAAATTTTTGAAAAAAAAATCCTTCGATCAGGCTTGCGGTTTTTATGTTTTTCAAACGCAGAGTAAATTTTATTGGAATCTACGAAGCGGTTTTTAAGTTACAGTGTGATCACCAGTTCAAAAGACATAGTTTTGAGAAGAATGCGTTTAAAGTTTTGCAAACGCTCCGGAGCGCCCGAGTGCCCTTTATTAATTGTTGAATAACTCGAAAAGTATTTGTCGGATTCACTTAAAATTTTCACACAATATCTTTAAGAAATGCTTTAAGAAAATGCAAAATAAAAATCTAATTTTTTGAAAATTCCGACTACCCCTAACCCCATAATAAAGTTTAAATTTGAAATAGCTGAAAAATCACGTAGAAAATCACAATTTTTTTTATTGCTGATCTGGTGCATTTTCCTCACATAAAAAATATTTCATTATTTATTTATTCAATTTATTTAACTAAATAATAGAATAAATAGGATCTATAAGTTTAAATATGACTTAGGGCTAAGTTTTTCAATGCCGTTCCAGTAAAGGCCAAGTCGGTATCTTTGACAATATTTAGTTCGCTTGAACCAGAAATAGCAAATTTGTGCATTCATATCATAACTGAATTGAAGCTGACATCGGAATCGTATGAAGGCAATGCCTCTAAAAATACAGCGACTATAAAGCAAATTTTATGAATTATTTTTGAATACGCTCAATTCTTTTTACATGAGTGACCTGGAGGTCCTGCCTCCGAATAAAACCAGCATATTCTAAAGGGGTCCTAATAAATGCTATATACAACTTTTTGAGAGTTTAAGGATCAGAAAAATGTATACAATTACTCCGGACAAAGGTTAGAAAAGTGTATGCATTCGAAGTTAAGTAGCCTTTAGCGTTACCGAATGTGGGTTTAGAGTCGAAATATCCCCCAAGACCTGTAATTTGACCTACAGTTTTCAGTTTAGTCCCCGAAATATGAAAAGTAAAATATATAGTACTAGCTTTTCTTGAAAAAACTACTTGAAACCATTTGTCAGTATTCAAATATAAACGCTTTCTCTCACACCAAACATACACTCTGTCAAGGTCAGATTGCAACAAAACTAAATCTTCAACATTCGATATGGCGGAGTAAATTATAAGATCATTAAGAACATCAGCTTACATCATGATTAAAAATTATAAAAAGAAGAGGGCGTACCTTGAGAGAACCTGGAAACGACGGGAAGTTGAGTTTTCCAGTCTAACTGACTAAATCCTTCCTGATAAATATGATTCTATCCAAGTTGGGAAGGTTGAATGAAATGCGAAATAAACTTATTTAGTTAGCAACATTTTATGAACGACCTTATCAAAAGCCGTCGAAAAGTCGGTGTAGACAGCATCTCCGCTATAGCCGCCCTTAGAGTATCGATGCAGTCCTCAAAGAAAATTGCAAGGCTAGACACCGTAGATGTTCCATTCATAAGACCATGCAGATTCGGGCTCGTAAAACTAGATACAGCAAAAATCAGCGTTATCCTATAACAGTCGGAAAGAATTTCGAAATTGTTGAAAATTTCATAACAGTTTTTGACATCTTCTTATACCTACTTTTATATTATATGAGCTCTTTTCCAATCCTGCAGAAGTAGTTCAGCGGTGAGCGATTTATTCAAAATTAACATTAATGGCTTTGTGAGCGAGAAGCAGTTTTTAAGCAGAACAGATGATAGACCACCACCATCGGTTATGGATGAGGATTTTGGAGTTGCAATCACTTCTTCAACCTCATCTTCCGTCACGTATAATGCGTCAAGGAATGAAATAGGGGGAAAATGTATAACACTGCCGAAAAACAAAAAAAATAACAAAAATGAATGCGGCTTTTGAACTTCTTTAAACTGGTTTAAGATTGCACAAAAAATTAATGGACTGCAAAGCTGCATACCTATATTAACATTTTTCTAAAAATGCTTACTAAAAAGTTAGAAATTTCGGTGAAATTTGAAATTTTTGAAATGTACATACAACTTATTTTAGAGGCATATTCCTTAAAATCTGTTTGACCGGAAAATTTTTGCAGCTTCACAATATACAAAGTCGAACAAAATTTATCACCCTGTCTGAAGATTTATAATTTTTGCAAATGGCGGCGTGCGTCAATCGTATTTGACACTTGTGCATTAGGCCACTGCTGTATACAAACAAAAAAGTAATGGAGCGCATAAAGTTCACAATAAAGATTTCCATCACTCAAAATCATGTGTTTCTTTTTTTTCATTTGGTAAAAGTGCTTATGCTTTCGCTGCATAATAGTCTCACTAAAGGGATACGACGCCAGTGTTAATTGAGGTTAGTGTCGTTCGAAAATTTTCCGTAAACGCAACCAAATAGAAATTAGTGAGAAGTAAGCGAAGCGTTTTGAGGCGGTATTCTTATGCACCCATCCGAAAGGGCCGAAATTATCTTACGCCGCGGCTGCAAAAGTGATTAAAACATCAAAAAAATTTGTTGTCATGTGGAATTATACCGCTTGGTGTACAAAAATGTTTATGCCTTTTCCGAGCGCAGCTTGAATCGAGTGACGACAAAAAAGCAGGATAGAGTGATCGTCCAACTTTCTAAGCGGGACCCTTCTTTGCGACTACGCCAAGCACGCACAATTCTTGCTGAAAAGGGTATACAGGTGAGTATCAACACCATCGAACGTCGACTGCAGGAGGCGAACATATCCTACCGTTCCACATCATCAAAACCACTGCTGTCAGAAAAACACATTGAGAAACAACATAACAAGAAAATGGCGTCACAGTAATGGATTGGTTTCCCAGTCCCTAGACGCCAACCCCATTGAAAATGTGTGGGGAACTATGAAAACGCATCTTGCCGGAAGGCCAGTCCATGATTTAAAGCAACTCGTGTTCATATGAATATCTTACATACGAACAAATCATTTTGAACAATATGTATGTATGCAAAAAGCTATATTTTCATATTATTTGTATGTAGTTTGAAAAATTTGTTACTGAATATTATAAAATGCGACCGACACTCTGCAAACGCCAGCATACCCAATATTTGATATCATATCTTGATTGATGTATGCATGGATATGTAAATATATTTCCTGGTCGTCTCTCGGAATCAACATAATTCGATAATTTCGAAAAAACAGAAAAATTGTGCTTGACTTACCCCCGATACCGACAAAGTTTAAAGTCTAATGTATTTATATACTGATGATTTCCATTTCAACTCAACCGGGCTATTCGGGTCATGTTCTTCGATTTCGATGTAACTGAAATATATTGCTCTCTGGTCAAAATAATGAGACACGTATTTTTTTGTTCGCCCGAAAAAAATTTTTTTCAAGAGTTATCGGCAATTTTGTTTTTCGGCTCAAACTCGATTTTTTTTAATTATATAAGAAAAAAATTTTTTTAAATGCCCATAACTTAGTCAAAAATGAACCGATTTTAATAATTCTGGGTTCAAAATGATCGTAATTACTTACACGAACGACTTCATGTAGAAACAATTGCAAAGAAGTAGTTGAAAATTTTTTATTTAGCAAAAAAGAAAAAAAATTTAAATTTTTTCGAAATTCATTATTTCAAATAGTGTAGTTTTTTTTTTTTATAACTTTTTCCAAATCAAAAGGACATCTCGAACTTTAATTGAGCTGAATGCCTAGTAGCTAAAATGAGTTGTTTTTGAGTAGTGACTTTTTGAGTAAAAACCCTGTTTCGCACTTTTTGTTTTTTGCAAAATAAAACATTTTCAACTACTTTTTTCCAATTGTTTCTGCACGAAGTCGCTCGTGTAAGTAATTACGATTATTTTGAACCCAAAATCATTCGAATCGGCTTTTTTTTGACTAAGTTATGAGTAATTAAAAAAAAATTTCTTATATAGATTCTTTCCATTTCAATTCAAAAGGGCTATTCGGGGCATGTTCTTCGATTTCGCTGTAACTCAAATATGTTGCCCTCTGGTCAAAATAATGAGACACGTATTTTTTTTTTCGCCCGAAAAAATTTTTTTTCAAGGTTTATCGGCAATTTTGTTTTTCGGCTCAAAATCGATTTTTTTTTTATAATATAAGAACATTTTGTTTTTAAATGCTCATAACTCAAAAATGAACCGATTTTAATAATTTTGGGTTCAAAAGGATCGTCATTACTTACACGAGCGATTTCATGTAGAAACAGTTGCAAAAAAGTAGTTGAAAATGTTTTATTTTGCAAAAAACAAAAAGTGCGAAACAGGGTTTTTACTCAAAAAGTCACTACTCAAAAACAACTCATTTTAGCTACTAGGCATTCAGCTCAATTAAAGTTTGAGGTGTCCTCTTGATTTGGAAAAAGTTATAAAAAAAAAAACTACACTTTTTGAAATATTGAATTTCGAAAAAATTTCAATTTTTTTTCTTTTTTGCTAAATAAAAAATGTTCAACTAATTTTTTGCAATTGTGTCTACATGAAGTCGCTCGTGTAAGTAATTACGATCATTTTGAACCCAGAGTTATTAAAATCGGTTCATTTTTGACTAAGTTATGGGCATTTAAAAATTTTTTTTTCTTATATAATTAAAAAAATCGAGTTTGAGCCGAAAAACAAAATTGCCGATAAATCTTTAAAAAAAATTTTTTCGGGCGAACAAAAAAATACGTGTCTCATTATTTTGACCAGAGAGCAACATATTTCAGTTACATCGAAATCGAAGAACATGACCCGAATAGCCCGGTTGAATTGAAATGGAAAGCATCTACTACATACAAGGAATATATCTACAATATATGATTATCGAATTGGCCAACAAGCATTAACCCCACAACTACATACACCTTCTATAAATTATGTTAAAAAACTCTGTTAAAAAAGAAATGTCATGTGATGGCTGCGAGTTCTATTGTTAAAACATATCTGCCTCACCGAATTTTTTTAAATCACTGTCTTAACATCAGCTGTTAATTCATGACTTGATAACTAAATTTTAATATTCGCAACGCGCGAATGCCGCTGTATCCGATTTGTTTGGTGCCATTTTTATAAACTAAATATTAAGGCAGCATGTTGCCGCATGAAAAAACAGTACAAAGTAAAAACAGAAATTTGGCAGTTGGTGACACATTTAGTAGAAAGTGTAATTATGTGGTTGGTTTTTATAAACTTACATGCAAGTATTTTAGATTGATTGGAAATCACAACATTCTCTTTCTTCTCTTCTTGCAATAGCTTAACGATGATATCACAGTTATCACCTAATAAAAAGGATATTTTGCATTCCAATTAGTTCAAAATTTTAGTTATTAAATCAACTTGAAAGTTTATTTATGAAAATTTTAATACACAATAGTACATCTGAAATAAATAAAAGGCTCATAAATTTTTTTCAGATCGGATCACAGCTTCTACGCTTGGGGTTGGTCCAATAAATGACACTTCGATCCCTCTTTTGGCATAAAAGTCTGTCTTCTCGTATCCTTTATTCGTCCTGGTACTCAAAGGTTAGGTCTCAAAGGTACAGATCCATTGTGATTCTAATGTTATATAACTTAAGGGGGTATTCTAGTGTAGAGGCATGCATTTGAGGTGTTTTTTCGGGTGCTATAAATAAAAAATATTTTTACCATCCATTTTTTAATAAGATATTTATTAATGTTTTAAAAATACATAAAAAATTAAAAATCTCAGAAAACGACAAACTCAAAAAGTTATAAGTTTTTGAAGTGGGGGGTTAACAAAAAATGGCGCGCCGCACCTACCACGATTGCAAGCGTTCTAATAATCTGAAACAAAAAAATAAAAAAGATTGTTAATCTTGATGAATGCTGCTATCGTACTTACTACAAAAAAGTCAAAAAAAAATTTTTTTTGGGCCAAATTACGGCTGCTCGAAAAAATGATAAATTTATTTACTACAATACTTTTTGTTACTTTTCGGAATCTTTTAAAAATAGTGAACATTTTATTTTGTTTATAATAATAGTAAGTACGATAGATATATATGTATATGGAGAAGGCTCTCAATAATAATCAATAAATCGGTTAAATAGAAATCAATAATAATCAATAAATCGGTTAAGTAGTACTTGAAACTCAAGGTAAGCATTTTGAAATATATAGTTTCGAGAAAAACGCGTTGAGAATTTTTGGTGCAATAAACGCCCTGTGGCATTCCAGCCGAGCCAGTTTAGAAGTCGTGACACTAAAATAGCTACTTCTCTGGAAATAATTAAAATTTTAACAAATCCTTTTAAGGACATATTTTTGAAAGGTTAAGCTGAGAATATAAAAAAAAAACGATTTTTCCGAATCTCTACACTAGAATACCCCCTTAAATTAGAAGGAAGCAATCCAACATTTTCTTGGAAAATGGCCAATATTAAAACAAGACTCCTGCACTTTTTTTGGAACGGTATACTTAGTAATGGCGGCCGCCGTAGCCGAATGGGTTGGTGCGTGATTACCATTCGGAATTCACCGAGAGGTCGTTAGTTCGAATCTCGGTGAAGGCAAAATTAATAAAAACATTTTTCTAATAGCGGTCGCCCCTCGGCAGGCAATGGCAAACCTCCGAGTGTATTTCTGCCATGAAAAAGCTCCTCATAAAAATATCTGCCGTTCGGAGTCGGCTTGAAACTGTAGGTCCCTCCATTTGTGGAACAACATCAAGACGCACACCACAAATAGGAGGAGGAGCTCGGCCAAACACCTAACAGAAGTGTACGCGCCAATTATTTATTTTTTTATTTTTTATTTTTTATACTTAGTAATACCGAAGTAGTCCATGTTCGAAATGGTGTAAGTGATTTTCAATGGAAAAATTAATCAATTTTATTACTGGTGCTTTAAAGTACAGATTATTTTTTATAGATTAATAGTTTTGTAAATAAATATCTAACTAATTTTTCTGGCAGACGACTTTTAAAAGCATTGCCGTATGTTTATTTAAATGAAGTAAATAATATTGTAAATAGTTTTGTAAAATTGTTTGTGAAAAATAAATGAATCTATCTATCTACATGCCTAGAGGTAATTCTATATTCCATTTTTATTTATTTTTTATTATAATAAAAATAATTCGTAAAATTCGTAGTAAAAGTTTTATATTATAAATTGATTTATATTTTTAAATTAATTTTATATCACAAATTTAATTTAAAAAAAGAATTCACCAGCAGAATTTTTAATTTGAAAATCGTTTTCAACCGAATCATCATCATATCAAAATTAGAAATCATATTATCTCAAAAGTTTGAAATTGTGTTTACTGGGTGGGCATCAACATTCAAATTTACATATAAGTGTGTATGTTTGTAAGTGGAAATAAGCTTTTACCAATGCTGATCACTTTTCCCATTGAAAACTACCGCATCGCTCATGCGGCACTGAGCTTGTAATCAGGAGACGCGCACGCACTGGTCAATGAGTCAATATAATCAGTCACCTATCCACATACATATACATATATACCTACACACACATACAACATATATATATATATCATTTGAAAGCGTGTACTCCATTGAAAAATCCACTCAATTTTTGGTAATTTTCCCCACCCATTCGCCTTGCCTCAGATAATTTGTTAACGGTGCGCCCGTCAATATATACACACATACGCATATTCTAATGAAAATTGATTTCCGATGATAATTATATTGATAAATTTGCAAACCTTTTATAAAAGAGACTCAACTACTTAAATACATACAGACTATATATGGTTATAAATACTTCACATTCAATTATGCAAGTAAATGATGTACTTATTTGTTTGCAAAGGCAATAAGTAGGTGACAGAACCTTTTTGACAGCCGCTAAGTGAGCAGCTGAAGTAGACGTACAAAATCGGTAGCCAAACTCAGTCATAGTTGGCAAAGTACGAATAGGTAGGAATTATATAGTAGTTCCTACATCATACATAAAACAAACGAAGCTAAAGAAAAGTTGAAACAAAAGTGTTACCAAATATGTTTAAAATCATAAGATTCCAAAGATGTCACTCACTGACCACCATTTACGCGTACAGTGTACGCGGCATTGGCAGTGAGATGTCGAGAGCCGAGTGGCTCAAAGGTAAGTGATCGCACACGTTTAACTACACATACATATTTGTGAACACTCGTATGGGCATAATTATAAATTTATTATGTGTGTAACTAAATATGTACAAGTATAAAGTTGAGCGCCGGTGGTTATAAAACTATGGACACGTCGATCAGACTAAAGCACCAATACTTTTAAACAATAAATCATCGTGGGCTAGCTACAGTTGCCCTGAAGACAGCGAAGTGTGGCCATAAGTGTGCCACTATCGCTGATAAGAAATAAATATAATCTTATGATATATATTATATTAACAGGTATAGTTAGAGCTTTTCGCTACATTTATAAAGGGTTATGGTTTTGTGGGGCATTCCATGGAAAGTGGAAAGTTAAAACTGCTGAACCAATTATTTTTCCGTACTTTTTTTGCATACACGTTTTCTCAGTATATTAAATTTCAACCTAACAAACAATATTTTAATCGATTATACATTTTTATGCACTTATTCTTATCGATTTTGAATTGGTTATCAGCAATACAATTAATTGCACAACGTCTCCCGCCACTGTAGTTTCTGCAACAACCATTAAGCGGAAATATAGAATCAACTAGCTGGAAAAATTAACGATATTCTCTCGCTCTAGATAGTATTACGCACCGTATCAGGTTTGGAGACTTGGGTCTGAAAACTGGTATTCGAAATAGTTCCTTATTTACTTTAAGTTTTATTGCTTTCGCTAAAATTTTCATCGAAAGACAGTACCGAAAAACAAGTAAGAAAGGCTAAATTAGGGTCAAACCGATTTTTTTATACCCACGTACGTTCCAATAAAATTAAATTTCATCTAATATTGGGTTCTTAGTTTTTGGTATCAAATAAATGCGTAGATAGACAGAGTTACAGCATGGAGCCTGAGAGAGGTGGACGGAAATTTAGTCTTGCATATAAAAAGTGGGTGAGGTTAATATTTATGTCTGACTTAGCTGAAGTGGAGAACAATACATGCAGTTAAGGGGGGAGCCTGGTTTATGAGGTCTAAAAATTGAATCTCTTTGCGATTTTTTTTTTAAGGAAAAAATTAATTTAAAAAGTATAAAAAATTTTTGTACTGGTTAAAATAAGTTGAAAAAAATGTTTAACATAGAAATTAGTAGAGCGCTGCAACGCTGGAGTTTCCAACTGGCGTACAAGATAGAGCTCGTAATTATTATCTAAAGCGAAAAATTCAAATGGTTTTCTAATATAATTATCATGATTTTTTATTCTAGATGAACTAAGAAAACTGAGAGAAATTCCAAAATTTCAACTTTTTGGAGGTTTTAAAGAAAAAAATGCCTTTCTATAAAAAAAAAATTCACTTCAACTTGGTATAAAAATCTTGAAAATTTTTTTTTTAATCTATTTTGTTAGTTCAAATAGAAGAGAATTTAATACTGACGGGAACAAACTATGATTCATTTCAAAAGGTTCATTAGTTTTCTTTCATTCATGTACGCCAATTCAAAGAAATCATAAAAATGAAAAGTCGAGGAAAGATAAAGTTTGTACTATAGCTGTCCGGTCACAGCGTAACTACCTAACGCTCGCCTACCTTTGACTTTGTATCTACGGAAATATTGGGAATTAGACTCTGTAACTTTGTGTGAATATTCTGAAATATATTAGGAATCGCTTAAAACGAAAAAAAAATTGATTTTTTTGACCTTATAAATCAGGCTGCCTCCTTAAAGTGAGTTTTACTAAGTCATTATCGATATACGCCCACTTTTAAACTGTTTTCTTTCCGCGAAACTCTTTGTGGGTTTATCATTTTTACCAAATTTGAGTAATTTTGCTATCTTCGTAACAGAGATATAATTTTTTTTTTAAATTTTCTTTAATTACATTTATATGGCAGGCGTGTGTGGTTATTAACAGATTTCACACATTTTTAATACCAAACTACCTGGGCGAAGGCGTACTATTTCTACCAAGTTTCATTAAAATATATTAATTTTTGCGGATGTCCGTACAGGCTAAATCGACTTCTCTCATGAGCATTTTGTGACAATGTGAGCATTTTCGTATACCTATGTATCTAACATATATCTATATCGAACAAAACTAAATATTATATAACACTTGGCACAAGAGTGTTCAGTGAATTATCGGAATCTCCGTGCAATTTGGCAATCCTTCCTCGTAGCACTGCTGACGCTTCTCAGTAATGGACATACGAGTAATTAAATCTACGAAGATAAATCGTCTCAGTGTGTTATCGGTGGAAAATCTTACGTACCTTCAAAAGACTATATACAATTTTATCTCAAATTTAAATTTATAATAGGAAGTTCGTGTCAATAATATATTAGTAGTAATACATATTCTAACTATTCTTATTATATTGCATGTATTTGAGCTACTACCAAGAATGTTTATGTTTGTTAAATAATGGTCTTTGTACGATTGCCGCAATACCCTATTTTGTTTCAATAATCAGAATTAATAAAAAAAATACTTTTGGCTATTGTTTATGAATAATAATAATTTGACGAACGATAAAATGTTTACAAATCTTCTTCTTCTTCTTGATTGGCGCGATAACCGCTTACGCGATTTTGGCCGAGTTTAACAAATAACGTTGGACACACCAAGTGAAATCAAGGCCTGCTCCACTTCATCTTTCCTACGCAGTAGAAGCCTTCCTCTTCCTCTGACATCACCTCTGCTACCACAGAGCGTACCGCATCGAATACTTATTGAGCCGTAGCGTTTGTTACCATTCGGACGACATGAATCTTTTTCTCGAACACTGCAAGTGACGCCTCATCGGATATTGTCATGTTATTGTTGTTGTAGCAGTGAGAGAAGCCCCGTCAGTGTAGAGTATATTATCGGTCGTCTTCGTCAGGCTCGTCCAAAGGTAGGCCCAGGAAACAGGCTGTTTCGACTGGTTGGGTCCAGAAGGAGAGGGGTGTTAGATGAGTGGGTTTTAAAGGCTTCACATGCCGGACATGAGTTGGTATGTCGGGGTCAATTCTGGATGAGTACGAGTTTAACCTGCTACAATATCCAGAACGTAATTGTGGTAACAGTATGAAGTTGGTAACAGTCTCTCGGTGAATGTCGTTTAATGCCTGTCTAAACACTGCCTGGTCCAGTAGGTGTCTGTTTGTTTTGTCCTAGATATCGTCAGCGTAGTGTAGTAGGTGTCTCCTGACGTGTCTAGGAGGCGGCTCTGGCTCAAGCAGGTGTCTGCAAGGGTGAAGCCTACGGTAGCACCCTAGAAGGAACTGCTTGCTGAACAGTTTGTTATGCTCCTTAACAGGTAGCATATTGGCCTCGTTGTGAAGGTGACATAAAGAAGCAGCCTGTCGCTGTCCGAATGGCAGTGTTTTGGCATGTCTGGAGCTTTATCCACTGCGTATAACTAGTTCCAGGCGGCCAGACAGGCGCAGCATAGCTTAGAACCGGCCGGCTAATTGCCTTAAATGTCGATAGGAACAATTCTTTCCCTCTTCCCCAAGTGCTGCCGGCGAGCGATTTGAGGACCTTGTTGCGATTTTGGACTTTAGTGGCAATTACGGTTGTGTGCGCAGAGAAGAAAAGCAATCTTTCGAAAGCTACACCCAAAGTTTTGGGATTGTTTACCGTCGGAATTGGTGTGTCATCGACTTTTACCTTGAGAGGCAATTTGACCTCCTTTGTCCAGGTGGTAAAGAGGGTCACCGTGGACTTAGTGGGGAAAGTTGGAGATTGCTCGGTGAGGTAGTTGTTCACTTTGGAGCACAGGCTATCGATGTCATTGCCCGACGCCATGGCTGGGGGAGTTTCGAGATGTAGAAATTGAACAGCAAAAGGACAGCACCCTGCGAAACACTTTGCTTAATCTTGCTCTGTTTAGATGTATGGTCACGAAAAATTAACGACGAGTGACGACCGCTCAGATAGTTGGCGGACCACCTCTTCAGCTCTGGCGGGAGTGTCGACTGATAAATGTAATTTAGTAGCGGGGAATGGGTGACAGTGTCGAAAGCCTTCTTCAGGTCCAACGCTACTAGGGCAGTCCTGTCGCAGAGGCGGTTTTGGTTAAGCCCGCGGTTTATCTGGGCGTTTATGACTTTGAGTGCAGTGGTGGTGCTATGCACTCGACGGAAGCCATGCTGATGTGGGCTGGGCCCAGATGTTTCGTAAAGAGTGGGAGTAGGAGGGCTTCAAGTGTCTTCACTACTGGGAGTTATCGGGCGATAAGATTCCACTTGGTTGGCGGATTTCCAAGGTTTCAGTAGTGAGACCACCATGATAGCGCTGCTGGTATTAAGCAACGTCATTTTGCATAGCCGTATTAGTTTTGCGGTGATACCAAATGCATACATTGCGGCATACAGATAACTCCTTTTCGTACTGTCGACGACGGAGTGTATCAATTCCCCATTTAAGGGTTACAAGTTTTTTACCATAATTCAGTTTTATAAATAAACTATCACACATTTGATTTCTGAAGTAACAACTAGAAAAAAGTTTTAAAAAGCGTTCTTTTCGCGCAATAATGTTGCATTTATTCCGCCCTGTACCAAAGCTGGAAAAATTTTCTTTTCTTTTCTCAAACTGATATACTCTGACCAGGCGAATGTGCAGCACTTTCTGGCTTCTACTAAAAGTGAATTGCATGCCCGAATCAATTACTTCTTATTCATATTGACCATAACGATCTTAATTACAGCCTTCTGAGAAGAAATGGTGTAATGAGGAGGTTCATTGGTTTCACGCTCCACCTCGCCCCATACGTGACGAATTAAGCGGCCATAAGTTTGATCTTCTCAGGCACTTCATGGTGTTTTGGATGTGTCTTGATCGGATAAATCGCTGATCTCATGTTTGCTCCGATATAAACTGTATTCTGCG
This sequence comes from Anastrepha ludens, assembly GCF_028408465.1. Lineage (NCBI taxonomy): Eukaryota > Metazoa > Arthropoda > Insecta > Diptera > Tephritidae > Anastrepha > Anastrepha ludens. Next base: position 54,101,194 of record NC_071500.1, on the reverse strand, counting down.
CTTAACGTAGGATTTATACCGGAGAACTTCATGAATAACTCGACGGATAAGACCCTCAGAAACATTAAGTTCCTTCGCAAGGACCCGCATTGATTTTGAAGTCTCCTCGCCACTGAGCGTTTGCACTTGTTGAATAAATCCTGTAGATCGAATAGTGTCAGAAGGTTTTTCGTGTTTTTTTTTGCGTTTTATAACAAATTTTGCGGCGTCTTAAGAAAATTCGAGATTTCTAAATCGGTATGCACTTATAGCGACGATAACTGCATGACTTTTCATATTTTGAGTTTAGTTGTATAAAGGTTTCTGGAACTTATAACCACATGCATATATGCATATCTTAAAATTCCGTACACATCCTGTATATTTTGTTATATTAAATATGTATGTATTGCGGAAGTGTTGAATTTTTTTGTTCTATTCTTGTATGAATACGAACCATTTTCACAGAGCGTATAGCAATATTTTCATAATCTCGATATGCATACATGTAATGGATGACATTTTTTTCGAGAAAAGAAAAATACACTGTAAGTTTTTGAAATCAAAGCGTGATGATAAATTCATTTCTAGACGTATTGTATGCCACCGCTTTTTGTCATGTCAAGTTCGACATACGGTATACAATTTTGCTCCCGGCATTTTCAAAGCAAGCAATGTATGAAAATGTAAAAGCAAAAATTACAACAACAAAACTACAAACATTAAACATGGCAAAAACAAACCAAAAATCCCCTGCCAACTCTGGAGTATGAGCGCTGGCTCTCTTTCGTCGTTTTTCTCGCTCCAAAGGTCACCTTGACGCGTATGTATGCCGGCATACATAAAATAACAACAAGTACAAATAAACATTGCTGACACACCAACCGAAAAAGCCGTACACATAGTATGCATGTATGTATGCAGAAACGAACGCCAACAGCAAGCAATAAGCAAAGGCTGCCACAACGAAGCGAGGCGACGTGGCCGACGCTACGATTTTTCATGCATTTTATCCAAAATTTCGTCATTAATGGAACGCTCTCCCCCAGCAGCGCTCTGTCCCTATACTTACGATACCCGAAGCCAGCAATAGTTACTAACCACTAGCAAAGCGTGCGTGAGTCGACTACTGTCGCTATTGCTGCCGCTGCCTCTGCCGCCGCTTCTGCTGTTGGCTCTTTGCGTCACCACCATCACACACCGGTCGCCATCGAGTCATAGCAATGCAGGAGGAAAAGCCGCTGCGATTTATAAGCGGAATATTGTGCTCGTCAAGTAGTTCAGTGTGGAAGCGAAATCCAGTCAAAGTCAAACAGTACGACGCTCTTGCCGTGAGCAGACGTTTAACGCGCTTTTATTTCCCGCCAAGTGTATTTTGTCAGTGTTTCAAACCGTTACTTGCTAAGAGCCAATTTGATTTGCAAAAGTTTCATTGAGTAAATAAAAAAAACAACGTAAATAAAAAAAGTAAGCAAATGAAATGAATTCAACTGCAGTTTTTTCAATGAACAAAAAATAAATAAAAAGTATTGTGTGGTTTCAACTACGTACATTATAAATGAAATTTATTGTTTAATGATTGTACTGAACTCCTAGTATCTGGTGAATACGCAACGTTTACACTTTTGTATCTATTTATTTATTAATTTCTCTTGGTATGTGCATACGTGAATACATACATACGTACTTACATACAGACATGTGATTTCGACTACGCTATCGGTTCAAAGAAAACGTGATTTTTTTTTACAATTCCTACTAAAATGTGGTGATCTCATTCACATGCAACATTTTATGAAATACAATTTTTTTTGTTCAAATGCTAAATATTGAGTAATTTTATAAATGTACGTACATACATACATACATACGTATGTGTATGCAATTTATTTTTTCGCGATTTGGCTAAGAGTATCAGTTAGATTCCATATAAACTTGCCAAAAAGTTCAATATTTTCAAATAACGAATTTGAACGTTTTATCATCAATAGGAAAAAACACTAGAGTATTTAAAGGTCTAATATTATACATACTGCATATATTTATATACATACATATATACATAATGCTCGTATATATGTATATACATATGTATATAGATATCTATTCGTATTCATTGGCGCGCCTCGGAAATTAGATTTTTTTCCATTATTTCAAAATACTTTTCCAAGTAGATACCTGATGTACTATTTATACATATGTACTTATTTGTAATATTTATATGAGGAACTTCTTTTTTCCTGTTCTAAGGGAATTTTGGATTTGTCAATGTCACCTTCCAAAGCATATCCACGCATACCAGTATAAATATGAGTATTAGTATGTATACAGATACAAATTGAGGCTGACGGCCTAAATATTCATTTCGATATAAAATATGAAGAATGTCTAAAATTAGCGTTTGGAATTTTTCCTGATTGTTTGTTTTTCACAAAGGGCAAAAATATTATACTATTTTATAAATAAATTCACAAATGTTAAAATATACAATATCTATGTACATATAAAAAATTAGTATCCTCTGTTAGGTCGATTAGCTGAGCTTCTCTTCCAATTTGTTGTATTCGTTTTGATGCTGCCCCACAAATGCAGGGACTTAAAGCTTTATGCCGCCTTTAAACGTTAGTTAATTTTTTATAACTTTACTATACTTTTCATGGCAACGAAACACTCGGAGATTTGTCATTGCTGACCGAAGGACGAGAAGAAACTTCATTTGATCGGAATCAGATTGGGAATTGAGTACAAACTGGCTCCTTTACAGTTTTTTATATAGCACTCATACCAAGAATAACTGTCACTTCAGTAGTATTCGCACAAAAATATATGTGAAATGTACTAAGCTGCTGCAACAACAATAATGAAAGAACAATTGTTGAAAGATCTAAAAACCCGTTTAATGTTGTTAGCAGAGAGATTGTGGAAATCAAGTTCACGTTACTGGAATGACACGGACTGTTACCAAAAAATGTGTGCGGAATCTTTTTGATGCTGTAACAATAACAATTCCCTGGGTGGAATGGATTTCTGTGGATGATTTCACAGCAGTCGCTTGAGTTTTATTCTATTCTGAAGATTGTGTGACATTTTTATTCTCTTCAGACCTAAGAGGATAAAGGTTTGACTATTGCCGTAAAAAGAGGATCTAAGATTAATTAGTGTTTTCAATGCTAGAGTACCCGTTTTGCGATCTGAAGTAACTAGTCACGTATCTAATGCTTAGCTTTCATTTTGCCTTACGATGAGTAGCGTTTCTTCTGTCAAAGTAAAATTACATTGAGTCATTTCAAATTATATCGCAAACAAGTTATATAATATATTGAACATTATACATAATGTTTTCTGCGTTGCTTGTTTATCACAAAAGTTAAACGCCGCTTTCTCTCTTTAGGCATTTGTCTCAGGTTTTAAATGTCCTTCTCGATGATTAACATACGTTTCATAAGCTCTAAAGAGGTAAGAGAGCTGAAAACTAATTGGATTTACGAAAATTTCTATAGACGTAATGACTTTGTGCAAGACCGCAAAAAGTTTCGAAAGCTTCCCAACTGTCCTCTGCAATATTGTAAACACTCAAAGGCAATAGATTAACTTGCAGTTTGTGTAAGGTGGTAAAAAATATTTTAAGTCGTTGAAGAATTCATGTAGTTTATTGTAACACAAATATTCCGGAATACCTGATATTCGAACACGCAAAAAGTTTCTGAGATTGATGCAAGACCAGTTTCATATAATGACGGCTTAGACACATTTCAGTTTTACAAATCAAAGTAGTTTTTATTTATTATTCCTTCATATCCTATACTGTCAATGAACTGTCAGCAGCTGATAGCATCAATTTACAAGTTCGGCTTCCCCTCAAAGCCAAAAGGTAAATATCGGTTGTTGCATCTGCCCGAAAGTGCATTCACCTTTAGACGCTGCATTCAACATTCACATTGAGATTTCTTTACAATTCTTTCTTTTATTTTATTTTTTTGCAATGTGCTGCCAAATTGCATAAGTATATATGTATGTACATTTAAATTTACACAGCACTCTCACCGAAATCCCTTGGCCTGAGCGTCCAATTCACTTGCACTTTCATTGAAGTCATGCGCAGACGAAAGGTTGTCACCAACACCGACGTGTGTGCAGAGCAAACAGCTGATTTAATCGTAGATGAGAGCAACGAATGCACAGTGTAGTAGATGAGATGGTAGGCCTCCTGCTAACTTGGTTGTGACATGCTTCATACATACATATGTATATACCTTATACTTAATATATGTACATATGTGCATATCGATACACACTATTAGGGGCGCCCTTAAGGTGTATACCATTAAAGGTGCATATTTTCCGCTTCCTCAGTGTGTAAAATTACGCCGAATGTGTTGTTTTTGTATAAATAAAATATATGCTCACTATTTGTGGCTTTTCGGTTTCCGTATTACGGGTAATAAGATTGATGAAAGCTATTTTTTTGTAGCGTGTTTATCAATCATATTTGCCGTCATGTTGGTTTCGGCACCTTTGCTTTCGACCTTTCAATCTTTGACTTATCACACCAGACTCAGGACTGCCGGAAATTGTGGTATTAAATTCTAAAATTTTGGCATAAATTTTAAAGTGGTCCCATCTACATATTTCGATTCATAAAAACCTTCAAGTCATACAAGTAAATTCTACCTAAAATAAAAACATTTAAACATTAAAACACTTTATATTGTATAGTTCCAAAAATATAATAATAAATAATGTTCACCAAATCGAATGTGGTCGTTCATTTTCTGCAGAAAATATTAACTAAAAGCTCGTCAAAATCATCAAGTCGGAAAATGAGCGAGTGCAAAAACTATATCATGTTTAAATGTTCTTGCTCACTAGTCGAAAATATATTTCATAATATTCCTACTAATGTTTTATGAGAAAAAGGCGTAACTTTTAATGCATTAGACTTAGTTTATTTGAGATAACTATACTATTTTTATATATACATTGATACAAGAATAAACAAAATATTTATCCTATTTAAATTTGTATACATATATCTGACTCGCTTTCCTTACCTGTTACCAAATTATCATTACGTGGGTAATCTTTTAATATTGTTATGCATTAAGTGCATCCCTAATAACACAACTAGCTATCGTGTATGTATTCTGAATGTTGCAGCACAATAAAGGTGCGCCCAGACAAGGCAAAGGCTTTGCATTTATTCATCGCGCTATCCAAAACTGTTTACTCTCTCATCTGAACAACTAAAGGTTAGAAGTTTATTTTATTATTAATTAATTAATTAATTTCGAAAAAGCAACTTGTTTAAATAAAGAAAACAAAACAAATTGAAAAATTACTTTAAGCTGATAAGTATTTATTTTTCTGGAAAGTGCTGTTATTGTGTGACATTGTTGGCGAAATGAAATCATATAAAAAATGTTGGGTTCACCTCAGTGAATAAAATGTAAAAGCTATTATTTTTCTGTAATTAAATATTTAATTACTTTACTTATTGTATATTTCTTATATGATTTATACAAATTTTAGATTGAATATATGTATATTTTTGCAGGTTTATTTTAGGATAATAAAATTAAATTAAATACTTGAAGAAAAATTGGTGTGTAACGCATTTGAACCTTCTCGAAACAAAAACATTCATTTGCTTATGAGAATACCTACACTTCAGACAATTTTTAAAGTAGAATCTCAAATTTTAAATTTCTCTGTATGAAATCATTTTCCCAAATTCAAAGTTGATCACCTCAAACCAATCGAAACATTTCTTCCTGTTGTTCAATCCTCTTCATTACGATCAACAGCTAGATCAATATTCAGTAAGTTAATATATATATATATATATATAATTGGCCGAGCTCCTCCTGCTATTTGTGGCGTGCGTCTTGATGTTGTTCCGCAAATGGCGGGATCTACAGTTTTACGCCAACTCCGAACCGCAAATAGTTTTCTATGAGGAGCTTTTTCTTCGCAGAAATGCGCTCGGAGGTGTGCCATTGCCTGCCGAGGAGCAAACACTATTAGAAATAACTTTATTGTTTTGATGTTTCGTGAACGAGATTCGAACCTACGCATTTCCGAATGATAGTCACGCACCAACTATTCGGTCACGGCGGTAAGTTATATTGCTCCTGCAATTATATACTTTTCGAAACTCTACAATTTGCCAGACTTGCTGAAAGCACTTTTTTGCCACGTCTGATGGCGCCTTAATATAGCTGATGCAAAATACAAATACTTCCCTCTTTTCTATTTACTCTATGCGCGCCCATTTTCAGTTGTGTATTCGGTATGTTTTTGACTTTGAAAATATCCACTGAAGGACATAACTTTTTTGGTTACAACGCCTTGGTCTCCTGTTTGTAAATAAATATATTTTGTATGAGTTGTTATTAGGGGTACACATGCAAGAAATATTTGTATGTATGTATGTAAGTATATTTAGGCAGAAGTGAAATATACGTATGCATACATATATTCATATTTTAGTTACATGCACACATACATACATATGACTGAGTGCATAAAACGTAAATAAGATCGTAAAATGTTCCATAGTAGTGGCCACTTACCGGGCGCATTTCGTTGTTGTGTTTTCCAAAAACAAATAGTTTATTGCGGAAATTTCATCATTACCATTAGCGATAATAATTCTAATAAATTTATATATTGCAATTAAATATAATTAAGTTGAATAAGTGCCATTAAAGCGAATTGATAGAGAGGGGATCTGTTAATCTAAAACAGATAAGGTCAGGCAACTTTTTTTTTAACAATATGAATCATCAGAAAAATTTGTACGACTTAATTTTATTTATAGAACTTTTTAATTGGCGTTATGCTACAAATTGGTTATCAACTGTCAACCGACACACAAACAAAGCAAAAACAAGTGAGGAAGTGCTGAATTCGGTCCGGACCAAATTTTATATAGAAACGCACATTTTAGAAGAATTCAATTTGGGCTGGTCGTTAATTTTCGGAGTCACATCAATTAATAGACAATTAAAGTTATAGCTTTAACCACAGACGGAAGGAAATTTGGTCGTAACATACAAAGAAGTGGGCGGGGTTTTATACGCTTTCAATAATATTTACGTAGAATCTAAGTGAGGTGGAGAGGAATACATCCACCAGTTTGGGCAAGATTTACTGAGTAATTTTCGAGATGCATGTTTTACCAAAAAGTGGGCGTGGCACTCCATATTCTTCAAAATTTCACTTGCATCATTTTTAGGTTTTTGGGTTCGTTATTTTTATGAGTAATTTTTATGAGTAATTTTGCTTCATTTGTGTAACCGTGCGCAGTGTCGGATGAACAGGATGGAGAGGCGAACGAACAGACAGACATGTCTTTAATCGCCTCCTCTCATCATTTTGAGAAATTTACATGTATGTATGTCTGCATCTATCGCAGATAATACCCTTGAAATCGCACGGATATAACAAGAATCAGCAGCAGCTGGCGGCGGTAAAACACCAAAATTAGGAAAAACATTTTTCTAATAGCGGTCGCCCCTCGGCAGGCAATGGAAAGCCTCCGATTGTATTTCTGCCATGAAAAAGCTCTTCATAAAAATATCTGCCGTTCGAAGTCGGCTTGAAACTGTAGGTCCCTCCATTTGTGGAACAACATCAAGACGAACACCACAAATAGGAGGAGGAGCTCGGCCAAACACCCAAAAAGGGTGTACGCGCCAATTATATATATTAGGGTGTCCCAGGCTACAAGGGGGGATTTTTTTTTTCGGAATTTCAATACGCATACCCTTTATTTTTTTTCCATTTGACTCTAAAAACTTAATTATAAAATATTATTGAGATCGGATGTCATTAACCCGTGCCGACTTGATGTCAAACTTTAAGTTTAAAAGTTAGTATGAAAGCTAAAGGCTCACAATAGAGAAAAGTTTAATTGAATTTTTAGATTAATTAAATGAATAAAAATAAAACACATATTTCGTATTTATTTTCTTTTTATTATAAAAGGGACATCAATCATCGAATTTTCTTTTCAAAGTTTACTTTTTACAGTCGGGATATACCTGTCTGTGTTCTTGTACGCAACGTAATAAAAATTGTTTTTGCTCCTCTTGAAAAGTGATCAAACCATGGAAGTCTTGCATTAACTTAACAGCTCTTTCTGCCATATCATTAACTGCTTTCAGTCCAACAGCTTCATTTTAGCCTGTAGAAACGAATCATCATTTGACCACGAAGAGGGGCACTTGTTCAGAAAACTGTCGGCAATCTGGAGTCGATTAAGCAGTCTTTGCGACAGAGACGAAGTCATCAATGTTTCTCTCTGAAATTAAAACAGATAGATCAGTTATCAAATATACCTATTAGCAAACTTAGTCATAGAACAAAATCAAAGCTTCAAAAAACACAAATCCTGATACGGCGCCTTTGCTGCTAAAATACATTGGAGCCAGGGTTTTACGTAGGATGTCACGATGAACAGACATAATATACGTCCAACAGAGCTGCCTTATCCTTGTTTGAAATTCTGAATTGAGAGCTAAGTAACGATATTTTTAATGAATAAAAGGCTCTCGCCATCCATCCAGCCTGGTGCATAGCACCTGGAGGCCGAATCTTATATTTCTTCTCTGAATCTCCGCCAAGAAATATAATATAATTGAAAGCTCATTTAATTCGCGATAGTCATCTCTAACGATTTCTTTGGTTAATTCAGTTTTGTATTGTAGAATTCTAGCAGCTTGTCAATTTCCGAAACATTAAAGCAAGATAGCTTTTCAGTACAGCTTTGTTTTTTCTCTGGATCGATATTTTTCCAGTTTTCTCGGAATTTCTTGAATAATGGGATGTCTGGGCTTGTAGTTACTTGACTGATTTTCGCCTCAAACACGCCTTTAAATACTAATTCGTAAACGTGATGACGGCAAGCAAAAATAAGAACTTCTCTACCCAGTTTTTGTTCGAGAAGTATACATGCTCAGTTTATGCGGCCTGTGTTAGAAGCAGTAGTATCACAACAGAGAATCTGCGCTTTGTCTTCAAGGTTCCAGTTCGTAATAGCATCCCAAACTGCGTCTGCTTGTTCCCTTCCTGTCGAGCTATCCAATTTAGGAACAGCAATAATTTGTTCTTTATTATCGTACGTAATAACTACCGGTAGGCGTTCTTCTTTACTTTTACGTGAATCTAGAGCTGGCAACAGTTTTCCGTCCCAGTGGACAGTTACCGTGTCCGGGACCTTGTTTTGAAAATCAATTTTTATAGCTTCAGCCCGTTCTTTTCGCATTTCCGTACGAACTCTATGGATGGAGGACTTGCTTATAGGGGATTCATCCGTATTGTGCCCCAGAGCCTCAATAGTAGCTTCAATTATAAAGACAGAATCCCTCACACTTAACTGACACCTGTCTAATGCTACAACTAACTTGGGAGTTATGATATTTTTCCGCATAGAAGTTTTATCGGGCTGAGAGGAGGCTTCTCTTGCGCTGGGCCTATTTTCTTCTAATTCTATTATTTCAGAATCAGAAGATGACTTTTCTAGTGGTGGTTCGCAAGATGATGTTGATGGTGCTAAGGATGCAAAATTTTTAGCACGTCGCTTATCCTCCTCGATGATTCTAAGGCGCGTCCTTTCCTCTTTTTTTGTTAGTTTTTTGTCTACTCCGGCTAAGTGACCGGGCCGACCTGGTTCTCTTTGGCGCTGCAAGAAGATCTTATCTTCATTTATTTTAATCGATTGAAGAGCATTGGCATGTGCGATATCAAACAAATTGTTTAAGTTTGAAACAAACTCCTGTCGACGCTTTTCAAACACTTCTTGAGTTTTTTTCGCATTTTTTTGCAATTCTCTCCAAACTTGGTATAAGTTAACTAGTTTCTTACCACAGTTAGATATTGATCTGGTCCGTATACGTGCCTTTTCCCAATAAATAATACACTCACGAATTGTGAGATTTGCACTTTCATTGACACTTAAGTTCACTTCACGAATATTATAGAACAAAACTGCCAGTACTTGCCCGTTAGAGGGAAGTTTAGAACCGGTAATTTGATGTTTTACGTCCCCTATTAAAAATATCTCCTTTTTGGAACTTCGTAACCCCACTGACATGTTGACTACACGAAAAAAAACGCGATTACTAATAAAACAAACAATCGCAATCAATCCGACACTTCGCGCGCGCTGTACTATACAAGTACCGTTAGGTTTCCGCGCAACTCGGCACGGGTTGCCGTGATTCTAAATAGACGAAACTTTATTTTTAGATGTTTTGAGACCATTCAAACAAAATAAGAGGGTATGCGTTAAAAACATAACATTTTAATTTTTTTGGGACACCCTAATATATATATATAAGCTTTGCGCTGAAATCGAACTTCAAAGAGCTCCAGAAAAAACAGCTTGCATTTTTTTGCATTCGCCGCTCACTTTAACCGTCCACTCGAACTTTGTATCAACTAATCATAGATTCTAATACTCTTTTTTTTCTACTAACATAACAAATACTAAGAATATAGATTATTCAAGTATACAAATATCAGTGATAAGATAAGGAACTTTGCGAAATGCAGCAGAAAAGTAAACAAAAAATTAAACCAAAATTAATAAAAACACATACTCCCATACATATTTATGATTAAAAAAATGAATAAGTTGCAAATTGATTCAATAATTTGGTAATACTCGGCAGATATGAGAGTACATTTATTTGCATGTATATACATACATATGTATTTACCACAATAATAATAATAATCTTATCATAACATTCCTCTTGCCAGAATGTATATTGCTAAAGGAATTTAAACACGTGAATTATAAATTCCAAAATAGCGAGCGAGCAGGAAGTGACGCCAGATATTTTAAAACCGGCCCGTCCTCTGCGCTTTTAAACGTCGAGATTAAACTTTGATAAATTTGTAGGCTCCCCAAATCATGAGTAATCAAATTTTTATAGGACTCTTATATCTGCATTTACATACGAAAGGAGTTTTTCTTTAAATTTTTCTTCAAAATGAAAGACATCACTTTCAAAATTAAAAAAACAAAAAAATATTTTTTCCTATCTTCATAATATTTCATAAGTGCTTTGAATTAATTAATATTGTATATAGCCTCCTTCAGCTCCAGAATGTCAAAGTAATAATCAGTGCACAAATCAAGTAATGAGTTATCTATCAGCCGATTGTAACTAATTTTCACCGCTGAGATAACGTAATAAAATATCACATTTGATGGGCAGAGTGCAGCATTCAATTTAAATTGATTCAACAAAAAACTTGGCAGTTTGAGGTAAGGCCATCAGTTTTCGAAATCTTGCATATGTATAGCATCAATCGACTCAAATGCCTTACCCGAGGTAAAAATTTTATTTATAAAAACGAAAAGCTAAAAGGGGTCATGCCCGTTGGATACGGTGCTTAGACAATTAAATTCGATGAGTTTTCGGTAAATTAATTTCACAAAAACTATTGCAACCTAAAATCCATTAACATTTCCTTTACAATTCTTACAGCAGATACAATCGCACCAAAAGCCCAAAGCCAGGTTAACCTAAAATATGCCTTTGTATATACCATCTCCTATTTGTGGTGTGCGAAAAATGTAGGTCCCTCCACAAATGGAGTGAGCTACAGTCTTAAGCCGACTCCGAACTCAAGATAGTTTTGTGGCTTATGAGAAGCTTTTTCATGGCAGAAATACACTCTGAGGTTTGCCACTGTCTGACAAGGAGCGACCAACCCATTCGGCTATGATGGCCGACAAACAAGTTGCAACATATTTTTCGTTGCCCTGATCATAACTAAGTAGTATTTCTAATCTATTGCTTGTACCTCTGAAAGGAAATTGGATTGCTCTGCAATAAGGGCAATCGAAAAGTCACTTTCGAAAAGCCACGCCGCACTCTGTTGAGCTTGTCTGCATTTCGTATCCATAATAGACGTGAGCATAAGTCATTCACTGTCGCGGCGGCAGAGTTTGCATCATTCGACAAAATATTCCACAAACAAAAACTATCTTTTATCACCAAGAACGGAGAATAAATTACTTTGTTTGTAAAAGTTTGACGAAAATAAATAATTTTGGTAATCCTGTAACATTCTTTTTTCATTCGAATAAACAGTAAAAGTCTTGCCGGCGCAAGGTATTTTGAGTACATCGCGCATTTCGAGCGGTAATGCAAACGGGTTAAGAGATAGTAAAGGTCCTAAAACCTATCACTCTGTACCGATGAACGGGAGTGTATGCCATTGTCTATGTGCAGAGATCAACTTTGACGAAAACGCCTAGAGTGAGCGCATAACGATTCTGAGCAACAGTTAGATGGCACTCAAGGTGTTGTCATACTTTGAGATTAAGTCTTTATTAGTTCTTGAGTACATCGAGAAATTGAATTTGATAGAGTATAACGAAGTAGCGGATGCATTAGCTAGATAGGATGTGGCCTCGTTAGAACCTGAGCCCTTCTTTGCTAGGGGGAAAAACACCAGACTACAAGATATAAACTGGGACCACACTATGGGGCTACGCCTGACGCAATCCTTACTGCGGAGTTATAATCAGAAGAGAGATTCAGTTATCTTATAACCCTCCCTAAGGGCGTACTGAGAATCTTCACAGGTCACTGCAGATTACGTAGCCGTCTGAATAGACTTGTGATATGGTCCACTGACTCCTGCCGTTTTAGCGCCCAATTCTCGAAAACTAACATACCTTCTTCACGAATGTTATGCCACAGGGAGTAGAAGGGGTAGACATTTCGCCGTATACGGCCAGAAGAAAGGCAAATACGCTCGCCGAACCCGGCTATATCTTAGGTCTACTAAGGGAACTGGACTTGGGTGAGGTACTGTAACGACACTGTAACGACACAAAACAAAGAAAAGAGGAGAACGCAGTGTAAACGTCATTTACATTCATTCTTAGTACTAAATAATATATTGTATTATATTTGTATTACTCTATGCCTGAGTTACGTTTGATGAAGCGAATCGCTACTAAAATTTGTAACTTTCTAAACAATTTTTATCACAGCCATATATTATATTAGTGACTTTCTAATATAATGAAAAAAAATCCATATGAAAGTAAATTAGAAATTTTGCACATTCGTTTCATATGTATCTGGAAATTATACATTTTTTTTATAAATTAATTTATACTTCACGTGTGGCATGCATGCAGTAGTATCCACCAATTAAAACTAGACAGCGCAGCTATTGTACTTTTAATTTAGTTAGAACACACTTGTTCGAACTCATCTTCGTCCCGCCGGCGCTTCATCATTAATGCCGTATCATTAAAATTCCTCTTCGTTGAGCTGATGGAGGAGAAAATTGCTTAAACGCCTATTGTTGTTTTTATAATGTGTTTCTCTATTATACAAATACTGAAATTTTTTGGCGATTTCTCTAATAATGCGTGCACATGCATTATTAAACTGACCTTCATGAAGGTTAATTTAAACTGGCGTTAATGTTGTGGCGCATGACATACCATAGCTTAGTATAAGTAAATGTAGAATTAATAAGATATTTCCTACTAATAGTTTTTTTTTTTTGATGATTTATAATTCGTTAGTTATTTTTAAATAGGTTTTAATAAAAAACAAAAAAAAAACAAAACAGGAAAAACAAATAAATTGGACATACCACACAACAATACTCCTTGGGGCTAATTTGCTATGTTCTAGAAAGAAGATTTGTACGAGTATATATTGAAATGTGGAGAGTAAAACTATTTTTGTGTTAAATATATAGGTCAGTTGTTTTGTTTTTGCTGATTTTCTTTCGCTTTGATTGAATGAGTGGCACGTGCATGTGGCGCGTGGGATGCCTTGTCACTATTGGGGTTACCAGACTTGACGCATTTGTCGGCACGTGTCTCAGTTTTATACTATTGTACTGGTCTAACTAAGAAACGAATTCAGGTTATAAAATTTAATTGTGACAAAAATACTTTTAATAAAAATATACCGCTATATTTAAAATGGGAAGTATTTAGTTGCATTTTCATATGAATTTTGAGTTGCATTAACATTTTTTATTATTATGTGGGGAATTGGTTTTTCAGCAGGCACAGCCGCATTTTCTCTTATTTTATCTTAAAAACTATCTGAGCCTTTTGACAAGCCGATGCGTTAATTGCTCTAATTAAAAAGTTTTACAATGCATGCATTGATACAAAAACTAAGTGCAAGTGAAAAAATATTTGCTATACTGCAAACCCATCCTCACTTTCAGACTATGAATGATAGCTTGACACTTAATGCCCACTATTAATTATTTTTTGTTATTCTCTTTTAACTTTGCGGTATGCCATGAATTTTACAAGTATATCGAGAAAACAATGCAGAGACTTAAAAAAGCGCAAAGAATGCAAAATATCCCTATTTAAAATGCATCTACAAACTTTTAAAGTACGATACAGTGTATTTCTTTATTAATCAACAGTATTCCCCCTCTCCTTTCGTCCTAGCGGTTTTTTTTCCACATCATTTCCCCCCTGCAATGGTATCACAAAGGATGAACTAAACTTCCTCGTTCAAGTGGGCCCACTTTCTAGGCAACCATTACAACCTAACCTGATCAGCAGTATTTTGTGTGAAGGTGAATTCATAATTTGGTTCAATTTGGCAAACCAAGACGAGACGCAGTGTTTCCTCTACATCATAAAAGTTTAAGGAATATAAACTGAATTTACAACAATCTAAATCTGCCGTAGCCGAATGGGTTGGTGCGTGACTACCATTCGGAATTCAGAGAGAGAACGTCGGTTCGAATCTCGGTGAAAGATCAAAATTAAGAAAAGTTTTTTTTTATAGAAGTCGCCTCTCGGCAGGCAATGGCAAACCTTCGAGTGTATTTCTGCCATCAAGCTCCTCATAAAAATATTTGCCATTCGGAGTAGGCTTGAAACTGTGGAACAACATCAAGACGTACACCACAAATAGGAGGAGGAGCTCGACCAAACACCCAAAAAGGGTGTAAACGCCAATTATATATATATAAATCCAAAGAATGTCACTTTAGCATCAAACACATCTGGCAACCCTAATCTACATCAGACGCCATCCGACAATGGCATTCACGCAAGTCACATGAGCAGTTAGTCAGAGTCAATTGTGTGTGGATACATTAGATTGCATCACATGTCTTTTGCATGTGCCGAATGTGCTTGTCGAATCCACCCGGAGTGTTTAAATGATAATTTTTATACACCGCGTACTCGTATAAATTGGCGCTGGCACCGATACTAAGAGGGTATGCCACTATTTTCATTCTTTCATCGCTTCCAAACTTTACTCGTAGCTACAGAGAAAAGAAAAGATAGTTGTTTATAAAGCCGGGTTAAAAACACCCTCTCAGCTCCCATAAAACGAAAATTCAAAACTATTTTATTTCATGATTTTTTAAGCAATAGGGGACAAACTTGATTTTTTGCAAGCGAAAAGATTCTTAATCTAATTTTGAGGCAATGATCTAAGCACACTTTTAGATTAAGATACCAGTAGAACATTTTTGCAACTATTCTCGATCAAGTTATCGATTGGAATAGTCGATTTGGCGTCACAATGACTTCACTCGCACTTGTGTTTCTATAAAAAAATTAGACGAATAGATCGTCAGCCGACGTCAATTGACGTGGTCCATACTATTGTGGTACGAATACTGGATTGAAAGGCTTTCTGTAATGAAATGAAATAAAATTTTGTCGACCATTATTCTCGTTCGGCCCTGAGCGGAATGTTGCTCTTCCTCATTTAAGAAAATATTATTAAAATTTCTGTAAACACATTTTGATTTTCATGCTTACTTTTTTCAGTATTGCTCCAAAGGATTCTGGTTTCTATTCAATTTCACACACTCTTTGTCGGTCGGCTTACCATTTATCTAAAATTTCATAAAAATTATACAAAAGAAAAAGTTTTTTTCTAATAGCAGTCACTTGTCGATAAAATAACGCATTTCTGCTATAGCTAATATTCCCACAATGAATAAAAATCCTCTATTTGTCTTATTTTTTTGAGCTCAGAAGCCCTTATTTGAATGAACCTCTTACCATGAATAACTAGGAAACTAATGAATTTGATTATAATTTCTCTTATTTACAGCGAAAATGGCCACCATCTCAGAGAATCTCATGGCTCATGTTGCCGAAACTTTGCCCTCGGGAGGAAACAAAGTATCCGTTGTCGGTATTGGCCAAGTTGGCATGGCCTGTGCATTCAGTATTCTCGCTCAGGGTATCTCCAACGAAGTTTGCCTTGTCGATGTGTGCAAGGACAAGTTGCAAGGTGAATTGATGGACCTGCAGCATGGCTCAAATTTCCTCAATAACCCGAAAATTACTGCGAGCTCCGAATATTCAGCGACTGCCGGCTCACGTCTATGCATTGTGACAGCCGGTGTACGCCAAAAGGAAGGCGAATCACGTTTGTCGTTGGTGCAACGCAACACTGATATTCTGAAGCATATCATTCCCAATTTGGTGAAACACTCACCCGACACCATTTTGTTGATGGTATCCAATCCTGTGGATATTATGACTTATGTTGCCTGGAAATTGTCCGGTCTACCAAAGAATCGTGTCATTGGCAGTGGCACCAATTTGGATTCATCACGTTTCCGCTTTTTGATGTCACAACGTTTAAATGTAGCGCCCACCTCTTGCCACGGCTGGATTATCGGTGAGCACGGTGATAGCTCTGTGCCTGTATGGTCAGGTGTGAATGTTGCCGGTGTACGTTTGCGTGAGTTGAATCCCACCATTGGCACCACCGAAGATCCGGAAAATTGGGAAGAAGTACACAAGAAGGTCGTCGATTCGGCCTACGAAGTGATCAAGTTGAAGGGTTACACCTCATGGGCCATCGGCTTGAGTTCAGCTGCGCTAGCTTCGGCTATTTTGGGCAACTCAAGTAACGTCGTTGCTGTCTCAACTTCGGTGCAGGTGAGTTGATCGAATGGAAATTTGCTTTATATTTTTGTTTATTAAAACTAAAACGAATTTTGTTTTCTCAAATCAGGGCCAACACGGTATTGACAAGGATGTGTTTTTGTCGTTGCCATGCGTTTTGAATGCCAACGGCATCACCTCGATCGTCAAGCAGATACTCACACCTATGGAAATAGAGCAATTGCAGAAATCGGCCAATATTATGGATCAAGTGCAGGCTGGCATTAAGTTCTAAGACGTTATTGCAAGAAGAAGAATTCAGAGCAGACTGTGGATATACATACATACATATATATGAGAGTTAGAAGGGAAAGAGGAAAACAAGAAGAAGAAGAAATGACAGAGTAGAATATTTGTAAATTAAGCTTTTACGCTGAAAGAACTTACAAAAGTATTTATTTAATTAATGTGTAATAAGAAAATCTCGGGGCTATTACTTATTTCTAGCCAAATTCAATCTGAATTGCTTTAACTTATACATACAAACATACATACATACTACACATACGCTTTGTACATCATTAATTTATGTGTTTAATTTTAATTGTTTTTATTTCAATGTTCCTTGTCCCAAAATGCGAAAACATACAAATAAAATAGTACTTTTTAGTTTAATGAAATTGAAATCGATCTGAGTTTTTTCATTTCCGTTCTTGATTTTTTGTTTAAGAAAGGATTGAATATTCTTTTTTTAGCCTAAGTACATACAAAGAACAAGAAAAAGTTTAATGTGTACAAAAAATATTTGCAATTGTTGACGTTGTAAAATATTGAATACTATGAATCAACCGCAGCTACCTCATTAGCATAATTTTTGGAAAGGGTCATCGCGAATGCGCAAAGCAGCAGACCGGAAGCAGTGGCGACACTCGTCAGTCAAGCCAGGCAATGATATGCAAAAGCAAATGATCGCTTGCACACTGCGCTTGTTAGTAAAAATTTTCAAAAAAAAAAAAAAAAAAAAAAAAATTGATATCTAGTATTTAAATGTTTAGGTAATAAAGAGTTTGAAATCTGTTCAATACCGAAAACACACAGCAGTAAGATATCAGCGAAATACATTGCCATTCCTTCTAAAATGTAGTAAAAATTTTAACCTTTTTTCAACCGAAAAATAAAAATAGGCATAATATTATGAAACTAGTTAAAAATGTACTTACAAATATATATTATCAAAATTTGCACCCTGTAATACATTATCCAATGCACGATATTAGAATATATGGAGCAAATACTCAGGAAAATACAGTAAATACTTGTTTTTATTGATGTTAGTGCTTTTTTTTTTTTTGCTTTTGTGTTTTTTCTTGAGTGGCGGAAGCTCGAATGCCTCTATACACCGTCCGTCAGTGCGGGGCTTTAATCGGATGTGAAGGGCTACGTTACCAAATCCCCAAACCCCGGTACTCTCGTAAGATACTTCATCGGAAGGAGACTTAGAACCCTTAGCTCTATATTCGTTACTTGCATATTGATAAAGCCTGTTGAAAGTTGCACCTAGGGTATATTCAGAAACGCATTATAATGCGCAACGTACTTTTGCAGTGTTGGCAATGCGTTCAGAAATGCAAATATGGCAGTACGCCAAATGCATCGCATTCCAAAACGCCATTTTTGTATCAAACGTCATGCATTATTTACAGGAAAAATTTTAATACTGCCGCTGATTACGCTAATATGATGTCTGATGAAAAGTGATTATAAAACTAATTTTTTTAGCTTTTAATGCAAAGATATATTAAATATACGTTATTAAAACAATATTTTATTACATTTTTCTTGATTTTAGCTATTATATAAGTGCATCGGAAGTAAAGTTGCTTCTCAGAGTCCGACTGAGCATGGAAAGTGAATTTGCTTCAGGGAGGAGGAAAAGATTTTTTTTTTGAAAATTGGAAAAGTAATGAATTACAATCACAATAAATTAAAACGCATTAGCGACTAGGAAAAAAAGATTTATTTTTGGGAATTTTTCGTTTTAATGAACATCTTACTATATGTGATCTTCTTTTTAGCTTTACACGTCTTTTTTTTCTTAAATTTAGCAAAAAACTATCACTTTTTACTTCAAATATATCGTCAACAACTAAACTCAATAACACTTCCATTTTAGTGTAAAACGCGTTCATAAATGCAACAAATCTTTTTGCAAATCGTCAACAAATCTATCAATTGCATCACTTGTCACATTGGCAGTGTTGCCGGCGCTGCAATTACTGCGCATTTATAATGCGTTTCTGAATATACCCCTAGCTGGGATTATCCTATGTAGGTCTTTTTTTTAGGAAACCATCCCAGTTGGGCCCGTACTGCACTTAGACATATTTATTTATAAGTTCAGGACTTGCAATCTGTGGTTTTGTTGAGATGTTTTAGGGAACTAATCATACGCTACTCATAATTTTCTAACATATTATTTGTTCGGTTCAAAATATGGCATTCTAATTACGAAATTTTGAATGGACTCTGTATCTTTCTTATTTCTACAGCTCCTCCAGAAATAGGATTAATAAGCTTCGCATTTGGCTAGTGAACTGTTCTTCCTCGTTCGGTTAATCTGAGGATTATATGAGAGGAGATATGTAGTAATTTATTTCAATGAAAGATAATAAAGGGTGATCACATTGGAAGAACATTATCCAATAAAGTTTTTTGGCAGATCACGCGTGACTACTATCAAACTAAATATATAACTTTTTCAGTATTCATTGACATTTTATCATGGAAATACTTACGAAAATTATATATTACGAAAATGGACGCCCTCTGAAAAGTGTTCATCGCGCGCTCAGGCCAACTTACGGTATACATAACCGTTCAGTGATGAGGCCCATTTTTGGTTTATTGGATACGTCACTAGGCGAAATTGCCATACCGACCGAAGTCCTCCAGCGAGTCATTCCAAATCGGTGTTTATGGATGACCGAATTACGACGCAGTTGCGGCCCACAATCAATTTGAAATTTCGTTGTTTTATTTCAATTTAAAACCCGATAGCGCTAAATCGATCACCCTTTATACAAATTTAAATGTAAAGATTACGAGATAATTTTTTATCTGCCTAATGTCTTTTGTAAGTCCCCTCATTTGTAGAAGTACATCAAGTCGCATGCAATAAATGTCAAATAGGTTCGAGACGCAAATTATTTTAAGGGTGTAAGGTCATCAGTCAAAAATCGTGTATTTGAATATTAAAAAGTAAAGTAGAAATAGTACAGGGCGGGCCAAATAAGACCTACTAATGTTAAGGACAAATAACTTTTTTATTTTTTTTACATATTTATTTTTCTCTTTTTGTGGATTATAATTGAATCGTTGGAAATTTATTACGGAACCGTACAGTACAACACAACGCGTTAAAATTATCGAGTTTTTCTATTCTTGTCAACGATCAATTGTTTTAACGCAGCGTAAATATCGGCATATGTCGGATGAAGCGCATTTCCATTTAAATGGTTATGTCAACAAACAGAACTGTAGATTGTGGGGCTCTGAAAATCCAAGGGCAACACACCAACATCAGTTGCACCCATTAGGCCACTAGAGTTATCGGTCCATATTTCTTCGAAAATGAGGATGAAACGCCGGAATCGAATTGAGGAGCTTCTTACAGAACATTGATTGGAAACTTTTTGCGGCCAATGGCGGAGCAGTATTCTAATTTGTGGTTTCAACAAGATGGAGCAACTGCGCATACTGCTAGGCAAACTATGAACCTGCTGCGTGAAATTTTTGGCGAACGTCTGATTTGCAAAAATTCAGATTTCTCTTGGCCACCTCGTTCGCCAGATTTGACTGCGCCCGACTTCTTTTTATGGGGATATTTAAAAGACAAAGTGTATCTTAATAAACCAGAGACTATTAGATAGCTGAAGTAAAATATTCGAGACGAAATACTGAGCCTTCAACCAGAAACATTATGTAGTGTAATGGAAAACGCGTTAAAAATAGCCAATCTTTATATCGAAAAAATGGTGGACATTTGTCTGATGTAATATTTCATACATAATTTCCATAAAATATCTTCAATGTATAAAAACATTTAAACAAAATAAATGAGTATTGCAAAAGTTATTTGTGTTTAACATTAGTAGATCCTATTTGGCCCACCCTGTATATTGAATATTTTGACTTATTTCAAATTGGTTCAAATTAGGAGAACAGCCGGAAGCTTACTAGCGAAAGCTCAACTTTTTTGTAATTTTCAGTATCTTAAGTCGATTTGACTGTATATTTTGATGACTTAAAATTGTGTAAGTATACTTGTTTGGCTAAAAATATATTAAAACACCAATTACAATGGTTTAAAATAATATAAAAATCCAAAAATGCGAAAAAGTCAAAAGGTGTTGTTGCATAAATAACTTTGGATGCAAACTGATGCATTAAAAGCACCAGCTTCACATTCTGTCGAACTGAAAGTAGGGTACGATTGCCGTAGCAACCTTAATAAACTAATAAAATTGTACTTTGACGGGTTACGATTAACTCGGGAATTAAGGGGAATGAAATTGCTGATGAACTCGCTAGGGCATGGCTGGCAGCAGATTTTCGCGTTCCAGAACCCTACTGTGGCATCAACTGGACAAACGTGAAATGCAGAGAAAACAGTTGGGAGATATCTCAAAGAATTGGAAAGTCCCTAAAGAACTTCGTCAAGCAAAAGGCTAATAAGACGTTTCACCTACAATAGGCAATCGCCTACGTACATACATACGTAAATTAGACATGAGGAAAATAGGAGGTTTCCTGGCATGTCGCAATCACTTAAATTACCATCTCTCACAAATTGGGAATGAGAAAAAGTGTCAGCTTTATCTGGAGGATGATGAAACCATAGAGCATATCTTGGGCAACTGTATTGCCTCGGCAAAGACAAAACTCTACATCTTTCAACGCGATCAAGTCGATCGGAATGAAATAAAGAATGATCCTCTTGCAAAAAGATTTGTACGCAATTCCCAACCTGAGGCAGGGAACATCTGGGTTAAATAGAACCTGTTGTAATACATTTAATGGTAGTACTGCTAATCAAGAAGACTAGTATTAACTACTTCTAAAACATGTAGTGGGACACAAATTATCTTTTAGGTCTACAGAAAACTAAATTACTATTTAATAGAAATGACGGGAAATTAAATTCACAATTTCCAGCATTTAGTAATACTTAATAATTAATAATTAATAAAAGGTTAATAAACGCCCAAAAGCATAAAATACGAATTTCAAAGATTTTTGGTTGGTAAAACGCGAAGTTGGTTACACGCGAAATTCCGAACCTTTTATTCCATCAAAAATGTATCACAAATTATAGCAGCAAAGACACACACCAGCGACCGTTAGCTTTTATCAAATTCTATTTTCGCCGAATTTTGTATGACCAAAAGCTTCTGCTGACGAAAGTATGAATATGAGTATATTTGTATGGAATAAAAGGAAGTAAACTTAGAGGTCTTACATGTAAAAGTGAGACTGGAAAACGAATTAATTAGGACTATGGCAAAAATATAATAACTACGTAACAGAAGAAAACACCAAATCATTTTTTTCAATCCTGATTGATTGATATTTTTGATATATTTTCTGAGGAAGTAGTTCTTAACAGTGTAGAAGGTAATTGGTTATGGTAGATACTTTTTCTGATTGGTGCAAAACGTGAGTAGTTGTTGAGTAGTTGGCAGACCGTTTAAAATGATGAGTGATAGCGGCAGTTAAATTATATTTAAGTATGCAATTTCATATGTTTGCACTTAGTCCTGCCATAAATTTTGTTACAAGTTAAGTCCGTTATATATATGAAATTATAATACTTTAATCAAGCGGAATGATTACGATGCGGAATTCCGAGAACAGGTAGGTTCGAATCTCGGTGAAACACCATAATTAAGAAACAGTTTTTTCTAATAGCGGTCGCCCCTCGGCAGGCAATGGGAAACCTCCGAGTGTATTTCTGCTAAGAAAAAGCTCCTCATAAAAAATATCTGCCGCTCGGAATCGGCTTAAAATCAAGACGCACGCCATAATAGCTCCTCCTCCTAACATACAAAAAGGGTGTAAGCGTCATTTATATATATTTAATATATATATTAGTATAGCTACAGTAATAAACATAAATCCCAAATAAATTCATCTTTGAACAAGCATTCCTAGTGTTGATTTCCATTTGTCAATTAAAACTTCAAAAATAAGACATTCAGCTGCTTCTTAAACTCTTTGCATTTCCGTATTCCCGGAAATTTTACCAAATTTAGAAGGAATTTTCGCTCTCTTCGCCGATAGATTCCCAATTCCCTGGCTCATTTTGAACTGAAGCGCTTACGGTTACGGGAGGATGGTTCCATATGTAGAAGTCCACGCAAGTTGGGAAAGGTACTGACACCATTCACTTGGGAGTGGCCAGGACGATTCTTCTGCATATGATTCAAGCAGCTGACAACTCCCGGGATTAGCCCACGTATCCTCTGGGTAGCTTCCGAACACCCGTTCGGGAGTGAGCTAACGTAAGAAGGCAACGCATTCTAGGATAGCCGGTTGTGCGCTGGGTTTGGAACCCGCCACTTAAAAATCCCCTCCAATGAAAAACAATAAAGCCTCGGATGTGAACTCCCTACACTAATGACAACCCCTGCAAACGAACAAAAGACTACGATTTGAGGGCATGCACCTGGAATGTGCGACCCTTAATGGGGAAAGTGCCTCTGCCCAGCTGGCTGATGTCCTCGCGAGAGTAAAGGCTGGCATCACTGCCATTCAAGATATGCAATGGATGGGGCAAGGCAAGAAAACCATTGGACCTTGCGACGTCTACAACAGCTGCCATGTAAAGGAGTGCAAATTCGGTATCGGATTTGTTGTGGGAGAGAGACTTCCTCGCCAAGTACTCTCGTTCACTCCGATCGACGAGCGTCTCGCAATAATCCGCATTAAAGCGCGATTTTTTAACATTTCGCTCATTTGCGCCCACACCCTGACGGAAGAGAAGGACGATGCGACCAATGATTCCTTCTATGCCCCCGTCACGATATAAAAATCGTGCTTGGCAACTTTAACGCCAGGGTGGGCAAGGAGGGAATTTTTGGTTCGACAGTCGGAAAATTCACAATTCACTGCACAACGAAACATGCGGTAACGGTCAGAGGTTGATCGACTTCGCCGGGGCACGAAACATGGTAGTCTGCAGCACCAGTTTCCAGAATAAAAAGATTCATCAAGCTACGTGGCTGTCTCCTGATCGGAAAACGCGAAACCAGATCGATCATGCTGTGATAGATGGAAGACTCGCTTCCGAAGCCTCTGTGCAACAAAAAGCGCACATCTAGCTACGTAAAGATGGTTCGACATCGAAAAGCTGCAATCACAACAGAAAGCCAGAAGATTCGCCACTCGACTCTCACTCCTGCTTTCAGAGAGTACTGCCCAACAACAGAAAGTTAGTAAGTAAGTTAGTATGTTAGTCTGCGCCATAGACCATTGACTGCAACGGTAACTTCTTCCTAATGAGGAAAGAAATAAACTCCGATTATGACACCATGAATACTTAAAGAGATGAAGCAGGAAGCCTGATATTTAATTCTTGCAAAATTCGGATGTGTGTTTTTTATGTGGCGAATTTTCCTACTTCACTTCTGTTAGAGCAACGCGGTCGTAACACCAGAGCTGTTTGAATCAATTGAGGTTTTGTGTGCCAAGTAGACCAGAATTGGACTTGTTTGCCTTTATACGAACTTTGGCCAGTATACTTTCATATTTCTTACCAATTGTAGTCAGGTTGAAAATTGCTTATATATCGTTTGAATGCATCAAAGATGCATGGAAACTGGCTTGAATTGATGAAGTTGGCACGTGCGGCCTTGTCACTTTATCAGAACGAAATTCATTTTTACCTGTAATGGTACAACAAAAAAATTTAAATGCTTTCTGATATTTCGATGGCAACTGACTAAGAAATGCAATATCTTCAGGTACTTAAAGAAACGTGTCTACGGCGTTTATGCAAAACAACGGCTGATGAAAGACAATAAACAACGATGTTTCAAATGTGGCAAAGCGTATGCACGCATACATGGGCTGCGTGCGAAAATCATTAATATCGGCTTATGGTACATGTATGTATGTAAAGATAACACCGGTTTACAAATTTAAAAAATGTTTAACCAAGAATAAAACGTATGTAAAATCAGTTACTGAGTACGACAATCACATGATTTTTTTCTGCAGAGATAGCTTTCGAGATATCGCCAATTACGGGTTTTTGATTAACGAAAAAAGTTTGATCACAAATATGTCTAAAATCTCGAGAATACGTTAAGCGCTAAAAATAAGTTATATATCAAAACAAAATTAACTTAAGTTTTTGTATTTCGTTCATCCTAATTTTTCGCAAAAAATAAACGTTTTCAAGATATTTACAATGTTAAAAAATTAAAGTCGTTTTTTTTTGGTTTTGCAAAGATATGAAATTTACGATTTATGTTTTAAGAAATATACATACATATGTATAGGAAGACGATTTTCGGACAATTTTATTTTTACTAATTGCTTAAAACTACCATATCTTAAAAAAAAAATGTAAATAAAAAATAAAAAAATAAAAATGAAAAAGCCCTCAATGATATAAAAGTTATTCACATGAGAATAAAATGTTTAATTTTTGCATTTTTGCATTGATCGTACTTCAGCGGAACTAAAAATTTGCTTGAAAATTTCAAGAAGGAATTTTTTTTTAACTCCATTTATTACATACAATCTGTCATAAAAATAAAACTTAGTATTAGTTATATTAACACATTCGCGACGGGACGAATCGGTTGAACGGGGCAGAAGTTGCTACTCTTCAGCGCCACCTGGTGGCGAGTGACATCAGTGAGCATATTCTACAAACCTTCTCCGTGGAAAAATACATCATATATATACCAATTTTTATAATAATCAGTCCAGTAGTTTTTGAGTTCATCGATAACATACACATTCATTTTTATATACATACGAGTATATATAAAGAAGATAAACATATTTTCCAATAATTTTCAAATTTCATAATATAATTTAATATTCTTTTTTTGTATGGTATGTTTGAAAACATATTTCAATATGCAGGGGAATTTTACATCTCTTGCACAGATATGACGTATCTCGACGTATTTTGTGTGAATAACACGCACCACGTCTTTTTTTAGCAGTCTTACCGTTGTTCAATATTTTCACTAATTTGTGATGTTTTATATATCCTGATAACCTTTTTGTCAAAACGGGGCGTTCGTGTAGAAGTTGAGGGCGCATTGGTTGCTTCTTTTGTATTAGAATGTGATATATCAGGGATTTCTTCTATCCAACTTTCCGCTAAACTCAGCATGAAATCGTGAAATCTAATTTTTGATTGCGAATTCAGTATTTGATAAATACGGAATGAATTAAATAAGGCGCAGTGAAGAAGATAGAAAACCCCCTTTTTAGCCCATTTGAGAGTTTTTCTGAAGATGGGATTATAGGCAAGATATTGATCGGCAAGATCGACACAATTCATGTATTGATTGTAATCAATGATGCAGTGCGGTTTCTTGATGAAAAGTTGCGTATTTCGGTCGATTTTATTAGAATCGATCATGTCAGCATTATGAATAGTAGAGATGATTTGAATATTGCGCTTTTTTTACTGTTTCATACTTGTATCATAATTTCATCTCTTCGCTTGTAACTTGCCTCGCAATTTTATATTTCTTAAAACATTCAGTACTCCCCGATTTGATCTTATTGTCCCAAAAACTCTTACCTTGTGTAGCAATAATGTAGAAGCCATCTTAACACTGTTGTAGAAATTATCTGTGTATATATGATGCCATTTGTTCAAGTATGGATTCAAAAGTTCCAAAATGGTGTTTTCCAAACTAACGCTCTTTCCACAATATAAAATAAAACTGCAAATATAACCGGTTCTCGATTTGCAAATCAGTCTATTGAGAATGCCATATTTTACAATTTTATCGGGATTGCAAGTGCGGAATCGAAATCTTCCCCTCCCTTCAGCGAGTGATAAATTCTGTCCTGGTTCGTATACACTTTTAAATTTATTGCTAAAGTAATCTATAATTTCTTGCACTTTTGTTAACCTGTTTTCCGTTAAATAAGCAGTTGAGTTATTGGATAAATGTAGGAAAGTACAAAAGTAGTACCGAAAACTGGAGTTTCTAAAACTGGGTGTGTCGACCAATAATTATATATTTCGTTTTTTCTTACTAATCCCATAAGTAATATATCGACCCATTTACATCCATGTTCATGTTCTTTATACTTAGGCTATTTGCATTATGATATCGATTTGTTTCGTAAACGATTTTTTCAATTAGGTCCTCCCTAACGAATAAAGATGTCACATCGGTAATGCTTTGAGGATTGTTTGGCAAGAGGTTTTCTTAGTAGTAAGTAGTAAGAAGCAAATGAGGGATGGCTACATTTGAACATTATAACCGTATCATCGGCATAAGTGGCTGTATATGTGCACCTCGTTAAATGTAGGTCGGCTGTGAACAATGTGTACAAAACGGGTCCTAAGACGCTTCCTGGTACATCTGCTGTAATTTCGTGAGGATTGATAGTTTCATCGTTTATTTTGACAAAAAAATGTCTACTATTCAGGCACGATTTTAGAAGCATATAGAATTATGCGATAGGCTCATTTTAAGCTTGTATATCAGGCCCTCGTGCCATACCTTATCAAAGGCTTGCGTAATATCTGAAAAGCCTGCAGTACAGTATTATTTTTTTTTCGAGTGCTCCTCTAGCGAATTTGTACACACATAGTGGGGTGATGTTTGCGGTATGTTGGAATGAGTTTTCTTTGCTCAATTATCGGATTAAGTCTTTTCAGAAGTAGCTTTTCATTTTCAAATTAGTTACACTTATTTTCTTTGTTATTAAAGCACTAATCAAAAATAAGAGTGAATGTAAGCTTTTAAATTCAAAATCGGTTATTTATTTTGTTTTTTTTTGATTTTGTTTTCTTTTTGCTTCTTTCTCTCTCTCTCTCTCTCTCATGAGAAACCAACAATATTCACTCTTCATTCCTGCATGCCAAAGTCCTTGGTAACGTTGCACTATTACCTTAATTTGCCGAAAATCGTTTTCTTATACAGCCGAGTCTGGATATAATGAGCAAATTATTGCAAGGCTTGTTCACAGTACTCAGCTTGTTCATTATATCAGGGCGAAAATACTTTGTTCAAAAACTTGTTTTATTTGCTCACTAGATCACCAGGAGAAGTACTTGCATTTTCGAAGAATCTTCCTCTTGGATGCAAAAATTATGTGATGAGAGACAATATTACGACTTTTTTTGTTTACTTCCCAAATTGTTGGTTTAGCTGTCCCAAATAGTATATTTTTACGTGAAAGGGTACGTGAAACACTAATACCTTTTCCGATTTTTTCAACGATTTCAGGTTTTTCCTTTAAGAAAAGGAATTTCTTCGAAGCCATGTTGACATTATCTATTAATCAGCATTTAGAAACCTTTTAATGTACGCAAAACAGCCGTAGCCGAATGGGTTGGTGCGCGACTACCATTCGGAATTCACAGAGAGAATGTCGGTTCGAATCTCGGTGAAAACACCAAAATTCAGAAAAACATTTTTCTAATAGCGGTCGCCCCTCGTCAGGCAATGGCAAATCACCGAGTGTATTTCTGCCATGAAAAAGCTCCTCATAAAAAATATCTGCCGTTCGGAGTCGGCTTGAAACTGTAGGTCCCTCCATTTGTGGAACAACATCAAGGCGCACACCACAAATACGAGGACGAGCTCGGCCAAACACCCAAAAGGGTGTACGCGCCAATTATATATATATATATAAAGCAGCACACTTTCAGCCCCAAATGGGGCCCAATTCATGGGAATATTCGCATTCATTGCCGATTATTTTGCATGTTTCTTATTGATTTTAAAAGTTTGTTCATTATTTAGAGTAGTCCATATAAAAGAATCCAGTGTTCACTATATCGGGGGCTCACTATATCCAGACACAACTGTATTTGCATATTTTTGCAAAAATAACTATTTTTTAACTTTGTAAATATCTTTAACTTTAATGAAAAATAAAGCAAAATCGAGTGATAGCAAATTTCATTACCTTGAATTTGATATACAAAGCAATACAAGTATATGTTTTAATCGCTTGACTGTTTTTCCAGATACTAGACATTTTCATGACCTATCTGCTTTTATTTATCCCAAACCGATATTTGGCGATAACTCAAAAACTGAATGGTGGAAAGAAAGAATTGTGGGGAGTTTCAGACTCAGCGCCCGATTTTACATAGGAGCGGATTGTTTGCTTCTTGGGTTTTTTTTGTCTGTAAACTAGTGTAATCAACTACTTTACTCAGCAGCTATGTACACTAAACCGTTCGCATCTACACTTCCGATCGCACAACGTCCAAAACGTGCTGCGGCCAGAAAATCATCAGCAACGGTGCGATGAAAAACCGCGATTAGAGCTACTGGTAAGTTCTGCGCTCATTTCAATGCATTCCGCATAAATAGCATAAAAGTGTGGGCTATATTTACTAGACAAGCAGACAGGTGAGCGACGGTTGATTTGCTGAGACGTAGAATTTTTAAAATTAAATTTTAATAAAATGCAACAAAAACCAATTTATGTGCTTTGTTTATGGTTACTTAGCGAATTTTTGTATTTCACGCACGCTAACTTGAACGATGATGGTGTGCTCCAGGAAACCAATAGAGCGCAGCAATACCCAAGTATTGAATCGATACAGCAGCAGAATCTTCAATTGCTGCAGGAAACGCTGGAGCTGGGCTGGAAGTCATTCTGTGAGTAGTGCAAGAAATGCCTGTGCATAAGTATTTGAATAGATGTATACGTGCATACTTGCGTGCACACATGTATGTACAGATATTTCTAAATGCTTTTCCAAACTCTGTACTTAGGTGAAGCACCCGTTGACGAGTCTGTTATGTTCCTTCACAGTGGCATAAATCCCTGCGATGCCAGTATACACGTGATGACGCTGACTAATCAAAGCATTCGACTGCCCATCAAAGCAATTTCTGAAATAAGCGATTTCGATATCAATCCCAAGCGTAAAACGCTCATCTACGTGAATGCTTTCTACACGCTCGATAGCTATTTCAGCGTGCAAGCGCACCTAAAGCTACTACAGGCGACACGTCGCGATCTGAATATTGTGCTTGTGGATTTCGCCAAAGACGTGCTACAACTGTATAATACGGTGCGGCATCACGTTGTCGTGCAGGCTCATTTTGTGGCGAAAATACTCAACGTGCTGACTCAGCAAGGCATCGCCCCAGAGGGCATCACCTTGGCGGGTCATTCAGTGGGCGCTAACATTGCAGCATTAGCAGCGCGCATCTACGCTAGCCAAGCGACAACGCTCGACGTGCGTATGGGACAATTAGTAGCCATTGATCCGGCGCTGATGTGTCGACCGTCGGACATTTACGTGCATGCCAATGTCAGTACTCGCGTCGTAGTCATACACGGTGAGGGTGATGTGTTTGGCGTGCGCGAACGACGGGGTACCATCGATATCTATCCGAATGGCATTGGTTTCTTTTCGCGTCGTAAATTACAACCAGGCTGTAGCACGAAGATTTGCAGTCATATGTACGCGTTTGTATTATTTATGGAGGCGCTGATCGAGGGTGTTATGATACCGGCAGTGAAGTGCGATAGTTGGTCAAATTTCCGTAGGCGGCAATGCGATTTCAGTGATTCGGTGGCGATTGGTTTGAAGTACCCTGCTAAGGCCAGTGGTGTCTACTTTTGTTTAACACAAGCAAATCCACCTTTCACATTCATGGAATATGGCATAAAGTATCAGCGAAGCATGGTCTCCAGAAGCGCAACAAATTTAGTGTAGCATATGCGTTGGTGATGAGGACCATAAATTATTACATAAATGAGAACATAAGACTTTAGAATAAGTAAAAGTTAGTGCTTAAGTAATTTGTTCCTAAGTAATTAAAACACAATGGCAAACAAAATTCGCTGGTTATGTTATGTGTTATTTCTATTTTTTTAATCATGTTTGTGTAAATGTGTCCACTGAATAGGAGCCTATAGAAGATTTAACTGATGTTATACTTTTTTAACCTGTTAGCACTTGTGTGCTTTTATGTCCTTGAGGGGCGTTATGTTAAGTCTAATTGCAGCGCGATAAAATATACCCTGCTTTAGAATTTTTTGTTTATCAAAACCACAAATATTTTTTATAAGAACAATATATTGTTCGGTGGTCATCGCAGCTGAGTGGGTTCGTGCATGACTATAACCCGAAACCGCGGGAAGGAAACATAAAACGATAAAAAAAGTTTTTTCGAATGGAGGTCGTCCTTCGGCGTACAATGAAAACCTTCGAGTGCATTTTTATCATAAAAAAGCTCCTCATAAACCATCAAATCATTTGCCATTCGAAGGCCGCTTAAAACTGACGTTCCGTCGGTCTGTCAAAAGATACAGGGTTGCCCATATTAGACGAACCCATCTGGCAATCCTGTATCTTTTGACAGAGATGTCAGGTCGCTTAATGACATACAGCGTTGGAAGCGTCAGTCCAAGCAGATTTTTATCACGGCACAGTACACGCCACGCGAGGCCTCCCAAATTGTTTAAATTTACATTCAACAAAAGAAGTCAGAAGAAGAAGAAGAAAGAGCGTTATCGCGATATGATAACCACTTTTGTGATGCCAATTATTCGTCGAAAGCGTATAAGGCAGTTCTGATTTCAACAAGACGGCGCTCCACCACACACAGCTCGCACCACAATCGATTTTTTGAAGAAATTGTTTCCTCGTCGTTTGATGTCGAAAAATGGCGATTTTGACTGGCCACCGCGTTCGCCCGATTTAACGCCACCTGACTTATTCTTGTGGGGATATTTAAAATCAAAGGTTTATATTAATAAGCGAAAGACCATAGAAGAGCCCAAGAACAACATCCGTGCGGAAATAGCCGCCATTCCAGCCGAAATGTTAGCTAAAGAAACATTTTCGGATATTTACACTGAACACTAAAAACATTTCACAGTAAAATCAGTTGAGGAAACTACCTTCCTTGCCATCTTTGTCAGCGAATTAAATTTTGACTATACAAACATTAAACAGGTTTCACTGTTTGTAAGGTGTGCGCCTGAAAGTAGGCAACGCTATACGAAATTTATAATCGTTGGCTAGCACAGCTGATCGCACACGCACACATATAATCGGTCCACACATATATGTACACGTATGCAGTCGGTGAATAACCAGTTGGCTAGCACACACAGTTTGGCCGAATGCATTCACTCACCAAATGGAATTTTGTTCTCTTGGGTCGTTGGGCACATTTGTAGTCGTATTGTAAGCCAAGATAGGTAGCTCAGTGAGTAGATTTAATTTTTTTTAAGCATTGCTGGCAGGTCTTAAGCGAAGTTTTTATGCGAGTACAATACTTGGATGTTAAGAGTGCTTCTCTCGGCAAGTTGGAGCGCAGTTTTAGCGCGGCTGGCAAGCGATCGAGTTGTGGCGAATAGTGAAACTTTCGCGTACGCAAGCATAAAACGCGCGTTAAAAGAAAACGTATACATGTACATACATATATGTGTATATATGTAAATACATATAAATAAAATAATAAAAAAAACAAAAAAAAATTCAAATATAGGAGTAAAAGAAGTAAAGAGTAAAACTGGAATGAAATGTTAAGTGAAAAATTGATGTGATCATAAGAATAAAGCAAGTTCTAAATATTCAGTGCACAAATGTCTGCTTTTGCTTTAGAAATTGGTTGAAACGAAAACAAAAACCTGAAATTGATATGCAAAGAAACGTATTTTGTTACAGCTGCTGTCGTGAAACAGTTATTTTTCGCGAAAATTTTTACGCCATTGCAAATTGCATGCTACGTATGTATATGTGTGTGTTTTGACAACAATCGCAACAAATAGTTTAGTTGAATAACTAATAAACTTATGAATTTATAATATAATAGTAATTTTAACAAAAACTGCTCAGCTTGCTTGAAAATTAAAAAAAAAGAGGATTTATAAAGTAGCGCGTAGAGCATTTTTTAGTGGAATATTCAAGTTCGTACATACATAATATAATACTTGCATATGAGTTAATGTCGCAAGTAACAAAAAAAAAAATCGTGCACATGATCAAAAATTGTTTCGACGGCTATAAAATTTCTTGCATTACACCATCTCCTATGTTACGCACTGACCAACTATCTTTGCTTGGAGAGCAACCAACCAGCACTTGCCAACCGTATACATCTGGTATGTAGGTACCCTACTGGAAAAATCTGAATAAGTGAATCAGATTTCTATTAATAACGATTGTTTAATTTCTATATAATTTGGAAAATTTAATTTAATTAGCAGATGCTTTTTAATTCCACACAATACCACAAAAATGCTTTTGAATTGCTTTCACGAAGTTTCAGCAAGCTAATCTCAAAGATATTTCCTGAAATACCTTCAAACTTCAAGGCATGAAATTAAAGAAAAAACTATTCTAATGCTGAAAACAGTGGCCGACGTAAACACAGTCCTCTGTCAGCTGTTCCGATCAAACTAATGAGAACCCCATGTAAATGAAAAATTCCTTCCTTCCGTATCGTGGTATCGTAGATTTTATTTCACGATTTTTAAAAATTCCCGTAGAACCCTGTCAGCTGATTGCTCTCTCACCACACAGTGTTGCCAAGCAGTAAATTTCGAAATCATTTACAAAATAAACTTAGAAAAATTATAATTTTTATTAAAATAACTTAAACACACTGTTGAATAATGTTAATTATAGATAAATGAACTATTTGCATTTGTTGGTTTTTGGCTTTGGTTTATTACACAATGAAAAATTGTTACTGACAACGCGGATGTGTGTAAGCAAAATATCATTGGCAACATTGTGTAGATACAACCAAACACATACACACACAAACCTATGTATTGTGTAAATATGTAACTAAAAGAACGCAGTTGTTCTCTGCGGGATGAGTTTTGCTCAGTTTTGTGCTCGTTAGGGGCTGCGGTAAGGGACTGCGTACGTCGGTCACTGTTTTCAGCATAATGCGGAATACGATTTTTTTCTTTGTAAAAAGCCACAGATATTTTCTGAATACAAACCAAATCCAAGGTACATCAAACCGCCAGCAGCGGTTGGGTTGCAATTTAACTTTTTTTCTATTTATTTGGTCTCTAAATTGTCAAATTTTGTTTAAGTTACGCTGAATTGTCAATCTTTTTGATAGATTTTGACATTCTGTGGAACGAAGACAAAACGAAATACAGCCACCGTCAAAAGTATTTACACAAAGCTGATATTTCGCATTAACTCGAGCGCTTGCTTTAATGTGAAATGTACCGTTGTTGTTTTTGAATTTGCACTAGTTATCTTTGCATACTCTAAATATTTCAACGACAACAACCTTTTTAACATAACAAACAAAGTAAACATTGTGAATAATTTTGTGCAAATACTTTTGCCTATGGGTGTACATTAGGGCGGGTCGATTTAAAAATCGCTCATTGCTCTGTGAAAATCGTATTCTAGGGACCAAAATAAGAAACTTTGCCAAAGGAACCATACCTCTAAAACGAATTCTCATGTCCCCCAATTTGAAATTATGTAAAAGGTGCGCGCAGGTATTATGGATCTGTTACCAAGCTCTGTATACGGTGCAAAAGGTCCGAAAGACACATTTATTGTAAACTTTTTTAATAGCCAAGCAGGCTAGTAGAAAAGCTATCAGGAACTTCTGGCGAAAAAAAACATAGTAATTCTATGTTGGTTACCCCATCATTGAGAGATAAATCGAGGTAGTCGAGAAACTAGCAAGAAGGAGTTTTTACGCTATTCTCTTCGTAATAGTATCATTTTATAGCCTTAGCTGGATTACGTCTTGAACGCTAATATATGAGTTGGTATACTGCTACAAGCAGCATTGGGATGTAATCGGAAAAGCTCTGGCAAGTTAAATTTTTTTACTGCCCTTCCAGTAGGAATCACATAGTAGTCTGTCTTCTGAGACATAATTTCAACGATGCCTAAGAAGGATGTCTGAATACCCGGCTCTGACTCATCTAGCTTAAAATTTCTTACGAATTTCATAGCTGATGTAATGGACGCTAGAATTGTATTTACCAAAATCTTCTTGGCTGTTATTAGCGAGTCTACAGTCTCAGACTTAGAGACGTATACAAACGATATTCCAAGTAATAGCAACTATCCTTTCTGTTATATTTAAATATCTTCTGTCACGCTATCTTATAGACAGAAAATAATGGAAATACAATACTACATACTTAACTAGTTTAAGGAATATTTTGTTGACACTTTGCCTTTAGTCAATTATTATTATTATTTATTCCGTATTCCTTTAGGAGCTTAAGAATTCAACAAACGTTTTCCAAACATTTCTTTTTTTGGACATAGACCTCAGTTCATTAAACGATATTCCAGTTTCATTGCGAGTAGTCATTTGCCAAGTCGTCATTGGCCTGCCTCTTCTCGTTGTTTGCAGGTTCCAAGTCAAGACGGCAGGCGGTATTTCATGGCACGGCTTTCGCAGAGTGCATCAATATTTTCATTTCTTAATTTCGTCGTTGATGCTTTTTTGGCGTGTAATTCTCCAGAGCTCCTCGTTTGTTATTACTCTTGGCTACCATATCTTAAGGGGTCCCGGTGGTCTAGAGCGCGAAAATTTAGGGTATTTTCAGGAATTTTTTTTACAATAAAAAATGAAAAACGATATTTACATTTTTTAGGCTTTTTATTCAACTTCTTTTACATACAAATTTTTTTTTTTAATTTTAATAATTTTAAAAATGGCGCTGAAGTTGACTCTCGCGAAAAATTGGACCTGGACGATGTTGTATATTTTGGTTCTTTTATTTATCTGAAACATAAGACCCAAAAAAATTAATTTTCAGTATGACTGTAGCTATGCCCCGTACTAGAATAAAAAAAATTGACAAAATGGCGCGGTTTTGAATTTGACACTAAAAATCGAGATTTTTTTCAGTTTTTTAATCAAAAAAATACGAAATAATTGAAATAATAATATGATTCTAGCCAACATATTCAAATTTCGGATGATTTCGTTGAATATATATAGGTATATTTTTTGACAACACCAGGCTGAAAAAAGTCGTTTTGAGATAATTGAGTTTAAAGTTTTGAGAGTGGCCCCGTGACGCATCTGACTCTACTTGCTAAAACGGCTGTAGAATCGAAAATACTGGAAATATCCTTAAAAAAATTTGACAATATATTCTTAAAAGTCTATACTTTAGAACAATCAAAAAAAAAAAACAAAAAAAAAACGAAGAGGTGATCACAATTGGCCACCGAGATCTTAACACCTTGTGACTTTTTTCTTTGGGGCCACGTGAAAGAGAAGGTCTACACCAACAGCCCATGGTCGATTCAAGACCTCAAAGATTTAATTCGTGAGGCTATCGAGGACATAGGGCAGCCACCAGCAATTCGGTTATGGAAAACTTCATGAAAAGGATATTGTCCTGTAAGCGTGGTCGTAGTGATCATTTGCCTGATGTTATTTTCCACTATTAACGGCATACATTTTTCTATATAATGAAATAAACATCCTATCATTTATATTAAAAAATAGCATTTTTCTTTGAATATCAAAATAACACCTCTTATTAAAAAACCCTACATTTAAACTCTTTTTAATTTTGACAGCTTGAAATTTTTGACTTTTAGAAATAGACATGCTTATTAGTCTGCATTCCTACTCCTTTGGCAGCGCAAGACATCAGTTAGTGATCAGTTAATCTTTTCTTCAGTTAGTTTTCCCGACAGGGTATTTACCACATACATATGGGATTGTGTGCAAGATATTCAAGTATCTATATTCATGTATGGGTGCATACACATGTTTAAGCCACATTTCTAAATATTTATCAACTCTGCGTACTCTCTGTTTGTTAAACATTTTATTGTTTTTCTGCGCTCTTGCCAATACTTTTAATACTTTTGAGTATTATGTATTACACGCTTGAAAAGCTTTGAATGTAAGCGATCTCTGTATGTTGGCACATACATATGTTTGTATGTATGCTTGTATTTTTTATGTGCTTTGGTTTTGGTACACACATTTAATTACATTCAGATATGTATGCATGCGTACCAAAATACCTTTAGAGTGATTTAAATGCAACAAATATTGAAAATGTACATAGCTTGCAAGACAGCTTATTTTACCATTATCATTAATTAAAAAGTGCTTAGCAAACTACTCATTTTTGTTCTAGCCTCGGGGGAAAAACTGAGTATTTTCGCCTTGTGATATGAGTAAATTAGCTAATCACTTTTCTACTAATACTTAGTAGTTCTATGTAAGTGAAAAATATATGTATCTAAATTCCTAAAGAAAGGGAAAACAATTATTCGCGCAACCATAGGGGCGTTTGGGGGTTCATACCAATCAAACACACATAACAAACACTCCATATAATAACACTAGCAACCCGCCCAGCTTCGCACGGGTATAAAATATATACCCTATGTCACTCACTGAAAAAATGATTAAAATCGATCCAGTAGTTTGGGCTTATTCATTATTGCCCGTGGCCCGCACGCGTTAAATTTGGAGTAAAACAATTCCCCTTTCTTTATAGCATGAAGATTTCCCGCTATCTTTGGGATATCTAAATTCATACCCTACATTTTTGCATATTAACTTTTTGCATTTTTACATATGTATTTATTTTATTTTTACAACAATTACTATATTACAGAATGTCTTTATATACAACGTTCATAGCCTTCTTGTCATTAGACAATACAAACATGTTTTCTCTAGAGGTTACTCCTGAAAGAGCGACATACAGTTGGCCATGTGAAAAACAGTCAACACTCAAATCTAAGCCTGCAACGTTGAAGGATTGACCCTGAAATTTATTAATGGTCATTGCAAAAGATGTCTTTACCGGAAATTGTAAGCGTTTAAATTGGAATGGTAGATCCGATGGTATCAGAGGGGTTCGGGGAATCAATACATCTTCTCCGGTACCACATCCTGTGAGTATTGTGCACTCTATTATGAAAGTTTTCAGTGATTTTACCAGCAAACGCGTGCCATTGCAAAGTTTAGGTGGACTTAGGTTTCTTAATAAAATAACAGGACAACCTATTTTCAGCTCCATTTTGTGAGGAGGGAGTCCAGACGGTTTCAAAGAATTTAGAAATTCTGTAGGAAATTGAACAGCTTCTTCCAAATCGAGAACAGTATCGACCGAGTAGTATATTTTCGTCGGCGCATCATTCTTTGAAATAATCAAGTTATTTACTTTATCTACTTGTTCGTTAGTTGGTGACAGAATAGCTCTTTCTTTAAACCAAGATATTGTCTTATAACTTATGTTATCAATGTCTGGATAGACATTGTTGACTAACTCTTGGATGTTGTCTATCAAAACACAAAGGTTTTCTAGGTTAATCCTTCCCTCACTTTGTGTTAATTCTCCATTGCCAACTTTTAGCAGCATCTCTGGAAATAGCCTGTTCTCACGTGAAGATGACGAAATCCTCATATTAGTTTTAAGCTCTAATTTATTGACATACGACTAAAGGTGGGATCTTTTTAGCGAAGCATTTATTTCTTCAGCACGTGTTCCTCGAGTCACAACTGGTAGGATTTGACGGAAATCTCCTGAGAACAGAATTGTACATCCACCCATAGGTGCATTTTTGTTGCTCAAATCGCGCATTGTCCTATCCAGTGCTTCCACAGACGTCTTGTTTGACATGGTAGCTTCGTCCCAGACTATTAATGAGCAGTCACGCATCAATTTTCCTGTATTGCTCTGTCTAGAAACAGACGCTACAGACGCTGTTATCATCATCGGTGGCGATTTTCAGCGGGTGCTTCATTGTAGAGTGTGTGGTTCGGCCTCTTTCCAAAAGACTCTTTCCAAAAGAGTAGCGACAATGCCGGATGACGCAACAGCTAACGCAATTTTTCCGGTAGATCTCAATTACTAATTACTGTTGTAATATCTTGAAAAATATTGTTTTTAATTATATGCTGTAAAGAGCCATATACATAGATCTATATGAAAACAACAATGTATTGTATTTAAGGTATTTAATTGGATAAGGATTAATGTTGTACCCATTTGTTGAAATCGCTTCGAAAATAAGCTATTAGTTGTCGTAAAAAGGAAATGACAAAAAATGTTATTGTATGGAATTGATAGCTAACTAAACGCGCTCCGAATCAATAAAAACTATTCAAAAACTATATTTTACAATAATTATGTGCGATTTACTAATATAGAACCTGAAAATAGCGTTTTATTTCGCTGTAAAATTGTATGTACATATAATTACATGGAATTCAGTACATACATAGATACATATGTACATATGTCCGAAATGAAATAATGCCAGCGATTCGTAAATACATACATACATACGTCACCATACGATGTAATTCAACATTAATGAGGTGTGGTGAGATTATCGCTTAACGCCTGTTGCTTCATTCGGTTGACAGCGAACAAACACACAAACAGCTTTTTTGGAAAAAGGGCTGCTTTTGTTTAAACAATTTTGGTTAAATAACAAATAAATCAATTATTTTTTTTGATGCAGAACGAAAGTAAATATTTCAAAGTTAAACTCCAAGAAAGTTTCATTTTAATTGGTTGATTCGTTTATGATTTATGGCCGTGAAAACAAAAAAATTATGTTTTTTTGCCACATTTTGACCGCTTGCCACGCCCCCTTTATATATTTCTTCACATTATATAGATATAAACCTTCCTCTTCAATCAATCTATCTTTAAAAAAAAACCGCATCAAAATCCGTTGCGTAGTTTTAAAGATTTAAGCGTATAAGGGGACATAGGGACAGAAAAAGCGACTTTGTTTTATAATATGTAGTGATAACGCACATCTAAATTCGATTTATGTTATTATTGCGATATATATATAAAATATTCAAAAAGAGATTCCATAGAAAATGTGCGTTTGGTATCCACAGTGGTCAGTATGTGGTGCATACTTAAACGATGACGTGCAGAAAACTAAAAGGTTCCTATAGTCAACACCATGCAAAAACACACAACAGCGGCATTATTGTTTCAGTTAATAATGTCGTTGTTGTGTGTTTTTGTATGGTGTGCTCTATAGGAACCTTTTAGTTTTCAGCAAAACGAGACACAATTTTTTAGACATCAACATCAACATTTACAGATTCAACCTGTATTTAATCTTCACTTCTAAAGCAGTTCCAAAGTCTATCCTTAGTGCTTCCAGAAATCCATTAATTTTGCGCAAATGGTTTAAAACTGTTTGATGGTTCGACTATGGTTGATTTTTAGCTCCTGGGTGATGCTACAACTAATAGGATGTGGGTCTACTTCGATAATTTTTGTGATTTTATCGGCATTTTCAATATTATTGACATTTTTTGGACATCAAAAATGCTTAAACGGAAGCGACGAAACCAACCACGCAATTTGCTGTTACAGTATTGGCACTATTCGCAATTTCAGCGGCCTGCCTGACTTGCTTTTCGCCTTTATCAAAGAAAAATTGTAACTCACAACTGAATGGACACACAAAAAACAGCAATATAATGGTTTTAGTGTGAGATGTCACCCTGACACCGAGCATAAAATTTAAACTGTTTGATCGAAACTTAACGAGATATCGACCACTACAGCCATCTACCGGGAAAATAATGGATTTCTTTTTCCTGAAACTAATATTATACAATAATAGAGCACAATTGCTGGCGAATGTAGGTGATATTGACACCATCGGCCTTAAAAACCGCGCTGTTACGGACATTTCTACGCTGGATAAAGAAGCTAAGCGAACGGGACTGGCGGTAAACGAGGACAAGACGGACAACCTATTGTTATCAAACAAGCAGTTGGCGCATTCGCCTATCGGCACTCTTGTCACTGTTGACAGTTATAATTTTGAAGTAGTAAGAGATTTCGCTCGACTTTGGACTAAGTAAGCCATTGAGTAGTAAAGTCCTTTCTCGTCGAACAAAAGACAACTTCAGCTATATTACATTTTTACATGCATTTATATTATTTGTCTCGCTATAGTGATGACTTAAAAAAATATGTTGATCGAGTTAACATGGAATGAAATCTTTGAAGTAAAATAATTTTCAATATGAAGTCCGAGGAAAGGTAATTTTTAAACCCATTGAACTGTGCCGAAAAGATACATTCCCAAATATATATGTATAATTTTTTTACTTTTATAGCAACTAGCGCGAGTGAAATCTCAATTTCATCACTTCGGCGACTCAAACCATATTTAAGTTGCGGTTGAATGGGGCAAATTTAACAGCTTTATACGATTATCTATAGCACAGATATGTATTTCTATTTTTGAGTTTCTCTCCCTTTTCATAAAAAAAAATTATTGTGACAGAGCCTATAAATATTTACGTATTTATATGTATATGAGAGATTTTTATACAAAAAAAATTATTGTTGCACACCTGAAAAAAACTGATAGTTTTTAATGCTTGAAATGTGGTCACTGCTGATAAAAAAAAACTCTACTCTTTGTTGTCATCACAAACGCCTTTGTGTCTAAAATGCTTAGTAATGTCTTGCAGGGTATGTGAGCACGAGAGTGTGCGCGTGAATGCAAGTTTATTATATCAGAGATATACTTTTTATTCTGTGTATTTGAACATTGCGTATTGAAAACAGGCGTCTAATCAACTTCTCATCCGAGAGCGATTCGATAAGCGCTGTAACAGGTGAGATCGCTCTGATGTTAAACTTCAGCCAAATATAGTTCACGTTTGTATTTACTACTCTTTTATAATGTACTCATATATATATAAACGTGCTCGTGCTATACATATATATATACATATATAATGTATATGTATACGTCAATATTAACATATATTTTCAATATGCCGCTTAGTTTTTCAGTTAATGAATGTCAAGCCACTCTGAAATTTTTTATGTTAAATGCAATTGAAACAGTTTTCGTGTAGAAAACTCGGAGGTCCTCCAGTAATAGAAAACTAAAAAATTATGGATGCCCTGATTACAGGGACTGAAGATGGTGCTCCTAGATGTCAAAGCTTGCTTTTGCGCAGCACGTCACAGCTGCAGAGGTATGAGAAATTGATTCTTTCCCCTCACCATTTAAACAACTTCTGAAGCATTTTTCGACATGTTTTCAACCTTACCTTTCTGCATACCTTCATTCGAGTACCTATGTAGATTAGGCCTTGTCGATTTGTGGGGAGGCAAAGAAATCGACCATTGCTCTGTGAAAATCATATTCTAGGGATCAAAATAAGAAACTTTGCCGAAGGAACCATACTTCTAAAACGAATTATGATGTCCCCCAATTTGGGTCGAACTTTTTAGTTTCTTTTCTCATGTAAAGGCCAAAAATGGTGATATTTTGAAATGATTGTATTGGGAACCCCCCAGGGGAGTTCCAGGGGCTGTGCCACTGGCATGGGTGGATCGGCCGTCCAAAGTTAGTGGGGACTCGATTGGAGCACTCTAAATGGGTCAAAGTGGGATTTTTCGAAATTTGCCCCTGTCCAAAAGTTCGACCCAAATTGGGGGACATCAGAATTCGTTTTAGAAGTATGGTTCCTTGGGCAAATTTCTTATTTTCATCCCTAGAATACGATTTGCACAGAGCAATGAGCGATTTTTAAATCGACCCGCCCTAATGTAGATATGTTCTCTCTTTTTCAAGTTCATATGTGGATCTTGATTTTGATCTGAATTGTTTTGCTGTAAAATTAGGCAAACTGCTCAGCTTTGGTTAAATTTTTCACCTCTACTTGCGTAAAAGTAAGTTTCTAAGGTAGAAGCTTGAAAGCGGTATACGACATACCAAAGCGATATATTCCCGGCCGAATCTGTTTGGTCGCACTTTGTAGTTTTCATATAGTGTGTAGTTTCTTGTTTTTTAGCCATTTCTTTGCGAAATCGTTCGGTTTCGAGCCAATCCGTAGCCTATATGCTGGTTAATAACCGAAGCAAAGGCTGAGGGATGGACTTTGTACAAAGACACCAGACTGCCGACAAGGTTGAAACAAGTGATGTATGTAAAATATGTAGGATAAATTTTTCTTTGGTAAAAATGCTCTCAGGAACCGTGCTTAGGCCATAGCTATCTTACTGATAGAAAGAGAGCTAAAAATGATCACGCTGAGAACTTTCTCTGAAGGTTATGTCTTCACGTTTCGTGGTTTGAAGTGCCCCACTTATGTTACGAACTTTAAAATAGATATTTTTACTTTAGAAACAAGATGGACGTTAACGGCCTTATAAAAAAATGTATGTCGTTATGAATTACACCATGCGATCGTAAAAATTATCCAGGAAAAATTGCACATGTACAATCTATAGATTTTGTACAGTAATCTGCATACTCAGTTTTTCATTTCTCATGAATTTAATTTTTTAAAGTTCTTTAAAGTTTCAAAGCGCAACGTTTTCAAAATATGATTTTATATGCTTCTACTTTCTACTATTAAAGAGCTACTATCCAGCTAATACAATTTTTTTGTTTGAAAAATGTATACCCAAATATCCCCGAAATTTCCATATGAATTATTAAAAAAAAAAATATGTTAACACTAGATTTACCAGCTATTTAAATATACATACATACCTATTTCTTCCAAACCCAGTCAAAATGGCTGGTATTTAAAAAAGCGCTTAATGAGGTTTCCAGTCTTTATTTACCTTTAAAAGTGACAAAATAAGCTAAATAATATTCACTGTAGTACATAAATGAATTTAAAGACATTAGCAATTAATAACAACAATAATACATTCCATAGATATGCCGGTTTGCCATTTTCATGGCAAAACGAATACTATAAAAAATAAGTTGAACCAAAGGGCCGCTACACGTACTGCTTGGGAATTATGGTTTTCCCGGAATCTATTCAATCTACTTATCAATGTTTAGAGCTGTGCAAATATAATTTCATTACATAGAAACTTGACTGGTATTGGCACAAACGTCAATAAAAAAAAAATAATATTTGCTACGAATACATATAAAGTAATATAAGTTAAAACACAAAAGTCATGACGTCAGTACGGAAAGAAAACGTTACATGCAGTAAGAATTTTGAATTTATATCGCAAAGGTAGTAATACAACTGCGTTCTTTTTGCTATTTCGTTCTTTGCTCTACGAAAAATTGAACTTTTCTCTTATGAAATAAAGTAATGGATAAGTTCGTTTTAAAGTCCTATAAAAAATTAAATTGATACGAAAATCAAAAACTGAGTATGCTGCATTGATACAGGCTTTACCTAAAATGAATCAAGATTCGTTAGCAGCGACAGTCGCTTAACGGGCGAGTTA
The DNA here is from genome assembly GCF_028408465.1 of Anastrepha ludens. Taxonomy (NCBI): domain Eukaryota; kingdom Metazoa; phylum Arthropoda; class Insecta; order Diptera; family Tephritidae; genus Anastrepha; species Anastrepha ludens. The sequence continues at coordinate 54,056,883 of NC_071500.1, read as the reverse complement.
CATTTCAGTAAGAAACAAATAGAAATCGATAGAATGTTGAGCTGATCTCAACATTTTCGTCTTATTTTCCAATAATTTAATCCAAAACGTTTAGTACTCTTTACAGAGGTTTCGGCACCCGAAGTGTAACCAACTTCAGACCGCTCGCGCAGCTAATGCTGCCTGTTAGTTGATTAAATTACAGTCCAGAGTATTGTTTACAAGCGCGCGGAAGCATTTTGCCGAGAGTAAACATGAAAAAGAAAATCAGTAATAGATCTCAAACGTAATAGTGAGATTGCATTATATTTGGCTGGAAAATAACAACCAGCGATTGGTCGTGAGCTCGAGCACCTTAAAGTAAATAAAGTTTTTGTTTATCGCACCATTACTCGTTACAATGATACTCGTAGCATCGCGAAACGCCATGGAGGTGGGCATTACGCGTGCAACGTCATGTGAAATGGTTCAAAAAGTGAAGAAGTGACATTTCGCTTTACCGACGAAGTGCCAATCAAATAGCAAGAGAACTGAAATATGATCTCATAGTCAAGCCTTACAAGATCCAAAAATCGCATGATCTCACACAAAAGCAGCAACAAGTCAGACTTGAGAGCGAAGGAGTTGCTTTGCTGGGCCGAAAGCATTCAATTTTCGACCATTGTATTTTCTGACGAAAAATTTTTCAAATTGAGGAATTCGTAAACTCCCAAAACGATAGGGTTTATTTGACCGACCATTCATACGAGAATTTGAGTCATCGATTGGCCACTAGCAGCCATTGGCAGCATCCGCCACAGGTAATGGTTTGGGCCGCTGTAACCGCAGATGGGCGCTCTCCAATCGGTTTCATCGAGCCTGGCGTCAAGGTAAATGCGAAATATTATCGGGAAAGTATTCTGGAGGTTGCGTTGAAGCCGTGGACAGACAAACATTTCGGTGGCAGACTATGGACGTTTTAAATTCATTAGACGCGAATCCGATGGATTATTCTCTTTGGGCGTGCGATTCGGTTCTGGGCCGTCTCAAGGCCATAGTCAAGGCAAAATGTGGTCATATAGAGCAAAAGTAAATTGATTTTTAATTTTGTATTACTTTCACACATGTTTTACTTTGAATTGAGTAAAAGTAATTTTCCAAGCTTCCAAGGAGGATGGTTCCATGTGTAGAAGTCCACGCAAGTGGGGAAAGTTACTGATCGCCATTCACTTGGGAATGGCCAGGACGATTCTTCTGCATATGGTTCAAGCAGCTCACAACGGCCGGGATTAGCCCACGTATCCTCTGGGTAGCTTCCGAACACCCGTTCGGGAGTGAGCTAACGTGAGAAGGCGCAACATTCCAGGATAGCTGGTTGTGCGTTGGGTTTGGGACCCGCCACTTAAAAATCCCCCCCCAATGAAAACTTTGAAAAAGCCTCGGATGAGACCTCCCTATGCTGATGACGACCCCTGCAAACGAAATAAGGAATATGATTTGAGGGCATGCACCTGGAATGTCCGGTCCCTTAATGGGGAAGGTGCCTCTGCCCGGCTGGTTGATGTCCTCGTGAGAATAAAGGCTGACATCACTGCCATCCAAGAGATGCGATGGACGGGGCAAGGTAAGAAAACCATAGGACCTTGCGACGTCTACTACAGCTGCCATGTAAAGGAGTGCAAATTCGGTGTCGGATTTGTTGTGGGAGAGAGACTACGTCGCCAAGTACTGTCGTTCACTCCGGTGGACGAGCGTCTCGCAACAATCCGCATCAAAGCCCGTTTTTTTAACATATCGCTAATTTGCGCCCACGCCCCGACGGAAGAGAAGGACGATGCGACCAAAGATTCTTTCTATGAGCGCCTGGAACGCTCCTATGAGCGCTGCCCCCGCCACGACATAAAAATCGTGCTTGGCGACTTCAACGCCAGGGTGGGCAAGGAGGGAATTTTTGGTCCCACAGTCGGAAAATTCAGCCTGCACAACGAAACATCCGGTAACGGACAGAGGCTGATCGACTTCGCCGGGGCCCGAAACATGGTAGTCTGCAGCACCAGATTCCAGCATAAGAAGATTCACCAAGCCACCTGGCTGTCTCCTGATCGAAAAACACGAAACCAGATCGATCATGTTGTGATAGATGGAAGACACGCTTCTAGTGTATTAGATGTACGTACGATCCGAGGACCCAACATCGACTCGGATCACTACCTTGTTGCAGCCAAACTGCGCACACTCCTCTGTGCAGCAAAAAACGTGCATCTACCTACGCAAAGAATGTTCGACATCGAAAAGCTGCAATCACAACAGACAGCCAGAAGATTCGCCACTCGACTCTCACTCCTGCTCTCAGAGAGTACTGCCCAACAAACCGGCATCCACGAACAATGGAGCAACATTTCTCGTTCTCTACGTACCGCCGCCGAAGAAGAAATCGGATTCCGGCGAGCCCGAAAAAACAATTGGTACGACGAGGAATGTCATGCTGCCGCAGAAAGAAAGGATGCCGCCTATAGAGCCACGCTGCGATCGGGCGCAACGCGAGCCATGTGGGATCGCTACAGAGAGCTGAAAAAGGAAGAGAGACGTATTATCCGAAAGAAGAAACGAGAGGCCGAAATACGTGAGTGCGAAGAGCTTGAGATGCTGGCCAACAGGAACAACGCCCGAAAATTCTACCAGAAAGTTCGGCGGCTTACAGAAGGTTTTAAGACCGGGGCGTTTTCCTGTAAGAACAAAGACGGCGAACTGGTGACTGACGTACAGAGCAATCTTAAATTATGGAGGGAACACTTCTCGAACTTATTAAACAGTGACAGCTGCGCATGTCACCGAGAAAGTGAAGATCCCGATACCCCAATCGTTGACGACGGAATTGTCGTTCCGCTGCCCGATCATGACGAGGTGAGAATAGCGATAACGCGGCTAAAGAACAACAAAGCCGCGGGCGCCGACGGACTGCCGGGTGAGCTATTCAAACATGGCGGCGAGGAGCTGGTAAGGTGCATGCATCAGCTTCTATGCAAAATATGGTCGGATGAAAGCATGCCTGCCGATTGGAATTTAAGTGTACTCTGCCCAATCCATAAGAAGGGCGATCCTGCAATTTGTGCCAATTACCGCGGGATTAGTCTTCTAAATATCGCCTATAAGGTTCTAGCGAGCGTATTGTGTGAAAGGCTGAAGCCCACCGTCAACCAACTGATTGGGCCTTATCAGTGTGGCTTCAGACCTGGAAGGTCTACCATCGACCAAATATTCTCAATACGCCAAATCTTGGAAAAGACCCATGAAAGGAGAATCGACACACACCATCTTTTCGTCGACTTCAAAGCTGCATTCGACAGTACGGAAAGGAGTTACCTGTATGCCGCGATGTCTGAATTTGGTATCCCCGCAAAACTAATACGGCTATGTAAGATGACGTTGCTCAACACCAGCAGCGCCGTCAGAATTGGGAAGGACCTCTCCGAGCCGTTTGATACCAAACGAGGTTTCAGACAGAGTGACTCGCTGTCGTGTGACTTCTTTAACTTGATGTTGGAGAGCATCGTACGAGCCGCAGAACTTGATCGCTCAGGCACAATTTTTTATAAGAGCGTACAATTGTTGGCGTATGCCGATGATATTGACATCATCGGCCTTAACAACCGCGCTGTTAGTTCTGCCTTCTCCAAACTGGACAAAGAGGCAAAGCGAATGGGTCTGGTGGTGAACGAGGACAAAACGAAGTACCTCCTGTCTTCAAACAAACAGTCGGCGCACTCGCGTATCGGCACCCACGTCACTGTAGACAGTTATAATTTCGAGGTTGTAAAAGACTTCGTCTATTTAGGAACCAGCATTAACACCGATAACAATGTCAGCCTTGAAATCCAACGTAGAATCTCTCTTGCCAACAAGTGCTACTTTGGACTAAGTAGGCAACTGAGCAGTAAAGTCCTCTCTCGACGAACAAAACTCACACTCTACAAGACTCTCATCATGCCCGTCCTAACGTATGGCGCAGAAGCTTGGACGATGACAACATCCGATGAAGCGACGCTTGGAGTGTTCGAGAGAAAGATTCTGCGTAAGATTTTTGGACCTTTGCACGTTGGCAATGGCGAATATCGCAGACGATGGAACGATGAGCTGTATGAGCTTTACGACGACATAGACATAGCGCAGCGAATAAAGATCCAGCGGCTACGTTGGCTGGGTCATGTCGTCCGAATGGATACAAACGCTCCGGCTTTGAAAGTATTCGATGCGGTACCAGCTGGTGGTAGCAGAGGAAGGGGACGGCCTCCTCTGCGTTGGAAAGATCAGGTGGAGAAGGACTTGGCTTCACTTGGTGTGTCCAACTGGCGCCGGTTAGCACGAGAAAGAAACGACTGGCGCGCTTTGCTAAACTCGGCCAAAATCGCGTAAGCGGTTATAGCGCCAATTAAGAAGAAGAAGAATTTTCCAAGCTAAATTTATGGCCTTTTTAATTGGTTACACTTCGAGTGCCGGACCTTGTATTCACGTGCACATTAAATGTTTGCTGTATAATAAAATAAGTTGATTTGTGTCGCACAGTGTTTCCGCAAATAAATTTAATAAACATTTCATATGATACAAAGCGTAGAAGGAATGAATATGTCAATTAAGTATGCCCAATAAGCAAACTACATTTGAGAGATAAAAAGCGTATTTAAATTTAGAGAAATTACATTACGAGAGCTCCATAGTAAATACTATATGCAAATTCGTGAAAAATAAGCCAAATTTTTGAAGAATAAGCAAAGGTATGGTAGCAGATAACAGGAGCAAAATAGAACTCACACTGTTGGTCATGGTAAATATGTCAATTACGAGAGGTGTGCTTCCAAATGCACTAAAAGAGGTCATGATAACTCCGGTCCAGAAAGTAAATAGAGTAAAAAGAGGTGAAGAAGTGAAGTGAGAAGCGTAGTGAAGCAGCAACTCATAGAATATTTAGAAACTAACACGCTAGAAGCTAGAAACACGTTTGAATATTTTTGTTCTATGCATCAGCGTTAAAAGAAGGCTACGTTAAAGAATAAAACGAAACACGAACAAAAAGCTTCAGTTGTTCATATGTCAAAAGCATATATTTACTTAAGTATAAGAATATACATGCATACAAACAAATGCCTTATAAGCAGAGTAAAGCAGTTGGCTGGCAGGGCTTGTTAATCGAACTTCTCTTTTATCCAACTGTTTACCTTTTATAAATAGCTATCAATGCATGCCCATCTATATTTTTATGTTCTTTTCTACAACAATCTATCCTACAGCTATTTCAACATACTTACTGTCAAAAGGATATTTTTTATGCATATATTAACGTTATTAAAACACAAACTCACTTCTCGGTGTCTGCGAAATAACTCAACTCCTTTATTCAAATTTATTTACAGTAAACCTTATTTATCTAAAGCTTACATCTAACGAAATCTCTTAAAGTTCTACTCTTACTCTAATTTCTCTTATTGCTAAATTTAAGATTAATATTTAAATATGTAAGTTAATATGTTTGTGTATGTAAGTATGCACGTATGTAGATATGTATTCAGGTATTTATGTGTTATACATGTATGTAGGTATGTATCTTATGTTACAATATTACGCATGTGCAGAGCTTATTACCCTGCAATAAAAAGGAGAAAACTATCTAAATTGAACTAGTTCGGGACTAGAGTAAAAAAGACACATCATTTCTCTTATATTCAAATTATCGCTGCACATCCTCCCATGAAAGTGGAAGTATATGAGTCTAAGTTTCCAATTAGAGTTTGTTTATTGTTAGTACTATGGCGAATCAGAACGCCATGAAATGTGATTTTTGTTCCAAATGATATCTGTGTTACTCTCATAAATATTGCCCTTAAAGAATGTCGGAAAATATTTGTACATTTCAAAACGAATTCATATACATAATGTGGTGTTATTGGAGCAACTAATTTGCTTTTTCTTTCTTTCGCTTTGGTGGTTTCAATGTTAAGCTACGGCGACACGCTAATGCATTTGCTGTCCAGCAGCTTATATGTGTACGTGTCATAATAAGGACAATATCAATCAATACAATCAATATTATCATAATAAGGACAAATTACCCTAATTTAAAAAAGAAATTGTACTTAATTCAAAATCAACACCGGCCCTTGAAACTTAACCACCCTTTATAATGTAATATCTTATCTTATAAAAATTAATAAAAAATTGAGTGTTATTGGTGCATTTGTTATATTTTTATGTTGTATATTATATATTTATACTTCAGAACTTGTTCCATTAAATTTGTTATCAAACTGCAACTGAGCATCTTATTTAACTTGAACAAGAAAAGCGTAACCTACCTATACATTAATTTTTTTTATTTTGGCATTTCATTCGCTTGGTATTGCCAACAGTTTCGTGAGCTTTCGTGATTTATTACAGTACAAAATTGCACAGAAGCTCTGTCCTTGTTAACGATTAGTTTAAAAATTCCGCAAAATGGATGCCAATCAAGGAATTTGCGACAGATCGGTAGTCTCTCAAAAGAGAACCAGTCTCTGTACAATTCGATTTACTGCAATATACACAAAAGCAACTGCGCACACTTGTTTTATCATCTCGCTGTGTACTTGCACTTGAACAAGCGTTGGAAAACAAACTTCTCAACCGCGACGGCACGTATGTCCGTATGTATACTTGTAATATTAAATACATTAATTATTTATTTCATAATTTCTTTTTTTTATTTTAACAAAACGAAATTCAAGTTTCGTTTTTGTGTCTTTGTTAGTTGAAATTTAAAATGATCTGCCTGCTTTGGTTGATTGGTAAAATGCATGAAATTTTTGTTTCATTTAATTGCTTGCGATTGTTGTTGCTTTTTGCATTTTTTGGTATTGTGTTTTAAGGTTTTTGTAGTTTTTCTCTATCGTTAGCCTCATTCAAGCATAAAAATAAAAAAAGCTACAAATTAATTAGCTAGTTTTTCCATTCTAGCAGACCAAGTTTAGTTAATCATTATTTTTATTTAAGTGAACTTTGCGAACGTGTTTTTCAAAATCATTAAAAACACAAATAAAAAACAACAATAAATAATATTGTACTACGTCGGAAAAATAGTAAAGTGAACTGAACAATATGTTAGGCAACTCGTTGAAAAAGTGTAAACCATTTATATTAACACATTTCTTAATTAATAATGGCTTGCGTAGTACAATAAAAAAAAATATTGCGCTTGTAAAAAACATATTGCGTTCCAGCAAAAATCAAAAAAAAAGACGAATGATGAAGGAAAGGAGTACAACTTAAAATCTAGTAGAGTGTCTAAGTTTCGGGAGGGATCGATTTTTATATTAATTTTTTTTTTAATTTGAATAACCATTTTTGTTTTCGATTTAATGAAGCCTAAAGGTATTTCTATCCTTATGAACATCGTGTATGCCACTTTTTACACATTTGAAAATTATCGTTATAAATAAGATGGGCGCGATTATGGTAGACCTCTCCATTTGCAACACCACCAAGATGCATATCACAAATTAGAGTAGAGGCTCTTCCTTAATGGAAAATCAGCGTATCCTCCACGTGACGCTGCTAATTTCTTTGCTGACTTTTTTAATTCTAACTTTGTTTCTGATGATAATTTTCCATTCAATAGGTGCGCAACTAAGTTTCCGCTGTTTGTCAATAGATGCCGCCAGCAGTGTGTGTTAGTCGATTCTAACATAATCTAAACGTCATAAACCAAGCTTAGACATATGGTAAACAAGCTGCTTCGACACATTAGTGATTTCGTTTTGGTATCATCTACTTTTGGTTTTGTGAAAATGAAAATGAAATTTTGTGCCGAATAATCGTCATTCGCGGGAAGTGTTGATTTTCATCTTTCATTCGAAATAAAAAACAGCGGCTGAAGCGTATCGAGAGCTACAAAAAGATTATGGAGATGCTGCTTTAAGTGAAACAACGTGCGGAGTTTGGTTCCGTCGCTTTAAAGACGGTGATTTTAATGTTGACGACCGTCCGCGGGAAGGAAGGCCAAACACCTTCGAAGTCGCTGAATTGGAGGCATTGCTCAATGAGGCTCCGTGTCAAACGCAAGAAGAGCTTGCTTCAGTATTAGGAGTTACCCGCCAATCCATTTCCAAGCGATTGCATGCTTTGGGAATGATTCAGAAACAGGGGTCTTGGGTTCCTTATGAGTTAAAACCAAGGGATTTTGAGCGTCGTTCTTTCGCCTGTATACAACTGCTCCAGCGGCAAAAAGGAAGGGTTTTCTTCATCGCATCGTGACGGGTGATGAAAAATGGATTCATTACAGCAATCCAAAGAAAAGAAAGTCGTGTGGACTGCCCGGTCATGCTTCTATGTCGTCGCCTCGGCCGAATATCCACTCTGCGAAGGTTATGCTACTCGTATGTATTTGGTGGAACCAAGTTGGTGTTATTTATTACGAACTGTTAAAACCAAGTGAAACCATCACTGGGGATCGGTATCGTCAACAATTGATGCGATTGAGCCGAGCATTGCGCGAGAAGCGGCCGCAATACGGGGAGAGACATGAGAAAGTAATTCTACAGCATGACAACGCTCGGCCTCACGTTGTCACACATTGCCAAACCCGGTAAAACCTACCTGGAAACACTGAAATTGGAAATCCTACCCCATCCGCCATATTTTCCAGATATTGCGCCTGTTCCGATCGATGGCACATGGTTTAGCTGACCAGAAGTTCCATTCATATGAAGACATCCAAAAATGGTTTGATCCGTGGATAGCCTCAAAAGATAAACAGTTTTACCGCGACGGTATACGAGATCTACCAGAAAGATGGGAAAAAGTAGTAGCCAGCAATGGGCAATACTTTCAATGATTCACTTGTAACCATTTTTTTTTTCAGAATAAAGTTGTATTTTCATCAAAAAACAGAGAGAACTTAGTCATCGTTCAGTTTTGGTTCACTTTCCCTCTCAACTGAAGATACGAGTATCATAAATGTTCAAAAGTGTGTTGGCAGTCCGTGGGAGTACAAAAGATGTGGTCAAAAAAGGGTAGGGAAGTTATAGAGCACAGGAGGCGTTCGAATCATCGAGAAAATTGCTATGTTGCCAAAATATAATATTTATCCGTTGAAAAGTACCCCAAGTTGCCTAAGTCGTAGGTGTTTAGGTCGACAAGTCGTCCTAACGCTCGAGCCTTTCTTGAATTAACTTCTTACATATTTCATAATTTTACATCTCATAGCCTTAAATCATTTTGTAATTAACTAATTGAAATAAACGAGATTTAACGCATAGATCATAGATTTACCAAGCTAAAAACAAAATTGTGCGAGCAACTTCGGCTGTCACGTCACAGGACCCTCGCTGACGGCAATGGAACAACATTAGCATATACTTTTTACGTATATCATCAACACAATGTCAGCTTTTTTGTCATTCTATGATATGATTCTCGAGTTCTGATGATATGATTCTCTGATCTAGGCCGCATCTCTGAAATCTTTTCACCACGGATTTCTACCACAAAAGTGATGCAAACGTAAAGAACTTTTCAATATTGTTTTTTTGCTGTTAAAGGGATTTTCCTGTCTCAATTTTGTATGCGTCGTAAGAAATTATAAATCACGAAACGTACAATAATTTGGCAATAATTCGCGGATTCCCTAAAAGGAATACTCGTATATTCCTTAGCCTCAGTTGCTTAAAGAACTGGCATAAGTTATAATAACTCATCACACCTCACTCAAATAAACCCCTCTCATGAGCAACGTATCGGAGGTATAGAAATTGTAGGTAGAACAATTTTCAGCGGGATAGAAATTACTTGAAAGCTTGGAGCTTTACCGACTATTTTTATATATATATACTTAGTTTTTAGTGAGTGTGTTCACAGTAAAAGGCAATTGTATACCATAATTCCCAGAATTCGTATACATTTTTGCACAAAATATACCCGGCCTCCAATACTCTTATACGATTTCGTATAACGCTACGCTATCATAAATCTACTTTCTACTCTACATTCTAAATAGAATGCTGTAAATATTTAAATTAGAACTATTATCTTATCGCAGCATTTAGCAAACAGATGATTTCAATTAACATATTTCAGACTGTCTACTAAGTCGGTCTTGATATTCACCTTATTGATACAAATTTAGTGTTGACATGAAATGTGTAAGTAATTTATTGTACTAAACGCTAATATACTCACTCGCCTTCCAATTTATTAAATTAATTCACGTAAATTCTGCAACAAATTGCAATTGCCGCTAAATTAAGAAAAGTAATAGAAAAGTTGTTGAGTGCTGGCCGGACTGTTTACATACGAGTATAACCAGTGAATGTTTCTAGTGAAACGTCGTAATTGTATTACATAACAGTCATCTAAGGATTTATGAGTTCAAGTTTCCAAAAAATTACAAAATCATGTTTAAAAGTATGAAAGCGTTCTATGAATTTCCTGCTGACTACAATACCAATTTCATACATATGTATATATTTCAGAATATTTTAAATTGTGAAAAAACAGAATAATCCAACAGAAAATCGCCCCAAATTTCTGTTCGTTCACTTTCCGCCAGCATATGGCTTCACTGATATCAATTTAGCTGACGCAAGCAGATTTTCTACAATAGTGCTAGGACTATAAGTAACATATTCAAGTGGCGCAAAATTTATCATCCAAATTCGTTTTTGAAAAACTTTTTTATTAAATACGAAAAAAATGATGTTTGTATATTCCAGCAATGCCATTTGCAAAAATTATAAGCCTTTCGATTGCGCCTAAAATCTCAGAATGATGTGGGGAGTAGTGTGATAAATCGAAAAATAATTAAAACATTTCAATGAAACTTGGAACAAATATTACTCTTTAACCACCCACCTCTCATAGAATGATAATTAAAAAAAAAAAAAGTGATATAACTACCGCAAACATACTCACATTTCCTACAAAATTACGACGGGTGGGGTCATGTCCACTTTAAGACAAACTCATGTAACGGGTGATCAAGTATTTAGTTTGACAATAGTCACGCGTGATCTGTCAAAGAAACCTTAAAGGAAAAAGTACCTGCAATCTGTTTTTTTGTATTTAGTTTTATTATCATTTATTTATTGCGATCATTTAATAAGATTTAATAATATTTATACTTAAAACTGAGATTCTCTACGAAACATGCATGGAAAGCACGCAGTGGTGCGACCATTCCTCAATTTTTGCTTTTTAGCATATGAGATTTGTTGTGGATTTCCTCTTCAATCTGTTAAAGGAAATGGGATTGGTGGTAATTTCTGTAATTAGTGGGTTAGGGTGCGATTGAAGTCTTATATTGTGTGCTGAGTTGATTTGCTCAACTACTGTGGTAACTTTGAGGTCACGATGAATTTGGGCATTTGTGAGTTCTGAGAATTTTCGATTGGAATCTTTGACGTATTTCGGCGTTGTATTTCTGTGTCAGAAAAAAGGATACGCATTTATTCATGAAAGTATGTACAGAACTACGAGTTGCAATTACTCAGTAAGCCATGTAGTCTTGATCATTGTCGAGTATAGCCTATTATCTTCTTCATTCTTTGAACCAGCCTTTCTGCGTAGCTCGTCTACAAACAGGACCAGTTATTGCGAACTTGTAGGACGAATTACTTTAAATCATGGACTGGCCTTCCGGAAAGATGTGTTTTCATAGTTCCCCACACAATTTTAATGGGGTTGGCGTCTGGGGACTGGGAAAGCCTGTCCAATACTGTGACGCCATATGCTTGTTTTGTTCTTTCTCAATGTGTTTTTCTGAAAGGAATAGTTTTGATGATGTGGGAGAGTAGGATTTGTTCACCTCCTTCAGTGGTCGTTCGATGGTGTTGATACTCACTTCTGTTCCCTTTTTAGCAAGAACTGATCGTGCTTGACGTAGTCACAAAGAAGGGCCCCGCTTAAAAAGTTGGACCATCACTTTACCCTGCTTTTTTGTCGTCACCCGCTTCAAGCCGCGCTGGGAAAAGTCATCGACATTTTTGTACACCTTATACCGCTGATTCCAAAACGCAACAAACTTTTTGATTTTTTAATTACTTTTAAAGCCGCGGCGTAAGATAATTTGGACCCTTTCGAATGCGTGTATAAAAATACCGCCTCAAAATGCTTCGCGTACATCTCACTCATTTTTGTTTGTCTGCGTTTGCGGGAAAGTTTCGAACGACACTAACCTGAATTAGCACTGGGGTCGTAGCCCTTGAGTGGGACTATTATGCAGCAAAAAGCAGAACGAAATATATCTTGAAGTTACAAGACACAGACTGTATATGTGTATAGTGAGTATAGTGAGATCTTTTGAAGTTTGATTCCTAGTGCCTTGCGTTTAGTGAAAAAATGCGTTGGCCATGTGAGCTTGCAGTCAAGATGTATTCCGAGATATTTTGTAACATTACTTTGGGGTATGATTGTGTTATTGATTTTTGTCTCATTTGATTTTATTTTCCAGTCTTTGATCCATTGAGTTATTCCATCAAGTCCTTTTTGAAGTTAAAAGAAGCCACATCAGGAAAGGAGTCAATTGCGAGTAAAGCGGTGTCATCTGCGAAAGTTCCGACGATAGTTTCCTCAGTAACTGGCAGATCGTGAGCCTAAAAAAGTATAAGACGGGACCCATAACATTGCTTTGGGGTACACCAAACTTTCGCAGAGCTGAGATTGTTCTTATTTTTGTTTTACAAAAAAGTGCTGACTTTTTAGATAGGATTTGGTAAAGATGTAATAATTTGTGGGTAGAGTAGCCTTTATTTTGCAATCTGATCACCCGTTATCTCCATAATGTCTAAATAAAACTCGCACAAACCTGGAACACGTCCACTTTTTATATGTCAAGACCAAATTTCCGTTCGTCAATTCGATGACACAAGCTATAACTTTCATAGCCTATGAGTTTGGATGATTTCAAAAATTAAAAGTTAGCGCAAATTAAATTTTACTAAAATGTGCGCATGTAAATAAAGTTCGGTACGGACCGATTTTAGTACTTCGTTAGTTGTTTTGTACTGCTATTTATTTTGTTTCTTGACAATATACTGAACGTCAAGCCAGTGTTGATGGTATTAGCGTAAGACTGATCGCGATCGCGAAATCTATAAAATTTGCACTCTTGAATATAAGAAAAAAATATGTGTGTAGTAAACATTTAATTTATGAATAAGCTAACTTCCTTAAGTAAACTGAGATAAAAAATGAAATTAACAAAACTAACAATCGGAGCGCGGAGGTAAAAATATAATTGATATGTTTGTACACATGACTAAGCCTGCAGAGCATTCACTTGTAAATTAATATGCATATGTACATACATATATGCGCATACTGGTACAGGCATATGTATGTACACACTGGTACATGTAAGTACTCGTAGCACCTGTTATACGCAATCAAGTGCAAAGATTTACTGTGATCACTCAGATTTGGACACATTGGAACTTAGCATGATTCATCTTTGTGAGTGAAGCAATTTAACTTTAATTTTACTAAACTTTTTTTGTTACACAAGCAGTATCTGTTTCGAAAAAAACCCAATTCATTACCCAATTTAATATGGATACATCTATAATATCCAATTTCGCCGATCCATCTTCAGGGCCCAGATATGAGTTTACACACATACAATACATGCATTTATATAATCAAATATTTATTACTAGGTAGCTCAAAAGCTTTACAAGGACGCTGTAAATGCAAAATTTCAATCTGAAAAACAAAATTTAAGTACGTGTATTTAAACAAGCAACAAACAATAAAACCCATAAACAAATTGCGAAATAATAATAAAAGGGTGCGAATCTAATTGCGAAGGTCGTGCAAGGTATTCAGAAAATAATAAAAATGCTGTTTACGAAAATATCCATATCTGATGTGAACACAACTGCGCGCACATATCTATATACATATATACTTTGGCAATAATTGGCTTTTAAAAAGCTAAAAGTCTTAACGGACAATGAAACAATGCATTTAGTAAATTCATTTGTAAAACTGCGATAGTACAAATAATTCACAATAAAAACTCATCGAAAGCAAAACAATTGTTGCTGATGCATTATCTCAGGAACAATAAGCAGAAGAGAGGGAATCGAATTATCGGGTGTTCAGTTAAGAGCTTAAGAACTTTAAATGAAAATATAAAAAAGAAATATTGTTGGAATATATATGTATATATACAAGTATACACCATTTCTGGTTGTTTGGCCGAGCTCCTCCTCCTATTTGTGGCGTGCGTATTCATGTTGTTCCACAAGTGGAGAGACCTACAGTTTCAAGCCGACTTCGAACGACAGATATTTTTTTTATAAAGAGCTTTTTAATGGCAGAAATACACTCGGAGGTTTGCCATTGCCTGCCAAGGGGCGACCGCTATTGGGAAAAACTTTTTCTTCATTTTGATGCTTCACCTAAATTCGAACCTACGTTCTCCCTGAATTCCGAATCGCAGTCATGCACCAACTAATTCGGCGCTCGTCGAATGCAGGCACGTCATTTCATGACATATATTTTTTTAACATGATATCTGACATATGTCGCCCGCGGCTGCGAGTTACATGGTCCATTGATACATTTTTGACTAATTTTTCCAATAAATCTAAATAAAAAATTAGCTTCAATTCATGCATGGGCTGTATTTTATAGGCACGTAAGCCAAGATTCTTACGTAAAATTTTTTATGTTTTCGAAGAACGAAGACCATCAAGTTGAAAACGACGACGAGTCTACATTACGGTGTATTCTTCCACACTTTGCTCTATTCATTTCACTAACAGATTTTTGTTTTTTTTTTTCAAAAGAAAATTTCCACAATTTGGAAGCGTTATTCTGGCGTTCAACGATTCATGATGACACTTGCTAAATTTTACTGAATAGAAATACCAACACACTTTGCCATTCTCGGCTGTCAAATCATTGTTCTCATATCTTACAGCTAAAAAAACACCCTATATTATTCTGTTTGCAGTAGCTTTCACAAAGGCAAATTAAATTTTGCAAAAAAATAAAAAAAGTACGAAAGTTTTAAATTCTTTTTAGAAAATTACTGGTGGATGTGGTTATTAAACGTCTTCGCTCAATTTCAATACCAACTCACCTTGAACAAAGAGTAATACCTATATGCATAAGAGTACCAAGTTTCATTGATATACTATATATTATATTACTTTTTCTGAAGCTATCATGCGCACCGACGAACGGACGGGCAGACATAGCTAAATCAAGCCCTCCTAGGATTATGAGCCTTTCGGTATGAGTCTATATCTATCTCAATTCCTTTTTACTGCTACATACCACCGTTCGGTGATCAAAATTTCTGTACAAGTATGCGCCGGTATGAAAAAGTTCTGGCGTGCAGAGGAGGCATCAAATTGTAGATCCCTTTATTTGTAGAACAGGTTACTAGTTGGATTTCGTTCGAATGAAAGCCAATATCTTCACTAAAAATTATTGCAAGGCCGAATTGGAAACAAAAGTTCACGGGTGTAAATGCTCGGCTACCATTAAATTAAATTATTAATATCACGTCAATAAAAACACCCGCTACATACCAGGAGATTGCATACCATATATGCATGAAATACCATACGTATTTTCTGATCATTCTTTGTCAAATAAGTTGCGAATTTATTAAGTAAACAAAAAAGAGTCGAAGCTAAAGTTTATTTGGGTATTCTGTATAAGTCTCTGCTTGAATCGCAAATTGTCACTCTTTACAAAATTTTATTCTTATTGATATTTTGTGTTTCTATGCAATCAAGCAAGAAGAATAGCTTTTAAGTATAAATAAATAATTGCTAGGTGTAAAAATCCAACGAAGGTGCTAATTAAAGGGAGGCTATTTTGAGTATTAAAATGGACAGATAGTATTAACACATCTGTATTTAAGTATACATAGTGTGTATGTGCATTGTATTTGTATTGATCATAAGTTTGTATGTTTACAATAAAATTAAAAATGGTGTTTAATAACATTAGCGCAAATCTAAATTATAAAATCAAATTGGCGATTCCGTACTGTAATGACGGATGAGTTCACTTTATATCTGATGCAGGTGTCGGGGTAGAAGAGCGAGAAGGCGGACGAACTTGCTAGAAAGCGTACCTCTTTCATTGTCCTGGAAGAAGTTAGCCGTCGCTTCTTGCTGGCTAAGGGTTACGAAGTTCTTCTCTGAATGACCAGGGGACCAAGAATATTGGCAAAAATTACTATAACGAAGAAACGGTAGAAACTGTAGAGCATTTATTGTGCTATTACCCAGAACTATGTAAGGGATAAAACAAATGTGTGGGAAGTAAGTGCAAAGGTCCCAAATGCAGGACTATGTTTGCTGGCGCAATTGTTAGCAGCCACTTCAACCTAATATAAATTCTATTATCCAAAAACTGAAGGTATGTTAGAAAAACGCTGATCTTAAGAAGAAACACGATATGTGTATGCCACGCGAATTGACGCAAAAGAACTGACCTAACATAAATTCCATTATTTAAAAACGGAATTGGCTCCGGAGAGTAACAAAGACGAACTTTGTATTTTTATATTTTAAGCAATCATTACAATCAATTAGATTTTTTTAAAGACCTTGACTAGGCATTTGTTATTCCGCCGCCCGATTCGGGTACAGAGATGGTTGAGAACCACTCCATCTAAGAGAAACAGTTCCATTTTGACATAATCGTATTTGAGCATGCACCTCTCTCTTCAGCTACAGCTTGGTCTACTACTAGGGATGAAAGCTAAGCCAAACGCCAAACCGCAAGGACGACAGACCACGCGATGAAACGAATGCTGGGCATCGAGTTTGCAAAATGATTTCAAGTAACACATAAATATATGTATGTACAAAAAAGCATTTTACTCAATTTCATAGTTTAAACTTTATCACATATTCATGTAAATTATATTTGGTAAATAAGAGGAAGAAAAATTCCTAATAAAAGAAGAAGATGAAAAAAGTCGTCACATTTTTAAAGTGGGTAGCAATTAGGATTTAGAAATTGAAAATTAGAAGAATTTAGAAATTTAAAACCTTTTCAGTGATATTAGTTTTCATTAGTTAGACTCAACGAAGGCATGGGAAAATCACCTGGTCGTGTTCTTTATTGACAATACGAGCACTTTTTCAATCGTGAATTATTAAATTATATTAAAAAGGATAGATAAAAAAACTGCGGAAAATGCTCTTACTTTTTACTTGTCCTAGAAGATTATGTATGCTCTTTTTTCTCTCTATGGATGAAATATATGCAGGTTTAGTCAATGTATCATGTAAAGTCACATTTCCACTAAAACGTTCGGATCGTCATTTTTGTCATCTTTTGACACAACTTTTTGTATAAATTTGGCTGTTTTGGTTTTTAAAATCTATACATTCCCATCTTTCATGAAAAAATAACTGTATATATCAACTTGACCTTTATTGCGAGATATTGTGGAACCTGTATATTATATACACACATAATTGGCGCTTACACCCGTTAGTGGAAGTTTGGCGACCTCCTCTTGCTATTTGTGGTATGCGTCGTCATGTTGTTCCACACATAGAAGGTCCTACGGCAAATGGGTTTAAATAAGGAGCTCTTCTATGGCAGAAATATACTCGGAGGTTTGCTATTGCCAGTCGAGGAGGAACCGTCGTTAGAAAAAAATTGTTTCTATCAATTGGTGTTTCGTGCCCAGCGTTTCTAACTTGTGAACTTCCGAGTGGTCGCCAACTACTATGTTCATACATACATAAGTATTTATATTTTGCGTTAAAAGGGCATCATAATACATAGTAGACAAGTTTGTTGCAAGTCTACATATTTTAATCCTCAATTTAGAAATTTTTGTGTTCCCACTTTAAGCTTATATGGAAATGTAGTATTTTTATCAACCGGTTTAATAAAAGTCTCGCAAAACATGCTAAAATCGTAATCCAATGGGTGATCATTAAACCTGGATTAAATCGAGAAATTCGCAGTAGTTACTGCTTGTCAAATACGATTTTACTGAATCACAGACTTTAGAGGTGATTGTATCACCAAGTTATTAGCACAATTTATTATAATATCCCACTTACATTCGATACCAGTTGATGAATACCTGAAAAACCCCCATCACGGTTAAAACATGGCTGTACTGAATATCTCATATCCGTAGTCTTGCCATAAATTCTGTGACAAATTTTACAATGCATACGGCGAGAACGAATTCGCCGAAAAAGTACCGTTATTTTTTCTTTTGTTCGTACGTATTGTCTACTCATAAATTGTACTCAGTTTCGTGGCGAATTTTGTTTGTTAACAACGTTAATCAGCCTCCGTAATGGTTTGGTGGGAATGTCTTCCAGCAAGATTCCGCTCCATCCCTTAAGGCAAAAACTAGACAGCAGTAGCTAAACAATATTCCTGGGTACATGGCCGCAGAAGACTAGCCGTCTGGAAGTCCAGATCCGAATCCATTGGAATACAGTTTGTGGTCAGAGTTGGAGAACTTGGGCTGTCGAGGGCCTCACAGAAATTTGGAAAGTCTCAATGAATCTTGGGTTCGAGCAGCGTCACCAATATCCATGAAATTCGTGCGTGCGGCAATAGCTGAATGGCCTAATCGTTTGAAGACTTGCGTTAAAGCAAATGATGACCATTTCGAATGAAAATTAAATTTTTTGGCCGAGCTCCTCCTCGTATTTGTGGTGTGCGTCTTGATGTTTTTCCACAAATAGTGGGACCTACAGTTTCAAGCCGACCCCGTATAAGGAGCTTTTTGATGGCAGAAATACACTCGGATGTTTGCTATTGCCTGCCGAGGAGCGACCGCTAATAGAAACAACTTTTTCTTCATTTTGGTGTTTCACGGCGGACGCCGTAGCCTAATGGGTTGGTGGGTGACTACCATTCGGAATTCGTAGAACGTAGTTTCGAATCTCCGTGAAACACCAATTTATTTTTTAGTATTTACATGATTAAATAATACTAACTTCATAAAAAAAAAGTATTATAATTTCATACCTATAGTCTGTGTCAGAAAAAAGGAAGCGCTATTATTCATGAAGTATGAAAGATATATATTTAAAATATTTTTTTACATGAAAGTATGTATACAACTAGGAGTCGCATTTACCCAATTAACCGTGTAGTCTCCACCGTTGTGGAGTATAGCCTGCCAACCAGCACGAGTTGCTTTGAATCATAGACCGCCCTTCCGGCAAGATGGGTTTTCATAATTTCCGACACATTTTCAATGGGGTTGGCTTCTGGGGGGCGAGTCTAATACTGTGACGCCATTTTCTTGTTTTGTTGTTTCTCAAAGTGTTCTTCTGACAGCAGCGGTTTTGATGATGTGGGACGGTAGGATATGTTCGCCTCCTTCATTTTTTGTCGTCACTCGCTTTTAGCCGCGCTCAGAAAAGTCATTAACATTTTTGTGCACCTCATACTGCTGATTCCACAACACAACACATTTTTGATTTTTTAATCAATTTTGCAGCTGCGGCCACTAATTTCGGCCCTTTCGAATGCGTGCATAAAAATACCGCCTCAAAATGCTTCGCGTACTTCTCACTCATTTTTGTTTGGATGCGTTTAAGGCGATCGTTTCGAACGACACTGACCTCAGTTAGCACTGGGGTCGTAGCCTTTGTGTGGGATTATAATGCAGCAGAAAGCAGAATGTAATATATCTTGAAGTTACAAAAAAAACCCGGTTCTTTTCTTCTGACACAGACTGTATAACGGACTTAACTTGTAACTGAACTTAGCGTATTGTGTGGCTTCAGACCTGGAAAGTCTACCATCGACCAAATATTCACAATACACCAAATCTTGGAAAATACCCATGAAAGAAGAATCGACACACACCATCTTTTCGTCGACTTCAAAGCTGCATTCGACAGTACGAAAAGGAGTTATCTGTATGCCGCGATGTCTGAATTTGGTATCCCCACAAAACTAATACGGCTATGCAAGATGACATTGCTCAACACCAGCAGCGCCGTTAGAATTGGGAAGGACCTCTCCGAGCCGTTTCATACCAAACGACGTTTCAGACAGGGTGACTCCCTGTCGTGTGACTTCTTTAACCTGATGTTGGAGAGCTTCGTACGATCCGCAGAACTTAATCGCTCAGGCACAATATTTTATAAGAGCGTACAATTGTTGGCGTATGCCGATGATATTGACATCATCGGCCTTAACAACCGCGCTGTTAGTTCTGCCTTCTCCAAACTGGATAAAGAGGCAAAGCGAATGGGTTTGGTGGTGAACGAGGACAAAACGAAGTACCTCCTGTCTTAAAACAAGCAGTTGGCGCACTCGCGTATCGGCACCCACGTCACTGTAGACAGTTATAATTTCGAGGTTGTAAAGGACTTCGTATACTTAGGAACCAGCATTAGCACCGATAACAATTGCAGCCTTGAAATCCAACGTACAATCTCTCTTGCCAACAAGTGCTACTTTGGACTAAGTAGGCAATTGAGTAGTAAAGTCCTCTCTCGACGAACAAAACTAACACTCTACAAGACTCCCATCATGCCCGTCCTAAAGTATGGCGCAGAAGCGTGGACGATGACAACATCCGATGAAGCAACGCTTGGAGTGTTTGAGAGAAAGATTCTGCGTAAGATTTTTGGACCTTTGCACGTTGGCAACGGCGAATATCGCAGGCGATGGAACGATGAGCTGTATGAGCTTTACGACGACATAGACATAGCGCAGCGAATAAAGATCCAGCAGCTACGTTGACTGGGTCATGTCGTCCGAATGGATACAAACGCTCCGGCTCTGAAAGTATTCGATGCGGTACCAGCTGGTGGTAGTAGAGGGAGAGGAAGGCCTCCTCAGCGTTGGAAAGATCAGGTGGAGAAGGACTTGGCTTCACTTGGTAATATTTTTAATATCTTTATTGAGCTATCATATTCTATTGATGACTTCCAAGGAGGACTGGATCACAGAGTACCTACCTTTAGCAATCAGGTCAGTTTCCATTTTAATCTAGTCCTTGATGTTCGCAATGAAAATCCAACACCCAATAATTGAAGCGCAATTTCACAATCTAAAGCTGTCTCGTGCTGCTCTAAACTTGGATTCAAAATCACACTTATGCTTTTTTTTCAATAAAGTAATTTGGTTGCATAGAATAATTCATGGCTTCTGTATTTGTGTTTCCACTAAATGCAAAATAATAAGCACCTAAGCATGTAGCTACTTTATTCTGGGACTTGAAAAATATAATTAACTTCTTACGCGGATAAAAACAAGTCAGAAAACAATAAATTAAGAGAAATAAAAATGTGAAGTGGATTAACAACAAGCGGAGTCAAGGTTTTTGCAAATCACAGTAATTTTGCAAACTTCTTTAATATTTTTTCTTCTGAAATTTCATAAAGCAAAAGTTCATTATGGAAATCTGTACAGTTCATATTTTAGCAAATCATTTTTATTGAATTATTTGGTTTAATTTTATAATTCCTCAAGTGTTTTCCGTTTTTGTTGAATTACTTATAAATAATCCAAATGTTTGTAGTTGACAAATAAAAATTGTTACATTCCTCAAGTGTTCAAGTAAATTTAAAAATGAAATGATCAAAGCGTGCTTAAAAGACACATGACGAGTGAGTTGAAATCAAACTATTCAACCGAATAGAGATCGTGAGATCGAATATCAGCCAAACGCTCTTTCAAATCATTAGCCCGATCTTTAATTTACCTGGAACATTTATAATTTCAAAGTATTAGGAGACTTTGTGCGGCTTTGGACAAAGTAGGTCATTGAGTCGTAAGGTACTCTCTCGACGAACAAAAGACAAATTCAGAAAATTGGATGTTTGGATCTTTTCATATTGCCAACGGTGATTGCCGCAGACAATAGCACAAAGAGCTCTATTAGAAAAAGCTTCAGCGCTGAAAGTTTTCGATGCAATCCCGACTGGTGGTAGCAGAGGTACAATACAACTTTTTGTGAAGATGAACTTGGCTTGTCAAAATCAGCCAAAATCGCTTAAGCCGTTATAGCGCCAATCAAGAAGAAGAACATTGGATTTGACTGTTGGAATCAAGCATACCTTCTTCTTCTTGATTGGCGCTATAACGGCTTAAGCGATTTTGGCTGATTTTGACAAGCCAAGTTCATCTTCACAAAAAGTTGTATTGTACCTCTGCTACCACCAGTCGGGATTGCATCGAAAACTTTCAGCGCTGAAGCTTTTTCTAATAGAGCTCTTTGTGCTATTGTCTGCGGCAATCACCGTTGGCAATATGAAAACATCCAAACATCCAATTTTCTGAATTTGTCTTTTGTTCGTCGAGAGAGTACCTTACGACTCAATGACCTACTTTGTCCAAAGCCGCACAAAGTCTCCTAATACTTTGAAATTATAACTATCTACGGTGACTTTTAGAAGAGGCCGGTTGTTAAAGCCAAAGATGTTAACATACTTGAGCGCACAATCTTTTCCAGCATCAGGTTAAAGAAGATACAAAATACTTACAAGCAAAAACTTAAGTTCGAATAAGTTCCGAACGCATATGACAAGAATATTAGATTCTAAAAGTAAAGAAAGGAAAAGTAAAGGAAAACCAATTCTAAAGAGGAAGAGGTAATATAATGACTTGGCATAGGCAGCTTCCACGGTCAAGTGACTAAACCAATTCACGGCGTTGGGAGAATTACGCATAATGTTATGTACACTGGCACATAAAAGTATGTGATATTGCTATCCCTTAAAACATGTATGTATATAGTACAGAAGGTCTTGATTGGTCTAAAGCACCCCCAGTTGTAATACTTTTGAAAAATTGCATTGGTTGTTGGATACAAAAATTAATAGAAAAACTGTAAAAAGAGAGAGCAGTATTTCAAGCCATAAAAATAATCTGTAAAGGTATACATGTACATATGCAGTTTAGTTTAAGGGGTGTGTCATCGATACTAGTTAGGTACTATTTGTACATCATTTTCCAAAAGTACTTGCTTTATTTTTCTTGTTTAAAATTTTCCTTTAATTCAAACCATTAATTTAGAAAACACTTAGTATTTGCATGTCAATATATACATATATATTTATAACTATAATTGGGTCTTACACCTTTTTTGAGCGTTTGGCAAAGGATGTAAGCGTCACTTGTATATTTATTAGGTTCGGGAATAAATTCGTAGAGTTTTTATCGAACAAAAAACAATAATTATATCAATTAGTTAATCAATTATATATTCGCCGTTGCTGTTTACAACCTCTTCCCACCTCTCGACCAATTTCTTGATGCCGTTCTGCCAAAAATCATCTGGTCTGGTGTGAAAGAAGTTGTTGAGTCAGTTTTGAGGGACCTTTTTGTTATAGAAGGTGGGCGTTACCATATGATTTGACAGGGAGCAGAAAAGATGAGAATCGGTCCGTACAACATCTGGAAAAGACCGCGGACGCTGAATGACCTCCCATTCGAGCTCTTGGAATGCGGCTTAGACGACTTGTGCAACATGGGGCCTGGCGTTGTCGTGAAGAAGTATGGTTTGAACATATCAATCAGACTTTTTCAGTCGAATAGCCTCATTCACGAGGTGTAGCTGGGTAATGTAGAGCTCATTGTTAACCGTGGCATTATTTTCGAGCATTTCCCAGCGCATCATACCATCTCAGTCCCACCAAACATATATCATGATCCTCTTTGGATGAAGATCCGGCTTGGCTCTCGGCTTGGACGTATCTTCTGAAGCCACCCACTCCTTTCTGTGCTTCGTATTGACGTATATGCACCATTTCTCATCTCACGTGACGATTCGGTACAAAAAACGCTGTTTTGGTGGCGTATTGCTCGATGACGGACGAGATGCTGAAATGTATTTTGGAGGTGACTTTCTTGGTTTTTTTCGTTGAGCTAGTGAGGCACCCAGGCCTCCAATTTTTCCGGAAATCCCATTGAATGAAGGTGATTGAGAATCGTTTTATAATCGCAGTTTATTTTTTCCGCCAATTCACGACTGGTTTGGTGACCGTCCTCCTTCAGAGGTGATTAGAGACGTTCTTCATCGAATTCAGAAGGTCCGCTGCGGGACGTGTCATCGATGTCGAAGATGCCATTTTGGACCTTGCAAAACCACTTCCGTACAGTAGACTCACCTATAACACCTTCAGCATACACCTCGCAAATGTCCTGGGCTGCTCGGCTTGACCTCGATGAAAATCAAAGAAGAGCAGTTGTCGAAAATGTTGATTTTTGTCTCCTGGGCTTTCCATTTCCAAACCTCAAAACTGATTAAAAAATAAATAATTCAAAAAAACAAATAACCTAGTTTTGTAAAGCAGAAAGAGTTCTATCGAATGAATACTTACCTTTGCTAAACAGCAAACAAATCGTTGTAAAATAAATGAAAATATAAAAACGCTATGAACTCTTTCCCTAACTCAATATATTAATTGTAACATGTGGTATTTGGTGTTTTCTTTCTTGCGAGGTTTCGTTATTTGTAAAATTTCACGGTCTCGACTAACTCGTCGTAGAACCTCTATGTTAGAAACCATATCGGTTGCCGGAATTTTCCAAATTCGTCTAAAAATCCACATTTCGCGGGCCTAGAGTCTGTTCATGTCAGCGACTTTGAGTGTCCAACGTTCCATGTTATAAACTTGGACAGTCCACATATAACATTTCACAAAACGAACTTTAAGATTCATATGGACGTCGTGACAGCTTAAGTTCTTTCTGAACTTACATAATGTAGATCTAGACATTTCTATTATAGTTTTTATTTCGGCTGATGTATTCCAATTTTCAAATTTCATTCGGCCGCCGTAGCCGAATGGGTTGGTGCGTGACTACCATTCGCAATTCACATAGAGAACGTCGGTTCGAATCTCGGTGAAACACCAAAATCAAGAAAAACATTTTTCTAATAGGGGTCGCGGTAAGCCAGCATCAAGTGAATCGATAAGGTTTTCCTTATCTTCCTTTGAGAACTTTAAGTCCCCTGGACCTGACGGAATATATCCAGCAATGCTTAAAAAAGGAGGAGACAGGCTGATTGAGGCCCTGAAAAGGATCTTCACAGCCTGTCTTGCATTTGGTTATATACCATCCCAATGGCGACGCGTAAGAGTAGTATTTATTCCGAAACCAGGAAAAGATGACTATTCCCTAGCAAAAAGTTTCAGACCAATCAGTTTGACATCGTTCATGTTGAAAAGTCTGGAACGAGTGGTGGAGAAACATATTCGAGTGGGGGTATTGCCGAGAAGTCCACTTAGTAGAAATCAACACGCTTACCAGAGTGGAAAATCATGTGAATCAGCCTTACACGATCTTGTTAGCAAGATTGAAGCTGGGCTGGAAGCTGACGAATACACAATGGGCGTGTTCGTGGACATTGAGGGGGCTTTTGATAATGCCACTTTCGGCTCGATATGTTCTTCTGCCGAACGACACGCAGTTAATCAAGCCATTATAAAATGGATATACTCCATGCTCTCTGAGAGGCTGTTAAGCGCTGGTGGGAGCGATGACGAGCAAATCACAGTCAGGGCCAAGCAAGGATGTCCCCAAGGGGGTGTTCTTTCTCCGCTGCTGTGGTGCTTCGTCGTAGACTCCCTATTAGTGGAGATGCAGGAACTCGGCTTTCACGTCCAAGCATATGCGGACGACGTCTGTGCGCTAACATCGGATAAATCCTTAAGGAGGCTTTGCACGAAAGTGCAGAGGATTCTTGACAAAATCGATGATTGGTGCATGAGACAAGGTCTTTCCGTTAATCCAAACAAAACAACTATAGTCTTGTTTACGAGAAAACGGAAATTGGATGGACTCAGTCTTCCAACACTGAAAGGTGTGACACTTGGTCTTTCCAACGAAGTTAAATATCTAGGAGTAATCTTGGATAAGAAGCTGACTTGGGAGACACACGTTTCACTGAAGGTGAATCGTGCATTGAAGATTTTTCAGCAATGCCGTAGAGCCTTTGGCAAAACTTGGGGTCTGAAACCTGCTGTGGTCCTATGGATATACACGGCACTTATCAGACCAATCATCACTTACGCTTCTGTGGTCTGGTGGCGACGGAGCATGGTTAAGTCCACAATCCGGGAACTATACAGGCTGCAAAGAAGTGTATGTTTAAGCATCACGGGTGCCATGAGTACAACCTCTGGAGATGCCCTAAATGCTATGCTTGATTTGCTCCCCCTGGATCTTAAGATACAACAGGAAGCAATAAAAGCTATGTGTAGACTCCATAAATATGGTTTCTGGCACGAAGATGGAGCTTCGGGACACAGAGAAATCTTTAAGTTGCTGTCGGAGCAGTATCCACTGTTTTTGGCACCTAAAGATGACCTGATACCCACAGTTTCATTCGGAAGGAAATTTTATGTCAGATTTCCATTGCGTGAGCAATGGAGCAATCCAGGAGGCATGCAGGGAGGTTTGACGGATATTTTCTTTACCGATGGGTCCAAGACTGAAATAGGGTCTGGAGCCGGATGGTACTTAAACGATAGTAATAAGTATCACTACGCTATGGGGGGAATGGCAACTGTCTTCCAAACAGAAGTTTTTGCCATCCTAAAAGTAGCCGAATGGATAATCGAGAGGAGATGGAGCGGGAAACAGATTGGAGTCTTCAGTGACAGTCAGGCTGCATTGAAGGCCCTGGAGAACGCGAAGCAAACCTCAAAGATTGTTCAAGAATGTAAGAAAAAGCTTAATTCTGTCGCAAGACAGAACAGGCTTGTACGTATATGGGTTCCAGGACACTCCGGTGTTCAAGGAAACGAAATTGCCGACGAATTGGCCAACCGTGGATCAGCGGTGCCCCCACAGGGACCAGAGCCAATAATCGGAATCAGTCCCGCAGGAATCAAGAACTGGATCAACGATTATGTAGGCAATCTACATAAAGAGCGATGGTCCGGTCTAGAACGCTGCAGAACTGCAAAGTGTTTTGTGACAAGTCCGAACAGAAAACTGTCAAACTTTCTACTAAAACTTAGAAGGAAAGACATTCGGTTGATGGTCGGCATCATTACAGGACACAACCCATGGGGTCAGCATATGACCACCATTGGAATCATCGAGGACCCGGTATGCCTGTCGTGCTTGGAGGAGGCGGATAGCACTGAGCACTTTCTCTGTGAATGTCCTGCCTTTGCTAGAGCGCGACTACGAGTATTGGGTTCCGATGTCATGAGAATGAGTATTATTCGTTCTCTAAAACTGGAGGATATTTACAAATTTGTCAAAGAATCTGGAAAATTCTCACAGGACTAACTATATCTATCTCTGTCTCTATTCTTTCCTATCTCTTTCTATGATACTTTCTCCCTCCCCCCTTTCCCAGAGCTTTAAATACAATGGGCTTTTTTTTTAGCCTGAGTGTTTTAGGAGCCACCAAATCTCCTGGTGCTCCTTGGCTCGACCTTTTCAAATTCAAATTCAATTCAAGCCAGCATCCAAGGTAATTGAAATTTGAAACTCTTGACATCTGTACATTGTGAACTATCAGTGTATGATTATCAAAAAATTGGTATACAAATTAGTAACAGCGATTTGAAAAACGCAATGCTGATTGTCCGATCATGCGATTGGGTCGCTGTATATACATAATATATTTATAATAAATTTTTGCAAAATAAAAATGAAACTGTAGACAAAAGTATCTTAAGCGTGTCCCTAAGATTTAACCAATACCGTGTTTGTACGTGTATGTGAAGATATTTATGGATTTTTTATGCAATACAAAACGCCTTCAAGTCGAAAAGTGTTATTTCCACTTAAATACTTATGTACATATGTCGAGGGGAATACCCAAACAGTCATGGAGAGAATAGATGAGAGTCGCGCCATTAGTTTAATCTTTAAAGAGTGATGTTCATTGATATCATTCAGTTTCTGCGAAGTGTTATAAAATTAACTTAACTTGGTAATTTTGCCAGCAGCTCAAAGTTGCACATAAGAAAATAAAGTTAAAAAGAATGAATAGCGGTTTAACACGTTTACCAGCAAATATTCGCCAAGGTGAAATGCGCAAACAAAAGATGTAATCAAGGCTTTACACGCATGCACAGCAGATAAATAAAAAATTTCAGTGATTCTGCAGTCTGATGCAGACATACCGAATTATGTGTATGTGCTTGTATTAGTGTGTGTAGTATAGGGTTTTTCAGTAAGAGCGCTTCAACTTTTGAACTTTTTTGAATAAAACACAAACGGTTTGACTTTTTTAACTAATTTTTTTTTTATTATCGAGTTTGAACATATACATTTAAGTATGAAATTCGATTTCTTTTGCATGACCACCGCGTGCACGTTTTACGAAGTCCCAGTTGAACCCAGTTTGAAGTTGAACCCAATTTTCGACCACTCTTTTGCATAAATCGGCCGAAATTCCAGCAATTTCGCGTTCAATATTGGCTCTGAGCTCACAAATCGTCGCCGGCTTGTTACTGTAGGCCAATGACTTCACATAACCCCAAACGGGACGGCTTGTTAAATGGACCGTAAAATGGCCGTAATGCTCTTAAAGTAGCAGCAACAGAACGATTATTTTCATAAAAAATTTTCACGATTTGCAATCGTTGCTCAAGTGTGTAGCGTTACATGATGAAATGTATACTAATGAAGTTTACAAATGACAAGCGAAAAATAAAAAATATTGCGTCATTCGCCCTCCCTATCGGAAAAAAGTTGAAGCGCACCTATTGAATAACCCTATATATGTACCCTGCAGAGAGAAACCAAACTAAAGCGGAAATGTTTTAGATCAGACACTGATATTTAATAGAGGAAAACATATTAGCTTGTAATTGACTGGTATAATAACAGTGCCAAAATGATCAATTTTTCCGCAAATTAGTTGACTGTTTTTGGATAAGAAAGTCTAAGACTCGTCGGTGGGCGCACCAATGCATAGCCATGATAAGAGGATTATTTATAAGTAGATACTGATGAATGCATTTATTTGAGAAACGTTTCTGCGTAGATAACTATATATATATATGTATATATAATTTGCGCGTACACCCTTTTTGGGTGTTTGGCCGAGCTCCTTCTCCTATTTGTGGCGTGCGTCTTGATGTTGTTCCACAAATGGAGGGACCTACAGTTTAAAGCCGACTCCGAACGGCAAATATTTTTATGAGGAGCTTTTTCATGGCAGAAATACACTCGGAGGTTTGCCATTGCCTGCCGAGGGGCGACCGCTATTAGAAAAAAACGTTTGCTTAATTTTGGTGTTTCACCGAGATTTGAATCTACGTCCTCTCTGAATTCCGAATGGTAGTCATGCACCAACCATTCGGCTACGGCGGCCGCCCTGATATGGATATAGTACCTGCATATAATACATACATAAAGGGTGTTTTTTCCTGGCGGTCTTGTGCATTTTCGTCATATAAAAAAATTTCGATTTTATGGGGAAAAATAGCAAATCACAGACAACAAAAATAAATATCAAAAATGAACACACTTTTTGAGCCATTGGGTTATAGAACTGCATGGTCGGAACGTTTTTAAAAATTTAAACTGAGAAGCTTGAAATTTTGATGAGAATATGTTGAACTTAAATTCTATGCAAAGTTTGGAGCTTAAAATTTTATCGTTTTTGTTGTAGTATAAAATATATATAATTATAAATAAAAATAAAAAAAATTAAATGAAAAGTAAATAAATTGTCAAAACTTTGCTACATTGCCACGCTGCTTTAATTTTCAACAAAGGAATTTTATGGATTCAGGAATTGATATAGGATTTTCCATTCAAGGCGCGCCCAAAATGGACTTTACCAAGCTGTATATAAGATATTAATGAAATTCCATTTTTGTATTTTAAAGTTTAAACAGTTTATTTGGTTTAAATTTCACGATCACCTCATGACGCTTCACCTCCGCTCGAGGCTCCTATGCTCTCAAATTAGATAATAGAGCTCAATCATTTGCACGTGCTGCTCACTCGTACATATAACTTACTTTTGTGGCTCGGTATGAGTTACTGAATAATAAACTACTGACTTGGTATATGATGCCTAAACAACATGGCCAACAGCTGTTCAAATAAACACTTTCTGTGTAGTATGCAAAGGCTTACACCCGATTATCATTTATCTTAGTCGAGATAGTAAGTTCCGAATATTTTCCAGTATATACCTTTAGTGAGCCATGTTTATACACTGCATCAGATCATACTAGTATATTGTTTAAGGTGAACTTAAACCGGATTTTCAGTCCATCCGTCTGTAGCACTGGCACTATTTTCTGGTTTAATCGTTATGTAAATAACTCATTTTTGGAGCAAAAAATATTCTCACAAGATTCTCGAAACCTCAATGCATTCCGACTGTTGGTGGTAATACCGGATATGCTGAATGAAGTACTTAGTGCAAAATTGTATATCCAGTATTTGTAACATATTAGTGAATTAGGCTGCAATTAAAGGTGCCGCAGGCATAACGCCTTAGTCGTAACCATAGCCGCAACATTACACCATTTGGCGATTAGTCATGCCATAACCATAAATAGCTGATATTGATACGTAAAAACACGAATAATTTTCCACTAAGTCAATTAATTTTTCGTCATTCATTTCTAAGATTTAAATTTTTATCCCAAATATTAAAATAAATGTAAAGTATGTATTTCACAGGTTACGGGAAAACCAAAATTCAATAGATACATACGGCTACAGTTATGGTTATAGCGTTATGATGCGGCACCTACAATCGTTTACAATGATTTCCATATGTTTGATCAGCACCACAGCTGATTGCTATGGTTACGTTTATGGCTAAGGTACGGCCGAAATTATTTTTGAACACTGAGACTTCCAGGTTTGCAGCTCACTTCATTATGTCGACGCACTTATTTTTATTCTCTCATAAGTGGTCTAAGCACTCTTTAAATTTTGTAGTTGGGCTCTGAATGAAGTGAACTTAAGTGAAATCAGTTAAGCTACTGTAAATAAAGAACAGATGTTTTTGCTTACCGGCATTGATTGGCTTGAAAGTTGTTAAACAAAATACATAATACACATATTTTTAGTGCAATTTTGCCATAGGTTCGGTACAAATATATTTTTGTTAGGCAGCTGACATAACGAAAATCGTTAAAAAGTGCTTTAAAGTGAAGCGTAGTTTATCAGCACGTTTAGTAAAGCTCACTTTGTTTTTAAGATAAGAAAGCCAAATTCATTATTTTTTATGCACATTCGACTTCAAAACACGTAAAAAGCACCCGTTACTTAAATGCAAAACAATTGTGTGACACCAATTGTTAGTTTTTTTTGCCTCCGGCATCCACACAAATCAGCTGTTTCATCTAACTATCGAAAAACTATGTAATTAGTATTTGTACATTGAAAAGTTTAGAATATTGCTGTGTGCGGAAAGTTTTTCATTTTTTTTTCGGAAATTCATGAGAAATTAGTGGTCAGCGCGGAGTGATTGATACTTCAATTGACTAATTAAGAGCCATTTATAGTATCTATTATTTTTTATACCCGAGGGCACCAGTGCACTTTGATTGCATAATTGATGATTCATATAACGGTTGTTCGTTAGATATACATTTGGACTTAGTTGTACATACATATGCAGATATATCCCATAAGAAACTACAGTGCACTCGCGATAACTCGAACTAATTAAAACAGGCGCTGTTCGATTTATCGAATTTGTTCGACTTATCAATTGAGTGTGCTATGTTAAAAAAACAGTCATCGATATCGATTTTTTTCAATTAAATTTATTTATTTATTTACATATGGATGTGAACATGAATATGTTTAAAATAATTAATTCGTTTCAATATTTTTCATCAAATATTTGGCAGTCTTTGTGTCAGTTACACAAAAAAAGTCGGCTTTAACAGAAAAGTTAGGCCGAAAAGAAAGTTGTAATGTGTGTTTGTCTTTTCTTGCCTGCAGCAATGTTGAATATGACTTTTTCACGCAGCAATTGAAGAGTGTTAACCTTTGCGGGGCTTACTTGTTCAGTTGTGGCCCACTGAATTACCTTATTGATAGAGCTAACTGCCTCCTCAGATGATATCCGCTCACATGGCTCAGTTGTGTTGTTAAACTCAGACTCAGAATCACTAGTTTCAATTATTACTTCTGTGTCGGTAAATTCGGCACCATCATTCCATTTGTTAACATCATAAAGCGTAAATTCGACCTGTAAATTATGTTTTTCATGTTATGTTCTTTCAAGATGAGTCCACTTATTGGGTAATTCTTTTTTCTTTGGGACAGACACCATTTGTATAAAGCGGCTTTCATTTTAGGAAACTCAGAAGCTTTTAAAGTTCTCCTCTTCCCAGGACCCAAAAACGTGTTGTTTACTGCTTTTAAAATTGCCTTGTCTTTCTTTTTTATAAGACTTATGGTGCACTTGGCTACCCCATATTCCTTCGCTAGAGAAGTAACACTACATCCACGTTTAATTTTGTTAAGGACTTCAGCCCTCTCTTTTAATGTTAAACACTTCAACCTTTTACGATCCATTACTCACATGCACTGATACACTACAAATGACAAATTTAAAGCAATTTGGTCAATGCAAGATGTTGTTCCCAGAAAACTAACGGGATATTAACGTCGAAATATTCATATGGACAATACACTAGTATACATATAATTTATATACATATACTATTACATATGTATGTATGTACAAAATGTACATGTTTGAAAAGAATGTGTGTACAAATAAATTTGTTTTTTTGTTCGAGTTATAGCGCTTTAATATTGTTCGAGTTACAAACTAGTCAATAGGGAAAAAAATGTGTTCGAGTTAGCACGTCGTTCGACTTAGCGGCTATTCGAGTTACCGCGAGTGCATTGTATTATAAAACCAAGATAATTATGCTGGTATCTACTAAAGCAGTATTAGAAAAATTTTCCAATATCGAGTATCTAAACCAAAGTTAACCACACGACATAAACAGGCCATATTGACATTTGCAAAAATGTAATATACCAATTTTGGGAAGATGAAAGAGAAATAGTAATTTTTGCCGATGAAACCAAATTCAATCTGGATAGTCCACAAGGTTCACAAATGTATTGACAGGATAAACGGAAGAAAAAGGAGGATAGAATAGCGCGTAACCAACTAATTCTGAAGTGGCTTGTCCTGGTTTGGGCAGCCATTGATGTCGAAGGCAAAACATCTACATATGTGTTTCATATACACCAAAATTAATAGTATCGTAGATATATAGAACTTCTTTATGAAGAACTTATTACATTTTTTGATGATGATTTCGATGAAGAGTGGATTTTCCAGCATTACAACGCAGGCGCGTTTAGAATGGCGTGGCTGCCGCCCTGACCTTAGGCCGTTAAGCCTTAGACTTAGCCTTAAACTGATAATAAAAATATAAGCAATTTAGTTGGTCTTATAACTTTTTCGTGTGGGGTATTTGAGACAAATTGGGATATTTTACTACCAAGCGCATATTTCGTCAAATATCTGAGAGGAAGCTGTGCATCTTACTGATATATCATTATATTCAAACAATCCCATAGCTAAAAGCTTGCGTTGCTTGTAAATCCAAAATTCGATTTTGCTTGAATATAAACACTTCTCTGTTCACGAAATTTATAAGTATATTCATTTCGGTGAATTTTATGTCATCGTACGTGCATGATGTATGAGTATACAAATGCCCTTCGTATTGTTTTCAAAAATTTAAAAATAAAAAAAATTAATATGCGACTAATTGAAATTTAAATGCAAAATCGTGAAATGGGATGGAAAGTTACGGAATGATAAGTTTATTAACTACAGTAAAGATTCGATAAATATGGAAAATGCCGTTAAACGTAAATCCTTCCTTTTAATTTGCAGCACTTATGAATATTAAAGGTATTATATCAATATAGTGATGACCGATATACTGGTTTTTAGAGCAAACTGTGTAATCTAACTTAACATTACAGTTGGTACTGGAAACATAATCGCATTGAAAACTTCCAAACTAATTCCCATTACTAGTATCAGTATAACCTGAACATATTCAGAATTTCCGGCACATATTTTTATAAGACATACTAAGATATTTTTCATGGCAGAAATTCACTCGTAGATTTAATATTGCCTTCCGTATGTAGTTTCGATCTCACACCACCGCCTGATAGTCACGCGCAAGCATATTTGGATACTGCGGGTCGGTAAATCCAGCATTGATTACAAAAGAAATATGAAAGAGTAAACCTCTAACGGGTGAGAGACTCAAGCAAGATGCGGAAAGCACAAATAAAAATAAGTTCGTAATTTGGAATTTCGGATCGAAATTTTTGTTCAGTAGAATTCCTGGATCCCGGTGTCGGTACGACATTACCTAATTTCAAATTCAACCAACTTATTTATATCAAATCCCAATAAATCAACACTAATTTGTGTAACTGAACAGGCCACATAAATTAAGCTAATACTTCTACTATGACATTTCTAAGTACACGATTTTTCAAGAATGTGTTACTTAGTTGTTATGCATAAATTACTTACATACGTACATACATACCTCATTTCTAAGAACAAAAATATGTGATAATTGGTTAAGTACAGGGTGATACAAAAACAAGTGAATTTTTGGGTGTGAATAAACCTTCATTTATTTTCTTTTTTAGTAATATTTTATTTGACTTTATTAGAAACAATACTTCCAATTATGTATGCTGGCACGACTGCCTTCACTTTAATACATCCGGCCAACTCAGTTTACCGCTGCCTTATCGCCCACCACTGACTCTATCTAACGAATGGATGAGACGGTAATCGCATTTATCATGTCAGTATACGATTTAGCGCAAAATTAATCATCCTATCGTATAATCCTTCCGATTTTTGCAGATTGCCACTTGAGAACTAGGCCCTTGCAGTATGCAAACAGTCGAGCAATGGATCGCGTGAAATAAAGAGTTCCATTACTCAAAATACTTTTTTGTTTTATTTATTTATATTATAAAAGTGATTCAAAATCAAAATTGTGTGATTAATTTTGCGCCACTTTGCATAACGATACCCTAAAAATAGTATAGCGGATCTGTGCTGGCTAATTGACTTCGCTGGCTAATAATAAAATAATCCAACTTTTTACGCAAAGGGTGGATTGTTTGATTGTTGAAAGCTCCGTGATCACCCAATTTCATACTTTTAATTTTTATACACAAAAAGCTGGTATTCATAACTCTGTCAAAATAGGACAATGATGCCACTATTCCAAAATCCACACAAAGCCGTTACTTTCTGCGCCCGCATTGGTTTGCCAATCTGAAAATTTTGTTTGTGAACATAGACGCTGAAATGTAAATGAGCCCGCTAAAAAACTTATTTTCAGTTTGGAAAACATATGTTAATTATTTTGGAAATTAGTTTGCAATACTTGTAAATGTTGTTCAAGCGTGAGATTCATTAAGTTTCGTGTAGATACAGTCTGTGGCAGAAAAATGGAACCGCGATTATTCATTAATTATAAAAGACATATATTTAAAAAAATGTTTACATTTAAGTACCTATGTATGTACAAAACTACGAGTCGCAATTACTCAATAAGCCGTGTAGTCTTCATCGTTGTGGAGTATAGCCTGACATTTTCTCGGCATTCTTTGAAACTTTTCTGCGTATCGCGTCGACAAACAGGACTAGATTTTGCGAACTTAACGCACGAGTTACTTGAAATCGTGGACTATCTTTTCCAAAAGATGCTGGCGTCTGGGGACTGGGAAGGCCAGTCCAATACTGTGACGCCATTTGTTTGTTTTGTTGTTTCTCAATGTGTTTTTCTGAGAGCAGTGGCTTTAATGATGTGGGACGGTAGGATATGTTCACCTCTTTCAGTCGTCGTTCGATAGTGTTGATACTCACATCTATTCCTTTTTAGCAAGAACTGATCGTGCTTGACGTAGTCACAAAGAAGGGTCTCGCTTAAAAAGTTAGACCATCACTTTATCCTGCTTTTTTGTCGTCACTCGCTTCAAGCCGCGCTCGGAAAAGTCATCAATATTTTTGTACACCCAGCGGTATAATTCCACATCACAACAAACTTTTTGATTTTTTAATTACTTTTACAGCCACGGCGTAAGATAATTTTGGCCCTTTCGAATGCGTGCATAAAAATACCGCCTCAAAACGCTTCGTGTACTTCGCGTACACTCATTTTTGTTTGGTTGCGTTTACGGCGATCGTTTCGAACGACACTGACCTCAGTTAGCAATGGGGTCGTAGCCTTTGAGTGGGATTATAATGCAGCAAAATGCAGAACGAAATATTTCTTGAAATTACAAGAAACAACCTGTTGTTTTCTTCTGACACATACTGTATAACAGTAGCTGATAGCCGAGATTTGAATGGTAAATCGCTGTCAGTGTCAAAATAATAGTATTTATCAGTAGGTTAAAATATGTGTTAATTTAGATTATCCTGTGTTTATATAAATATTAGGATGGTTTTTTATTAAATAAATATTTAACTGTTCCGCCAACGATTTGCAAATTGCCATTGAATTTGCAGAGGAAGAAATGCAGCTTTTCGTAAATTTGATATGAAATGTTTACATATCGATATTTCATAGTCTTCTCTTCTAATTTTCTTTCACGAGTTTCCACTGAAAGAAAAAAGTTTCGCTGTTTGCGTAGTGACCCTGAAATCTCTCCAAAATTTAAGTAATTTAGAAACTGAAAAAAAAAACAGAAATATTAGTATCATTTTTGGGCATTTCGTATGAAAATTGAATGGTAATTTTCAAAGCGTCGGCGGCACGGATAAGTGTTCAATAAAAAAGAAGCAATAAAAATATTGGTGACTTAATTTTTTGGCCATAGAGCATCAAGAAAAATATGTATTCTTTTTATATAGATACGTTGTTGGAACATTCGTGCAAAACTAAATCCTGTAAAACAAGACACAGTGTCATAAAAAGTCGACCGATATGTTCCGTAGACCTGAAAACCGTGTAAAACGATCTAAAGAAGACAAAGAAAAGTCAAAGATGTGTTCATTATAATCGTAAAAAATGAGAAAAAAATTTATTCAGATTGTGTCTTTTTTTAGTTTTCAAACCATCTCTTGCTTGCACTAAATTTTTTAAAAGATAGAGATTGTTGCTTTTCTTTTAAAGAGCTAAAATAATAAGCGCTTTGTATCTATCAATTTACCGATCCAAATTATGAGAGCTTTTTCCACAGCTTAAACCATCTCGATGATATGTGTAAAATTTTGCTCTCAGAGTAGTTCCCCCAGCTACACTTTTTCGAATAGAAGCTTTTCCATTCGATTCGTCTCATTCAGTTCATATACTTTTGTTACGGATGTTGAGCTTTGTCCAGATTTTAGTTTGTCCAAAAATATTTCTATAAATTTATTTAAAATATTTTTTTCGCCCCAAACTGATTGTTTTCCCTTCCATGGGTTTTCTTTTTGTTGACATAATAGGGCTCTAATAAAGTTAAAGCACTATTACGAAAGACATTTTTAAAGCTAGAAAACTGCCTATTTGCAACTGTTATTAGAATTTAATCAGGACAACTGGCTTCGAAGTTTCTTCTTTTTCACGCTGCCACCTAAATATTTACGAGTGACGTTTTGGAAAATGAATGGCGTAATGCAAAATAATAAGTAGACCTATGATTTAAAAATCGATTAAAAGCGAAATCGTGTAATTCGAGTACCGTGCAAATTGAGGGACGCTGTATGTAAAATTAATATTCTTAAATTAGAAAATATTTCTTTATAAATATTTTTGTGGTAAAAGTATTTAACCGTTAAAATTATATATAATTTAAAAATATGCCTGTACCTTGAACACCCTGTATTTGTACAACTTTGTAATGCAATTCAATTAAAATTAATATTTTTTATCATTACAGAAATTTCAACATCAACCGCGAAAATTATGCAATGGGAAAAATATGATATGCTTGCGTTTAGTGAAAATTAATTTATTTCATAAATAAAAAAATATATGTCAAGAGATACATAAAACTAATTAAAAAAAAAAGAAATTTTTTGGATAAAACAGATAAAAGTGAAATTAAAGATTAGTAGAAAAAATGTCGATTATGCATTTGAAAGTGTCAGGAATCAATAATTTTTAACATTAATGCCATTCAACAATAAAAATTAAGTCCATTTCAAAATAGTGAATATATAATCTCAATTTGTGTGTATGTGTATGTAATTAAGTTTGAATATGTGCATGTCTACCTAAAAAATATATTAACCAATCAATGTCTAAAATCAACATAAGTGATTGTTAATAGTAAGTGATTTAAACATTAACAGCAACAACAAGAAAATAACAAAAACATCAAAATTAACGATAAACAAAACAGAAA
Source organism: Anastrepha ludens (assembly GCF_028408465.1). Classification (NCBI taxonomy): domain Eukaryota; kingdom Metazoa; phylum Arthropoda; class Insecta; order Diptera; family Tephritidae; genus Anastrepha; species Anastrepha ludens. The sequence goes on along the minus strand of NC_071500.1, from coordinate 54,018,618 downwards.
AAGTAACGAGCTCGCCTAAAGTCAAAGCAACAAAATTTTGTTAACTATATGCATTTATAAATGCACACACATACACACATATACAAAACAACATTACACACGTAAAACAAAAGAAATAATAATAGAAATACAATAAAATAACCAAAAGACCCGCATCGCAGACGTGTTGGAATTCCGATAATGAGGCGTGAGTGAGCCTGTACTCGTACCTCGCGTGCGGGACAATCGTAGAAAATTCGTTTTGCAATACAAATTCAATTTTCCGTGTCCAGTTGCATTCGTCGTCATTCGCTCAACTTAATGCGACGGACAATCGCTGTTGGTGTAGTTCAGCGGCACGTATCATCGTAATTAATTCACCTGTTCGGCATTATTGGTGGCGGTAATGGTGATGGTGGCGACGGTTACGGTGACGCTTGTTTGCCACATTTTTGAGTTAACTGCGTCAGCAACAGGGGGAAGATTGTGAACAGAAGCCAACTGCTGCTAAATAGCGAAGAAACAGCAAATAGCGAGCTCACCTAGAACTACAACAGCAAATGACAAATAATACGAGACGATGTTATTGGCCGTACACCGCTAGCGTTAAGATTATTCCTGTTGCCGACCATCAATTTACGAGTTGATCATTACCTATTGCTGATAAGTGCAAAGTTTGTCGCTTTATTCCTAAACAGTTTCTGATTGTTCCTGAGCTGCTGCACAGTTTCCTCTTCCTTTACTGCAGTCATCCTATATAGATAGTATTTTATAAAAGCTGAAATATGACGGTCTCATATGCTGGTGAAGTGCCTAATGGTAGCAACTTTGGCTGCTTTTGGCGCATTCTATGGAAGTAAGTATAGTATTTATTATATTTATATTTTTGCAACAACAACATCGTCTTTTGAGATTTCTTCCCCGCATTAAATTTTGCTTCGCTTGAACAGTATTTTTCCTCATCAAAAATCAGTGTAAAATTAAAACACGATTTTTTTTCAATTTTTCCATTCCAAAAATTCCCTTTTTTTTGAAAATAACAAAAGTAGCGTCACTCTTAGCACAATAACTCATGAACTAATGAATAGAATATATTGAAATTTAAACAGATGTCGTTTTAATGTTAGTACTAACTGAATAAGAGGTGAATGCGTTTAAAACTAGTTCCATCTATGTGTTGGGTCCGGGACTTTTCAGCCCATTTGTTATATTCTTCTTAATCTAATAAACCACAACCTATACTTTTAATTTAGCATTCCTATGGTCCACAGCCTCCATGTTGACTGCCACTTCAGTCTGGAAAACTATGCAGTGGTTGCATAATCGAAAGAAAAATTCAAGGGTGAGCTGCACGGAAAAGCGACGCTCCTCTGCTATAAAACTAGTAAACTTTGCTATAAAAGCCCAGCGGCGTACTGCTTGGGTTTAATGTTTTCAAATATGTAGGTCATAGGAACCAAAATCAGAGCGCACCGATCTGTATTGGTTTGGTTTCTCTTAAGCACTGTAAAGGGTAGTTGATATGCTGTTTCCTATATCGTGTTAAAATTGATGTAGTTATATGTTGTTGTAAGTAGTTATGTATGTATGTATGTATATGTATGAGCCGCGCTTATGAATGTCAGACTAAAATTGTTTACTTTAGAAACTTGTTGATTTATGTGAATAAAACTTGTTTCAAACAAAAACTATTGAATATTTTGTTCGTTTGAATAAAAATCTCTTAACGGTTGATATTCTTTCGTTTGAGCTTCTATTTCGTATACTAGAAAATAATGCTACCCTATAAATGAGTATGAAGTCGGGAACCAACCAATGCGTATATTTTTTATAAACAAGTTTTTTGGTCCACGTGTTTGCCATTAAATAATTCAAAATTACAGGTGTTTTCCAAATTAAAGAAAACCAACATTTAATTTTCGAAAGGTCACTGCTTATGTTTTGAGCGTAGTTGTGATTATTAAAAGTTTGCATCGATGATTCATACACTTCACAGTTAAACAAATAGGTGCAACTAAGAGATTTCATTTCGCTCTTTGTTGACGCTTCATTGCGGAATTAACTTACTCAGAAAAGCAAATAAATCCAAGTAAGGAGGGCCAAATTCGGTTCGTGTACTTGCGCACATTATAAAATTACATAAATAAGTAATTGGCGCGTACACTTTCGTTTGGTGTGTGACCGAGCTCCAGATCGGTTTTGATGTCGTTCCACAAATGGAGGAACCTACAGTTTTAAGCCGACTCCGAACGGCAAATGGTTTTTATGAGGAGCATTTTCATGGCAAAAATACACTTGGAGGTTTGGTATTGTCTCCGAGGAGCGATCGCTATTAGAAAAAACTTTTTCTATTATTTGATGTTCATTCACGGAATTCGAACTAACTCCCGAATGGTGGTCGGGCATCAATCCTTTCGGCTACAGCAACCGACACATTATAGTAAAATTCAATTTGGGCTGGTTGTTAATTTTTGGAATCAAACAAACTAAGAGACTATAGAATAGCTTGTAACACCAGTTGGTTAGAGTGGTAATTCATCCTGAATCCAACTAGCGCTTCCGCACCATTTTGTTGTGTAACACCAGACAAACGGACAAAAAAATAGTGTTAAGTTATGATATAAAACCTGGGTGTGGTTTTAATCCGATCTCAATAATAATTACATACGTCGGTTCTAAATGAAGTTGGGAAAAATACGAGTACAAAGCTTGGGCGAATTTACGCCAACATTCACGCCAAGACGGGTAATTTTCCTAAATTTCAATTACGTCGTATTTTCTAGGGTTTATTTGCTTTATTTAGAACAGAGATATCTCGTTTTTTGCTTGATTGAAAACTACCTTTGTATGGGAGGTGGGCATGGTTATCGGCCGAATAGCAAAACACCTTGGGCAAAGAGTAAAATGTGTACCAAGTTCCATTGAAATATATTAATTTTCGCGCGAGTTATCGTACACACGGACTGACAAACGCACAGACAAACGGACGCACAATCAATGCTAAATATACTCCTTTCCTCATTCCAAGCCTTTTGGTTTATATTTATATCGATATCTAACTCGATTCCTTTATGCTGTCACATACATCCGTTATAGGAGTCAAATTATAATACCCTTTTGCACACTAGTACCCGCGGGTATAACAATACATGCAAACATAATAATATTGTTTGTTTGTTATGTGGTCGGATACTCATATTTCCCGAGAAGCCGTGAATAAATAATCAAGATAGATTTCAAATACCCTGCAGAGAAAGTCATTAGTATCGAATTGGCCCGCAACTTGCGAGGGGTTTCTTCTCTTTGCCATAAAGCAGTTTTGACTTAATTTTTTCGCGCGTACCATCTGAACACAATGTGGATCACACGCGTAACACAACGCCAGCATGGTTAGAAACAACTTCTGGGTGTTCCGCTTCAAAAATTGGTCGGAGCTTGTAAATCTTTACTAGTATTCAATAATAGTTTTTGATACATTTCAATTTTACAATGGACGTAATCATTTCAAAATAGTATTTAATCAAGTTCTTAGGTGAATAAGATATATCAATAATAATTTTTACACCAGCTCCGCTTAAAGTTATTTAAAGTTATTACTGATAAAGAATGATTCAGAATGGAATGAATAGAATTTTGAATGGTTTGATGTTTCCAAGCATTCAAGCAATATCATCCATTAGAATTAAGGTCGAGAGGGAGAGGTTAAGAGACATACTGGTAGGATGCGAATTCATTGCCCATCGGTCTAGCAAAGACCGTTCAGCGGCAAAGAAAATATTCTGCACTGTCTTCATCTCTGAAAGAAGAGAAAGAATTTTGCTACCGTCTTGTCTTGCTTTTTTAGGAAACATTTGGTTGTTTTGAAGGTACTGCACCAATGGCTCTCACCAGCTTTATTAATAAAACTCTTAATGTGTCCGACTGTTCGCGCTATGCTTAGCGCCAAAAATTGACTTTGGTCCAAATGCTCAATATTCAAAATGCTCGAAAGAACCACTGTTTATCAATTCTACCAAATATGACAGTGCCCATTCACCCACGAAAGTTGAAGTTTATTCCACTCTGCGTCGGAGTTTAGTCTCAATTTATATTCCAAAGATATTTAGATCAGTTTTGCTGCCAATGGAGGCCCTAATTTTATATGCAGGTAAACATGGTTTTTTTCGTATTTTCAGTTTACTATATGTACGAGTGTAGAAGTATATATAACGGCTATGTAGTAATACTTCACGTCACAGGATTTTCTTTAACCCAGATATGCCGACGAGCCTACAGTGCAAACTGGCATGAAGAGAGTTTAAACAATTTTTTTATCCATACACTTTGTTGAGCAAATCGCTGAAAAAATAAGTGTTTACAGTTAGTACACCATTGGGTATTTCTGGGTTAAGTTTAAATTCAAAAAAAGTGCTACAAAATACAAAACCGTGTAGCTTTTGAATACCACTGGTGGTAAGCGTAGGTTATTTTCTGCATCCGGCACTGTGTACAAACCAATACATATCTTTGTGTAAATGATGAAAACATTGGGAGTATTCGTCATCGTTGCTTAACGATAGGTAAGTACAGTGAAGTGCTACGGCGTCGGTTACACCGCATTGTGCGGTAATGATTACTAATGGAAAAAATGTGTATCATTATCGATCAAAATTAGGTTAGTAAAAGTCCTAATTAACATATGTACATAAGAGTATGATATGCTTATGAAGTTATTAAGTACAACAGTTGCATTAGCTTACCTATTTATCAGTAAAATAAATAAAAAGAAAGTTTTTCAATCACCTTATATATTTTAACTCAGCCAACATATCAAAAAGGAAGTATTTAAATATAATAAATATATTGATATTGTTTCTAAAAATTGCCTAATTCCTAGGTTTGTATTTCTCTCAAATTTCTTTATTAGTAGTTTGACGTATATGTATGTACATCATTGGCAAGTGTTAGCCCGAGTTCTTTCTCCGATTTGTGGTGTGCCTACTTTCCTAAAAGTAGGTGCGTAATATGCAAATGATTTTCAGGGTACCAGAGCAAATTTATCATAAGGTTGACCGTAAAGAAAACAATTTTATTCATTTTTCTATCGATTTCATGTTTTCCGCAGTAAAGATCGAATTCAGCACGTACTGCCAGAATGTTACGCACAAATACACTCATCCATAGCGGTCGCCTAAATACTCTCATCTTTCATATATGTACATATGTATATCCAAACGTTGTGCACAATTTATGTGTTCATCAGCTGGCTGTCACTATAGTAGAGATTTTTGTTATTTTTTAAATATATACTTACCGTCCATTTCGAGTCATAGTCAGGTTGTAGAATGCAGTAAATGGACCTGCTAGATGCTGAAGTATCATATTTTAAAATTTGGGTTTTGCATGCATTGGTAGAACATTTTTGTTTATGCCATTTGTACACTTGAATAACGATACATTCTCTATGTAGTTCTGAAGGAAGATTATTGTATAAAAATTATTCACCTGTGAGGGGTTACCCTTAGTGTTATGCGCGAATTAAGTGGGGGTATTAGCAAAATATTACATGAGCAAATTTCATTTCATATAGGTTAGGTTAGGTTAGTATGGTTGCCCAGGGAGTGGGCACACTTGGACGAAGAGAGATTCGTCCTTTGTGATACCATTGTCAAGGAAGTGAGGAGAGGGGAAGGACCGCTGAGGTGCAGGGAGAGGGCGGGGAGAGGTGGTGATGGGAAGGTTAGGAGCGTGCGGATTATGAACGATGACTATGTTTGCGTCAATCGCTTAATGCTGCTGATGAAACTCATCAGATTTTTAATGTCAGCGCCAGCTATCTCAGCAGGCGTGGCAAAGAAATAAGAGCCAAGATGCCTGAATCTTAGCCCCGCCAGGGCAGGGCAGCTAAGGAGAAGGTGCTGAGATGATTCCACCTCATCCTCCATACATCCAGCACAGAAAGGACTCGAGATGATTCCAAGTCTCACAGCATGCATTCCTCGCGCATTGTGTCCTGTGAGAGAACCCACTAGATTGGAGAGCTGATATTTTGTCAGCCTCAGAAGCTCACCCGAGCGCCTTCGGTCCACACGTGGCCAGAAGGATTTCGCGACTTTGCACGTTTGTGCATTTTCCCAGCGCTCGCTGAGTTTGCGCGATGCCCATCTTTCCAGGAGCAGACCGCAGGTAGTCAGGGGGATTCCAATTTTCTCCCTCCGCGGGGAAATCACCTCACATGTCCCTTGTCTAGCCAGCTCATCCGCCTCACAGTTTCCCGCAATGTCGCTGTGACCGGGAACCCAGATGAGGCTGATGTCAAAGAATTCGGACGCAGTCGAAAGTGAGGTCAAGCATTCCTTGACCAATTCCGAATGCACCGTCATAGACCCGAGGGCCCTTATTGCCGCTTGGCTATCGGAGTAAATATTTACCTTCTTGACTGTTAGTACACATTTGAGCAGCCAATCAGCTGCCTCCTTGATTGCGGCTACCTCTGCCTGGAACACACTGCAGTGGTCCGGTAACCTGAATTTTAGTCTGACGGGGAGCCCTTCGCAAAAGACTCCTCCGCCAACCTTTCCTTCCAACTTCGATCCATCCGTGAACAAGTTCACCAGGCCCTGCCCCCAAGTGTAGCCCCCCGTCCACTCTTCCCTTGACGGGATGTGAGTGGTGAATGTTCCGGTTGGACTAAATGAGGGTATACACTGGTCTGTTGACAGAGGGATGAAGTCAAAGTTTCTAAGGATGCTTGAGTGCCCATAAGGGAGATTGAGCTTATAGCTCCAGCCCCTCAGTCTGATTGCGGTACGTGTAGCGGCAGTTCTGCCTGCGATATCTACGGGTACCACATTTAACATTGCGTTGAGCGCCAGAGTAGGAGTCGTTCGAAGCGCCCCACTGATTCCAATGAGTGCCGACCTCTGAACTCTTTCCAGCTTCTTCACCAATGTCGTCTTCTCTAGTGAGTTCCACCAGACTATGACTCCATATAACAAGATAGGCTTTACAATGGTATTATACAGCCAGAAAACAACTCGAGGCGAGAGGCCCCATCTTTTGCCAATTGCGCCCTTGCACCCATACAAGGCGATTGTTGCCTTCCTCACCCTTTCCTCAATATTGGGCTTCCATGTAAGCTTGCTGTCAAGAATAATACCAAGGTACTTCACCTTGTCAGAAAGCATCAGAGGAGCGCCCCCTAGTGAGGGAAGTTGAGCTCTGGGTATTTTATATTTCCTCGTAAATAGGACGAGCTCCGTCTTAAGAGGATTCACCGACAGGCCACAATCCGTTGCCCATCTAACAACTGCATTCAGATATCCCTGCATCAAGTTGTACAGAGTATCCAAAAATTTTCCTCTAACAATTAGTGCCACGTCATCCGCGTAGGCAATTACCCTGCAGCCTCCCTTCACCAGCTCCTCCAACAGATCATTTAGAACAACAACCCAGAGGAATGGTGAGAGAACCCCACCTTGCGGAGTGCCTCTACTCACCTGCCGGTGGAGGGAGATACCGCCCCACTCTGCCGTGACAGTTCTGTCGCTAAGCATTTTGTGGATAAGTCTTATAAGGTCGGTTTCGACCCCTAGTTTACCTAGAGACCTGGTAATTGCCTCCGGAAGGACGTTGTTAAAAGCCCCCTCAATGTCGAGGAAGGCGCCTACCGCAAACTCCTTCTGAAGAAGAGACTCTTCGATTTCTTCCACGATTGTATGTAGGGCAAGATTCCACCGATCTACCCTTGCAATAATCATGTTGAGTATGCGACAGTCGACCCCGAGGAATTTCGCTTCTTATGTGCAGGTCAATCAGTCTCTCAAGGGTTTTCAGTAAGAAAGATGAGAGACTAATTGGTCTGAAGTCCTTAGGGGAGACGTGCGAGCTCTTACCTGCCTTGGGTATAAAGACAACCCTCACGGCCCTCCATGATCTTGGTATGTAGCCCCTGGCTACGCAGCTCGCATAGATGGGGCTCAACCAACGGCATGATACCTCCACACATTTCTGTAGTTGGGCAGGAATGATGCCGTCAGGACCAGGAGACTTGAAGGGCCTAAAGGAGTCAATGGCCCAAGCCAGGCGACGCTTATCCAGCAACCAGCCCCGGTCCGGAATGCAAGTTGAAATGCTATCCAGGCCGGTGCTGCTAGGTGCTGGGCTCGTCGGAAAATGGGCGTCGAGAAGTAACTTCAGTGACTCCTCGCCGCTCATCGCCCAACGCCCCGATTCGTCTCTTAGGTACCCCAAGGGAGCGGAACTCTTCGTGAGTACTCGTCTAAACCTGGAGGACTCATGGCAGCCCTCTACGCTTTCGCAGAAGCTTCTCCAGGAGTCCTTCTTAGCCTTCCTAATTTCGGACTTGTATATTCCTAGCCCTGCTTTATACAGTTCCCATCCCGAGGGAGACCTAATTCTTTTAGCCCTGTTAAAAAGGCGTCTGCATGAGGCCCTAAGCTCAGATAGCTCCGTTGTCCACCAGGGCGGTTTTTCCTTCCTGGGAAAAACTGTTATTGGACAAGAAGTTTCCAAGGCCGTGTTGCAAGCTGAGGTGAAAGTTTCCACCAGTTCGTCGATCGTTTCTTCCGATAGATCTAGATTTCCTCCCGGTGCCTTGGGGAGTAAGCTCAGCAAATTTCTATAATATGCATCCCAGTCCGTCCTCCTCAGGTTCCTGTAGGGGGATCTTATTGGACGAGTTTGAGTGAGAGAGAACTGAATGTACCTATGGTCCGAGAAGGAATGAGTGTTTAGCACCCTCCAATCGGAGATTCGGTTTATCAGTGAGGAAGAAGCCAGAGTAAGGTCAAGCACCTCTTCTCTGGCTGCGGTAATAAAAGTGGGGTCCTTACCCCTGTTACATATAAACAAGTCCTCGTTTAAAATATAATCAAAAAGTGACTCACCTCGTGCATTGATGTTAGAACTTCCCCAGCAGGTGTGATGGGAGTTCGCGTCAGTGCCTATGATAACGCCGATTTTCCTGCGTTTTGCTTCAGCCAGGGTTTCCCTTAGCAGCGCCGGAGGTGGTTCCACCTCGTCATCGTGTGCCATATATACGGACATCAGCCATAGCTTTCCAGCCGGGCCCTCCAGACTCACCGTCACAATGTCTTCATTGCTGAAATTAGGCAAAATAAATGCGTTAAGTTCCCTCCTGATGAGTATACAGGATCTTGGTTTACCTGTCCTGCTATACGCCACCAGTTTGTAGCTTTTCGTCCTGAGCCCAGAAATGCCGTTGCTGCTCAGCCACGGCTCCTGAATCAGGACTATATCAGCTCCACCTTGCTCAAGGTGGATAAGTAGGTTGGCGGACGCCGCCTTAGAGTGCTGAAGATTTATCTGAAGAATATTCATCCTCCAGGATCCTCTCCATCACCTCCAGGACGGCGTCCTCGCTCTCCGAGGCCAGAAGCCTCTCCTCCTCCGCCCTGTCGAAGAACGACCCGATGCTTATGACGGACCCCGGTAAAGAGCGGACGTCATCAGCATTGTCACCCTCCGACGTGACGGAATCTACCTCCATGTCCACAGGAGCTTCCTCTACTGTGGGCCTTGCTTCTCCCAGCACTTCCGGATGTGCGGGGGCATCTCCTCTGGCATCGGTTTGGTAGACCTTAAGGACTACCTTCTCGAAGCCATAGTTGATGACCCCCTTTGCTTCAGCAAGAGGACTGAGAGACTCTGCATTCAGCAGAATCAGCGCTTGCCGATAGGATCCCTCAGTCTTCTCCACCTTAACCACCCTCCAGTTGTGCGTGGGAAGTTTGGGGTTACAGTAGCGGAGGATTTCCTCCATCTCCTTCGAAGCAGAGGGTTCGGAGGGGAGCCAGACACGTGCTCGCGGACGCACAGGTAGATCCCTTCTGTCCACTACCTTCAGCTTGGCTCCCTCCCATACCTCTCCCACCAAGGCTACTGCCGCCCTATACATCGAAGCTGACCGTTCGTCAGCGCAGACGATTCTCTTGTAGGAACCGTAGTGCCATCCGGCACTTTCACAGCTTGGAGGTGGTCCAGGGTTTTCCCTCACCACCTTCATGAATACGGCAGAGATGGCGGACGCTACCCTCTTCCACTCCTCCCTAGAGATAGCGCCGTCTTCTCTACCGCTGTCCATCACCCCGAGAATGATGGAGCCCGCCTGCTTAGCGACTTCGCTAAACGATTTTGGTGGGCCACCACCAATCTTGGGTCTCTTCTCTTGGGAGACGTCCTCCTCCTGGGAGCGTTGCCTTTTTACTCCCGAGCCCGGGTGTGGAGCGCTCGCTTCCACTCCCTTTCCGCTGCCCTCCTCTGCTCCTCTGACCACCTTCCTGGCCCACTCGAGCGTCTGAGAATGCCTCTCAGATAACTGAGGGTCATTCTGGCCACCGTAGCGCTCCAGGATCCTGGTAGCCATACGATGGTCAGAGAAGGACCGCTTACTCTGTCCAGGCTGCCGTTTAGGCTTAACAGAGGGTCCCCGAAGAGATACCCCCGAAGTCCCCGGAAAGCTAGGTGAAAGTCCTTTGCTGGTGCTGGCTACCCCATCCAGCGCCACTGCTCCAGGAGTCACAGACGGTTCCGTCTGTGATCCGCTACCTATTAAAGGTGGGTTTCCACCTTTAACCCCCGAATTTATGGAGAAAGCCGGTTCCGACTTTCCCCCGGTGTCCCCCTTGGTCACTGCCCTACTCGTCGATTCCGACGACTTACCCCCATTAGAGACTACCCCCCGGGGCGTGGGTTTTTTGGGAGGTGATTTCCCTCCTCCAGTCCTGAGAGAGGTGGTTTTGGGGTTCGGTTCCGAACTCCCGCTACCCCCTGAAGCTTTCTGCAGGGTTATTGTGTTGTTATTGTTTGTTGTTGTTGTGTTTTTGTTTTTGTTATTGTTATTGTTCATTGTTGTTGTTGTTGGGTCCCCACTCGAAGCCGCTATCCAAACCCGTAGTGTGTAGTCGTCCTTAAATGGTCCCATGGTTGTCTGTGCCATAGCAGGGAGGCCATGCGAGGGTTGACGCATGTCCTTATGGGGCATGCGTTCAGAGCCAGACCGGACACAAAGACGGGAGTCGTCTCAACCGCACCTACACCGCCAACCCAATGGCTACGGATTTGGAACGTACTCCGAGGCCTGCCAGGGTTTTAACGGGACGGGGGCAGTCACGTCATTAGCCCATCAGCCATTTCTGCTGAGTTTCACCTCAGCATACTCAGGTGACAGAATGCCGCGACTACCAGCACAGGGGTCAGAAAAAGTCGAAAAAGTAGTGAAAAGAATTTGTCCAAATCCGAAAAAGCGAGGGGAGGTCGTCATCGTTCAGGAGGCCGTTGAGGCCGCAGATCATTTAGCGCTACCCAGGGTGCACCACGCGGAGGCGATCTGCCCTACAGATAAGAAAAAGTCGCAAAAAGAGCTTGTAGTAGGTTATAAAGTTTTTCATATTAAGTTCGTTGCAGTGTAACATTTTTTTTTTGGTGGGTAACATACGAGGTAGGTACCACATTTAAACAGAAACTGTTATCCAAGACATTATTTTAGTAATATGTCTGCAGTATTACGTCCAACAGCGCTTAAGCTTTAAGCCAATATTTTTCTATATCTAATTATTCTGGGTATTCGATATTTATCTGTAGTGTATTGTATCCAAGTGGTCCCATTACAAATTTCATATAGGAGTCCGAACTATTATCTATCACAGGGCTGTCGAGTTTTCTGCTGATCCGTCAATTAACGCCTTCAGTTTTATTGGTGTCATTGGGGCGCAAACGTTGGCACTCACGGTATAGAAGTGGATTTGTGGAAGCGAATTTGCACTTTAACAACAAATAACCATTAACTAAAAGTATGCTGAGTCTATACTTTTCGCTGAGAACAAAATTAATCACTCTATCCGAAAATTTATAAATTTTGCAAATTCTGTCATACATATTTCACTTGGGACCTAGACAGCTGCAGTATACAAACAGACGAGCTATGGAGAGCGTAAAGGTCAAAATAAAGGTGTTCCTTATACAAAAGTTATTCAATTGGATGATTAATTTTGCGCCACCTGAACTAGAACCTATACTGCGTTAAATAGCCGTAGCCCTAGGGCAAGTTCTAACAATTTATTTGTTGCTTATTTAATTGTAGTAATTTTATTATTAAAATATAGTTATGTACTTCTCATACAGAAAGCGTTTAAGTGGTCCCAGTGTTCTAGAGCTCGAAAATTTAGTATTTGGTATTTTCAGGATTTTTTTTTTATTGTACAATAAAAAAATTAACATTTTTTTTTAACTTCTTTTACATACAAAAATGAAAAAAAGATTTTTTTTTTTAATTTTAATAATTTTAAAAATTACGCTGAAGTTGACCCTCCAGACCTTGACCGTGTTGTCGATTTTGGCTCTACTATTTATCTGAAACTCAAAAACTAAAAAAATGATTAATCAGTATGACTATAGTTATGTCTCGTACAATAACTATAAAAACAAACAAAAAAAAAAAAAAAAATAGCGCATATTTTAATGACACTCTAAAACTCAGGTTTTTACGAAATAATAATATGACTCCAGGCCGCAAAAAGTAGTGTTGAGATAATTGAGTTTAAAGTCTGACTCTACCTGCTAAAACGACTGTAGAAACGAAAATACTAGTAATATCCTTACAAAAATTTGACAGTATATTCTTAAGAGCCTAGACTTTCGTAATATTGATCGAAAAAAAATTGATTTTTTGACCCATTAATCCAAGTTTTAAGCTTTGTGCAAATTAAGGCCAGGATTATTAGAATAGCGAGAAACTGTATAACATCTGGAAGACGCAGGCCGGGCCACCAAAGAAATAGCGCGAAAGCTGGGTTTCAAAATCAACGGAAGAGCAATAATAAAATTATGTATGTAAATTTTCATTTATATATGTAAATTGTGTGAAGAAAAGTACATAAAAGAAAAAGAAGAAGAAAAAAATTATAAAAATTTTCCGTAAAACCAGTTTTTTTTTCATTTTTTTCCTTCTGCTGTCGTCTGCATTTTTTCTTATAAACAATGCTCGACATTTTTTTATATGGAAGACAATGTCAGCAAAAAAAAACAGTTTGCAAAAATAAATGCGATTTTTAAGCCTATTTAAACTTACTCATTATTAACTATGAAACTGTATACATAAAATGTTTTTTAAAATTTTGATTACAAAGTGTCAAATTTCCTTGAAAATTAAAAAAAAAATTAATTTGCTTATAGTTAGAAACTTGGATTTGTAGCAAGATGAAATATATTTGTAGTAAAAAAAATGAAAATTAAAATTTAAACTGAGTTGTCGCAATTTGTCAATAGTTCCTTGTGCTTTAGTTATTTAATGCAGTGCACAAATTACCTATATAAAAGTATTAAGAGTTTAAAACATATTTGGATACATTTTCATATGCTATAGTACATTAATTTATATATATAATTGGCGCCTAAACTCTTCTTATTTGTGGCGTGCGGCTTGATGTTTTTCCACAAATGGAGGGACCTACAGATTTAAGCGGACTGCGAACGGCAAATATTTTTTATGAATAGCTTTTTCATGGCAAAAATACACTCAGAAGTTTGCCATTGTCTGCTGAGGGGCGACTTCTACTAGAAAATTGTATTTCTTGAATAGCTTTTTCATGGCAAAAATACACTCAGAAGTTTGCCATTGTCTGCTGAGGGGCGACTGCTACTAGAAAATTGTATTTCTTGAATAGCTTTTTCATGGCAAAAATACACTCAGAAGTTTGCCATTGTCTGCTGAGGGGCGACTGCTACTAGAAAATTGTTTTTCTTAATTTTTTGTTTTTGGTCTTTCACCAAGATTCGAACCTACGTTCTCTCTGAATTTCGAAAGGTACTCACGCACCAACGCATTCGGCTACGGCGTAGTTATACCATAATGATTAGTATCTAGCGATTAAAATTTGAACTATTGATTTGTTTATCTACATATAACAGCCAAACTAACATCCTTGATCTGTCAAAAATTTAGTACACGGGTAGACCTTCAAAAAAGGGATCTCTTTTCGCGTGAACAAAGTAAAAAAATGTTAAAAACATTCGAAAGTCTACGGGATAATTCCATTAAATCAATTTTTAGTTGAAACATTAAATACAAATTGCCATTAGTGAGATATGTACAAGTATGTGCCCAAGCTCACGAAAATGTGTTGAAAAATTGGTTTGACAGAAAAGCTGTGGTTCACTTTAATAAAATTGTATTCCATGACGAGATTTACTCTTTCCAATAAAGAAATTCTTTGAAAAATATTCATGTGCCTTTTATTTACATTTTTGTATTATCAAACTGAATTCTTAACGGCAAGTGAATCACTCTGTAGAAGTAAATCAATCTTGTATTAGGCCAATGGTTTAAAGTGTTTTAAATTTTTAGGGAGCATATAGAAATTAATCTCATTAAGTATGTAAAGAAGGGGTTCATTAACTTTTTTATTCATTTACCTAACCAAGAATAAAACATCATGAAACTTTTTACACATATCAAGCATAGGCAAAATTTTCAAACGTACGTAAAACTTAGAATTTATTGAGGGTGATTTCTTGACGAATTCCATTACATTTTTTTTTAAATGGTACTCAAGGTCCTAGCAACTAGTGTGCTTGTATTTTAATTTACAAATATATATGTACGTATCTGTAGGTTAAGATTACTACAATTAATTTGGACATTGTCGTAAATTTTTATGGTAATAAGAAGTAAACAGAAAAAATTCAATGTTCAAAGGTTTGGTATAGAGTTTTTAAATTGAAATATATTCGGTTATTTTTAAAATACTTCAATTTTTTATTTATTTCAAAATTAAAAAATAAAAAAAAAATTTTTGAAAAATTTTCCAATAAAAAAAATATTCAATTTAATTGATTTTTGTTTTAATCGTGGTTTTTTTAATATTTTTTTAATTTTGAAAAGGACTGTTGTTTTTTTTAATTTTGAAATATAATAGAAAAAATTTGAAGTATTTTTTCCCCAATTAAAAAAATATAGAAATATTAAAAAGAACCAAATATATTTCAGTTTATAAAACTGAAAGTTTTTTTTTTCATTTCATTAATATGTTGGGAATTTTTTTTCCTCTCATTTTTTAAAGCACCAGCCAATTATTTTTTTGTTTTCCTTATTTTTGAACACCAACTCAGATGTTTTTCTTATTTCGCTTTTAATAGCTGAGACTATGCTCACTCATACCTGAAAGTTTCATAGTGGGATTCCCCTAACTTTTCTAATTATATTCAAATACGATCAGCGGACCAGTGAAGAACCAGTCGAAAATATTGCTCTAGCAAAGCGCCACCATACGCAGCCGTACGATTATACAAGTATAATATTACGTCCCGAAAATCCATCAAAGCTTATATAGTAAACAGGCAGTAGGTCGGTATTTTTTACAGGTAGTTGATGAAGAAAATAAAAATAAAACCGAGAACAATGTTTTTAAAAAATGACAAAAAAGGGGTTTTTAACAAAAATTGTCGACAAAAAAACAGAAATTTTGTGTTAAAGAATTTTTTTTTAAATCCGCTCTCCTGTAACATACGAGTATAAGTACATGTTTTTGAATTTCCATTGCATTACACTAAACTCAAACTTGGAGTCTTTCGCAAAACCGATGTAATTAGATTGTGATAAAAGTCAATCCATCAAAACAAAAGTCAATGTAATAAGGCAAGAAATTTTGTTTCAGTGAAGATTTAATCCCTGCAATTTTTTACAAACATGGTTCATAGTTTTTATGTAGCTTTTATTCTAGTGTACGACAAAATTTAATTATGGTCGAATCGCAGTCTCTAGACGGTACTGCTTCTATAAGTGCAAGTATCATCATTAATTAGGAGTTTTGTTCTCACATGATTAATTTTGCTAGGTATTGAGTAAACAACTTTATTGTCAAAGTATCCAGCACTAATTACGAGTAACTTCCATTTCGTCTTACTCAACCAGAGAAGGTGTGAATTAATTTAGTTATTTGTTTTTTAGTTTTTTGTTTATTTTCTTGTGTAGAGATTGTCCACAGAAAATTTCACATCAATATGTGTAATGTAATTTTGCATATAAATATAAATATATGCAAGTACAAATTAGGCGCATATATCCTTTGCGGGCTGTTTGGCCGTGCTTTTCCTCCAATTGTACGCGCTCTCCAGACGGCAATGACGAGAGACGGTTGCCACGAGAACATTTTTGTACTCTCGTACTTGATGTTTTATGCCCACAGTCAGCATCGAACTCTGGACTATCCGAATGTTAATCACACTCAACTCTCTTGGCCGGTAGCAATAATTAAAACTAATTAATAACTTTAAATGATTAGCAAGATACTCGCAAGCTACATTGTTGTTTAGAAAGTAAATATTGTGAGAGAATTTTTTGAGTCGAAAAATAGTGCACAATTGAATAATAAATATTTATAATAAAGAATGTTAATTGCTAACTCATGAGAATATGTGGACATAAAGCAGTTACAGTAATTAAGTTCAGTGAATGGAATTCATATTTTGCATCGAGTTTCGAAAACAATCAAAATGGACAAATTAGTGACTAATGAAATAATCGAGACGTTCAACTGTATGGATTGTGAAATGAGGCTCATATTCACTACATAAATTATATGAATATGTGCATTATCATTTTCTTTCTAATCTTAGCGCATGTTCTTAGATACGCTTCCATTATTAAAAGTAAATACATATAAAGTGGCATAAAATTAATCACCCTAGCGAAAGATTTACAATTTTTTTACCATTTGTGGAGTAGACAACTGCAGTATACAGCAGCCAAGTAATGAAACACATAAAGAACAAAAATCCTATCACTCAAAATCATTTTTTCTTATTTTTCACCTTGTAGTTCAATAGGTTAATAATATGTTATATATATGTATCTGAAGTGTTTCAGGGAAAGAATCTGCGGAAGATTTTTAGCCTTTAGCACGTTGACGTCGGTGAGTCGAGCATGAAACAATGAGCGGCATGAGTTTTACGACGACATAGACATAGCGCCGCAAATAAAGTTCCACCGGTCCCGCCGCCTTGGTCATGTCGTCCGAATGGATACAAACGATCCAGCTCTGAAAGTATTCGATTCAGTATTGGCTAGTGGTTGCAGAGCAAGAAGAAGGCCTCCATTGAGCTGGAAAGATCTGATAGAGAAGGATTTGGCTTCACTTGGTGTGTTTAACTGACGTCGTTTAGAAATAGAAAGAAGACGCTCAAACGGCTGTTGTGCTAATTGAGAAGAAGAAGAACGATATCTATACAAATATAGTTGCTGGCTAGACATGATACATGACGTGCTTGAATTCGCTCCAAATCACGTAGGCGATTAAAGCATTATTCCATAAGAAAAATACTCTGAATTTCTTAGTACACACTGACTCTACCTCTATGTATATTCCATGATATTATCACCATTAGGCCATAGCCTACACAGCGTCTAGTGCAACAAGTGGAATGTTGACAACCTCTCTTATTACATTTATATATCTATAGTGGCAATTACTGTCTGGCTAGGGATAAACCTGGTATAGTTGTAGGTGCGTAGTCCATGGTGATAACCGTCGAGTTTCTCAAGCTATCGTGAATGGACTGATGATCTCATTCCAACTCACGTACGAGTTGTGGAATGTAAATTCAGCAAGGCGGTCACGACATTCGTGTCGGACGAATAGCAAATGTTCTCCACAACTTTTTTTATTAAATAGCTATTCAAAACCAAGCCGGTGCTAGGAAATTCCTCATTAGTGGCCATCATTGGGAAACCAGCATAAGTGAACTAAATCCGGAGAGCACTTAAGGGCCTGCAACTACAACTTAGTACCCTGTGTAATCCGCGCAGCACAATAAGGTTAAAAACTTACTTATTCAAAATCACCCTTTACATAATCAGCGGAAGGACCTCGCATGACGTGGAACATCTCTTTACTTGCCCCCTTAAACTAACTCATTTAACATCTCCTGCTCTTTGATTTAGCCAACTCCAGAAATCTCGTTATCTCGTTTCGAGTGGTTACTACTAGATTAGGTCGACGATAAACAAACTTTTCAATAGCCAGCTCTATATTTCAATTGACATATCGGCCATTTTTATTATTCAATCAAGTCATAAAACAAGCTTTGAATTAATGTGAAAATAGTTCAAGTCTCGTGGAATCCCATCCCATATGTACGTAAAACCATAACTTCTTGGATATAGTTTTGAAATCATTCTGAGCCAAAGGTTGGGCATTAGAATAACACGGAATAATTCCCAAATAAAACTTAAGTATCCAAGAGAGCTTAGCGGATTTCTGGTAACGAAGAGTTCTTAAAAGATATCGATGCGTAATTGCATCTACGAATCGTTATAAAAGCTGTTTCTTTTAAGGGCTTGAGAACTTAAAATATTGATGCAAAACAGAAATAATTTTGGAAAGATTTTTTTTATTATAAACTGGTAGATAATTTGGTGACATTTATTTTTTGAATATGATATCCGGTATATTTCTACAGCGGCTACAAATTCAATGGTCCATTCCATCAGTCCAATTTTTGATTACTTTTACCGATAAATCAATTTTTAAGCGCACTGGATGGTTGTATGTTAAGTTGCGTCATCTTGTTGGAATCAAGTATCGTCAATGTTTTTGGAAATAAAAATTCAATCACCATTCACCGTAATGGCAGCTGCTTCCTTGGTTCGAGAGAAATAAGGACCGATGACCGAAAGATCGAACAAATTTATTTTTATCATACTACATTGCCACAATTTGGAAGCGTTGTTCTAGCGTTGATCGATTCATGATGACTTGCCATACCTTAATAAACAGAAATGCCAACACAGTTTGCCATTCTCAACTGTCAAACCATGTTATCGATATCGATAGTTCTCATACAACTAAAAAATACCTAATTTACCATATGCAGAGCCTGCGAAAAAATAACTCTCATCTCAATATCTTCATCAGTTTGGTATATTTTTATTTTTTTAGGTTATTTTTTTTTAGAAAGTATATTATAACTCATTGCTTAACCAAAACCATATATTATAAATCCAAATTTCAAACTGTCCGTTTGTGAAGCAACATCAAGAAAAGTTTCGCAATGTTTTCATCACAATTCCTGGGTTTTTATTTTTGGTTTATATTGGAAAAAATACGCAAACCATCAGGGAAACAAATTTTCAAAAATTAACGGTAATTTTGAGCCTTAAATTTTCACTTTATTATATTAGGGTCATAACACAGGTCGACAATGTTTTGTCCTATAAAAGTGTAGGGTCATTTCCGAAGTAATTTTTTACGTAGAATCCGAATCCGGGGTTTAAATTGCTCTATCGCGTCAGGATTTTGAGATATCCTAACCTAAAAGTGCAAAAAACGCTGTTTTTGCCCATTTTTGAGGTTATGTAGCTACGCAGATTTTGCTCTTCATAAAAAAGTAAACCTAGCATTTTAAAGTATAAGTCTTCCTCTTTTAAATGCCGTTGAGTTTGCTCAAATATCTTTATTTTTCACTGAGATATCTCACGATAGAGCAATTTAAACCCCGGATTCTGATTCTACGCAAAAAATTACTTCGGAAATGACACTACACTTTTATAGGACATTCCGAACTCATTTTTTTGCAGACCTGTGTAATCTGGCTGCACATGCGTGCAAGATAGGGATTGCTATTACACGGATAAATGCAGGAAATGCAGAGAGAACACCTTCTGTGCGTTTGTCCGACATTATTAAAAACGCGTTTAAAATGCCTAAGAGACCAGCTTTGCTTAGATTCGCCAAAAGCGTTGACCTCCTACATGACGTCTACTTTCAATATTCATAGAGGTCGGTCTCCATCTGGTACCGCTAGGGACCAAAAGGTCTATGCGTGGCTTAATGCCAACCAGGCCAACCTAAACTAACTTATACTAAAATTTAACGGGCTGTGAAACTGCGTACTTCAATTTTATTTAGGAGCACTGTTAAACAATTTGAACTTTTGATGAGAATTTATCGAATTTTTAGAAATCTTGTATACTGTGCTATTATAAAACGTAAATGAAATGAAAACAGAAATAAATAAATTGTCAAAGCTTGTCAAAATGTTGAGTTGCTACGGCTTTTTCGTGGTGTGTATTATGTATGACTCGATGGCTCACATTTTTGCTTTACATATACAGTCCAATCGTGATAGTCCGACACATACGGGACCGACTCGTTGTCGGATTATCAAATATTCCGGACTACCGAAGGTTCCATTTAATGACACGAAAAGACAGAAAAAAATCACATCAACACCGTCAGAAATCACGAGAGAACTGGCGTCGTTCAAATTCAATGACAAATACGTTGTGACCGGGAAACAAAACACAGTCCCCCTCTGCTGCTCTGCTACGACTGATCAAAATAAAATAATGTCAATTGCATCCATAGACGTTATGAGGTTGTCGGATTACCGAACGTGTCGGATTAAGAAATGTCGGACTATCACGATTGTACTGTACTTCACTTAATATCATTGATATGCCAAATAAAACATGTTAATAGCCTAAATTAATACTTCATCCAATAATACAATGAGAAAGATAGTCTTTTATTTGCAATGCTAGAACAGAAAATAATAAAAAGAAAATAAAGCAAAATAAAAAGTAGCAAATAAAAACGAAAATAAAAAATAAATAAAAGAAACTGAAATTCTCTATTCATACGGAAGCATTATTAATGCATATACTATATAAAGCGTATTTCAAGATCTTTCGAAGATAAAAGAAATAATCTGATTACCAAACTGAGATTGGTCACGATACAGAACGCTGAAAGCGATAGTAAGTCAAATTTCCACATATGGGCACACATATACTTATGCATACGTTAAGTATTTCAAAAGTAAGTACACTTGCCATCTGTACATTCATTTGTTATTTATTTCAAGTATTATAAATTGTACTTAAGTTATATCTTGGCTTTAAATATACAAACACACTTTTTTCTGATACTGAAACCCGAGTCAGACCTGTTTTGCCAGCCAGCTTAAAAATGTACACGTTTGCGTACATTTATATCCATTCCTAATTATAACCGATATTTATATGTACTTACATGCATATATATGCTCATAAATATAGCGTATTTTTTACCAAATTTAATTGACATTCGATAATAAGGGGGTACAAGTGGTCTAGAGCCCGAAAATTTAAGGTATTTTCAGGATTTTTTTTTTACAATAAAAAAATGAAAAACGATATTTAAATCTTTTAGGATTTTTATTTAACTTCTTTTACATACAAAAATGAAGAAAAAAATTTAAAAATAAATTATTATTATTTTACTAAATTATTATTAAAATAAATTAAAAAATCAATTTTTTTTTTCATTTTAATAATTTAAAAAATGGTGCTGAAGTTGACCCTCCCAAAATATAGGACGGTGTTGTCCATTTTGGATCTTCTATTTATCTGAATCACAAAAACCAAAAAAAATTATTAATCAGTATAACTGTAGCTATGTCCCGCTAATAAAGGGTTTTTCAATAAGGGCGGGTAGATGTTGAAATGGAATAAAATGGCGTTTGCTGTGTGGCACGTAGCGCCGTCCTGCTGGAACCACATGTCGTTTAGGTCCATATGGTTCAATATGGGCCATAAGAAATTGGAAGGGCCACCACGTCTACCGAAAAATGGGCGCAATGCGCGCAAGGTTTGCGTTAATGAACACTCATTTTGATAATAAAGTTTTATCATTTGAACGTGCTGTTCAATCGTGTAACTTGCCATCATGATTTGGCATAAACAACTGAATAATAAACAAAAGATTTGACAGATGTCACCAAAACAAAATGGGTGCCACAGGGTGCCACAATCGACCCGCGCCAATTGAAAAACCCTTTAGTTAAAAAATTTGACAAAATGGTTCGGTTTTGAATTTGACTCCCTAAAAATCGATTTTTTTCAGTTTTTAATCAAAACGATACGAAATAATTGAAATAATAATATGATTCTAGTACGGCCGATAGCTATTGATGTTGTGAACAACATATTCAAATTTTCGACGATTCAGTTGAATAGTTTTGTTTTTTTTTTTTGACAACACCAGACCGAAAAAAGTCGTTTCGTGATAAATGAGTATAAAGTTTAAGGTGCAGGAGCACGTAGACCGCTCTCTACCTAGCTAATGTAGAAGCTATTATATTATATAGGGAATTTCCGCATGTAAATTTCGAATTATCGAAAAAACAAAAAATCGATTTTTTTAATTTCTAGACCACCGGATCCCCTTAAGTCGTTTAAGACATTTTTTTGTTTAATAACTTTCCCTAGAAACTGCATACGCATGTACGTGTATTGAATTTAAAATTGCCTTGTGTGAATAAATGAAAAAAGAGTACAATACATGGGCCAAAATTAATACATAATTCAAGCATGCATGCATGTATGTGTCATATATGTATGTACAACTTTGTATATATGGCGTTTGCGTAGCGGAAATATAAAATTTGTTTTTGCAAGGACGTATATTTGCGAACTTTTTGAATGTCAAGAAGCCTAAAAAATAGTTCAAAAAATTATTGATTCAGAAAACACTCCAACAACAACATACAATAATATACAAACAAGCTCTATGAAAAAATCAATCAAATTGTTGACCGCCAAACATTAAATCCCTAAATTGCAAAACAAAAAAATGAAATATTGCAGGCTTATTTTTTTATATAATATGAAGTTGTAAGCGTGTGCCATTCAGGGGAATAAATTAAAAAAACACGACCATCACATTGACACAATGGCAAATTATCGTAAAAGGCAGATATTTACTTCACAATTCAATATGAGCGGTGGTACTTATTGCAAAGTAATATTTGTTTTTTTTTGTTTTTTAAGTTACAGTGGCGGTATTAGAAATATAGATACCCTAATATTGCCTGAAATTGTCGTCAGATAGCGGGTGTTTCTTTTATGTATAAATATATTTACACTGAAGAGCAAAACTGTAACAAAATGTAATACTTTCTATTTCAACACATTTTTTTTTAGACATGTTTTAACAAATCAAATATTTTTTTTGCATAACTTTATTGGCATGTATGTACTCTCTCTCTCAAACCGGTTTGGTGTCAATGCAACAACAACAACACTAGTAGCAAGCAATAATGCAAATAAAGACAAATGTTACAGTTTTGCACTCAACCCATTTTTTATTTTTTACAATAAATAAAATAAATATTAATAAGATGTCCAATATCCTTTGGATTTTTTCAGCTCGTGGATACGATTGGGCATACTTCGTGTATACCTCAAGACAAAGTCAGTCGGAATAGCATCCCATACATCGCGTGTTCGCTCCCACAGCTCATTAACTCCACTGGACGGACTTGAATATTCGGCAAGCTTCGATTTTACATGACTCCATAAATTTTCGATTGGGTTCATGTCCGGTGATTGTGGAGGCCACTTCAAGTTACGAAATTTTTGGCGTTGCATCCAATTTCGTACAACATGTGCGGTGTGCTTAGGGTCATTGTCTTGCTGAAAAATTACTTTTTCAGCAGCAAGACCCATACTTTCCACTACACCCGGCAGATTTTGTTGCAATATGGCCAGGTATTCCTCTTTCCGCATTATACCGTCTATTCGTACTAAAGGACCCACACCATTTTTGGAAATGCAGCCCCACACCATAATGGAGCCACCACCATGTTTTACTGTCTGCTTGATGTGATGTGGCTGGACTGCATTTGGGTCTTTAACCCAATACCAGGCCCGACGATCTGACTGAAATCGATTGATTTTGGTTTCATCAGACCAAATAACCTGCAATCGTTTTGAAAAAAGGTCTTTTATAATCCATTTATAAAGACGTACCTGATCCCAATCTTCAACTGTCCAGCTTTGGTGAGCCGCAACAAAATCCCGCCTCAACCGCACATGTCTTTTTGTCAGCATTGGCTTGGTTTTCTTCTCCGCTGCCTTTAGCCCCAGTTTTGACAGGCTGCGCCTGGCTGTCCACTGACTGGCATCAATATCCAGCATCTTTAGTGCTTCTTTGGGAGTGACCGCCTTGCTGCTTGTTACCAAATTTGCCAGATGGCGGGCATCGCGGTCGCTTATCTTCCTTGGCCGGCCTCCTTTGTTACTGGGAACAGCGTCTGGTACATTTTTCCGCAGCCTTTGCACAGCCATGTGGCTCACTTCGAACTTTTTAGCTATTTTCCTTATAGACTCGCCCTTCTTCAGCAAATCAATTATTTGGCGTTGTACTTCCCGATTTAACATTTTGTCTTATTCACGGTCACGTTTATAATAATTAAAAATCCACCAAATATATAATTACGAGAAAAATAACGGAAAATTTGAAAATTAAGAGTGAGTGCAAAACTGTAACATTTGTCTTTATTTGCATTATTGCTTGCTACTAGTGTTGTTGTTGTTGCATTGACACCAAACCGGTTTGAGAGAGAGAGTACATACATGCCAATAAAGTTATGCAAAAAAAATATTTGATTTGTTAAAACATGTCTAAAAAATGTGTTGAAATAGAAAGTATTACATTTTGTTACAGTTTTGCTCTTCAGTGTACATATGTATTTATCTAAGTAGAACCCAAAAATAAATCAAATATTTCAGCTTTTTACCTAGGTAATTTTCAGGTATTTAGGGTTTATAAATAATTGCTAAAAATCTTGCTAGTTTAACTTGGCTGCTTGTGTGTTCCAATATTGTACGTAAATTTATTTTGGAAAATTACTTTTATTCAATTCAAAGTAAAAATGCGTGAAAATAATACAAAATTTAGAATCAATTTACTTTCACTAGATATAATCACGTTTTGCCTTGACTATGGCCTTGAGACGGTCCAGAAACGTATCGCAAGCTGCCCGAATGTGAATTGCAAGGAAATTGGCCCACTCGCGGGCAATGTCTTTTTTCAGCGCCTCGAGACTGGTGAATCTTTCAGTTCGGACCCTGCTCTCCAAAGTGGCCCTAAGAGAATAATACATCGGATTCGCGTCAGATGAATTTGCGACGATGAATTGTGTGGACGTTATGAAGTTCGGAATGTTGGTTTCTAGCCATTCTTGGTTCGTTCGAGCTTTGTGAGATGGTGCCGTGTCCTGTTGAAACGTCCATGGTCTGCCACCGAAATATTTGCCTGCCCACGGCTTCAAAGCAACCTTCAGAATACTTTCTCGATATTATTTCGTATTTACCATGACGCCAGACTCGATAAAAACGATCTGATGCTGCCTCCTGGTGGTCAATTGATGACTCAAAGTCTCGTATGAACGGTCGGTCAAATAAACCCTATCGTTTTGGGAGTTTACGAATTGCTCAATTTGAAAAATTTTCTCGTCAGAAAACACAATGTTCGGAAATTGAATGCTTTCGGTCGAACAAAGCAACTCCGTCGCTCTCTTAAGTCTGACTTGTTGCTGCTTTAGTGTGAGATCATGCGCCGTTTGGATCTTGTAAGTCTTGATTTTGAGATCATTTTCAGTATGTGGCGGATGCTATGGCCAGATATTTTCAGTTCTTTCGCCATTTGTTTGGCACTTCGTCGTGGATGTCGCTACAGTTGCTCCTTCACTTTTTGAACCATTTCACGTGACGTTAGAGACTTTTGATGGTCACCTCCATAACATTTCGGATACTACCAGTATCATTGTAATGAGTAATAGTGAGATAAACAAAAACTTTATTTAATTTAAGGTGCTCGAGCTCACGAACAACCGTTGGATGTGATTTTCCAGCAATATAAAGGATGTTTAATTTCTAAAAAAGGTGTACGTTGATAAGCCAGCAACGATTCAAGAGCTAAAGAATGAGATAATTCGGCACATTAACGGCATAGAACCTCAATTATGCCTCAGCGTCATCGAAAATTTAGACCATCGGATGGAGGTGCGCCGCCGAGGCCGCGGCGACCATTTGGCCGGTATTTTGTTCCATACGTAACTGAGTCATACCAGTATTATCATAATAAAGAGAAATGACAATAATTTCGTAAAAAAATTGTATTTTATTCAAAATCAACACCGGCCAATGAAACTTAACCACCTTTTATAATACAATCACACTATTCCATTTGAAATCCATTACTGAAATCCATTTTGAAGTTGGTTACATTTCGAGTGCTGGGCCCTATACAAAGTTCAAACCATTAAGTTTTATGGTTTTTTATTGAAGTATGAAATTTATTTATAGACAAAATAGTAGCGTGTTTTTAGCTTCGCAACGTGGTGATTATGGGAGAAAATCGTAAGGGTTCGAAGTAATATTGGCTAGGGCAATTATAATTGTTAATGTCGCCAAAGGCTCTTCGCTTATCTTTAGTGGATTAATTATTCATAATTAGTTCTCATGTAAATAAGAAAATAAAAATGAATAATTGTTAATGGTTAGTGGGACTGACAAAAGGCGGTCGAAGTGTAGTGCAGAGGTCGCGATTGTACCCTAGCAGGTATTTTGCCAACTTCACTCTAATGCCACGAAGAGTTTCCTTGAGCGATTAATCACTAATATAAGTAGATAAAGTAACAACTCGCTATTGTTTGATCCGCCCACTACAATCGATAAAATCCATTCAAAGGCGACCACGACTAGGCTAAGTAGCAGCGAGAGTAAACGTTTTCACTGTGCGTTGAAGAAATAGTGTCACCAATTAGCCATCAGCATTTGGATTGGAAATATTTAATATTTAAACTCACAATTGAAAAACTAAAGCACGTTTGAATTGAAAAAGTTGTATTACTTGCAAACTATCACCAATCGTGTTGATTGTTAATTTATAGTTTTTATGCATAAAATATTGTCTTTTGTGTCTTATACAATAATAAAAATATGTTTAAGTAAAAATAAGTAATTTTATTTAGTTGAAAATTGGGAAATTACTTGTTTTAAAGCATTTTTTAAGAATTAAGTTAAACAGCGGCATTTTCCGCGATTCCCCAGGTCAGATTAAACCGAATTTGAAGATGACATAATGTAGTGATTAGTGAGAGAAAATATTTAGTTTTAGCGACAAGTTATTTTATTAATTCCCTTTTGAAATGAAGTAAAATTTTTCACAGCGAGAAGTTATTCAAGGTTTCAATCAAATTTCTTGTGAAGCACATTTAAGTGAAATTTTGTTAAAAGCTTGAATTAATTCTCACTCTGAAAAATTTTACTTTATAAATGTGCTTCACATTTACGGACTTTACCGTGACCAAATATATTTGTACAGAGGGAGTTTTTTATAATACAGCGAAATTATCAGGACAGTCCATAAGTTCGTGCGTATTTTACCCATAATTTCACTTTTGTACGATTTTTGCATACAAAAAATTATTCGCGGAATATAACGGAACTATTTATATTTTCTTTGATATATTGTGGATTCAATAAGTGATTTTACTCACGGATAGAAGCACGTCTTGTTAAAAAATAAAATGAAATCTTCGAACGCGTATAAGAGGTATATTTTGTATTTTTTTATAATAGTGGTAAAAATGCAACGAATGCTGCTGCAGAAATAAACACTGTTCACGGAGAGGATACCGTGAGTGTAAGGACTGCGCAAAAGTGGTTTTCAAAATTCCGAAGTGGTAACTGCGACGTGGAGGATGCCCCACGCGCTGGTCGTCCTGAAGTCTTTAACTCCGACGCCTTGCTCGAACTCGTGGAAGCTGAGCCAAATTTGACCGTCGATACGAAAGCTCAGAGGTTAAATTCATCGCATGGAATAGTTCAAAGGCACCTGGTTCGGTTGGGAAAGGTTTCAAATCTGGGAAAATGGGTTCCGCATAGACTTTCCGTCGCCAACCTTCAGCAGAGACTGAATGTGTGTTCTCAGCTTGCAGCAGCTTAAAAATTAAAGTTTTTTGAACCGTATCGTTACTGGTGATGAAAAATGGGTCCTTTACAATAATCCTTGGATAAATATAAAGATGAAACACCAAAAACGGACTCCTAGAGATGGTCTTCACTCCAAGAAGCTTCTCCTCTGTAATGGTGGGATATGGCCGGTATTGTTTATTATGAACTTCTGGAACCAAACCACACGATAACGATTATTATTCCCATCAGCTATTAAACCTGAATGAGGCACTTAAAAAAATCGACCATCTTTAGTGAATAGACGCAAAGTTTTGTTTCACCACGACAACGCAAGACCTCATACCGCAAGGCAAACATTAGGCAAGCTGAACGAGCTCGGATGGGAGCAGGTGCAGCATCCACCATACTCTCCGGATATTGCACCTTGTGATTATCACCTTTTCCGTGGACTTCAATCCCATATGAGTAGCAAGAACTTCTCCTCAAAAGAAGCTATAAAAAGGGATATCGAAGCGTATTTTGGCTCCAAGGACAAAAAATTGTTTGAACGGGGAATTAAAAATTTGCCTAAACGTTGGGAAGACATTGTAAATAATGAAGGAAAATATATTAATGATTAACAAATACTTTAAACATCTTTTTTATTAATTTTAAAACCACCTTTAAAAACGCACGAGCTTATGGACTGACTTGATACAAATGTTTGAGTTTCATTCATAGATATATAAATATCTATGTATGTATATATGCGCATACATGTCTTAATACGTGTTAATTAAAAGCTGGTATACCTTACCAATTGAAATATCTCAAGCAGAAAGGGCCTAATAAATTGTTTACTAAAAAAACAAACGAATAAAAGCACTTTTATAACATTCATATTTACTATATATATGTAAATATGTTATACTGCATTGTTTTTTTGTTTATATACTGACATCTTGACATTTTATTTTTCTTTCTTAATGGGATATTAACAGACGTGCATTAACGCAGATTCACCTGTATGAGAAAAACAAATATTCCATAGATCATTCTGAGTAAAAATACTTCAAAAACTACAAACTACAGGTATTCAGCTTTCCTTTGTCCTACGATTATCATCTGTTATGCAAAACTATAAATACGAGTATGCGCATAAGTGTGACTTTTGACTTTTTGATTTTTTCCATATTTTACTTGCATCTGTATGTTGTTAAATGTTTGAAAATAAAAAACAAACAGAATAGTATAAGTATAATTTATGGCGAGAATTATGAAACATATTTGCATTTTAATTTTCAGTCACATAAATGATGCTTTGAATCTGTTTGAAGATATCAGATTTCTGATGGGCGATTTCAAATGCATGTCAGGCAGACTCGAAATAAATAATCGCTACAGAGTAAATACAACATATTTTTTTATGTGGTTCACATGAATATTTAAATAATTTCGCTGCATTATACGAGATATGCTATTTATATTATCGTTCGCAGAACTCTTGCGTTTCCGGTTAGACTTAAAATTTGATACTTGAAGTTTGGCAGTTTCTAATGCCAACGTGAATACTTTGTAGGGTTGACACTGGCTCGGTGTAATCCTTTGGATAAAGCAATTGAACTAAAACCGTGATACAAATCATTTAGTGTCTATGAGGTAGCATTAAAAGGCATTTGTTTGTTGTTAACACTCGTACGTAATACAAAATCAACTGCGGCTGAAGTTCGCTCACAAACGAGTTTCCTACAGACCTGCAAACTGGAATGGTTGTTGTGCGAAAACTGATTATGCAAAACTGTGTGTATAGGTTTCTGAATAAAAAATTCAAGATGTTTATTTCTAAATATGCTGAGTAACTTCAAGACTTTTACCAAGAATTCGTCTAGTTTAATGCGGAGGGCGAAAAACTAATCGAAAAGTCTAAAAATAATCGCAATTGATGTGAACTATTAATAACAGCCAATACCAAGCCAGCTAAATATTTTTTAAGACATACTTGAACTTTGGTAATTATTTGTGTGTACAGTATCTGTACAACAAGTTATAAACGGTAATCGTTTCTAACAAAATCTAGCATTATATGTACGTATACATGTGGAGATCAGCTCGAAAGTCGAAAAGTATTGATCGGGACCGATTTGAGCAAAGTAAGAATGGTGAAAATTAATAGCATTTTCCCTTATTTCAAAAATAATAAAAGCTTCATTAGTACCTTTATTTTTTAAAGGTCATCTTAAGCGAATGCTGCCTTACAGCCATGACGGAGTCTTAAATTACATTCGAAGAATAAACAGAAAATATTTTTCTACTCCTGGTGTTCTTTCAATAGTGAAGAACTCATATTCGATAATGAATTGAAATCTTATTTCAGACGGAAAATCTGCACCATTTCGATTATTTACTACCGGAACAGCAGATTTCGGTGCTGAGCAATGCTCGGGTATCATATTCAAATACCATAGTATGAGGCATCCCTGGAATAATCAGATTTCTACGCAATATGCAGCATTTTTTCACTTCAGCCTAAGCGAGCGAGACCTAAATTTGGAAGCGCTATCGTAGACTGCGATCGAACGAAAATCGTTGTTACTTAAAAGGAAGATTTATTAAAGAAAAATAATGTCAGCGTTGAAATCCAATGGAGAATCTATCTTGCCAACAAGTGTTACTTTGGACTAAGTAGGCAATTGAGTCGTATGGCGCAGAAGAATCAGTCAAACAAGAAGAAGAAGAAGAGATTAACATAAAATTTATAAAGTAACAATTCAAAAATGAAGTATTAGGGCACTTTTCAACTTATCTCTAGTTTGACAGGCCATTTCTTCCGGACGGTAAACGCGTTTATTAAACTCTTGAGCCGATATACAATATATATAGGTCAGTTGACATTTCCTTTAAATTTTTGTAACTAGGGGTTTCTTTTTGAATTCTTTTACAAAGAGCAAAGCCCTTAAAAGCAAGAATCTAAGCGAATCTATACAAGGTGATGGTGTTTCATCAGCTGATTGGTGCTTGTCAAAGTGAGAGTATCTTCTCTCCCGCTTCTTCTTTCAGCTAGAATTTGACTTTAGTTCACAAATTATTTTATTTGCAAATTCAATGTCATCTTTTATGGATTGGCATTTATGATATATAAAAAACGTTAATATTACTTTCCTTTACATTACTACTCTTCTTTCCCTAAGCATCGTTCAGATTGGTTGAAGGCGTTTAAAAAATTTTTTTCAAAATCAATCGAAAATGAATATGTAAAGGAAAATGGCAGATTTTCGGATATATGTTTAATATTCACCCTAACTTTAAAGTACAAAACAATTTTTTGTTTCGGCGTATTACATTTGCAAGCTGAGAAAACGGCCCTAAGAATACGTGAGAGATCGAGGCCAAATTATGGGAAATTTTAAATAAATTTCATATCAAAAGTTTCTACATAGTACACCACAACGTATGCAAATAATTAAACTAAAAAATATATAGAATACTAAAATGATTTTATTTGAACAAGAAACAAATAAAACTTAATTTTTTTAATATACTCGTATACTCAATACTTTCTCTTTCATTGCTAGCCGTAGTTAGTTTCAGTAATATTTGCTTATCGTTCGTAATTTCTTGGGCAGACACTGTAAGCAAATAATTTCTATAAAAGTTCGAAGTTGCAGATATTTATTTGACTATTTATTTTCTGTGAAACAGAACAGGTTAATTATGTGCATACATTACTTGCAATATTTATTAATATTTTCTAAAGCCTGGTTATTTTAGCAATACCGCAATTAAAACCACTTTTTTCTATTTATTTTTAGATGGCGTGGCAGTGTTTACAAATTGGTGTGGCGTGAATTGATCGCTTATTTATGTCTATATTATACAATTAATTTAGTCTATAGACTCGTATTAAACGAACAACAACAAATGTGAGTATGCCGGAGAACTATTATAACCGTAAAATTTTGTCAATTTGTGCAAAGTATTAATTTAATTAATATTTGGCTACACTTCTAACGAGTAAAATTGTTCATAGATCTTGTTTTACTTCCACATTTTACTACGAAAGATCACGGCACAGGTATAAAGTATACTTACTATGTGTACATATTTAAACAGGGTGGTCCATATAGTGTGAGTGAGTTTAGAATCATATGTTATTTTGACAGTAGCAGCTCTCTCTCCCGGGAAATCTTGACAGAAAGTTAATATAGCATCATATCTCTGCAGAACGAAATTAATCGCTTTGCGTTTGAAGAATGTTGGAAAATATTACAAACTTATTTCCAAAGTCAATGTTGTGCAGCGCAAACAGCGCGTTTATTGAAAACAAACCAAAATTCTATTTTCTTTCTAACAAGCCGAACTGTTGTATCTAGAGAACGACAAATCAGCACGTGATCGTCAAGAAACCAATGCATCCTCTGAGAGTGACAGTTTGATACGCCGCCGTCATTGGCCCATTTTTTCTAGAAAATCCGGCTGAGAACACCTTTCGGGTCAACGGTGAGCGCTACAGAGCATGAGAAGCAATTTTTTCTGGCTTGAAATTGAAGACATAAACATGGGCGTTTTTTGGTTTCAGCAGGATGGTGCGTCACAGTCCATGCAACAGCGATCTTTTATGCGTCAAGTTGGTAATTGTGTTATCAGCCATTGTGACGATTTCAATTAGCTATTCTTAAGCGAGCAAGCCATTGGCGAGTTCGAACTAAAAGCCGTCACTGGGTTAATAGGATGCGCTACTGTGAGGTCAATCGAGGCAGCTGAAAGAATAAATTCGTTGAACATGTCACGGTAGCGCTCGCCATTTACTGTAACCGCGGCTCCTCGCTCATTTTCAAAAAAAATGGCCCGTTGATGCCGCCAGACCAAAAACCGCACCAAACAGTGACTCGTTGAGGAAGCATTTGCTTCTCTACAGTAACGTGTGGATTTTCTGAGCCCCAAATCCGACAATTTTGCTTATTGACGTAGCCACCGATGTGAAAATGAGATTCATCAGAAAAGAAGAAGAAGACTCACCACTTTGGAAATAGGTTTTCAATATTTCCCAATTTTGTTCAAGCGTATAGCGTCCCATTTCGTAAATGTCAAACCTTTTAGTAAATTATGAACACATTTGACATGTCATTTGTGTTACCACTCTCAAAAAAATAGGTGGTTCAAAAAGCAAACGCTATATGGCCCACCCTATATTTGCTATTTGGAGTCGGCTTAAAACTGTAGGGATCCCCAACATCAAGACGTACGCCACAAATAGTGTCTGAAAGGGCTCTAAGTTTGTACTATGAAAAGGTGGGTGGTTAAATGTTTCGAAGTTATTTATGTAGGCCACTCATCGCAATATGACTCTAAAGTACTGACCCCCTCGTAAAAAAACCGCACGTCTCGTGCCCATTTTCCCTGTTTTCCGTAATAGCATAATTGTGTACTTTTCAGGGAAATATACTTCATTCTTCTACACAAAAAAATAAATTAATGTTTCAAACTTGGTGTAAATTAAAATAAAAAATGACCAAAATTTCACAATTTAAACAAAACGCCTAGAAAAATATGTAATATATAATATAAGTATATTAATAATATAGTATCGAGTATACAGTTTATAACCTCTTCAATGTTCGTATAATCAAGTGTCAGTTTGAAGCGTACAAAATTTGCGTTGATTCTTGATAATTTTTTTTCCTGACGATGCTGAGCTTTTTCTTCCATTAAAATAAAAAAGATCGTGGCTCGAATTATCTCTACTTGCTCTTTCCAACGCAGAGAAGTCCAGATACAGGATACCTTATCGAATACTATCAGGGCAGACACTCAACTCTTAATTGTTATGTGTATGTCACTGTAAAATTCAAATATGTAGATTATCATTTCATCATCTGCAAAATCGATAGACACCAATAATTTTATCCAGAATATTTTCTTCGACCACACGAAGAGTAACCTAATCAGAAGTAGCGTGAACTTGACTTGAAAGGAGGAGAAAGAAACGACTGGAGTGCTTTGTTAAACTCGACCAAAATCGCGTAAGCGCTTGTCGTACAAATCAAGAAGAAGACGTCCGACACTAATTCCAAATTATATCAATTTAAGTTAATTCATTATTTAGTTCATTATACATATAACTATATGCAGGCACATAAGTGCAAGTATTTACATACTTGCATGTCCATAGTTATATACTCTTTTAGATTTCATTTAATTTTTCAATTTTTCTCCACTTCATTACAGAATTTTTACCAAAGTGCGAATATATTTCGGCCAACAGGGCGAAAGTATACCTATGTCATTTGTGCTGGGTTTCTATGTAAACAAAGTGGTGCAACGTTGGTGGGAGCAATACAGATTATTGCCCTGGCCTGATACTTTGGCGCTATTTATCAGCGCCGCAATACCAAACTCCACTGGTGGAGTTAATGTAAGTTAATATCTGTAGTTAAACTAATGTAAGCCCATACAAATGTACATACATATGTGTATATCAAACTTGTATCTACAATTATTTACAGAATGAAACGGGTCGTCTCATGCGCCGTAACATAATGCGGTATATGGTGCTTGCTTATGTCATCACACTACAACGCATATCGCTGCGGGTAAAACGTCGCTTTCCCACCACACAACATCTCGTCGATGCTGGTCTCATGCACGTGTCTGAATCGAAAATTTTCGATGCACTTAACGCCAAAAGCCCCATGTCCAAGTACTGGATGCCACTGGTATGGGCTACAAATATCATTAATCGGGCACGTAAGGAGGGCCTGATAGCATCCGATCACATTGTGCAAACAATACTGATGGAATTGTCTGATATACGGCGGCGCCTGGGTGGTCTGATTGGCTATGATACAGTGTGCGTGCCGCTGGTGTATACGCAGGTGGGTTGCTTGAATAGCCAGCAATTAAGCAATACAATTCATGTGCCGTTAAATTGGTTAATTTGCTTTTTTATTCTATTTATTTTATTCCTTTAACGTTACTTTTTTGTTTATTTGCAGGTTGTGACGCTGGTATTGTACACATATTTTATCGCGGCGCTCGTGGGACGCCAAATGTTACCAAACATGCCCGATGCCAAAGATCCAGACTTGTATTTTCCGCTCTTCACCGTATTGCAAGTGAGTTTTAATTATTCAATTAAAAAATTCTTTACAAACTTTTAAAAAAATGAAGAAGTTCACTGAATACTGTCGATCGACATGCATTTAATTAAGTGATGGAATTCATCACAAAACTAAATGCCAGAGAGAAATATTACAATAATATTAGTTTTCGGAAAAAGAAATCCAAAGAAAGAGATTCTCGGTAGATGGCTGTAGCGATCGATATCTCGTAAGGCATCGATCAAACAATTTAAAGTTTATGATCGTTGCCAAAGTGACATTTTACGCTAAAAAACCTCTTTTCCTGTTTTTTGTTTGTTCACTTCAGTTGTGAGTTGCAGGGTGTTAACAATGGAAGTCCATCAGAGAAAATTCTGTACATTTTACGCTTTTTCTTTGATTAAGACGTAAATGCAAGCCAGACCGCTGAAATTGTGAATGGTGTTTATGGTGCCGATACTTTAACAGCTAATTACGCGCAATTTTAGTTTCATCGATTCTGGTCAGTATTGAAATAATATATTGCTCATTTACTGCAAGAGTGTTATAATCCCAAAAACTAAAACTTTCAGAAAAACGGCTTCGAAGTTCTCAATAGGCATAGTAACCTGTCTAAGTAAAGGTAAAGACATATTTATATCTAATGGGATTTTGTTAATACATAGATATCGATTTTTTGTTGTCGTATCATGGCACTATTGAAGTTAATGAGCGATATGTGTGTTTGAGTATATACAGTATATGTCCAAAAACTACGAACGATAAGAAAATATGACTAAAATTAACTTAGACAAGCAATTAAAACGAAAGCGTTGGATCTGCTTAGAAAACACTGTGAATATGATAGCAATAAAAGTATTGCAAAATAAGTATTAAATATAGAAAAAAAATAAAAATAAAAATATTAAATAAATACAAATTATGCAATTAATATGTTTAAGATTTATGTACCTTTTTTTTTAAAAAAAATACTGAAGTTCAAAAAATCATTGCTTGTTTATTACTTGGACCTTTAAAAATGTTCGGTTCGGCCTTGAAACTCAATGCTCGGTCGTTTTTGATTAAAAAAAAGGTATGCCGCATATATTTCTAATTAACCAATACTTCATTCGTGTGCGTTTAAAAAAAATTGTTTATGTTTGCAAAATATGTAAGCAGTCGATCGTGATAAACATAAAAAAAGCGGTTTCCGAATTTTTTCTTACTTATTTCTAATATATATTTATATAAATTTGTATATATACTTATATTTAAGTATATAAATGAAATAAATATATCTATGAAAAAATTAGGATATAAATGAGAAAAATGATATAATAAATATAAAAGTTACTCGCAACAAATAAACACAATTTTTTTGGATTTGGTCTTTTCAAGGGATATTGTCAGATATTTTATTTATTATTTATGGAATGAGTAAAAACAAGTTCCAAACATCCTTTTCTTGTGTTCTTCTTAAAATATAAATTGAAGATTTGCATATACTTGCAAAAAAAAAAAATTTTTTATAAACTTTTTTGTGAAAATAGACAGCAAATTTGATTACATTTAATTTGAAGTCACTTGTTTTCTTCGATTAACGGATACTCCAGATATTAGAAATTTTCATCATATACCTCTTATTCTTTCATCCAAAACCGTTATTTGGCAATATCTCTAAATTTTCATGCTCAGTAAATGATTTTACGTACGCTTTTTTTATCTCTTATTAGACTAAAAATTATTTTTAAAGCACATATTTTTTAGTTTAATTCTCTATTAGCCCTACTTTATTAGTCCTACTTCAAAACAGTGCACATTCTACTGGCATTCTAAAAGTTTTTTATGTGAAATCTTGTTGTCATTCCCTACATTTTGGCATGGTTTTCTCACAATATTACTACTTGCATCTTTTAAGATAGGTGCAACAACAAGGCCACTGTAAAGTCTGCAAAATGTATCCCACTGAGGCGATCGAAATTTTTTCCGTTGCTCCGCATTGCATTAAAAAGCGATCATGGAATGTTTCATCCAACTTAAAAATGTGATGTAAGAATATTGTTCGAAACATTCAAAACGGAAATCTGATGGTCCGAATCCATTACTATTTCAACGAAATGTCTGTCCTAGATATTTTACCGTCAACATGGTGGCATCCTTTTTAAACATAAAAGAGAAGTAGTTTTCATTGTTATTAGTATAAGAGCTCTTAAATATTGATAAATAAATTGAATATAATTGCTTAGGTTACCAATCGTTTTTTTTTTTTGCGGATGAGGAGGACTAAAATGTCGAATGCAGCTGCCGTCGCAGCATTGGTTTGTACGGAGACTCAGAATCTCCCCCTCGTTTAGAACAGTCACCAACCTGGAACCGATTTCGCATTACTTCAGAGTGGCGTTCTATCTTCCGCATTACAAAGTCTATGCCTGTGTGCCTGCGTCCAGATCCCGCATTTTCATCCATAGAATTTTTTCCGCGAAACCACTAATGAATACTCACTTTTCCCCGCTGCCTTGCATCTTGTTCATAACATTTTCAGCGGTTATGTGACCGACTGCATTCTCCAGCGTTCGGCGTTCTTGTTTCCAACGTATGCATTGGAAAAAGGAGTGCCGCCTTTCCTGATTTTGAACAGGTATTTTTGGGTTGTATAAAAATTTACTTCGCCGAAGTTCCTGCTGTACCATGTAGCGACGTATTTTATTAGCCTAGCCGTCCATCTGCCACGGGTTTCGTTTCTCCAGTGGACTTGCCATAGTCTTATCGTTTCGTCCACTATTTCGTGGGCTGCAGCTTTTCTAACTCCTTCCTCCAACCTCTCGTTCTTTACTGTCCACAACTTTTACCTCTCAAAGGCTAGTAGGCAGACACAACTCTCAGAGCTGCCGTTCTTTGTAACGATGCTAGTAGCTTACACCGGTGATTTGCCTTTAGCGCATTTGCCCACAGTTCAGCTCCATATAAGAGAAAAGAGGGTGTAGCCAACGTTGTTTTCCATTTACTTTGGATTGTCTACGAAGTAGAAACTCCATCTTAGCGGCTTTCTATGCTGCGATAAGTTAAGCCGTAGACATTATGCAATTGAATCCACAACAAGCACCTTCGCTTCGAATCTGTTATTGCCACCTTTTGATCAATAGTTCAAAAGTCTGCTCAGATTGGTTAAGGAGCTCTGGATCAAAATCCGTCTGACAGATACTGCATAGGTACATATGTAAGATTTCTCGCGCAAAATTAATCACACTATCGGAGGCTTTATAATTTTCGCAAATTACGTCGTGCGTCAGTTATATGTAATATTTATGCTGCAGTATACAAAAAGACAAGCAATGAAGTGCGTAAAGGTTTGTTACCTTTTTAACACACTTTTATTAGGTCGGGTTGTATGTATGTATGTATGTATGTAACGGAATCTTTGGCCATAATTTTCACTGGCTTCTAAAAATCTGATCGACTTGAAATTTTGCACACCTATCAAGGACCGATGACAATGCAATAATTTGATAAAAGTTTTTCATTATCCTTATTAGGATTGCCAGGATTAATATTTTCTTTTTTTTTACTGTGGGCAAAAAGTAAGGTGAATTTGGTTGTAAAATGAAAAATCTTTATTCATTCTTGTAAATCAGTTTCTCAGGCTCCCTCCACGAAATAAGTTCTTCATCCCGATTACTTCTTTATCACGGCCGATAACTGCATAGCTTTAGACTCACAGTCGATAAGAAAGGAATCAAATATTACACGAATATATCGAATCATTTATTCACTGACTGCAACGATAACAATAATTTTCATTCATAATAAAAAAAAATAGTTTAAAGAAACTAAAAAACACGCTGTTTTGCTAATCGAACTAAAATGTAGAAAATAAAAAATAGTTTAAAAAAACTAAAAACACGCTTTTATTGCTAATCGAACTAAAAAGTAGAAAATAAATTTTAATGAAAAAGAGACTTATAATGAAGTAATAGCAAATCGAACGATCAGTCATAGTCAACTACCTCAGAACAGAATTATAAGAAAAATTAAGATGCAAATAGAGTAATTCAAATTAGAGTTAAAAGCGTGGGATGCATTTTGCTTCACTTTCATAACCTTCTGTACATAGGTAGTTGCCAATAGAATGATTGTAATATTTACTATATCAAGCATGACAAAAATATCATTCAGATTTTATAAGGTATATTTATGTAGACGTTGTGATTAATAATTTTATTCAAAAATGTGATTAATCAAAAATTTAATTATTCAAAAAAGTTATTTTTTGATTGATATACAAATGAATTACGACATGAAATTTATTTGCTTTTTTAAAATACAGTTTTGAGCAATTTTTATTTTGTATTAATTTTTTTGTAACTCTTTTTTTTCAATGTTTTGTTGAAATGCTTTATTCTATGCGGTATACCACATACCTTTTCTTTCTATTTATTTAAATAAATTTCAAAAAACATGCACGAAGCGATGAAAATATTATATGTTTTGAAGAATGAGGCAGAAAGAAAAAAAAATACTGCATAGCTTTCAAGTCGGTATACTGAAACTATTGCTACCTGGCACACCGTATGTCATTACACGAAAAAAAATTAATAATAATAGTTCGGAGGTAAATCGTTTAAAAGCTGATTAAAACTTTTTAAGCTAATTAAAACTTTTACCGTATCAAATTTTCATTAAAGTCTGTTACTGAATCGCAATGGAACAATTTTTTTTCAAATCTGTGCTAAAGTCTACAGATGAGTCTGTTAACCTAATGCAAATGTAAAATCTACTAAACTTAAATATTCGCATAGCGAAGAAATATAGTTATCTGAAGCCTTTGTTACTGTATGTGCCAAAGCGTCGAGTCACCGTTATCAATTAGCATCGAAATGTAAACAAAAAAAAAGAAAACACAAAAAATTAAAGTCAATCGTGAATTAGCATTACATTTTCTCATTTCTTACATTGTTATACAATCAGATAACATCGTAATAATATGCAGTATTCGCTTTGTAACAATACTCGCGGACTTCATTTCTAGTTTTCACGTTTTTTGTTCAATACTACCACACTTGTACATAAGGGTATTATAATTTTGTTCACACAACGGCTGACTGACATGCGTTAGCATAAAATAATCGAAATAAAAAAATGTTGAGAGGAGTCGATTTAGCCATCTATATATGTATGTATGTCCGTGCGCTCGTCCGTGTGCACGATAACTCGAGCAAAACTTAATATATTTCAGTGAAATTTGGCACACATGTCACACGCCTTTTGGTGTTCAAGATGCTATATAAAGGAAATTAAAAGAAAACGTAATATTTATTCTATAAATGAATCAAAATTACTAAAATTTGGTAGTTTTCTCAAACGAAAACATAAATATGATGTCAAGCAATTGTGAAAAATGGGTGGGGCCACGCTCACTTTTTTTTTTGTTTTTATTGAGTAAATGTGTGTGTCTCGATAATGCCTTAATAAAACTCTCCAAAAATCTGGAAAATAGCCGCTTAAAATTACATTTGATTGGAGCCTTTTAATAAGTAGCAGTGAGACGATTTCGTACAGGTAAAAAATTGTTGTTTTAACTCTGTTACTTGTGATGTTCGTGCTCTGTCAGCATCCTTTGTGCTCGCGTTGATGGTTACTGTAGATCAAAAAATGAACAATCGCAAGCATGGGGCAACACCGAAAGTGAAGTCGGCAAAGCAACAATATTTGATCTGCATGAACACGGCCTAATGAAACATATCTGATATCAGAAGCGAGATTTGGCAGTGAAAATAGTGACATATACTAGTTTCATAAGTTATTCTCGCTAGCCGCTAATCCTGGTCGGTAACTTTATTCTTGCTTTGGCATGCGAATTTTTCTTCAAGCGAGCAGAATAACAAGCAAAGAAGTGGCGTATCGAAGGCGCCTATTATAGAAATCGGATTAACACCACACCCAGTTTTAATATGACAAGACGAAATTTCCGTCCGTATATCTGAAGTCACAAGCTATAACTCTTATTTTATGCAAGTTTGTTTGATTCCCAAAATGAAAATTTTCTAAAATATGCGCGGGTATGTTAAGTTCGGTCCGGACCGAATTTAGTACTTCCTTACCTGTTGCTGCTCAGTATTCAACTGTTATTAAATTGCGTTGTTAATGAAATTGAAACTTTCAAAGCTATACTTTGGTCACATTCGTATGCATTTGCTTAAAAATTACATACATATAAAAGTAGATAATACATACTTAGATACATACATTTCTATGTACATTAGGACGGATAAAATTTGGTCACTATTTTGTTTCGGTGACTTAAGTATTCTACTCTCAATTCTGAACAAAAAAGTCCGTGGAAGCAAAGTTCTAAAATGAATCTCGAGTTTACTTATTTTTAATATGAGTTAGTTATTTAGTATTTCGAAAGCATGTAAAGTAGGGCGGGTCGATTTAAAAATCGCTAATTGCTCTGTGAAAATCGTATTCTAGGGATCAAAATCAGAAACTTTGCCGAAGGAACCATACCGCTAAAACGAATTCTG
Source organism: Anastrepha ludens (assembly GCF_028408465.1). Taxonomy (NCBI): domain Eukaryota; kingdom Metazoa; phylum Arthropoda; class Insecta; order Diptera; family Tephritidae; genus Anastrepha; species Anastrepha ludens. Next base: position 53,977,297 of record NC_071500.1, on the reverse strand, counting down.
ATGTCCCCCAATTTCAAAATATCACCATTTTTGGCCTTTACATGAAAAAATCAGCTAAATGGCTATGTTTTTTCTTTATTTTTATTTATTTATAATAATATTTATTATTTATTTATAATAATATCTATTTTTTCTCTTAAGAAATTTATTTAGTCAGAACACATGTAAATGAAAAAATTAATTTAAGTGAGTTATAGAAAAGAAACTAAAACGTTCGACCCAAATTGGGGGACATCAGCATTCGTTTTAGAGGTATGGTTCCTTCGGCAAAGTTTCTTATTTTGATCCCTAGAATATGATTTGCACAGAGCAATGGGCGATTTTTTTGCCTCCCCACAAATCGACCCGGCCTAATGTAAAGAAAGAAATCAGGAAATCAGGTTCAGAGTATTCAATTGAACCCGCGGGTCAGCAATCTCATCTTGTTACTCAGTTGTAATTGAACTATTTCGCCATATATTTCTGCAACTTAAAAAAAACCTACTGTGAAACGTCAAGACACTCAATACAAATTGCTGTTTCTTACGTGAAAAAGACAGTCGAGTCCGAAAAAATTTTATTCCCCGAAGGATAATATTTACTTGCGACGTTAGCATTTTCTACTCAGATTGATCAAATAGTTAGTGAAAGCAATAGGCAACGCAGGAGATATAATTTCTTGAGGCCAAAATCAAGCAATAAGATTGCGTGGACCTCTAACCATAAATTCTCCGAAAGCTTAACTTGTATTCCGAAGTAAATGGGTGAGTTTTTTGTCAACAATAAAAGTGCTGATTATGTTGCTCATGTAGAGGAATTGCTGTTAGCCCTCGAGGCAATTGATCTCTTAAAATACGCGTATACGCCCTGTGTTCAAATCTCAATTTCTTGCCTGAGTAGATATACTTCTTTGAGACAAATTGTCTATCGAAGTGCGGAGTGATGTTGGTCTACTTTAGGAGGACTCGGGAGGTAATTGTTCATAAACAATAATGCGTTTCAGGGTTCGAACATTCTTTTAGTATAAGGGCTACCCCACAATTTCCAAAAAATTGGATTTTTGTTTTTTACATTTTTTTTAAGTATAATACCTTAAAAATACTGTGTAAATTTGAAGTGAATCCGATAAATACTTTTTGAGTTATTCAACAATGAACAATGGGCGCTCGGACGCTCCAGAGCGTTTAAGAGCAAACAGCAGCTGCAAGCAACAGACATAAATCGATAGCAATACTTTAAATGCGTTTTTCTCAAAACTATGTTTTTTGAACTGGTGATCGCTGTAACTTAAAAACCGCTTGGTAGATTTCAATAAAATGTTACTGCTTCTGAAAAACTTAAGAAACTCATGCCGAATCGAAGGATTTTTTTTCAAAAATTTCGATATTTTAAGCAATTAATTGTCGTTTTTTTTTCTCGAAAATCTGAAAAATATTTCCTGAGGCCGCCATATTGTTAATTTTGAGAAAAAGCGTCGATCAGTTTATAATTTCTCTCGTCCGATTGATTTTAGATCATTCTCCAAGGACTTGTGATGATCACCGCAAGGTGTTTGAAATTTTGCTAAAGTCAAGTCAAAATATGATGTTTAATACTGTGTTTTGTAAAATAAAGCAACTGACTAGCAAAAAAATCGTTGAAAATCATCATTTTTTCCGACGTCTGACTACCCCTAATCCCATAAATAAATAGATGGTTGGCCGCGCTTCTACTCCAATTTGGGTACAGCTGTGTGTACTTTTCTATAAATTTTCAACTTACCATACATACATTTCATTTCATTCTCGATTATGAACAAAAAGTTCTTTCGGTTGAATACTAAGCAAAACTAAAATAATGAAATGAAGTGAAATTGAAATAATTAAAGAATTTTGCAAAAAAAAATGTATGCAATTCTCTATAGAAGAGACGAAATTTGTGTGCTGCGCATTGACCTCTCAGTGGTTTACTGCAGTGATTACGACCTTTTATGTATATTTTATTATCTTCAATTCGTTATTTGTTAGAAACTGATACATTTCAATGAGTGCCCACTGAAGACTTATAAGGCGCACGGATACATGTACATATGTATATATGGATATCTATGTCGGTATGTGCTTAGAGTTTGAAAATATGTATGCACAGTGGCAAGTCAGCGACACGTGTTTTCGCTATTCAACAATTCAATAAATATTTGTCGTTTTACTGACACTCAAATACAATACATAGTTTCAAACAAGTAAATAATTATTTCGCGGGTGTGGGTGGATCATAATTGTTTGCTTGCGTCACTTAAATAAAATAAAAGTGAATTTCTAATTTAAGGTTGGCTAAGCATGCGCATTTGATTGACATCAGATGTCATAGATTCCACGAGTAAAATTATAATAGGCGACAAACAGATTTAAGTGCATTTTTGAAATACTCTAGACTATGTTCATTCGGTTCTGTTTCGGTTTGGGTTGTTGAAACCCATAAACACAGAATGAAACTTGATCTCTTTCCATAGAGGGAGATTTAACGAAGATGTTTTTCACCCAATTTCAACCTGCAACTCACCTAACCATAATACATAAACGATATGAAGTGTTACCAACTTGACACTGCTTGTATCTGTACAACAGCTCATGGCATCAACGTCAAAATTGTTCTAATGACAGTTCTATATATTGTTTATAAGCCATCAAAAACATTTGCGTCTCAGTTTTGTTGAATTTTTTTTTCTGTGATGGAATTCAAACATAATAGTGTGATCGCGTTACATTTGGCCGGAAAATCACAACCAGCTATTGTTCGTAAGCTCAGTCACCTCAAAGTGAATAAAATGTTCGTGTATCGCACTAGAAAACGTTACAATGATACTGGTAGCATTGCAGAACGCTATGGAGGTGGACCAAAAAAACCGCAACGACGCCTGAAATGGTTCGGAAAGTGAAGGCCCGACTTGAACGAAATCCACGTCGAAGTGGAAGAAAAATGGCCAAAGAACTGAAAATATCGCAAGTCAGCATTCGACGCATATTGAAAAATGAGCTCAAAGTTAAGGCTTACAAGTTCCAAAAAGCACACGATCTTTCACCCCAGCAAAAAACATTTCGGTGCGAAAGAGCAAAGGAGTTGTTGCGCTTGCACGAACGTGGCGAATTTCCTAACATTGTGTTTTCTGATGAAAAAAATTTCCCAATTGAACAGTTCATAAACACTCAAAACGATCGTGTTTACTTGACTGAATGCTCATACGAGAATTTGAGCCTACGTGTGGCCACTCGAAGCAATTTCCCATCGCAAGTAATGGTTTGGGTCGCAGTGACCGCTGATGGACGCTCTGCAATCGTTTTTTCGAGCTGGGTGTCAAAGTGAATGCGACTTATTATCGGGAAGATATTTTAAAAGCTTCTTTAGAGCCGTGGACACGCAAGCATTTCTGTCGTAGACCATGAATATTCCAACAGACTCGGCATCGTCCCATAAAGCTCGTGTGAACCATGAATGGTTAAAAAATCATGTTCCACACTTCATTTCGTCCACACAATGGCTGTCGAATTCGCCAGTCGCAAATCCGATGGACTATTTCATCTGGTCCATTTTGGAGAGCAAGGTGAGGACTAAAAAACATGCCAGTATGGATGCGCTGAAAAAAGCGATTAAACGAGATCACATTCGTCCAACATGCAACTCATTTTTTTACCGTTTGAAGGCTATAGTCAAAGCAAAAGGTGGTCATATCGAGCTAAAGTGAATACCTGTATTTGTTACAATTATAATCATTTTTAAAAAATTTTGTGTATGAAATCAATAAAAACTAATTTGACACAAAAAAGTTATGGTAACACTTCATATCGTTCACCCTGTACTAGCAAAATTTGTTGTTAGTTTAATTATGTCTCTTATATGTTAATCACTCCCTGCTAACCTTGGCTTAATTCCGTTCAAATGGGTTCATCTCTGGTTCTATTATAATGCCCACCTGTTTGAAGTGACAAGTTCTCCTTTTGTTTTGTAAGGATAAAGAAAAATTACCTTCGAAATCTATGCACTTCGAAGACTATGTAACTTATGGCACAAAAAAATCTTTATGCACTTGAGAAATTACTTTAAAGCTCTTTTAAACCTTTTAAATTTTTTTTTTTTACAGTTTGTGTTTTATGTTGGCTGGCTTAAAGTTGCTGAGGTGTTAATAAATCCTTTCGGAGAGGACGATGATGATATCGAATTGAACTGGCTTATCGATCGGCACATAAAGGTGAGTAACTGACTTTTGTATAGATTTATACACCAATGGAAATATCTTGAAATATGTATGTACTTATGTACGATTATTAGGATTGGAATTATAGTTACACTAGCTACACAAATTTTACAGCCAACGAAAAAAATATGACACCTCAACATTTTAACAACTTTTGACTATTCAGCCGAGTTTCAAACTTTGTACAATATGTATAAAAGCTCGAAAACTTTTCAATAAAATTTTAAAATTAAAAGCGCAAATAATATAGCGTTTTCTCTAAATTATTCTTTAATACAGTCTGTCTAAAACAAAGCGTGAGCGCTAAAATTCAAACTTAGGTTTCGTTATAAATGTATTTTAACACTAGCAAACATGGGTATTCTTTTCCCAATACGCGTTTTGCAATTTAGGTTTTTAGCATTTTAGGAGGTTAGTTTTGTGTTGAAATTTGTAAAGCGTACGTGATTTCTACAAAATGAGTTCCACGTATGAAAAACGATTTTAAGCAGTGTTCCTAAGTACTTACCCTAAAGGTCCAAAAACACCACGTGCATCTGCAGAAAAATATTTGAAAAAGTCGAAGACGTTCATAAATAAATTACATAAAAACGTTGACGACTTCCTCGGAAGAAGTCCATCTCAAGAGCAAGACACAAAACCGAACTTATCGTACAGTGAACGTGAAGCAATTTTAAGGAAAAGTTGTGTTAATGCATCCAAAGGCACGATTCGAGTATGATTACGTGCAGAAGCCCTCCAATTCCGGAGCATATTGAAACATTATTATACAAATTCTGAGCGGAATTGGACAAACGGAATATTCACGGATAAATCTTGTTGTATATGTCGGTCTTTCCTGGTGTACTGCTGATAAATGACCACTGCAGGGAACTGTTATATAATATATCCCGTTAAGGTTCGTGTTTGGAGCTGCTTCTCCGAAAAAGCACTTAACTTTAATTTGGGCTAACCGCCAATTTGAATGCAGTTTTGATGAATAAAATTGATAAAAAAATCATTATTACCGTCATCTGTGTAGATGTTTAGAAGAACTACCCAAACATGGATTTTATAAAAAGACAGCGATCCCAAACTTCGAAGATGCAGGTATGTATGGAGAGTGGAAACCGCAAAATGGGATTGGAATATTGGATTGGCCTTCAAAGTCACCGGTTGCCGGCCATATTAAAAATGTTCGGCAATAGTTAAGCCAAAACTCAAAGGAAAGCAAATATCGGCGATCAATTCGGTTGTTTTGGAGCTGATTACGACTACAAAATGCGCAGAAATTAACACAAAATATGGCACGCGAAGATGTGCAGCCTTTATAGAAAATGGTAATATCCACACCCTTTATTGAATATAGTCAAAATAATAAATATAATAAGCCCATACAAAACTGTTTTGCTAGAATCGAATTGGTCTTTGGTTTTTATGTTAAGTTTTGGCGTTCAGGCTTCTGTTAGACAGACTGTATTTTAAATTTCTTTTCAGATATGCATATTTTCAAGATATCGTATTTACTAATTTTTCTTATAAAAAGAAACGGTCTATGTAACATTTAACTCAATGATTTGAGACTATTTGATGGGAAATAAATAATGTGCTAAAGATATTCTCACCCGTTGCTTTACTTTTTATATGGTATTCTGTAAGCTTTTTAACTTTGAACTTCCCTTTTTTCCTCGTTGTTATTAAAAGCTCTGCTACCGTAAAGAAAATTTATCAAAAATATAAATTATGATTCCTCCAGTCTGCTTACAGTTGATCACGGTGTACATTTTTTTATAGAACTTGTCAAGCTTTCCATTAAGAATCTGTGATGATTTGTTAATCAGTAAGTCAGTAGCAAAATAGTTACACAAAACAAAATATTAAAATTAACGTACTAAGCAACAGGCAACCAAGCAACATGTTCTATAAGAATATTCCTAAAATAAATTTGTTCATGAAAACCTGAATTTTTGGAGATATTTCTAACATCTGGTTCAACTAACGAAAAATACTGCGTTGAGCCAAAATAATTCGGAGGAAGTCATAAAATGTTATGGTTTAATTAGAACCACAGAAATTTTTTTTAATGGGGTATTTAACATTTACATACCTACATGTATTTAGATGTATCTTTATATATATGTATGTATATGTATCTTTATATACATACATATGTAAAACCATATTTGCGGTTTCTCCTATGTAAGTGGTAACTATGGTATAAATTTCATACGGGTATATATTTACGTACATACATATACATATACATACAAATAGTTATGTTTCATAGTTATTTTGATTATTTGAATGACGACAAGCATAGAAAAAATTTCATCGCTTAGGTTCAAGGAAATTCGAAACAAAATTTTTTAGTAGCTAGTTTTTTAAAGTAAAATTTATTTTAATTTGTATTCGTATGTCCATATGTATGTAGATGTATGTGAGATAATGTGTTGATCTCTAATGGATAAGAAAACTATGACTAATTATAAACTTAAGATTTAATTCTTCAATTTAAGTAATTAAAAATGATAGATCATAAAACGGGTTTGTAAACACAGTCATAAATAAGCCGGCAGTCAAACTTCGGTGTTATTCTGTTATTTTTATCACTTTGCTTAGCATCTGAAGTGATTCGCCTTTTATATTTTTTCGAACATGGCAATGCCCTTCCAATATCAATGCCAATTATCCTGTATTTGGTTATACCAGTTAATAAACTAGTCAGCCTTCCGATTATGAACTATATCATAATAGACAACACAGTTCACCAGTTTTGGGCGAGTTGAAAATTAAACAAAAATTGATCAATAAACATTTAAAAAAATGTTTCTAAAAAATTAAAATTATAGGAAATGTGTTTGACTTAATGTATTTTACATTTTTTTTTTAATAATATTTTTCTAATTTTTATTTTTTTCAAATAAAATAAAAGCAGCTTCATATTTAAAAACGAAAAAAAAAAACAATAAAAACAGCAAAAATAATTGAAGAATATTATTTTAAATAGAGCTCTAATTAGTAATTTTCTAACTAATCCAATTCTGGTCACTCTCGAGCTACAAGGTGACGCGAAATTCAAATCGCCTCAAAAATCGCGTTGATTTCCAAAAATTTCTTTTTGCCTGGCGGGCTTGTTCATTTTTCCCATATAAACACATTTTAAGCATTCATTATATTGAAGAAAATACATCACACTGTCAAAAAAATAAAAAAAAACTTATCAAAAACCAACACGATTCTAAACCGGAAGGTATTTTTTAAGTTTTGATGCTTTTCGGAATTCAAAATTTGGCAACACTGCTTGACATATCCTTCACTTAAGAACTCTGCAGTAAAATCTCGCTTGCATTTGTGAGCTCGTGTGTTAGATCGGCACTGACGTATAGCAATTTACGCATCACAATGCACTGTGTTTGTCCACCAATAAGTTTTCTGTGTGCAGAACCGGAAAAAGTGTTTTTATGATTCTGAAATTAAAAAAAAAAATGAATAGGTTCTGTGATCTTAAAAAACATATTAAATTATTTAATACATATAACTTATGATGCATAGGCGGAAACTTTTGCCCACCACTGTACAAATTGTAATCTAATGAGACAAAAAATATTTCATCCAGTTTTCTTTTATCTACTTAATCTCTCAAGCGTTTATTGACGAACACTTAAATGTACGAGTATCTACTTATATATCAATACAAGGGAAGCACGTGCAAAAAGTAACAACAAAGAAAATAATCTAAAAATATTACAGCACAGCTTTTTTGAACATGATCGGAAAAACGACCAAGACATTCCCCAATGAACTGGTTTTTGAACCAAACAATTGCAAGAGCTACTTCATAGATGCATATACATATGAATATGTACATATGTGTTTTTGTGGCAATGTTGGTGATTGTAATATAGAAGTAAATACCCAGCAAGCACAAAAAAAATACTCTCCAAAAATTGATATACTCATAGTTCAAGCGGAGTTTCAGCATTCCTACCGTTCAATAATAGCCAAAGATGATAGATTTACCAAGTTTGCTCTTCAACTATAGTGAAAAATAAATTTGTGAGAGGAGCTTCGGCTGCCGGGTCACTTGGGAGATTCAGCCGGGCTCTGTATGATCCTTTCACATGTATGTATTCACACACTCGTTGTCGTTAGCGGTTGTTCAGATAGCAACGAAGCAACATGAGCAAAATCTGTGTTAATTTGTTTGAGTATGTGTTAGTGATACGCACACCTCCAATCAGTCGTTGTTCAGATGGCAACGAACTACCATTGGTTAATGGTTTTCATATATCACCAACAAAATCTCGTACACCTCTAAAATTATTTTGACCAATTGCTCAAATCTTACTCTTCAATTTGTACTGAAAATTAGGATCATTTGAGAAATCGGGGATTCGACACCTGCTCATTTCACACGCACTGACACACTCGTCCAGTCAGTCGTTGGTCAGATGGCAACGAAGTAACATGAGCGCAGTGTTTCCCAGTTTTTAGCTCCGGGATACGCTCATGCATTTGCTGTCCAGCAGCTTATATGTGTGCGTGTCGGGTGACACACGTACTTGTTTCGTGTCACACATACTTGCTGTCGGCTTTTGCATGATGAAAATCAAAAATTTTAGACATCAGCGTCATGCACCCGACACGCACACATATAAGCTGCTGGACAGCAAATGCATGAGTGTGTTCCGGAGCTATATGACGAGATTAGTTCCAATTTGTTCACAAACAAACCGGTTTCAATTTGTTCATACAACAGGAAATCAAAAGTGCTGAGAGTCGGTTAATGGTATCATGTTGGCCACACCTCCACAATCAATACATCGTGAATATACCCTTCTTTTCGATTTCGATTTATTTTTTTTAGATGTGCCGTTGTTAAAAGTGCAATGTTGAACAGCTCATTTTATTTTGTATATATATATATAATTGGCGCGTACACCCTCTTTGGGTGTTTGGCCGAGCTCCTCCTCCTATTTGCGGAGTGCGTCTTGATGATGTTCCACAAATGGAGCGACCTACAGTTTCAAGCCAACTCCGAACCCGATATTTTTATGAAGAGCTTTTTCATGGCAAAAATAAACTCGGAGGTTTGCCATTGCCTGCCGAGGGGCGACCGCTATTAGAAAAATGTTTTTCTTAATTTTGGTGTTTCACCGAGATTCGAACCTACGTTCTCTATGTAAACTCCGAATGGTAGTCACGCACTAACCATTCGGCTACGGCGGCCGCCAATTATATTTTGCATGCAAGTTTTTAATTTAAAAACTCTAATTAAAATTTTTATTCATGTCATTTATTGAAAATATTGAAGAAAAACAAATATTAAAAGTATGAAATATAACCAAAAAATTGTTTCATTTGATATCAATTAGAAAAATCCCTTTGACTATGTCATTGGTGGTTTGAGAAAGCTATTTATTACAAAATTCATCGCACGTTGATATCAAACAAAAAGGTTTGTTGGGTGCATACATACCGACGCACATATTTGTGTGTGTAAAATAATAAATCACTGTACTCTGTTTCGATTTAAAGATTTGGCAAAGTTTGTATAACAACAAAGCCGCAAACTCGACTACCTGTGGCAATACTCGGTATATAAGTAATATTATGCTTGTACGTATGTATGTTCATTCATGCTTACCTGCATACTCCCTCCAAGGTAAAGAAGCAGAACCACCTTTAAACTATACTCAAAATTGGCGAGTGCTTCCAATACTTTGAATACGTTTGCGAATATTGAGTTAGTTTACAAGCAAACAAACTGGTTTATCCGCGCAATAGAATAGAATGAAAGAGAGAAGAAGGCTTTAATTAATTTTTTGATCAAGTGAGAGATAAATAAGTAAGGAGGCTTAAATTCTGTTCGGGCCGAACTATATATAGCCGCTCCCAATTTAGTAAAATTTAAATTGTGTTTAATTGACAATGAGAGCCATAGCTTGCAATATCAGACGGACGAAAGCATATTTAGTACAAATAAAATAGTGAGCGTGACTTTTATCTGATCTCAATAATACGAGTATAATATTTATGATTGATCTAAAAGAGGTGGGGTGCACGTTTATTGGAGTTTTATTGATTCGTTGTCGAAATTTACACAAAAAATCGCGCTTGACACCGCTTATTTCATTATTTGTATTAAATTTTTTCGCTGACGCTGTTGGGTGTTTTCTTCTATATAAAAAATATCGATCACTCATTATATGGAAAAAATGCACAAGACCGCCAGCCAAAAAAATTAAAAATTCAACGCGATTTTGGAGACACTTTACACTTACCCTAAATTATACAATATGGACTCTAAAACTGCATGCTCTACATGATTTGAAACTTGGATTTTAACAAATATTTAACCCACTCTACGACAAACATAAAAAGATATTTAAATTAAATGAGAAACAAATGATTTTGAAAAAAGTCTCACATGTCTGCATCAAACTCGACTTCTTTATGCTGTTGCATACCCGTACAAGCATTATATGAAAAAAATTATAATACCCTTGTGTACAAGTGCGCTCGGGTATAAAAATGTACGCTATAACTTAAGTAATACTACTGAGCTTTTCTTTGTTGTAAATGCTCTCAACTCAAGGTCAAGGAAATATGCGAAAAACGTTATAAATTAGAGTGAAGATAATTTTCGAAATCAAAATTATTTATTCTTGCAAAACTCTTGATCACTTTTTAAACTTTTATTTTTCCTCATTTGTTGACTTTGAAGCTGCGTGTACGAAGTAAGTATCATTGGACTGTTAGACTAGGCAGCTCACTTTCGTACGACCTTGTCAGTTGGATACTGGAAAAACACACACAAAAAAATTCAATGCTGCAAACTCATTGGCCTCATTAGCCTCACCATGAGGGCCGTTAGCGTAACTTTCTCCAGGTAAAAGAAAGAGGCCGGAGAGGTTCGTTGTGAATGGAACAAACCAAAGCTCCTTCTTATCAAAAAAAAAGAAACTAAAACAATGTAGCAGCCTTGAGAGCAAGTCAAGAATACCTCGTGCCAAGCGATGGCATTTTGGGCTCGAAAGTCAATTTAAAAGAAAAACCTACATTCGACGAACACTGCATGCGTTAAATGTTTTTTAGCGGAAAAAATTACTAAAAATTAAAGTTAATTAAATTTTTAGTTATTTCATGCTTGCCGTTTTTGAACTTAAATGCGGTTAGCTATAAATCTGCATACTGAAAATTTTTCTAAATATTTTGATACAAAATTCGTAATAAAATTATTAGTTCGTTCAATATTTTTTAATTTTTTTTTCAAAGCTTTAAACTCTGATTTATTAAATTTATGTCATTAAATAAACTATAACAAGCGACAAATGCTTGTTAAGAAAACTCATCGGTATGTAAGTATTTCACATAGGAGAGTGGAGGTGGCATGCAGACATACATATGTACATTCTCTAGGCATACATTCTTCGCCGTTTCGACGACGCTCTACATTTTATTACAGTTTACATTTTATTATTGTTCATTGTTTTTATTTAATTTCTCCTTTATTAACAATTACTGCTTGAAGTCTACGCGTCATGGAGTCAATCAATTTTTAGTGTATTCTGAACTAATGTAAATAGTTTCACTCCCCCAAGTGTCGCTTTTTTAAGATCAGATTTCTTATGCATGTCATATTGTCTTATATTTGTCTTTCGATGAGGTTCAAACCCGTGATTCTGCAGGAGTTTCAGCACATACTACATACATACTTACATATATGCTTACAAAGATATAAGACATTTTTTCTTAATGCATTCCGCGTGTTGTTTACTGGAAATATTCCCGAAAGTAGAGCACAATTTAAGTCCCACTTTTGTTGTTGCTAAATTCCAATGAAAAAAAAAACGAAAAATCTAATTGTAATCCAAACTTTTGCAACGAAACGTGACAATTTTGCATAGAAATCGAAAAGCGTCACAATAGCAGTGCTTTACTCAAACCCACATACATAATACATACATACATAAGTATCTACATATATGTATGCAATACAAAAATACATACAAAAATTTTGCATATTGTTTTATATACGCAAAGGTATTATAATTTTGTTCACAAAACGGTTGTACGTAGCAGTATGAAAGAATACTAGGTTGTTCAATAAGTTTTGCGGTTCGACAAGAAAAACACAATTGTATGGTGTGAAATACTCTTTATTATTCAGCAGAGTCTCCCTGAACATCAATACACTTATTCCGACGAGATTCCAATTTATGAATTCCATCCCTGAAAAGTGAGAATCTGGAAGGGCTACAAAATATGCTTCTACAGCTGTTATGACCTCATCATTAGTTGACTCAAAAACACTTTTCCACGCATACATTTTTTAGGGCTGGAAACAGATAGAAATCGCTTTGGGCCAAATCTGGTGAATGCGGTGGATGATCCAATATTTCGAACTTTAATTCATGGATTTTAGCCATTGTCAAAATGCTCTGTGGCATTGTCTAGATGTAAAAAAAAACTTTTCTTTTGCAAACTGGGTCTTTTCTCACAAATTTTCGCCTGCACCTGGTCTAAAAGCTTACAATAATATTACGAATTTATTGTTTTACCCCTTTCCATAAACGAAATTCCTTTCATATCACAAAAAACTGATGCTAATAGTTTCTCGGCCGATTTTTGAACTCTCGTTTGGAATACGAAAAACCAGGTTCACCCGACTTTTTAACCTCATGTTTTGATTTAGGATCATGGTGATAGACCCAAGTCTAAATTGGTGCACAAAATCAAATTTATTCATTGGAAAATGCTGAGAAAGGCGGAATCGAATGTGTTCTTGTCCCATTGTTAGCGAATGCGGCACCTATTGTGCACACAGCTTTCAGAAACCCGGTACTTTAGTCAAAATATTGCTTATGCTGCCTAGTGGGATACCTATTCCTCTACTAAATCTCTTTCAGTTACTCGACGATTTTCCAACGCGATATCCCGTAATTTTTCTAAGATTTCTGGTGTTCTTGCAGTTTTTAGACGTTCTTGACGTGGACCGTCTTCAAGCCTTGTACGACGACGTTTAAATTATGCACAGCAAAATATGCACTGGTGGTTTGTAAGAAGTTAGATTTTTTTTAAATAAAGGTTTTAAGTTTTTATAATATTAAACGTTGCTAGTTTGTGAACTTCCCCATGATAGAAATAACGTTTTCAGATCATAAAAAAACTGATTGTTCCTATTGAAAACTCCGTTAGAGTACAATCTAAGTGCAATCAGGACTAAATTAGTTCTGAAAAATGCACAATAGATATTGGTACTAAACGAGGCTTCAGTCAGGATGACCCTGTGTCGCGTGATGTTGGAAAAGATCGTGTGAGCCGCAAAACTTAATTGCTCAGACACCATTTATTTTAAAATCCCACAATTCCTACCGTATGCTGATGATATTGACACCCTTCGGTCTTAAAAACCGCGCTGCTAGTTCTGTCTTTTCCAAACTGGATACAAAAACGAAGCGAATAGGTCTTGGTGATGAATGAGAACAAAACGAAGTACCTCCTGTCTTCAAACAAGCAGTCGGAGCTCTCGCGTATCGGCACTCACTTCACTGTTGACAATTATAATTTTGCAGGTATAAGATATTTCGTTTATTTATGAAATAGCATCAATACCGATAATAATATCAGCTTTGAAATCCAACGGATAATCACTTTGGACATCCGATCAGGCGTCCCTCGGGGTGCTTGAGAGAAAGATTCTGCGAAAGATTTTTGGATCTTAGCACGTTGACGAGTACGAGTATCGCACATGAGCGAACAATAATAGACGTAGTGCAACGAATAAAGATCCAGAAGCTACATTGGATGGGTCATGTCGTCCGAATGGATACAAACGCCCCGTCTCTGAAAGTATTCGATGCGGCACCAGCTGGTGGTAACAGTGGAAGAGGAAGGCATCCTCTACATTGGAATGATCAGGTGGAGAAGGTCTTAGCTTCACTTTGTGTCACTGGCATGCTTTGTTAAACTTGGGCAATTCGCTTAAGTGATTATCGTGCCAATCAAGATGAAGAAGAAAAGTCGCTTTTAATAGCACGCCTACCATAGATATCTCTAAATTTTGTATCCTTTCTAGAAACTCATACTTATTATTTTTTTCTTGCCCATTAACCCCATTGAAAAGGACATTTCCTCTCCAAAACATTCGAACACAGCGAGGGTCGCTTTTAGGCAACGCAATTCACTTTCTTTCAGCTTCTTCAATATTATGTTAGAAAGTTTCATGTGAGTTACTAATTTCAGTCGCAGGGATACCCTACAGTTACTTTAAAATAAGATCACTCACCACAGACGATATTGATATTGATGGCATCTCCTACAAGAGCTTTCTAACTTACAGAAGGTGGCAATGAACGCAGTTTATAAAGAGTCCTTAGAGTCCATTGATAGAAATCGTAGAGCGTTTGCTTCATATGTACAGAAAAAAGGGAACCTTGCTGTAGCAAAAACGAAAGGTTTCGATAAAAAATCGTTGATAATAAAGTACTAACTGCATTGTTTCGTACACAATTTGATATGAAAAGTAATTTCTTCACATAAAATTTAAAAAAGGCGGTTTTTGTTAATTTCATTGTTAATTTTTGCCCCACTGTACGTGGCTGTGCGGGGTCTACATATCAAATATTTTCGTTTCAAATTCGCGTTGGCGGTGAATGACTGATGGTAATTCCGTGTGCGTACTCTCACTCTTATAAGCGTGCTTGTTAGCCATATTAGGAGCACATTGAATGTTGTTACATAATAAGTGGAACAAAAAGCGTATGAATTAGTATGCACAAACAAGCGTAAAAAACTCTTTAACTCTTCTTCAATATGAGCTGCACTCGCCTATAAGGTGGCGACTGGTGGCGGCCAAAATATATGCAACCAGATGTTTGTATTAAAAATATAGTATTTAAACACCTAATTCGTTTTTAAAAGATACTATTTATAATATAACATTTTTAC
Source organism: Anastrepha ludens (assembly GCF_028408465.1). NCBI lineage: Eukaryota > Metazoa > Arthropoda > Insecta > Diptera > Tephritidae > Anastrepha > Anastrepha ludens. The sequence goes on along the minus strand of NC_071500.1, from coordinate 53,962,155 downwards.
AAATTGGCAAACTTTTAATTAAAAAATTATTGTAATATTATTATTATACTGCTTATTCAGGTCGTAACTGAAATAAAATAAATAATAATGGGCGGCCGCCCACTAGTTTGCAATATTTTTAAAATAATAGTAAAACGATCGATTTCCATCCGCGGAAATATGATACAGACTTTATGTCAAGATTGGCAGCGGGAAAGAGCTGTCAGTGTAAAAATGACATATGACTAAGAAAAACCACAATATGAACGACCCTGTATAGAATACAAGCGAAATAAAATTGTGTGTGAAATTAATAAATTGAGTGCTTATCTTTACTTCTGCTCCAAATTTGTAGTATTTTGCCCCTTTTCATGATCTACCACTGATTTTTATTTCAACACTTTTCGCCAGCAGTTTTTTATTGGCTTTCACAGCAATGAATCTTAATGAAAGTAAATGCAAACGAATACGATTTGCTCGTTGCACGTTATAGGTTTTGAAGAGTTTTTATGACTTTTTGTGTAGGAAACTTGCTTATGCAGGTAATAAAACCCGCGATTTTTATAACGGTACATACGTAAGTGATGCTTGTATGCATTCAATCACACTTTTTTGATCAATTAATTGACACAAGAATTTGAATGAAAAAGCGTAAAATGTATGTATGCTTAGCTTAGGATGAACCGGTAGTAGAGAGAAGTGTAAATTTGAGAGCGGTTGTTTTTGCTAAGCTAATATTTATTTATTTATTGCGCATTTTCTTTTTAAAAAGTCATACTGCAACTTTCGTAAAAGAAAGCAGACGTAAATATGGTTTTTTTATGCGTAATTTACTGAAAAACTAAAATTTTTGGTCAATGAAGGTCCTAAGCCGATAGTCTAATTGAAAAATGTTCGATGCATGTTGGATAAAAATTTCGCCTATATTTAATATCATAAAAGGAGTTTTGAAATCGATTAACTATTATATATCCGCAGATAATGACAATTTATAGTAGTAAACCATTTTCTCAGGACTCAAAAAATTTATGTATATAACGAAAAGTGTTCCACTTTCTTAAAATCTGCCTTCTTATTCGGAATCAAGCACAAATTTTATGTTCTGGGTTAGAATTTTTATATTTTTTAATCTACTTAACTTGTCGAAAGCTTCTGCTGCTTCGGCTGCACTATCACGGTAGACGACGGACGAGGTGAAGATGCCAACTGCAGGCTAAACAAAGTAAAGGCGACGTTCGGACGCATGCATACAGTATGGGCGAGTTTGCAAATCTCCAGGCGTTCTAAACTGCGAATATTACTAACATTAAGTAGTTCATTCAACATTCCTTTTCTCTTCAAGGCTACGGCCTACGCTCGTCAAGAAACACCAGCATTTCAAATAAATATATTCTACTGCCGACTTAGACTTGCTTGCGATCATTAATGTTCACTTTTCAACAAATATGTAATAATGGTATAAAATAGAATAGATAGAAAGCGCATTCCACAATATATAGTAAATGCAAACACTAGAGTAGATTCTTTAGAAGATTTTGTAGTTGAACTAAACGTTGTTGCCTAATAGAAGCTATACTCGTCAGAAGAAAAGTAATGGCTAAATTAAGCAGCACTACTCTAAGTAGACAGGTCTGCAGAGGCACACCTCGAGGTGAAGTCCTTTCCCCTCTTGTTTGGATTTTGGCGGTAAACACTATTGCTGACCGTGGAGAGAAGGAGTTGCCAAGTGATGATCTAGCAATTCCGGTTAAGGGCAGATATCTCTTATGGATATTCTGATGTCTAGCATGACTGGACGAAGAGTAGGGGACTAGGTATAGTCCCCACAACAACTGAACTAATTCTCTTTACAAAGAAATATAGGCTTCCTATAATCTCCCCGCTAGTTTTCAAAGGTGTGGAGATTACTTTGAAGGGAGAATGTTAAGTACTTAGGACTCATATTAGATAGGAACCTTATATTCTTGCAAAAAGTAGTCGGTATTAAATGGGTTTTTTTTGTTGTTTTTTTTTTTTTTTGGAAGGAGGGTGAAATCTAAATGTCAGAAACATCTCAATGGTGCCGGCACACCAATGGTATGTGGGGCACGCTTCCACTAATGCTATATATACTAATGGAGGATTGCACTTCGGCTAATTCTACCCTGGGACTTCAAAAGTATAATTTCTGGGTAGAGCCGCGTTTATGTCCGAAGGCACAACAGGTACCTGCATCCAGGTTCCTCTCCTGCAGACATATGAGGGTTATACACCGCCGATAGTCCCAATTACTCCCAGTGTGTTTATAGGTGGTACCAAAGTAAAGGAGACATCGGAAAACTTGCAGTAATGTTATCTTAACTTACTACAGTCTTGTCTTCTGTACGATACTGTATTGAGTGTTTCACTCAAACGTCTGTGCTTGTTGTCGGTTCGTCAGAAAGAGTCCGCCTTCTCTGTTGCTGAAATTGTTGCTGAAACGCTTTGCGTTCCCAATCAATGTGGCAAAGTCGCGTCATAATCTTACCTGCGAACGTTTGCGCTGCCTTCCACTTACCGCTGGTTGCGCACATATCTTGTATGAGGGTGCTGGAGGACGGTTGATGACCCAGCGCTTTCTCCAGTATAGCTCGTTCCTCTCTAAAGCGGTCGCAATAAAACATGACGTGTTCTGCGTTTTCGTCAGTATTCGGGCAGTTTGGACAGAAAGGGTTGTCTGCCAGCTTAAAACAGCCATGTCCGCCTAACAACTGCGAAAGGTGATAGTCGGTGTCTCCATGTTTTCTCATTAACAACTCATCAACACGTGGTACGTGTTTGTAGGTCTAACGTCCGCTTTGTGACTCATCCCACTCCTGCTGCCACCGGCCTATTGTCAACAGTCGCTCCGCTGCTTTTTCTCCTGGTGTGGGGGTTAACACGTCGTGTTACACATTGGCTCTATACATCTGTAGAATACTTGTATGGTGACCATCTGCTCAAAAGGTGTGTTAAGCTAAAATCATGAGTAAGGTCAAAAAAACAGCTTTTTTATGCATTCCTAGTGCTTTTAGGACTACCTCAAACAAACAAAGCGCTCGAAGTGCCAATCAACTTGCCTGCATGTGGCCGCTATAGAAAGAGCGGCCTGTTTAGTGAAAGGAGTAGGTGGGAATTAAATTTCTGTACAGATGATTCCAAGCTGGACGATAAGGATGGCTATAATATATTTTCGAAAGAATTAGGAATTGAACCATCCATTCGGCTGCCAGACTACTGCAGCGTCTATCAGGCAAAAGTTCTATTTAGATATAAAAGAAGTGACTACTATAAATATATTCTCGGATAGCCAGGTGGCTATTAAATCAATGAATGCGCTTATACTAAAATCAAAAGTTGCACAGGAATGGCAGGAAAGGTATTACTCTTCAACTGCTCGGTGGTAAAAGTATCCTTGGGATACCTATAACCATTAATAATTTAAAATTAATTATCCAAGAGGCCAATAGGGCATGTTGAGATGAAGACAAATAAATAAGAAAAAGGCAAAAACTGCTTAGCCCTTCAAGAGAGGATATCTCGAAGCTCGTGGCTTATATAACCGGACATTGGCTCTTTGGCAGTTTTCCATGAATATTGTAGAAGTTGTAGAAATGGGGAAGAGGAAGAAACAGTTGACACTTCCTTTGCAATTATCCAGCCTTAGCTAAAATCAGAGCAGGTTTTCTTGGTAAATATTTTTTCAATTCTCTTATGAACTAATCCGGCTCTTCATAAGCGCTACAAAGTGGTTCCACAAAGTAAAACAATGAGGTTCACACATCGCACAGTGGTATCACAACATACCTGTTTTCATAAAAAATTTCCCATATTTCGTAAAATATAGTGGTAAACTTTTATTATGAAACTTTGCTATTTTAAATTTTACTCGTATCAGTCTGATAAAATTAAAATCGATTGGTGAAATCACTTTGAAAGTAGCGTAGGTGTATATACCTATTGAGATATTTAAGGTTTTGCATTTGAAAAATTTGAAAAATATGGATATATGTTAACATTTCGTATTTTTTCAACAATAAACTAATTTAAATTTATAATGTAACTATTTTATAAATGTGATTAACAAAAATGTATACTTTTAATGACTATAAAAGGACTTACATTACTCTCAAAGTTAGAAAAAAGGAAAAATCTTACATTTTCAAAACCAATTTTTTTTATTAAATTTTTTTCAAATACTTCAGCAACAAGAAAAACAAAAAATAACAAAATAAAGAGGCTTTATTTCGATATTTACTTTTCAACCAAAATTATTTATACTTACTCTTTACTATTAATACATTTATTCTAATACATTTAAAAATTGTTCATTATGATCAAGTTTTCGAAAATAGTCATGATGTATTTAAGCGATATATGGTAATAAATCAATCATATCTGTAAATTTTTGGAGTGGGATGCGTCTGAGAACGATAATGTGAATGTGTTAGTACTACATTTTCAAAGTTCTGGGGTCTCCCCGTCAGAGTGAATTTAAAATCCTCATTCTCACTAAATGAAACTTTACAGAACATTTTGTTTAAAACACTTATCCAACATATCTGCATCCAATTTACTTTTTCGCCATTAATATTTTTCCCCTTCTTAGCATCTGTTAAGGATTTTTTAGAAGCAAAATCAACTTGCTTTATTTCAAGCAAAATAAACTTTTTATATTTTCTTGGGGGATTGAAAAACTTTAAACTTAATTAACGCCAATATCAAATTTCTATTTTGTCCAGTACACATATCGCTGTAACATGTTGTTGTATGGTTCCATTTTCTAAATGCTTCAAGCAACAAGAAGCAATTTCTTGGAGACCCCTGGATGATTTTAGTGGGGAAAATCGAAATTCCGTGAAAAACTATGAAAATTTGAACAGATTTGTTTTGGAAAAAGTTTATAAATAAAAAAATCATAGTAAATTGTATTCATTTTTATCATTAAATAATTTTTTGTGAAAATTGATTTACACCACTTTCAAAGAAAGTGCAATGTCAATAAAACCTTAATAATTCAAGCATAATTTTCTATGGTTAATAATACATTTCCATCTGACCGTATTTTAATTTTATTCTAGGCTGCCTATATGATTGTCGATGAGATGCACGAAGAGCATCCTGAATTACTGCGCGACCAGTATTGGGAATGCGTAGTGCCAAAGGAATTGCCATACACCGTCGCCTCAGAGCATTATAGGCGTGAAGAGCCCAAAGGTTCAGCAGAAAATTACAAAGTGAAGAAGGAGGATGCCATGTATGCGAATATTGTGCCAGGTGGTGGGAAACGTGGACTCGTCGATGATGTTTACGCAGATTATGTTAGTAGAGAAATATTTCATTGTTTGTTTTTATAATTTGAAGTACCCTAATTATTTGGTAATCATTGCAGGAGAGCGTTGATACACCTATGGTGGAGCGGCGCAAAAATAATTGGCTTGTACGTCAGCTCTCACGCATGGGTTCCATACGCAGCCAATCCACCGCCTATTCATCGAGCGGCATGGCGTTTAATCGCAATCGTCTAAATTCAGTTTACTCCAGCCCAGAATCGGGCATACCAGTCAACATACTACAGCAACAGCAACAACAGGCGCAACAGCAGCAGCACGGCCAACCAACGCAAATGCAATCGAAGCCAAGTTTTTATGGCAAATTTGTAAATCGCAAATCGCAACGCGCTCAAAAGCAACTTATCAAGCAAAGTAAGTTGTGGAATTACAAGCATGTAATATGTATGTACGTGAGGGTGTGTTAGATGATAAATATCTACATTTTCACTGACAGCCAGGCGGCGATAAAATCGCTCACATAGCAGTCGACAACCTTTAAGGTAGCCATGAAATGCCGCACATCTCTTAACGAGATGGCTGAGTTATTTCGCCTAAATGTAATATGGGTTCATGACCACTGCGACATCGAGGGCTACTGTAGGGCAGATGAACTAACGAGAGTTGGCAACAAACTGCCCAAGGAGTACATAGAATAAGACACTAACATGTCAGAATAGCGAATGAAAGATGGCGTGTACAATTCCACATTGTTATGTGTCGGATTTTCAATACTAAATGCTGAGAATCTTAGCTGAGCTAAAATAAGCATAGTCTTAGCACACTGATTTCTACTACAGTGGGGCACTGTCTAATGGGATGACACGCCCAAAGGCTAGGCGCGCAGGCACATGAAACTTTCAAGATGAAGAAGAGCAACAAGTGATTCAACGCCTTCTGTGCCACTGTTCTCCCTTGTCCAAATGAAGATTCATCACTTTGGATAGACTATTATCTAATGAGTTAGAAGATATTAGTATTGTGGAAATAATGGATCTTCTAAGGTTTTTCAAAATGTAAGCCATTCATACATACATTTGTATGTATATACCTGTATGAGCGTTTCACGAAAAGCGAAAACACTTTGCCGTGATGGACGAAACATCCTCATTCTGTGAATGGGGGCAGATGAAAGTTTTGCATTAGTTAGATGCACAGTGTTAAAAAAATGGTATTCATTCAACCAAATCACCAAGCAGAAAATCCAATTTTTCAAATAAGATTTGAATAATGCCGTGACTTTACGTGCTGACAAATTTGTATCGCATATTTTAGAATCGAATTTGGGTAGCACACACTTTTCCAAAAATCTTGTCGATCATGTGTTCTGTCGATAGCACTTTCAATATGGAATTTAGAAAGCCTCTCTCGTGAAAACTGCCACAAACTGCAAAATTTTTTTTCTTGTAAATAGTGCCGGTTATAAAGGGTCTTTCAAAAGTGACGCCTTGATGTCAGTAGGAAATAATTCCGAGCCGGTACCTTTCTTTATGTCATATTTGACACTTGTCGAGTAAATATATGTGCAATGTTATACGAGGTGTATTCAAGTAAGGTGAATTTTAATTTTTCTGGAAAAATATATATTGATGCATCAATTTCTATTTTATCTGCTTCAAAGTAGTCCCCCTCAGACATTATACACTTTTGCCAGGGCTTTTTCCAATCTCGAAGCAGTTCTGATATCCACTTTTTAGCATATCCTTGAGCTCTCTCATCGATTCGGTTTTTATCCCCGCAATAGTCGCAAAATTCCGTCCATGCGACCGACCCAAGAAGTCTCTTCAATCTCGGAAACAGGAAAAGTCACAGATGGCCAAATTTGGCCAAATAATCTCTCACAAACAAAGATGAGTGAGCAGGTGCATTATCATGATGCACAAGTCATGCACTTTTTTTCCACAATTCCGGGCGTTTTTTTCGTATTGCTACACGCAAACGGCGCATAACTTGCATAACTTCCTTATTTACCGTATGACCTTGTGCTAAGAACTCCTGATGCACTACACCATGGTAATCGAAGAAAACAGTCAGCAAAATCTTGGCATTTGATCGAATTTGGCGTGCTTTTTTTAGTCTTGGCTCTCCTCGACTCTTCCAATGGGAACGATTGGGTTTTGTTTTTGATGCCATAATCAGATACCCATGATTCGTCACCAGTTATGACCCTTTTAAGCAAATCTGGATCATCGTTGACGTCATTCAACAATTCCTGAGCGATGCTAATGCGACGATGTTTTTGGTTTTTTCTTCACTTTCTCAACATTTTCATAGGTTGTTTATGTGCTGTGTCGTCCAGATCGAGGTCCGTCATTCACATTTTTTCGACTTTCTGTGAAAAGCTGGTACCACATATAAACATTTTTTTTACTCAGAGTACTCTCACCGTAAGCTACTCTCAATATTTCACGTATTTTTGAGCACCTTATTCCATTTTTTATACACAATTTTATGCAACTGCTGTGTTCCATTTTTTTTCGATAGCAGAAAATCGCTGAACACGCAAAACATTTGACTTATTTATGCCTCTCACAAACAAACTATAACCTTGAACATATCTTCGAGACGAGTGTACCAACATAAAAACCAAAATAATAATCGAAAGTCGATTGTAAAGGGTTTTTCAATAAGGGCGGGTTGATGTTGAATGGAATGGCGTTTGATGTGTGGCACGTAGCGCCGTCCTGCTGGAACCACATGTCGTCTAGGTCCATATGGTTCAATATGGGCCATAAGAAATTGGAAGGGCCACCACGTCTACCGAAAAATGGGCGCAATGCGCGCAACGTTTGCGTTAATGAACACTCATTTTGATAATAAAGTTTTATCATTTGAACGTGCTGTTCAATCGTGTAACTTGCCATCATGATTTCGCATAAACAACTGAATAATAAACAAAAGATTTGACAGATGTCACCAAAACAAAATGGTTGCCACAGGGCGCCAAAATCGACCCGCGCCAATTGAAAAACCCGTAGCCCGCGAAACTTGAAAATTCACCTTATTTTTTGAACAAACCTTGTGCATATATACATTATAAAGGGTGGTTAAGATTCAAGGGCCGTTGTTGATTTTGAATAAAATACAATCTTTTTAGGAAATTATTGTCATTTATCTTTATTGTGATAATATTGGTATGGCTCAATTACGTATAGAGCAAAATATTGGGCAAATAGCCGCCGTGGCCTCGGCGGCGCACCTCCAAAGGCCACCAAATGCAAATTGTTCCTTATCTAAAGGGTGGTTAAGTTTCAAGGGCCGGTGTTGAATTTGCATAAAATACAATTTTTTTGAGAAATTATTGTCATTTCTCTCTATTATGATAATATTGGTATGGCTCAATTACGTATAGAGCAAAATATTGGGCAAATAGCCGCCGTGGCCTCGGCGGCACACCTCCATCCGATGGCCCAAATTTTCGATGACGCTGAGGCTTAATTGAGGTTCTATGCCGTTAATGTGCCGAATTATCTCATCTTTTAGCTCTTGAATTGTTGCTGGCTTATCGACGTACACCTTTTCTTCCAAATAACTTCAAAGAAATAAGTCTAACGGTGTCGTTGACGTTTAGGTGTGGTTCACGTTCAACATCAGCCCTTGAAATTTAACCTCCCTTTATAATGAATAACAACATGTCGCAAAATTCGTGATTGTTTTGGTGGAAATAATCGTTCGAATCAGTCCACAATTCAAAGGTGGAGAAAAAATTTCAAAACTGGTTCTGCCGAGAATAGAAAAAAGACTGACAGACAAACAACTAGACGTTCTGTTGAGAATATTGCAGCTACAGCGCAAAAATTTTGCTGAACAACCTTAAACATCGATATCTTCACATTCTCAACAATTAGGCATTCATGAATAGACTGGTGGACGCTTAAATTAAGTAATTTTTCACATATAATTGTTAAGAGCCGTATTTTGAACAAAAATAATGAGAACTGAAAGAATATAAATTTTTACATGTTTTATTTTAAACAACTTCTTGGCGCGTCTTTTGAAAGTCCCTCTACTTACTTACTATTCAGTGGCTACATAAATCTCATACTCGGTGTGATATAAAAATATATGCATTGAATACAAAAAATTCTACTTACTCTCATGTTTCTTCTATCCATATTAACTTTTTGACTACAGTCTTCCTGGCCTAGTCTTTCCATTTCCAAGCCTTCAATATTCGAAATTTGATAACCTTTTCGTACAACTATTTAATTTGCAATCAGTAATTTTTCTAACTTCTCTTAAATAACAATTTTAATCAGATTCCAAGCTGAACGGTATGAATGCGAACGTTCCCAAAACACGTCCACGCATCCCCACGCCGGATGTTACCAAAGAATCTAGCGAAAAAGATTTCAATGGTAAGTTCAATAATTATACGCATTTTGCTATAGCACAAACTCAAAATTTAATTGCACCCATAGCCACGAAAACCGTGATTATGGCACCACAATTGAGCACACAAACCTCCATGTATCCGTACACGAGCACCAACAATCAGGATGGACCCGTTTTGGGCACACTTTTGTTATCGCCCATTAAAGAAATGGATAGCTCATCCTCGAATAACACTCTGATTCCAGGGCATCCGTCGACAACGGCGCTGGCGCAAGCCATATTGCCGTCCAATATGAAGGATGTCAACTTTGGCATTGCCTCACGTAAGTCACTTCTCATGTATAATCCGTCAAGGTAGGAAATAATTTGTACTTTTTTCTTTATTTCACGATATTGCAGCAACGACGCCAGCCACCACCAACATTACAACGCTCTCCTTCCCATTCACAGTTACCACCAGTTCAGCGGAAACAATGCCCGCTGGCACCCTAAATATTATGCCTATCGGTACAACGCAAGTGCCGACCATCACCACCACCGCCAGTGGTTATGATGCCAACGATCTCATCACCACAATTCCCGTCTCGTTGGCCATACAACGCACCCCATCGATGCGCTCCATCAACGATTTCAGTGGCAATGAAAATATGGATGTAACCCACAGTTACAATGGCAGCAATGGGTCACCAGGCAATGCCAATGCCGGTGGCGGTGAATTTCTGGCGACTAATAACGCCATACTCACTATTAAGCCACTGAATGGCGGTGGCAATATGTCGCATAATAACAGTTTTAGTGCCAACTTAAATCTAAATCTACAGGATTCCTATATACTAGAGCGGAATGCATCGGTGCGTTCGGCAGGACAACCGGTCAGTGGGATCAGTGAAGTTGCGCCAACAGCACGTGAAGTATCATTGGAGAGTAGAGATGGAGAGAGTATGGGCGGAAGTGGGACGTCGGCGCCCTCGACTTTGGCGAAACGCACACCTGAGCCAGCTTCGCCAGGTACGAAGGAGGTGTATGTGTAGAAGATGAATGGAAGAGTTCACGGACGACAGTTTATGATTTTTTATTTATGGAAAATATTTGGATGAACAATCAGTTAAAATCATGTATATTAATGTATTTGTAAATAACTAAAAATTCTTTCATATTAAATTTATATCTGCTATTTAAAAAACGTAAATTTTGGCCAAGTCCAAAAAAGATGCAGGTTTCTTAAAAGATGCAAGTTTGCTTCCGAAAATGTCAAAATATTTATAAGAAATTATAGTTATTGTATTTTTAACTCAATATATTTTAATAAAATGTCTACCATTAGGGTTGTGTGTAATGCAAAAATATGTATATATTACGCTCGAATAATTTATAAAAATTTACTAAACTGTGAAGTGTATATTCACTTCATGTCCTTGGTCTTATTAGCTTTCTAGAAATCAATGGCAATTTCATTATTATATTAAAAGTAAAATAGTAATTTTAATGGAAAACTTAGTATACCTACAAATATTTGTAAATTGAATCTCGAAAGGAAAAACCGAGTGTAATCTTTTGTGATATTTATCATATATGTGCATGCATATATTTATGTATATATGTATGTATGCATATCCACACACCTATGCCGTTGTATAAACAATATATACAAACATGTATGTATTTGTCATGTTAAAAACGCATACATTCGCGTTATGATTGTTTGTGAAATTGTTGATCAACTTTTATGTTATTGATTTTGTTTAGCCATATATTGAAAAACAAAAACAAAACAAAAATAAATATAAAAAATAGATACTAGTGTTGAAAATATAAGAATGTATATGTATGCTATGTGAGCTATACATTATTAACATTATTTAAATTTTTTAATTACAATAATTACATATAACTGAAAAATATATCAATAAAGATCGGTTAAATCAATTAGTTAACTAGTCAAGGACACTGTTATTTAAGGGACAATTTTATTACTGCTATTATCCAAGTATATGTAATAATACGTTTCCACCAAAGACAAATCCAAGGTTTGCAGATTTTTTCGTTTAAAAGGATTGTCAATTTTTCCACTGCGTGTTTGATGGAAATTATCTTTAAATTGTATTTCGCTGGTGCCATTCTGGTGCACATATAGTGTCCGTTATTTACCAATTTGATTATTTTTCTTGCGACGCCCACTAAACTTTTAGTTTTCCGTCTAAGAAAAATTATCAGATCTGCTCTTTGCAAAAGTGAAAAGTCTGAAATTTACACACAGTTCAACTTTAACTTCGATTAACTTTTAAAGCAGTCACTTTATCGAAAAATTATAAGAGATCTTTTTTGTAGAGAGTTCAAATTGCCATCAGAATATGTATTTCTCATAGCTGTAAATTGAAATACTAGAGAAAAAAAAGTTTATTCCAAAAAGTAGCAAAATCCCATGTTATGTAAATGGGAAATATATTGTGTTTGGGGCAAAGTTTATTCTGAATATTAAGAGCTGATTTTGATCTGATAATTTTTCTTAGACGAAAAACTAAAAACTAACATACAGCCATGGTCATTTAAATAGCACATTTAGACTTTGAAAGTAAAGAGATGAATACGTTTTTAAATAATTTTTTTTATTGGGAAAAAAGCAGCATAAAAGATAAAAATCTTATTTATTTCCACTTTAAAACAAAAAAATGGTCAAAAAGAATTTCAGGTCTGATTTGATTTACGAGAACGTTGATAACTTGCGAAACCTTCTGGACACATAAATAGCACATCCTAAAAAATTCCAAATAAAAGAAAAAATAGTAAACAAATCCGATAGCTAAGTAATAATATTGTTTAACCAGATTAGTATGATATTTTTTACTATATCCACCGTTTTCATTACTTCTTCAAACCGTCGCCCCATGCTTTCTACAAGCTTGTGGTATCTTTCCTTTGGAATCGAGTACCAAGCCTCGTCAACTGCGGCCCACAAATAATGAAAATTTGTAAAATTTTTGTTAGCGATTTTGACCTTAACGTCATTCCACAAATTTTCTATTGGATTGATATCAGGGCTCTGCGCCGGCCAATGCACTACATTAAAGCCAGGGAGAAGCTCCCCAAACCATGATACTTCCGCCGTCGTGTTTAATCGTCTTTTTTTGTGAACCTAGGATTTAACGCTTGATTTTTGGACGGCCTACAATAGTTCTCCCATCTCGTCCCATCCTATTTATTTTGGTTTCGTCGGTCCAAAGTATGTTTTTCCAAAACTGCATATATTTGCCTTTGTGGGCTTTTGCAAAGGCAACTCGGTGTTTGATATGTTTTTGATATATTTTTTTCTGCTTATACGGTCAAACAGCTGGGCTTCGTCAAGTCGCCTTCCTACAAGCTTTCTGGACACCAGTAGACCAGTTTCTTGGTTTATTTCAAGCATTATTTGCCGAGCCGACTAAAAAGGATATGCTTTGCTCTTGCGTATTACAGCTCTATCCACATTAGCATCAGTTTTTCGCGGCCTGGTTTTCTTTCCGTTTTTTTGCTTAGCTAGGATGAATCTTCCTTAACTAAATGAGCATTATAAACCATTTTCCGAGACCACGTCATCATTTCAGCTTATTCTGCATAGCTTTTTCCGTTTTAAATCATACGGTATATAAGAGTTCTTTTCTTCGGCGTGCAATGTTTTCCACGTCCCATTTTTAGTAATTACTTTAAAATTTTGTTTATGAAACAAAAAATTATGCTAAAAATCGCTGAAGCAATATTAAAGTTTTACTCTCCGCTGCACAAGTTAAAATGTCCACTTCAAAACAGCAATAAGCATAAATAAAATAGAATGCAAAAAATATATTACATCGAAAAAAAACGGTAAATTCCTTGCGTAAATGTACTATTGCCACCATTTAATATTATTTATTCCATTATTTTTATTTTTTTATTTTCGCAATAGGTTTCAAACTGTTTTATGGTGACTCGTTAGATCCTGGTCGATCCTGGCGGTCAACTTCGATGATTTCAGTGATTTTATCGACATTTTCAATATTATCATTCTTTTCGTTAACATCAAAAATGTGTAAACGGCATCCATTCACAATTTCAACGGTCTGGCTTGCATTTACGCCTTTATCAAAGAAAAACTGAAATTTTCCCTCTATTGTCTTCCATTGTTAATACCCTGTAACTCGCAACTGAAATGACACCAAGATAACAAGCATAAACTTTAAATTATTCGATGGATACTTTACGAGATTTCAATCACTACAGTCATCTACCGAGAAAATAATGGATTTTTTTCCGCCCAAACTATATTAAAATGCATGCGAACCCAATACAAACACGCTGTGAAAACTGCGTTTCAAATCGGTTTGGGTTATTGCATTTGTATTAGATGATATTTGTGCTTAAACGCACTAGAGTCAGCATATCCCAAGGTTAGCTGCGGTAGAAACGTTGTATCGGAGTTGCTTAACCCTAGAAGGGTACGGTTAAATTGTAGGCGCTTATAGGTACCGATGAGTAAATTTTACTCACTTCAGAATTTTTACGTTATTGTCTGATTTATTTTGTAAAATAGTAGTTTTAAATGAAAAAAATTTAAAGCCAGCATATAATATAAGTGTAATTTTTTATTATAATATGTAAAATAAGCAAAAATAATACTTTATTATTGATTTTTGACGATTATGAATACATAAAAATTGTTTTTCAAGCACATTCAGGGCACTTTTTTTGTAAATGTTCAACGCAAATAGCTAATCCACAATTGCAATAAGTGGTGGTGTATCTACGTTTGGTATAACTACAAAAATTACAGTACTTTCTTGGCCCCTTTTGGTATTCTCCGGCACTATGGGCCTCTTGGCTTGCGCCTACATTATTCTGAATGGATTTTTTCAACGCCAAGCTCATGTTTGTATTAGTTGCTAATCTTTTACTTTGAAATCCTTCCGTTAACTCCTTGTGTAGAGATAACATAAAATTAAGTCGGGATTCTGGCTTTTGCCCACGGCTACACATGTTGTGCCCGTAAATGATGTATGCGTTTATTGCAGCTATGTTCATCATATTTTGGAAAAATGCTAGAGGCCACCTTCTGGTTTTCCTGCCATGGTTAATGTTTTGGCACATCTGGTCAAAACTGTCAACTCCTCCTTTTGTTGAGTTGTACACATGCACTATTTCTGGTTTTCCAGTCGTCTCATGAATACTACCCGTACTGTGCATACTAGACGCCAATAATACAAGTTTATTATTATTGGGCTTGTATGATACAACTGTCAAATCCTCATGAAATATAAACAATGAAGTGGCATCCAACATATACTTTGTTCCGCTATCACAAGACAAGACAATTTTGATGTCATACTTGTTGGGTTTAGAGGAAATATACATCCTAAATGGTCATTTGCCTCTAAATTCAACTAGTTGCTCATCAATGGTTATATAGCTTCCAGTTATAATTCACTCTGCAATTGTTTAGAAGTTTGTCCCAGATAGAAGAAACTGGAGCTAGTTTGGTCATTTCTCTTCTAGCAGTTCTTGTTTCTTTGTCATCGAACCTTAGACAATTTCGGATAAATTTCAGGCATGGTTGCCTTCTTTCAGGCGTGGTTCCCCACAGTAGGTAGTGTCAAACATCATATGTGTTGCCAAGTGATTATCTTTGAGAGCAGCGGACAAGACTAACAAACCAAGAAATGCTTCAAGTTCGTCCATTTCTAAATTTGACAAAACCGCGTGAGATTTATCGTTATAGTTCTCCCTTTGAATGTTTATTTCTTTATTTGTATAAACCAAAATCTCTTCCAATATGTCTGCGGTAAAAACAGTTTGAAGCAGCTGGCAGGACACAACGAATTTTTTGCATTTGCTGTTGGGCCAGGGCGAATGTGAACAATATTTTTTGAGGGAGTTTTTTGACCTAGCGCAGCAACAGGTTCCTTACTCCAAAAAAAGTTCCATCTTTTCCGATCAGATTGTTGGTACTAGGTGTAATAATTGTAATTACCTCTTCTGTTTCACGAATTTCTTGGGCAGCTGATCTTTCATTTCTTCTCCCCTCAATAAGTTTCTGTTTTTTACGTTTGCTGTTTCCAGGTGTTTTCTCCCTTTCTTCCTTTCCAGCTTCTTCTGCATTTATGATTCCTTGTATCAAATTCTCTTCGACATCATTTAATTCTTCCGGTTCTGGTTGATATTCCGGATCTGCAACACTGTCCCAAGAATCCTCATCAAAGTTACAAAGCTCCAACTCCAAATTGTCTTCTTCCTCAGATTCTAGTTCAAGTATTGCATCCAAACTATTTTGTTCTGATAGCCCGCGACCTGCCATTTGTATGCTCTGTAGTTTTCTTTACGGTAACATAATACAAAACATAAACATAATTGTCATAATTCAGCACAAAATATATTTTTTAGACACGTAGTAAGTTACTGATAAATAAACTTGACTCACACAATTTAGTACGTAAAGGGTACAAATGAGTAAATTTTACTCACTAACTTTTTTTAAATTGTCCACAAGCGCGATAAATCAAACAACACCATTCAATGCTTGCGGCAGCCGACTAATGACAGAGTGGGCCAAACACTGCTAGTGGCTTGACTTTCAATGTGGCCAACCTGCAGATTTACGAACAAATCTATTCCTTATGTGAGTAAATTTTACTCACAGTACCCTTCTAGGGTTAAGCTGCTTGAGAACTGCTGGTAATGGCAAACTGTGTTGACATTTCTCTTCAGTAAGGTTTGGCAATTATCATAAATGGTTTAACCCCAGAACAATGCTTCGAATTGTGAAAAAGAGGCCGCAATGTCGACTCGTCGTCGTTCTCAACTTGTTGGCCTTTCTCATTCGACTACATGGAATATTTTACGTAAGGATCTTGGCCTACGTGCCTACAAAATACAGCTCGTGCAAGACTTGAAGCTAAATGACCACGGTTTGTGGCTCATTTTTGCTAATTGGGCTCATTTAGATTTATTATTCAGATTTATTGGAAAAGTAGTCAAGAATTGGACTAATCCAATCGAACATGTAACTCGTAACTGCGGCGGACAATGGTGGATGTCATATTAAAAAAAAAACAATTACATGAAATTATCTACCAGAATATAAAACTAAACTAAAAATAAAATTCATTCCAGCAATGTTTCTTTTTCGTATTATCATTTAAAACAGCCTGCAGTGAAAAATACTAAATGTGAACTAGAATACTACTAGTTCACTTATCAGCTCAACCAGTTTGTCGAGGTAGAAAGTGGCTTGATAAATGAATGAAATGTCAATTGCCAGCCATACATTTGGAAATACGATACCATACCAGGTTTTTAAAATAATCAATTTTGGACCAATTGAAATAAAATAAATAAAAACAGGATGTTTTCCATTTCATTCCATTTCAACATTTAAAACATTGTATTTCATATCAAACGTGTATACAGAATTTTTCCCTTAAAATAAATGAGACTTCCTTCAGGAAAACAATAAAAAATTGTTTACACTATTAGTAAATACTAAACAAAATTAAAACTGATTATTTATTAAAAAAACGAACAAAGAAATAAAATTTGAAGTATTCACTTTAGGGGTATAAATAAAATTATGCTAGTTAGTTTTCAGACTAATTTTTATGCGCCCGGAAACCAAATACATATTCACATTAATACTGATATTATGTAATTTGTTTGTTCTTTGTGCTCTTTGGGCTCTAATTTGTGAAAGTTAAACTTAATACAATATTTTACAATCTGCATTTTTTGTTCGTTATTGTGATCGAAAATAAAACACCCAATCATAGAACATCTGTCCGGCACTAACTTATCATTCATTCTAATTAAGTCTTTTGTAGAGTTCGAATTCTTCCAGACAAATTGATCATTTTATTACCGGTATTATTCTAATCAATGAGTACTGCTCAACTGCTTCTCAACGTTTTCTAAGACATCCTCCCGATACACTTTTGCCCTGCTCTTAACCCCCTTTTCGCAGAAATGAAAAGATGTAATGTCCTTAACAAACACTCCCCACCAAATCATTACGGATATTGGATAGTGGCCACGCTGAACCCTTGGAACAATATTTTTTTCGTCCTTAGAAGTTTTAGCATAGATTTTGTCGTTTTGCTTAATAAAAACTTCTTCAACAGTGAACATTTTCTCATCTGTGAAAGAATATTTTCATGGCCGTTGAGCGCGTGCCACCGAAGAAGCTGCTTGGATATGTAGAGTCAAAAGCAGACCAGTTGAGCGGCGGGAGGCTTTCATGCAGATATCAACTCTAAGTAGGCTCGACATGGATCTGGTCGATGCAATCATTTCCCTGAACATGATTTTCTGCTTTCTATGGGGATTTCTGCGAATTCTTTCTCGAACGGCTTTTAAGGTTGCACTGGTTCGAACCATGCGAGGACGATCACTTCTTTTTCTGTGACAGACAGACGTTTGGGAAAAACGATTGATCGTGCGGTAAACAAACATTTTTGGAATATTAAGTTTTTTCAGTAATTCGTAAATCTCACTTGCACTCTTCCCACATTCATATACTACAATCGTGCAATGCGATTTTCCTTAGCTCCCCACTACATTGTTAATAAGCGAAATTTGCCCCGAAGCTGAGTGTAGTTAATGAGTAGACAATGCTTTCGAACGACTTTTTTCTGCGAATTTGTGCTCGCCGTATGTAAAATTTGTCACAAAATGTATGGCAAGTCTAAGTGTGTAACTAAAATCGGTTGAAAGTGTTTATAAAGCAGAGTGAAATGTAAACAAAACGAAAAATATCAGAAACACTGCGTCACCAACTTTTTTCTCAAATTTGATTACAAATACACGGTTTGGCAATTACGTAATCTTTACTAATTGATTCATGGCGTTTATTGAAAAAGTGAACCGAGTGTGTATCAGTCGTTTGCTATGTTCCCACGATCAATGCTCAGATAGCAATTAGGATTTCCTTTGTCGGTACACATCCGTTATCGCAACACATATTGTGATTGTAGGTAAAGCAGTTTCGCAAGTGCCTAAAAATATGCATCCTAAAGCTAAATGCTTAATTTAACTGGTGAAGCCCACGTTAACTCATCATAAAGAATTAAATATGATTTGGTTGGTATTCCGGGTAATGGAACTTAATGTAATGAAAAATACAGTAATATCTGGATATAGATGGATGATGGAATTTTTATATTCGGTACTTTAAATTTAGATAATCAACAAGCCGTAACGCTTGTAGTACGATGGACCTCACTCTCTCACAACTCGACTGCTTTGTTGAGAGGCATCAACTTAAGAGCAAATTCAAATACATATGCTCAAGAATTTCGAAGTCCCCTAAATCTCTTTTAAATATCAGCTATTCAATTTTAGCTAGATCCCGGAACATAGTAAATAAATAGTTTGAGCTCGGATTTGGGAGATCCGAGTAAAGTGCGCTAGTTTTACAGTTTTTATAAATTGCGAAGTAGATTAAAGAATCTACTAACAGCAAGTTGACTAAGCCGGACATCTATGGCCTGCATGTGATAAACGATGAAATAGTAACTGAGGCTCTGAGAAACGACTGCACTCGGTCTCACAGGAATACGAAAGTGTATGACTATGAGTATGAGTATGAGAAGAGTACAAAAGACAATGGTTTATATAGCCTCCAGATCCGGAGCTCCGAATAACATTTTTGTATGGGTTGACAGAAGACATTCAGTACTTCAAACTTCGAAGAACACACCTTGAATTTTGAGAATCTGGACAATTTTGGCACAATTTTGTTGTTCAAAAGGTTTGGATTCGCCAATGAAACGGGACGGTTCAAAGATTCTTTGATAAAGTAATAGAGAAAGCTTTTCTATACGCCACAATGGGCCTCTGATGTCGCCCAAAGAATTTTCTTTAAAAACAGCCCATCTAAATAAGTGGTTAATTTATTAAATAAAATCCGGTATTGACCTGCTTATATAAAATAAAAGATAATAGCTTTTGAAAGAAGAAGCAAATCAAGCAGCGAAAGAAAGCTTAGGCAAATTTAAAATATCGCACCCTAAATACAAAAGGGTCACAACTCAAAATTTTCCACACTCGAGCTTGACTTGTTTACAGTAGCACAGAAAACAAACTATGTGACATATCACGCTGAAATTTGCCATGTAAGCTTATAACAGTCCTACCAAAAAACAAAAAAATTATTTTTGCCATATGTCATCCGCGGACCGTTTTATTGATAACGTCTCGTTCATATTTGAGCAGAAGGAACATTTTGAGTTGTGACCCTTTTGTATTTAGGGTGCGATATGTTTAAGGATTAAACTGGCGTTTTTTTTTCATACCAATGAATATTTTTACTTTGTAACCACTTTAAGGCCAATATTCTCATAAATTGTAAATTCCCATCACTAACTCTTCATTTTATTAAAGTAAATACGTAGCCTCAGTTGAATTTCTCGAATGCATCAATACTTAATTCGATTTAGTATGAAACTCCAGTATGTTCCTTGATCCATGTTAAGTACTTGGTCAAACGGGTGAATGTGATTGGATAGCCCAACTCGCAGCCAACGCTTGCCCCGAACGAGGTTAAACCAACTTGAATCTTAGACGATTCCAATACTAATGGACCACCAGAATCACCGTTGCAGGTGGACTGACCACTAGGCGTCGCAACACAAATGATGGACGATCGCACAAAGGAACTTCCATAGGGCTTAGCGCACAATGAATTCGAAAAGACTTCTAAGGTGGCAAACATCAAATGTTTGGTGACTGAGTTGCTAGAATCAGAAGTGCGACCCCAACCAGATGCAACAACTCGCTCACCAATATAGGTTGAGTAGGAATTGGCGATGGAGGGTAGCTGGACTGCACTAGTTTTACTTGTATAAGGTGTATATGGGATTTTGATGAGTGAAATGTCGTTCCTCAGGGTTCTTCTGTTCCAGCCAGAATGAATGATAACATCGGCTTTGGTAACTGTGTGTGTAAATTCGGGGGATGTGCGTTCAGTAGCACCCAAATAAACTGTAATTTCAGCGATACTGTTGAGAGAATATATTTTGAAAATTAATTTTTGATACATAAAAAATATGTAGAGTTGTCTTACCTGTCAATGCAGTGCGCAGCTGTCAAGACGTACGTGTTCGAAATCAAAGAACCACCACACCAGGCCGAGGAGGCAGCATTCGATTTCAGTAGAAGACCAACTTGGTAGGGAAATTGACCAGCAGTAGCCTTTTCCCCATTAGTAATCCGTCCATTCGGTTCGATATTATTAGTTGATTCAACGATATTGGCTAACACTGGCGATTCAATGTGGCGCGGGGTGAGTTCCACTACGCTGAAGGCGTGTGCAGCGCCAGCAATGCATCAGGCGAAAATGCTCAGAAGCTTCATAACTGCAACACAAATTTTAAACGAATAATTTTTATCCACAGTGGTATCGGGTTTTATATACTCAAAGACTTCTACATATGAACGGTCCAAGCGATAAATGACAGATACTGCAAATTATAGTTAACAAGTAAGGAAGGCTAAATTCGCTCCGCCAAGTAAAATTTAATTCTTGCTGGCTTTTCATTTTTGGAAACAAACAAGCTCATATGCAATGGGAATTATAGCTTGTCGCATTAGGAACAGAAATTTAGTATTAACATATTAAACGTGGTAGGTAGGTAAGTAGGTTAGAGGGCAAGAGTACCCCAGATGTACTACAAATGACACTTGCCGCCAGAGCCAGACATTTGCAGAGAAAGTGCTCAACAGTCTCTTTCTCTGCAGGATCCCCACAGCTTCTGCAATAGGGGTTGTACGGAATTCCCAGCTTCTCCGGATGAGTACCGATTACCCAGTGACAAGTGAACACCGCAATGAGTTTGGAAATTGAATGGCGGGGAATTCCCATCTATTCTATCGTCTTGAGGCCATACTGTTTTTGAAATAGCACACGATGGGACAGACCTCCATCCGTCTTGCGTTTTTTTAGAAAGAAATTGTGAAGTTTCCCTTTAACAACGGTCAAGGGGACACCGATGTCCGAGAAGGGGACAATTGTAATCGGAACCCAGATAAAGGAAATATTTCCTGAACTTTTGAGACGTTTGAGTTTCTCCTTACAGGAGTTTACCAGAAGAGAGTTGTAATAGGCGACGACAGGGCCTTGATCGCAGCTTTACTATCAGAGAAAAAAATTGTGTCTCCCTCCCAACAGCGATCCCTAACGCTGCTCGTGTGCGGCAGTTTAAAGGAGACTGAAATATTGGCTGATTTAGGGATAACCACAGCTCCCATTCCAGACTCCATCTTTGATCCGTCATTGAAAACAGAGATACCTATGTATATCCGAGTCGACTCTCCCCTAGCATAACCCTCAAAATCCAGTTTGCGGATGGAGAGATCAGTACGAAATACAGAGAAGGAATGTCGGATTAAATTAGGAGAGATGCAATACGTGTAGAAAGTTAGGGCGAGTTTTATTAAATGATCATCGATAAGAACGATTTTCCTCAAACATTTTTCCAAAATTTTATGTCCTCGTCTATTTTGGGACTTATGAAATTTGAGTAGTTTTGCTGGACTTACTTTAACAGATATATCATTTTTGTTTTTTTTTTTCTTTTTTTTTTCTACTCCATCGCCAACCTACTTTAGATATGGAGTAATAATTATATTGGGTTTCATTCAAATAAATAAATTTTTGTCCGAGTTTCCGTGCTCCCGGGCAGACGCGCGGAAAGACATGGCTAAGTCGACTCCTTTGCATCATTCTGATAATTTTGATGCAAATATGTCTATATCTCACTCGATTCCTTTATGTTGTTACATACAACCGTTTTATGAACAAAATTATAATACCCTGCGGCACAAGTGCGCGGGTATAAAAATCTACAATTGAATAAGGAGAATGAAAACGCTATGTCTATTATCTGTTCACAAAGGTATCTATCATTACTTTTCCAATTTTTCAGTGATGGTGTGCATGTCCGGTGTAGATATACAGGGTGCATACGATATTTGAGAACATGCATATATGTAGCTATAACTTACCGAAACCATAACTTTTCTTTTTGGTGTTTTTCAGATAAAACATGTGGGACTACAACTTAACTCAAGAAATTAAGACACAAGCAGTTATCATCGCCATACGAGTATGTGCAAATCGCACCGATTAATGATAGAATCTCTAATTTTCTTAAGTGCACTCGTTCAATCGGTTATAAAGTACGCCATGAATTGGAAGCATCAGACGGCGGTCCAGAATCTTTTGCAAAACGCAAACAATTTTAAGTACTTATTCAACAGGTAAAAGCGATTATTGACGAGAACCTTCAAAATCAGTGAGAATTTTAACAATTTGGGAGCGCTCGTGTGGCGTGTACTGTTCCGTGGTAAAAATCTGCTTGGACTGATGCTTTCAACGCGGTATGTCATTAAGCGATTTGACGTCTCCGTCAAAAGATACAGGGTTGCCAGATGGGTCCGTCGAATATGGGCAACCCTGTACGTATGGGGCGTCGTTGAGCGTGAAACCAATTAGTATCCTCATACCACCATTTCATCTCTGAAGGCTTCAATTAATACCGTTATGGTCAATATGAATAAGGAGCATTTCATTCGGGCATGCAATCGTTTTCAAACCCGGATCAAGGAGGTTATTGCAATGAACATTTTATTGAATGATTTTATAGATCTACGAGTATAAGTTAATTTTGTGTAAAAAATTCATGCAGTTTCATTAAATTTTGTTCAAAATCAAAGCTCATGAGTTTCACTCTCAAATTGTCCTCAAATACCCTACGCACCCTGTAATGTATGCTCTGCGCTTTTTGGGAAACACTTATTGGGTATATTAAAATTTAATCAGGCGGTTTGAAAATAAATAACTTTTAATTAAGAGATCTCGATATTGGCCCTCCTATGCGGATAGATAATTTGCGATTATAAAATTCAGCTGAATTTTTTAGCCGTATAGAACTTTTGATTTGAGTGACTATCAAACAGGCTTTCTAGGTAGATAAATACGAGTTATTGACTTCTTTCTTTAAGATAGCGTATTTTAAAATTTATAAATTCCTCAATAATCAAAAACCGTCCAAACTTTCCATTACGGCTACACTTTATTTGGGTGGCGGGCGAAGAGAGTCTGAGCGTGGCACATCCTACCAGCACCATCTGGAAGGCCATCGACCAAGCTGTATAATTATCAAACTCCTAACCTGATAGGGCCTCTATAAACTAGAGAAAATCCAGAAATTACGAAAAAAATAACATTCTTTCAAGACCGTACTTGCTAATTGCTCTAAAATATCGTTGAAAAGATATATTATATTATATATATAACGTATAAGTTTGAGTATATAGTAGAGATAGAGGCAGAAGAAAAAATAAATTATCAAAGCAAAATGTCAATGTGTCTGTGGAAACTCCAAATCTGCGAATTTATTGATTTCTAATCAGCAGGGTTGGGCATTTTGAACTACTACTAAATTACACTATCACTAATTTTTTAGTGATAGTTAAAATAATAAGCATCCGATGAAGCGATACTTGGGGTATTTGAGAGAAAGATTGTGCGGAAGATTTTTGGACCTTTGCACGTTGACAACGGCGAATATATATGGAACGATGAGCTGTATGAGCTTTACGACGACACAGACATAGAGCAGCGAATAAAGATCCAGCAGATACGTTGGCTGGATCATGTTGGCAATAATGGATACAAACGCTCCGGCCGTGAAAGTATTCGATGCGGTACCAGCTGATGGTAGTAGAGGAAGAGGAAGGACTCCTCTGCGTTGGAAGGATCAGGTCGAGACGGACTTGGCTTCACTTGATGTGACCAACTGGCGCCGGTTAGCATGTGAAAGAAACGACTGGCACGCTTTGTTAAACTCTGCCAAAATCGCGTAAGCAGTTATCGCGCCAATTGTGAAGAAGAAGAAGTTAAAATAAGAGTTTCATTATCATTATTTTTGCAGTAGTAATGCTAATCAGTATGATCAGGACCGCTGGTGACCGAATGCAGTCCGGACCCACCTCCAGATATACATATAGAGGTCATTCTTCTTATCAGCAATCATCCCGTGCGCCCAGTGGCTTTCGACTTCCCTCTTTGAGAAATATAAAACATATAATATGGTAATACTGTTACCAATTTTTCCATTGTTCAGCCAAATTACCTTTGTTATATTTTCTCGTGAGAAACTTACTTTCATCGAATTACACGATTTTCCCTGGCCCGCCAATGTTTCCATGAACCTCCTGATAACCTAACAGGTATATTACTACAGCTTCGCTGAAGTAGTTATGCCAGCCAGAAGTTCTTCAGGATAAAATAACCGACTCATCTATACAACGTGTAATTATATTAAGTGATCGTAATAATCATTACATCCACTAAAATCTACTGTTCAGTGTGGTTTTTGGGCTGGTAGAATGATTGACCCGTTTTCTTCAAAGATGAAAATTAAAGAGCTGTTACTCTCAATGGACAGCGCTGTAGACAACTGATTGAAAATTTTTTGTGGCCTGAACTTGATGAAATAGACAAAAGATCTTTATTTTCAACAGGGTGGAGCCACAAGTCACACAATACAGGAATACATTGCCTTATTGCAACCTAAGTTTCCCGATGGATTAGTTTCACAAAATGGTGACTTCAACTGGTCGCTTAAATCATGCGATCTAACTCCACTAGACTACTTATTGTGGGTTTTTTTGAAAAGTAAAGTCTATGTGTATAAATCAACAATGATTCCAGAGCTGAAACATAACATTTGGATCGAGATTGCTGAACTCAATGCACTAATGTATAAGTGAGTCCTTGAAAATCTTAATTCTCTCTAAATTTGTACTTGTTTTTTTTTTAAACAGAATCTAGGCGCGTAATTTGAAACACATTTTACAATACAGGAACTATTATTTTGCAGAAAAATATCCACAACGTCACGAAAAGCATTCCATGTTTCGGCATTATTCAAGCAATCTTTAAACTCTACGTATCTACGCAACCTCCTGAGCGTTTGCTTTTTGAACCACCTATTTTTTTGAGAATGGTAACACAAATGACATGAAAAATGTGTTCATAATTTACTTAAAGGTTTGACATTTACGAAATGGGACGCTATACGATTGAACAAAATTGGGAAATATTGAAAACCTATTTCTAAAGTAGTGAGTCTTCTTCTTCTATTCTGATTTTCACATCGGTGGCTACGTCAATAAGCAAAATTGTCAGATTTGGGGCTCAGAAAATCCACACGTTACTGTAGAGAAGCAAATGCATCCACAACGAGTCACTGTTTGGTGCGGTTTTTGGTCTGGCGGCATCATCGGGCCATTTTTTTCGAAAATGAGCGAGGAGCCGCGGTTACAGTAAATGGTGAGCGTTACCGTGACATGCTCAACGAGTTTTTGTTTCCAAAAATTGAAGAGGATGACATGGACGATATTTGGTTTCAACAGGACGGTGCAACTTGTCACACTGCCAAAGTTACACTCGAACTTTTGGCTACCGTTTTTGAAAACCAAATAATCAGCCGAAATTCCGATATCAATTGGCCGCCTCGGAGCTGTGATTTAAGCCCGTTGGACTATTTTTTGTGGGGAGCCGTTAAGGACAAATGCTATGCGAACCATCCAGAGACGATTGATGCTTTAAAACACGAAATCGAAG
This sequence comes from Anastrepha ludens, assembly GCF_028408465.1. Taxonomy (NCBI): domain Eukaryota; kingdom Metazoa; phylum Arthropoda; class Insecta; order Diptera; family Tephritidae; genus Anastrepha; species Anastrepha ludens. The sequence continues at coordinate 53,935,887 of NC_071500.1, read as the reverse complement.
TTGGCATTCATGAAATTGGAGCCCAAACAATCGAAAATGTGCTTAAAAATTGGGTTGATCGATTGGCCTACTGTAAAGCCAATCGTGGCAGTCATTTGAACGATATTAGTCTTTATTCATAAATGACAATGTTCAATCTTCAAAATGAAAAAAAGTTTGAAAAAATATTGATTAGTTTTTTTTTATAGCCGATTCAAAAAGCAAATTTTGTCATGGGCCACCCTATACAAGCATAGCGGAGACAAGGGTTAATGCGAATGACTTGCAATCTTCAAAATACCAAATATTATTTTTGATTAGATATTTTTGGCACGCTTACATCGTGTCGCAAGAAGTAAACTGTTATTAAAAAATGTCTGATAATTTTTGGTAGCGGTAGTGAATGCGCGCAATCTTTTCAAGTGGACTAGAATTTATATACCAAAAAAATTATATGGAAGATAATATTTTTATAACTACGCCGCAGTAAATCGCACCACTTTAGAACTAGTCCCTTGGGGACAGTATCGGTTACCGCTATATGTACCTCACGCAGGGTCTTCAATTGTATTTTGTTACGCGGCGTTATCTTAAAGTGTGGCAATTGGCCCACTCTGCTGAGCTTCCTATGTCACCTCGAACTGGTTCTGTTTTGACAGTTCTTTGGAGAAACGACGCAAATTAGCTCCCGCTGGTGTCAAATGACCGATCCGGTAACATATTGCCTTGATATTCAGCAGGCTCAGAGTTCGATTTTTAGGAAAGACATATTCGTAGTTGATAGTTCGTTTTTAATGGTAATTTGACATGAAATTTGTACTTTTTTCTAAACAAAAAAACAAAAAAACAAACGTCAACCTTCATACGTATACATTGATAAATAAATGTTGTAAAAGAGATCACAAGTGTTGCTATTATTTTTAGAAACAAAGGCCCATTGGTGCGTACATCCTTTGTTCAGTCTTTGGCCGAGCTCCTCCTCCAAATTGTGGTATTCGTCTTGATGAAGGGACGAACATATTTAAGACACCTCCGAACGGAAGATGTTTTTTATGAGAATTCACATTAAGCGAATTGCCATTGCCTGCCTGCGGAGCGACCGTTATTAATTTCTTTTATACTCGCGCTCACTTGGCACGCATACTGGTTGTATATGACAGCATAAGGGAATCCAGATAAATATATGTAAATAAAATAAAAAATACGATGAAATGGGCGGTGCCGCATACATTTTCCAGTGAAAGTATGTATGTATATCGATAATGACTTAATAAAACTCACCCAAACATGGGGGTATTACTACCCCCATTATGAACTTACGATATAAATATTATTGAGATCGGATGAAAACCATGCCTACTTATCATATATTGAGACTAAATTTCCGTCTGTCCGTCCCAAAGCAAACTTGATTAAAATGCGCGGGTATAAAAAGTTCGGTTCGTACTGAGTTTAGTACTGCCTCACTTGTTTTTATACTCTGGCGTTTCGAACCCGGGCTACGGCGGCCTAAGTTTTGCAAAAAATTATCACATGCACATCATCAAGAGAGTTTCATTGATGCAAATTGTAATTCTCTAAACAGAAAATAATTTGAAATTGAAGCAGTATTTATCAATATTTTCAATCAAATGATTAGCTTGTACTAAAGCTGTGAAAGTACTTAGTAAAAGTTGGTGTTGGTTCCTAAGTTTGGTTTTAATTAAATTCTGCAGTGCCAAAATATGTTCAACGAACGCTGATAAATGGGGCAACGACAATGTGTCTTAAACGATTCGCTAATTATATCGGATTACTAACAGATTGAGCGCGTTTTTTTTTATCAACTTTTTACTTAATGGGTTGCTCATTACGATATACATAAGTATCAGGTCAGTCCATAAGTCCGTGCGTATTTTACCCATAATTTCTCTTTTGTACGATTTTTGCATACAAAAATTATTCGCGGAATATAACGGAACTACTGATTTAAAGCACGTCTTGTTAAAAAATAAAATGGAATCTTTGAACGCGTATAAGAGGCATATTTTGTATTTTTTTATAAAAGTGGTAAAAATGCAACAACTGCTGCTGCAGAAATAAACACTGTTCACGGAGAGGATACCGTGAGTGTAAGGACTGCGCAAAAGTGGTTTTCAAAATTCCGAAGTGGTAACTGCGACGTGGAGGATGCCCCACGCGCTGGTCGTCCTGAAGTCTTTAACTCCGACGCCTTGCTCGAACTCTTGGAAGCTGAGCCAATTAGACAGTCGATATGATAGCTCAGTGGTTAAATTCATCGCATGGAACAGTTTACAGGCACCTGGTTCAGTTGGGAAAGGTTTCAAGGCTGGGAAAATGGGTTCCGCATAGACTTTCCGGCGCCAACCTTCAGCAGAGAGTGAATGTGTGTTCTCAGCTCCTACAACGGCTTGAAAATGAAAGTTTTTTGAACCGTATCGTTACTGGTGATGAAAAATGGGTCCTTTATAATACACCTGTTCACAAACGTCAATGGTTAGATAAAGATGAAACACCAGAACCGACCCTTAGAGATGGCCTTCACCCCAAGAAGATTCTCCTACCTATTTGGTGGGATGTGGCCGGTATTGTTTATTATGAACTTCTGAAACCAAACCAGACGATAACTGCTGTTTATTATTCCCATCAGCTATCAAACCTGAATGAGGCACTTAAAAAAAATCGACCGTCTTTAGTGAATAGACGCAAAGCATTGTTTCACCACGACAACGCAAGACCTCATACCGCAAGGCAAACATTAGGCAAGCTGAACGAGCTCGGATGGGAGCTAATGCCGCATCCACCATACTCTCCGGATATTGCACCTTGTGATTATCACCTTTTCTGTGGACTGCAATTCCATATGAGTAACAAGAACTACTCCGCAAAAGAAGCTATAAAAAGGAATATCGAAGCATATTTTGGCTCCAAGGACAACAAATTTTTTGAGCAGGGAATTAAAAATTTGCCTAAACGTTGGGAAGACATTGTAAATAATGAAGGAAAATATATTATTGATTAATAAATACATTAAACATCTTTTTTATTAATTTTCAAACCATCTTTAAAAAACGCACGATCTTATGGACTGGCCTGATATATGCGGGACATCGCGACTAACTGTTTATGAGTTACCGCGGACAAAAATTAGAGCATAAAATGCCAACATTTTTAAAATATTTAAGATATTTTAATAATTTGTTTTTCTATTAAAGTCATTGACGAGCAGCAGCATAACTATCAAAAAGATTAAATAAACAACCTGAGTAACAACTAATGTTCGAACAAATAAGCAAATTAAAGCTAACAAAGCACATAGGAACATTTCATTGATTTATACATAACTAGCAACCCGCCCAGCTTCGCACGGGTATAAAATATATACCCTATGTCACTCACTGAAAAAATTATTAAAATCGATCCAGTAGTTGTGGCTTATTCATTACTGCCCGTGGCCCGCACGCGTTAAATTTGGAGTAAAACAATTCCCCTTTTTTTATAGCATGAAGATTTCCTGCTATCTTTGGGATATCTAAATTCATACCCTACATTTTTGCATATTAACTTTTTGCATTTTTACATATGTGTTTATTTTATTTTTACAACAATTACTATATTACAGAATGTCTTTATATACAACGTTCATAGCCTTCTTGTCATTAGACAATACAAACATGTTTTCTCTAGAGGTTACTCTTGAAAGAGCGACATACAGTTGGCCATGTGAAAAACAGTCAACACTCAAATCTAAGCCTGCAACGTTGAAGGTTTGACCCTGAGATTTATTAATGGTCATTGCAAAAGATGTCTTTACCGGAAATTGTAAGCGTTTAAATTGGAATGGTAGATCCGATGGTATCAGAGGGATTCGGGGAATCAATACATCTTCTCCGGTACCACATCCTGTGAGTATTGTGCACTCTATTATGAAAGTTTTCAGTGATTTTACCAGCAAACGCGTGCCATTGCAAAGTTTAGGTGGACTTAGGTTTCTTAATAAAATAACAGGACAACCTATTTTCAGCTCCATTTTGTGAGGAGGTAGTCCAGACGGGTTCAAAGAATTTAGAAATTCTGTAGGAAATTGAACAGCTTCTTCCAAATCGAGAACAGTATCGACCGAGTAGTATATTTTCGTCGGCGCATCAATCTTTGAAATAATCAAGTTATTTACTTTATCTACTTGTTCGTTAGTTGGTGACAGAATAGCTCTTTCTTTAAACCAAGATATTGTCTTATAACTTATGTTATCAATGTCAGGATAGACATTGTTGACTAACTCTTGGATGTTGTCTATCAAAACACAAAGGTTTTCTAGGTTAATCCTTCCCTCACTTTGTATTAATTCTCCATTGCCAACTTTTAGTAGCATCTCTGGAAATAGCCTGTTCTCACGTGAAGATGACGAAACCCTCATATTAGTTTCAAGATCTAATTTATTGACATGCGACCAAAGGTGGGATCTTTTTAGCGAAGCATTTATTTCATCAGCACGTGTTCCTCGAGTCACAACTGGTAGGATTTGACGGAAATCTCCTGAGAACAGAATTGTACATCCACCCATAGGTGAATTTTTGTTGCGCAAATCGCGCATTGTCCTATCCAGTGCTTCCACAGACGTCTTGTTTGACATGGTAGCTTCGTCCCAGACTATTAATGAGCAGTCACGCATCAATTTTCCTGTATTGCTCTGTCTAGAAACACTACAGACGCTGTTATCATCATCGGTTGCGATTTTCAGCGGGAGCTTGAATGTAGAGTGTGCGGTTCGGCCTCCTTCCAAAAGAGTAGCGGCAATGCCGGATGACGCAACAGCTAACGCAATTTTTCCGGTAGATCTCACTTTTTTTAAAAGCAGATTGATTAAAAATGTTTTTCCTGTGCCTCCTGGGGCATCAAGGAAAAACAATTTCCCTTCATTGTTATCAATTGTTGATAGTAATGCAGTGAATACTTTTTTCTGATCGATGTTTAATCGTGGCTCATCTTGAGCTATATTTTGTAAAAGTCTCGTTTGATCGTATGATGTTTCTCTTGTGTACTCGGCACTATTAGTTAAATCAGAGTTAGTAGTATTAGCTGGCATCGGCAGCCCAAAATCCTTGATCGTTTTACCCGAAAGTAATTGCACTATTTTGTTTAATTCAAATAATGCTTCGTCAAATATGTTTTGGTCATATTGTACATCAACAGAGTTTGACTCTTGCCGTCGCCGAATCAGAATATCACTGGCCATATTTTCTTGAAATTTATTCCATAGACTAACAGAATCAGTTACTTGACAAAACACTACTATGACGGCAAATAAATATCTTAATGATGTAGCTGAACTACAAACAGCTGCTTCTGATAATGTATTTTCCCAGTGAGAATCGTCTTCCAAGAGCCCCATAGCTTTGCATGCTGCTTGATAAGTATTGTAAACAACACCTTGTAAAGTTCTTAGGTGAGCAAAGGATGTCGGGCCTTTTACAATATGAAGTAACATTCTCAGATAAAAGCATTCGCTGTTGTTGGGATGAATCACATAGACTCTGCCAAGAGCATCCGTTTTTTTTACTCCGGGGAAACCATCAACCGCAGTACCTTTTTTTCGCCTTTGAAAAGCTTTAGAACTCTGGTTCCATGTATAGTAACTTGGAACTCTGTCATATGTCAGTGTTTTCGCGAAATCATCTTGAGCACATAACTTGAAGAATGCTGTCAATGTTGTATCCGGCGGGTTATTAATAACTTCTTGTATATTGTTCTCAGTAAAATATACCCTTTGTCCATTTTCTAAATGAACTGCAAGGTGGACAATTGTGGGAGACGGGTCGTGCACTTCGAATGATAAAATCCTCCATACAGCTTCAGAGCTGCAGATGTAACGTCCAGACTGATATATTTCCACTTCATTTGGTGATTGTATGCTGAAAGTGGCTTGATCACTGCCTTTATTAATGTACTTAGTAACATATTGGATTGACTTTATTGAATTGCACAACTCCACGTTGATGTGGGCATCAAAAATTTTCAAAAGGAGCGGATTATAGGGAACGATCCATCGGTTGTCAATATCAATGTTTCGGACGGTAGCAATTTGCCCACCCCCTTCTGGCGATCGTCGACGATATTTGGGGTATCCATCATCGCTAGTAATTGTTTGAGTTTGGAACAACTTCGGAAATTTTTTGGTGCATTTAGAATCTCGCATACATGGAGAATTCGGGTTTAAAGTCCCGCAAGGGCCGTGTACCATATGTTTCTTTACGATTTCGTATAGGATAGGATCTTCATCTTTATCCGGTAATTCAGCTGAAATAACCCTGTCAATTTGGTTTGGTCTAATTTTGTTCACTAACCACACCAGCAGGTGTACATGTGGCAAGCCACGCTTCTGCCATTCTATTGTGTACATATGACAGTGCGGCGGACCGAATATATGAGACTTGTTAATGAGGTGTAGAATTTTCTGTACTTTTAAATGGAAGACTCTGTTAACTATATCGTATCTGTCTTGTGGTGAATTGGTGTTAATATTTTCTCTGATTTCCGACCAATTTGGGTTACATGTTGCAGTTATAAATAAATCAGGTTTGCCGTACTTTCTGACGTAAGCCATGGCATGATGAAGGTAGTATAACCAACTGCCCAATGCCGTTGTGGTGTTCATTCGCCTGTAAAGCATCCTGAAGATGAACGTAATTTTCGGCTCTCAATTTAGTTTGATTATTACGGATGTAGGCCAATCTCTCAGATTCAATTTTAGCATATTGATCTACCAAGTATTGGTTTGTTAACATTCCATATCTAAGCAAAGTGTTGAAATCATTACGTCTTGTCATTATACGGTAGCAATAGTAGTTCATACATGACACTGTTTTACGCAGAGGTGTACCACCGATTGGGTCAACTTGAGAAATATTAATAGCATAACCATTTTCTCCACGACATAGCATCAAAGGATATTGTAAGCTGTCATAAGATCTGTGTAACTCTGAAATTTTTTGCAAATTATCATCACGACTATGCAATACAATATCTCTTTTGTCAAATTGCTGTCCGGCTATCACCACTGCTACTTCACTCGTGGAAGGCGCATTGTATCGTCCTCTGTGTTCTCCAACAGGAACTTTATTTGCATGGATTACGACATTAAAGTCTGGAGTATCTGCTGGAACACTCTCAATCGCAGTTTTGAAAGACTGTATGCAGCAATTATGAGAATGTAACATATCTTGGAGAGATCTAATCAAATCTCTATCAATTGGCCGTGCAACACTTGAACACCTCGTAGATGCTTGTGTATCTGGATCTGCAATAAAATATATTTGCAGGAATTTGTGATCATCGGGTCGAAGTGGTAGCAAGCTCCCAGCTAAGTGGTATACTTGCCCTTGAATTTTAAATGTAGGCATGAAGCCACGCTCAACGACTTGCTTACTCTTAAAAGAGGTCATTTGAAATGCGTTATTGTAATGGCGTATATAGCGCATGAAATGATTAGATTTCTGATGATCACCCGTAAGAAGAGAGTGAAGTGGTTCAGGTGGAGGGAGAATTTCTTCTAATTTGACTTTTCCTTGTAAACAACACATACCTTTCGATTCGTCCTTGAATTTCAATGCGAACTGACATAGTACCTATTGATACTATTCGGTCGTCCTTGTAAGAAATCGAAGGATCATAATTCATGGCCGAATTTTCTTTACTCACCCATGAATTAGTAACTCGTGCTGATGATTCTCTGGCTCTCTTTATTCGATGTCTGTCCTTATCTCGGGTGCGGCGAAGCTCACGCTCTCTTGAAGATTCTCCCTCTCTCTGAGCTCTATATCTATCCCGAAGCTGACTGAGTCGAGCCTCACGCTCTGCTGACGATTCTCTGTCCCTCTGAACCGTATGCCTATCTCGATCCCGGCTGCAACGAACCTGACGCTCTCTCTCTCAGCTCTATATCTATCCCGCATCTGACTGCGGCGAGCCTCACGTTCCGTTGACGATTTTTCATCTCTTGCTGAACGTAGTCTTCTGGCATCCACTGTACTACGACCTATGTTCGAACGACGACGTCTTCCAGCCATGACTTTATAATTTTTGTGAAAATTTACTCAGTTCTATATGTATGATTACCTATCCACAAATTGTCATATTATTAGTATGTGCCGCAGTTAAAAATATGTAAATACTTACCATTTAGAAACAAAAGATAATTACTGATGTAATATCTTGAAAAATATTTTTTTCAATTATATGCTGTAAAGAGTCATATACATAGATCTATATTAAAACAACAATGTATTTAAGGTATTTAATTGGTTAAGGATTAATGATGTACCTATTTGCTGAAATCACTTCGAAAATAAGCTATTAAATGTCGTAAAAAGTAAATGACAAAAAATGTTATTGTATGGAATCGATAGCAAACTAAACGCGCTCCGAATCAATAAAAACTATTCAAAAACTGTATTTTAACACGTTCCCTGTCCCAATACAAAAATGCAAAATTGACCGACACGTCCAACAGCGTTTTTTGAATAATTAGTTTTTTTGTAGTCATAGCTTTATATAATACTAATAATTAAAAAAAACGGATGTAGGGTATTTCTACCTGAAACACATATGGTCCATGAGCGTAGAGGGACATTTTTGCTTCTGCACGTTCATGAAACACATGTGGTTTATATACCCCCTGACGCACATATGGCTCAGGAACGTATCAGTGCTTATCAGGCGCACGTTTCTTGAACCATATGTGGCTCAGCAGACAGGGAACGTGTTAATTATGTGGGAATTACTAATATAGAACGTGAAAATAGCGTTTTATTTCGCTGTAAAATTGTATGTGCATATAATTACATGGAATTCAGTACATACATAGATACATATGTACATACGTCCGAAATGAAATAATGCGAGCGACTCGTAAATACATACATACATACGTCACCATATGATGTAATTCAACATTAATGAGGTGTGGTGAGATTATCGCTTAACGCCTGTTGCTTCATTCGGTTGACAGCGAACAAACACACAAACAGCTTTTTTTTGGAAAAAGAGCTGCTTTTGTTTAAACAATTTTGGTTAAATAACAAATATATCAATTTTTTTTTTGATGCAGAACGAAAGTAAATATTTCAAAGTTAAACTCTAAGAAAGTTTCATTTTAATTGGTTTATTCGTTTATGATTTATGGCCGTGAAAACAAAAAAATTATGTTTTTTTGCCACATTTTGACCGATTGCCACGCCCCCTTTATATATTTCTTCACATTATATAGATATAAACCTTCCCCTTCAATCAATCTATCTTTAAAAAAAACCGCATCAAAATCCGTTGCGTAGTTTTAAAGATTTAAGCGATTACGTGGACATAGGGACAGAAAAAGCGGCTTTGTTTTATAATATGTAGTGATAAACTAGTACTTTAAAAAATTTAAAATGAAAATATGATTTGAAAACAACCACAAAACATTTATTTTTATTTGCTACGCAAACACGTCCCTGCCGTTTAGTATGCACTTTTCCCCCTTTCTTACGATTTTATCTGGTTTGTGTTTTTTCATATCCAATGATAAATACCCTGGTGAATTGAATTTATATGTGCGAGTCCTTTGTGTCGAAGTTGATGTTCCCGGGTGTACTTACTAATACATTTTTTTATATGTAATGCTTGGATTTTTTGGTGTAAGTATAAGTATATTGTGGTCTAGATATGCGTTAAAAAGAGCACAATTTTGTAAGTACATAAGGGACGCTTAGTCCAATAAAGTGGTCAGAGTGGAAATATCTCTCAACCAGAAAATCATTAAGATTAACGGCAAAATATTTGTTGCTTCCCCACTTACCACAAGTTGCAAGAAAGTAAATGGTTATTGCTTGAAATTGTACCCAAACTCCCAAATCTAGTACGCCTTAAAATTATTTCGAGGGGAGAATGGCCCGAAAAAAGTACAATTTTTTCTAAAATATTAAGTATGGAGTTGCATACCTAAATTAAGTAATTAAAAATTAACTGGGCTGATAAAGATTGTTTGTAACCGCTGACTGTAAACGCATCCTTTCGTCGGCCTGTGCATTGAATAATTCAAGCAGAGTTTTGAACATTTTTGTTGCTTGATAAGAAACGTGTAAGTCTTACAATATTCCGAAACGACATTGACGGCATTGTGTATAATGACGTATAATGGCATTCCTGGAACTACAAGATAATAAGCATTGTTCGTTATTAGAAGTCCGATAAGTGTGCTTATTTGATACGTCAATAGGATTTATGATCATATTTTATAAGCTTTTAAAATTAAGCTGAATAACAGACTAATTATTATATATGAACCTTTTTTTACTACTGATAAATGTCTGCTATCTAAACAAAATTCAAAACAAATTAAAGCCCCTTGAGTTTAAATTTGCAACGCCCTCACCGTCTACTGGGGTGCCACTGTACGTGCTTTGGCCCAGGCTACATACACTGTATCCACCAGCGGTATTATCATCTACGCTTATTGGAATTCCAATACTCTGAAGAACGATATCTTTCTCATCAAAATTCTATCTGTTCCTTAAAATAAATAAATAAATAACTGCCGAGCTCCTCCTCCTATTTGTGGCGTGCGTCTTGATGTTGTTTCACAAATGGAGGGACCTACATTTTGCAGCCGACCCCGAACGGCAGATATTTCAATGAGTAGCTTCTACATGGCAGAAATACACTTGGAGGTTTAGCATTGCGTGCCACAACTGGTGAAATCGCCCCACAGTAAGCCCGGTGCTATTTTGCAGAAAAAGATCATTATACCATTTTTTTAGTTTATTATTCGAAGTGAAATGATACTATAGGAGTACCTAATGTTGCTTTATTTATAACAGAGATATCGCATTTCTTAATTATTTGAGAAATATCGCTATTACAGGTGGGCGTGGTTATTAACCGACTTCACCCGTTTTTAATACCAACCTACGTTGCACAAATAGTGAAATGTTTACTCCTAATAAGTTTCATTAAAATTGTATATATTAATTACGCACGGCCGGGCGGGCCGACAGACTTGGCTTGGTAGACATGGGTTGGTGTCGAAACCGTTACTCCTATTTGCTGTCGCCTTTCGGTAGACAAAGGCAAGCCCCCCGAGCCATAAAAAGGCAACTCATATAAATATATCTATCGGTCCAAGTCGACTAAAAACCACTGGTGGAAGTACACCAAGACCCACGCCACAAATAGGAAGAAGAAGTCGGCCAAACACTCAAATATATATAAATACGTTTATAAATGCATTTCAATTATGTTATGCTGTTTCACACAACCGTTATGTGAACAGGGCTGCAATAAGTAATCACAATAAATTCGTCAAGAAAAAGGCCCAGATTTCGACGATGGCTGCCGCTGCTGCAAGCTGTAAAGAAATTTGTATACGCATATGTAACTATAAATTATTCAAGATTTGCTAGAAAATTTTAGTGGAGTAGAGCCAAAATCGAGGGAGATCTCTCTACGAGTGCTATGCCAAAGAAGGAGTTTGACAATTGTCTATATACGAGCATACTGCACTTACGGAAGTGACGGCGTTGCTTCAAACGCATTGCGAAAGTAAACTCTCATTAATTTTAAATCAGTAAATTATATGTTGACAGCCCTGACAGCTAATAAGTTTCCCAAATTCACAGCTAATAAATTTCCCAAATGCCCTAGGAGGTTTGCCATTGCTTGCCGAGGGGCGACCGCTATTAGAAAAAACCTTTTCTTCGTTTTGGTGTTTCACCGATATTCGAACCTACGTTCTCTCTGAATTCCGAATGGTAGCCACCATTCAGCTATGGCTACCGCCATACTTATACACACATACATATATTTTATATCTGTCCATATTACAGATGTTGGCATCATGGATTCGCTTCAGCCACTATTAATGCGTTTTAAATCACTTCCAATTTTTATTCTTTTTACTAATTTTTGAAGTGAAACTTCTTTAGCGGCGGTCTGATATTTGAGCGAGAATGGAGAGTGAATTGAAAAAAATGTAACGTTTAGAGATTTCGTTACGCGAGAGAGAAAAAAAGAGACAACGTAGAGAGAAGGAGAAAGAAAGTTATACATTTTCTATACCTAAGACATAGGCTCCGTTGTAAGACAGAGTATACAGATATATAGCATAGAGAGAAAGAGAATGTTACGCGACAGAGAAAAAATCAGAAAAAAAGTTGCTGGTCATGTTGCAGCGCATAATATCAGTAAAATAGCGGTACCAATCGGAAGACGCACATAAACAATCCCGCTTAACAACAACAAAACGATTAACGCTAAACGATCACATTTACCATTAGTTTGTGCTTGTGCGACGACCAGGGAAGCACGTATTCTGAAGTTGTTTACGAATATGATAAAAAATATTCGCAATCATTAGTTTACGTTGCTTTATCACGAGTCACTTGTATTGAAGACTTGTGGATTATATCGAACGGAAATGATTTTAGATTCTACCATGGTCGGCGAGCATCAGTCAGTATGTCTCATTTACAAGATGAATTCCGGAGATTATCGATAAATAGACTGGTAACTGTGGATAAACAAATAATCGGTTTCATGACTCAAAGAAGAGGGCTATCTGTATATACTATTAATTGTCAGAGCCTACGAGCACATTCCGCAGATTTAACAGACTCTGTCATCCGCAAATCGAGTATAGTACTTTTGTCCGAAACTTGGTTAAACGATAACGAGGATATTAGTGTACCAAATTTCAATTGCGTCATCAAATATAAGCGACTAAATGTTAGAACTGGCGGTGTGGCAATCTACCACAATCAAGATGAATTGAACCACCTACAGAGGATAGCATAATGCATATATAGTTAATAAAATCGAATTTTGGTTACACAAATTGTATACTGTTGTATTTCTTTTGAAATTATCCCTGTCTCCTTCTCTTCCTCTCTCGCTCTATCTCTCTCTCTCTCTCTCTCTCTCTCTCTCTCTCTCTTATTCACACTCATTCACACACAGAAGTTTCACTTCTACCACGTGTACGATGCTGCACATGATTTTTTTTTTTTAATTAGTTCATTCCCGCATATAAAATATAAATCAAAGTTAAAAATTTGTGCAGAAATTTTCATCACAATTTCAAACTTTTTAATAAAACTCTTAGAATAATTCGAGTATGCTCACTGAATCTTAGGATAACAAAATACAAGTTCAAGAATCACTTGCAATTTTGCAAATTTTTTTTACTATGCTGGATATTATTTCAATATAAAAAATTGCTTAATGGGAAGCCCAACATTTTTTCTAAATCTCCATTTGACAGTGCCCGATTATTGCGCCAACCGCTTATCGTAAGGAGAGTAGGGGCGTACCATTTACAGACAAGTACTCGGTACGTCCAAGAAATTCTTTTAGGTGTTATATATTGACCAATATTTCATATATTATGCATGTATATATCAAACAAATAAATTTTTCGTTTTACAAGTTCATACAATCTGAAATTGACAATTTAAACCATCAAATCCCACAAGAATACAATTTGTTTTGCGTGAAGCCGTTACCACATTTTTTACAGTATCTAACACATAAGAGCGATGACTTAAGAATATCTATCTAGCTTTACAATACCCCGTTTTCCGTCGTATATATATGCGCAATACAAAAAAAAGCGTAGTTTGTTGTTACTCGTAGAGGTGCGGTAAGTTCATTTATTTGATAAGTCAATAGAATTTATGATCATCAAGCTTATAGCCAGAAGCTTTATATATGACCTCTTCATTTACTACTGATAAATGTCTGCTATCAAAACAAATCCGAATCGAAGTTCCTTGAGTTTCCAAAATTTGCTATAAAAGCTTAGAGTTATAGAGGAGTAATCAATAGTTGTTTTCGCAGCACCATGAAGTTCTTAGTAGTTTTCGCACTCCTTTTGGCTACCACCTACGCCTCTCCGGCACTCTACCAGAGGGACTTGGTTGTTCCCGTATTGGATGACAATTTGGAAGGACGTATTACGAATGGTCAAACCGCTTCCGCAGGCCAATTCCCATACCAAGTTGGACTTTCATTGAAATTGAGCATTATTTCGTCGGCATGGTGCGGTGGTTCTTTGATTGGTAACCAATGGGTCCTTACCGCTGCTCACTGTACTGATGGGTAAATAATAAAAGCACAAAGTTCTTTATTTTATTGCCTATTTAATTTAGTAATTTTTTAACAAGAATGCAACTGTTGTTATTATTTTTTTCTTATTCTTCTACAGCGTTAAATCTGTCACCGTCTACTTGGGTGCCACTGTACGTACCTCAGCCGCGGCTACATACACTGTATCCAGCAGCGATATTATCATCCACGCTGGCTGGGATTCCAGCACTCTGAAGAACGATATTTCTCTCATCAAAATTCCATCAGTGACCTACTCCAGCAAAATTCAAGCCGTCGCATTGCCCGCTGTTGCCAGCTCCTACTCTACATATGCTGGAGAATCTGCCATTGCTTCAGGTTGGGGAAAAATCAGCGATTCCGCCACCAGTGTGACTACCAACTTGCAATACGCCACCTTAAGCATTGTTACCAACACGGTCTGTGCCCGCACTTATGGAACTTCGATTGTTACTTCTTCTAACATTTGCGTATCCACAACTGATGCAGTTTCCACTTGCAACGGTGACTCAGGTGGCCCATTGGTGTTGGCGTCTTCGGGAGTACAGATCGGTTTAACTTCATTCGGTGCTGCAGCTGGCTGCGCTAAGGGTTATCCAGCTGCCTTCACCCGTTTGACCAGCTACCTTGACTGGATCAAGACCAACACTGGCATTTCTTACTAGATTTGTTGAACTCAATTGAAAACTAAATAAAATAACTTGCACACTTACGTATTTTAGCATTTGAATTATTTCCCGTTTACGTTGGAGAGCTCATAGCCTAGGTACAAATATATAACCTCATGTTCAAGTATGGAAATAGTCATTACGCTATATTGCTGTTTACGGAATACGGAATGGCAAATCAATCGTCGCCCTTAAGTATTTACATATATTTCATCCATATTTTAGTGTATGTTCAGGACATTCTATGCATGAATATGATTCTTCCGCTTCTTCTTCTAGATTAGCACAATAAGCGTAAAACTGCTGGTGGTGATGCAGCAATGAGCGCCATTATTACAGTAAACTCGGACAACCCGAACAGATTAAAACGAAGATCGTTGACAGTTTTTAGATAATAACTTATGAAACCTAGAATAATGAAAGAAGGTTTGCGACTTGACAACTCTCCTTAACGCTGATCATTTACCTTAAACGGAATTGTTACATCGATTACAATATTTTTTTGGAAGCCGGAAAACTATTTCAGTACATATGGGGAAGTAACGAAAAAACCAGTTGTCGGAAAGTGGTGGAAAAACCAATTGTCGGAGAACATATGTTGATCCGCCATAGAATATTGATAAAGGAATCCCTGAGAGGAGCAGTTACTCATTTAAGCATAGAGTTTCAAAAGGAGGCTAATTTTATGTCCCATTCGATTAGTATAAAGTTTCTCACTTCTGTAAGAAAGAGCAAATACGTATACTAAAGAAACATGGGAGTCTATAGGACTACCGAAGAAGTAAGGAGTTTGTAAAAAGGTAGTGTTTGTCGGAGGAAGTTTATCCTTCTTAGTGTAATTAGAATGATCAACTTTGGATCGGCGATCTGGTTTATACCGTCGTCACTTTGATTTCATTTTTCCGTCCGGAAGTTCGAACAACGTGGATTTATTACCGGCACAGGCCTAGATATATTGGCTCCAGAATGAATATATCGCTGAAACTTTTTAGGTTTTTTTTTTGCTGGATGACCCCTATCCAAACCACTGTATCAAAATAGTGAACTCTCCTAGGATTCTATATGAATTTTTGTACAAAAAGACCCGAGATCACTCGGATATTGGTATGAGTTGTTTTCCCTTGCTACAAAATTATTGCAAGTAAAAATTTTCCAGCAGAATATTGCTACTTCCCTCCAAGTCGCACTTTGCTCTTTGTAAGTCTGTTGGATACGCCTTCATAACTAATGTCAATAAAAATACCATTGGAAATAATGAAAGAGAGAACCATTTTTCAACAATAATTAATCACTATTACCTATATTTACAAGGAAAGTCTTTTCACAAAAATAAATATTTTCGATAAGTTTTTGGTGTTGAATAACGCACTTTTTCACGTAGCGACCAAGGCGTAGATGATGTATGTCCGACCCAAGAGGGACGTTTTTGTCGAGCTGTCATAATTTGTGGTGGCTCCTCTATGTTATCGATCCACTCTTCGTCTTCCTCCGCTGCATCCTCATTAGTATAGACATACTTTTTATGTTTCTTTTCATAGTCTTTTAAAATTTGTTTGAAAATTATCGTATTCGATGACAAATCCCACAAATCAATGCCTGCCTCATCACTTATCCAATCCAGATAGGAGGCGACTTTTGTAAATGCTGCCGGATAACCGAGGTCGCAACCGTGTATGCTACCAAAGGATGTCAAGCCGATGAGAATACGCTTATTCGTATACTTACGACGCACAACCAATGGACCACCGGAGTCGCCATTGCAGGTGGAACGTGCATATTTACCGCTCGTACAAATATTCGTATTGCGAAATGATAGTGGAAAACTACGTTTACAGGTCCCACCGTCAATAATTCGCAGTTTAACGAATCGCAGCACGTTGCTAACAGCATGTGAACCCATTGCATAGCGCCCCCAGCCCGATGCGATGGCCAACTTATTTTGAAAACTTTTATATTCATAACTCCGACTTGGCAATGGAATTGGATGAATACGTTCTGCAAAGGTAAAGAGAGAAGTAGTATAAAAATTATTTTGCATAGCTCACAAAATCCGGAGAAGGAGGAAGATAATTAGTTGTAAGAGAATTATTCGAAAGAATTGGCTATTCCAATACCTTAGACAATTTCTTTTAATTTTTTGTATTACTTTTTTTAATATCGCTCCAATTCTATTGGAAATTATTTAACAGTGGCGATAACTGACTTTCTTGTTTTACCTAAAATTAATCAAGATTCGTTAGCAGCGACAGTCACTTAACAGGCGAGTTACGTTTCAGTAAGAAACAAATAAAAAATTGATAAAATGTTGAGATAATCTCAACGATCCCGACTTATTTCCCAATAATTTAATCGAAATGTAACCAACTTCAAAACGCTTGCGCAGCTGTCTTTTAGTTGGCTAAATGACAGTCCAGAGTATTGTTTACAAGGTACGGAAGCATTTTGCCGAGAGTAAACGCGAAAAAAACAAACTCAGTAATGGATTTCAAACGTAGTAGTGTGATTGCATTATATTGTATTTGGCTGGAAAATCACAATCAGCGATTGTTCGTGAGCTCGAGTACCTTTAAGTAAATAAAGTTTTTGTTTACTGCACCGTTACTCGTTACAATGATACTGATAGCATTGCGAAACATCATGGGGGTGGTTATCAAAAGACTGCAACGTCATGTGAAATGGTTCAAAAAGTGAAAAAGCGACTTGAGTAACATCCCATTCGAAGTGCCAATCAAATGGCGAAAGAACTGAAAATATCTCACCATGGTATCCACCGCATACAAAATGATCTCATAGTCAAGCCTTACGACAAGATCCTAACGGCGCATGATTTCACACCAAAGCAGCAACAAGTCAGACTTGAGAAAGCGAAGGAGTTATTTCGCTTGGCCGAAAGCGGTAAATTTCCGAACATTTTGTTTTTTGACGAGAAATTTTTCAACTTTAGCAATTCGTAAACTCCCGAAACGATAGGATTTAGTCGACCGACCGTTCATACGAGAATTTGAGTCATTGATTGGCCACCCGCCACAGGTAATTGTTTGGGTCGTTGTAACCGCAGATGGGCGCCCTCCAATAGTTTTCACCGAGCCTGGCGACAAGGTAAATATGAAAGATTATGGGAAAAGTATTCTGGAGGTTACTTTGAAGCCGTTAGTAGACAAACATTTCGGTGGCAGACCATGGACGTTTCAACAGGCCTGGGCACCGTCTCGCAGAACTCAAGTGAACCAAGAATAGCTAAAAAACAACGTTCCGAAATTCATAACTTCCACACAAAGGCTTCCCAATTGGGCCATTTTGGGAAGCAAGGTCCGAACTAAAAGATTCACCAGTCTCGAGGCGCTGAAATAAGCTATTGTTCGCGAGTGCGCCAAAATACCTGCAAGTCACATTCGGGCAGCTTGCGATTCGTTTCTGGACCGTCTCAAGGCCATAGTCAAGGCAAATTGATTTTTAATTTTGTATTATTTTCACATATTTTTTACTTTGAATTGAATAAAGGTAATTTTCCAAACTAAATTTGTGGCCTTTTTAATTGGTTACACTTCGACCGATGCTTTCCATTTCAATTCAACCGGGCTATTCGGGTCATATTCTTCGATTTCGATGTAACTCAAAAATATGTTGCTCTCTGGTCAAAATAATGAGACACGTATTTTTTTGTTCGCCCGAAAAAAATGTTTTTCAAGAGTTATCGGCAATTTTGTTTTTCGGCTCAAAATCGATTTTTTTTAATTATATAAGAAAATTTTTTTTTAAATGCCCATAACTTAGTCAAAAATGAACCGATTTTAATAATTCTGGGTTCAAAATGATCGTCATTACTTACACGAGTGACTTCATGTAGAAACAATTGCAAAAACGTAGTTGAAATATTTTTATTTAGCAAAATTTTTTTTCGAAATTCAATATTTCAAAAAGTGTATTTTTTTATAACTTTTTCCAAATCAAGAGGACACCTCAAACTTCAATTGAGCTGAATGCCCAGTAGCTAAAATTAGCTGTTTTTGAGTAATGAATTTTTGAGTAAAAACCTGTTTCGCACTTTTTGTTTTTTGCAAAATAAAAGATTTTCAACTACTTTTTTGCAACTGTTTCTACATGAAGTCGTTCGTGTAAGTAATGACGTTCATTTTTGACTAAGTTATGGGCATTTAAAAAAAAAAGTTTCTTATATAGATAACTAAAAAAAATCAATTTTGAGCCGAAAAACAAAATTGCCGATAACTCTTGAAAAAAGATTTTTTCGGGCGAACAAAAAAATACGTGTGTGATTATTTTGACCAGAGAGCAACATATTTGAGTTACATCGAAATCGAAGAGCATGACCCGAATAGCCCGGTTGAATTGAAATAGAAAGCATCAAATGTGAAAGAAAAATGTTTTTATATATTGCACTTTTTACAATAATAACACTCCGGATATTGAAATAGATAGAAAATAACGGTGCTGAGGTTCATGAACTATTTGATCTTGGACAATATTAGCATATAAAACATTACGGATTCGTAGTGGAGTCGGAGTCTAATGCAGAAAGCAGAATTTGTGCTAATAAGAATGTTGAAAGAGTCAGCTGAGCTAATGAAGGTGAGCCTTTTTATTTAATTTTTTTATTGTATTAGTCAAAAAGTGTATGAATTGCACATCTTTCAGAGTTTACGTATTTAAGTTCTATAGCTTGTCGGCCGTATTAGCGTTCGCAAATGTGAAGATATAGTGGCCTGAGGTATTCTTCGTTCGCATGTTAACGAAACTTAAAAAAGTATGTGGTACTGAATCTTTACGCGCACATTTATGTAGAAGACATATGTAGATTTTTTAAATATTTTTCAAATACGAATGAAATATTTAAAAAAATGTTTTTGTTCGATCTTATGCATTTCTTGTGTTAGCATATCTATTCATTTATTTTCTGGAAAGTAAAATTCATGGATTCTCTACCAAAACCTGCACCAGCTCATTGCTCATTGTTTATTAAGAAGTTTCCAGCCAATTGCAGCATCCGAGTGCTAGATCATTCGGCAGATCTTGTGCCAAATAAACTTCAATTCATATATTTTCTAAGGTAAAGTCTGCTTTGAAGGCAGCAAAATTTAGGCACACGTCCTGAAAGAACTCGTAAAAGAAATTCTCCAACACAGCTTCGAACAATAGAATATTCGAGTATTGTCAAGAAATGCCAGCTAGTTTCGTTACTTAATAGCCACACCTCGTATAGCGACTGCCAAAAACTTCACTAAATGCTAATTTCAAAAGCATTTTACACTATGCACTGATGTGTGTACATATGTACCCGCTGAAAACTTACAAACTGGCGTTCATATAAATGGTACACGAGCCTTTCTAGTGTAACTTTCTTTACTAGAGTTAAGGAAAGGAAAACAATTATTTAATTATTAACCACAACTCTTATCTAACTAAAATTGGAGAAATTAGTTGGTCTCAAGGAAATGAAAACTGATTAAATAGAAATGAATGGGTGTGGCGCTAACTCTGCAAGTTATGTGTATCTGAAAGCCACGCATTCAATTTGAACTCTTCAATTAAATATTTAAAAATCATAATTTAAAAGAAAAGCATTTCTAAATACTCGAACTTAAACTCTTACTCTTTCAACTCTTGGCAAGCCTCCCTGTTGCGAGTGGCTTTTAGTCACACAAATTTACCATTAAATTCGATGGGTACTGGCAAACGCACCAAAGCGATGTCATCTTTGAGTCGGCGAGGATTCCACGTTGGATATATAATGAAATTGCTACGCTTCACCATAATTCGCACTTGGCCCAATTCGTTAGCGTTTTTGATCTCATGCGCACCGAGAAAGACTAAAGCACGCTTCGCCCTAAGGAGGAGAGTTGTGTAAATTATGCAGCGATTAGATATTGCATCCGCACTAATATCGGGTGTTTTTTTTTGAGAACTTGAGAACTTAAATTGATATTAGGAAACATAAATAATGTTGGAATGAATAAAATGGGATATTATAACCAGGTAGATAATTTCATGGCATTTATGTTTTTAAATGATATTCGGCATATGCTTGCCTCGGCTACGAGTTGCATGTCCCATTCGATCAGTCCAATTTTTGGAAACAAAAATTGAGTCAGCATGGCTTGATAGCGCTAGCAATTCACCGTATGGCAGCACCTTTCTCATTTCGAAAGAAATAAGGACTGATTACGCCGCCAGTGCTCTACGAGCTTGGCGAACAGATTTGTTATTTTTTTTTTTTTCAAGTAAATTTCCACAATTTGGAAGCGTCGTTCCGGTATTCACTGATCCATGATGACTTGCCGAAACCTTACTGAACAGAAATGCCAATACAGTTAGTCATTCTCAGCTGTCAAACTATAGTTATTATTTTATTATTTTTTTTTTTTATTTGAAAATTGGAAAAGTAATGAATTACAATCACAATGAATTAAAAAGCATTAGCGACTAGGCCATCAGCTTAATATAGTTATTAATATCGATCGTTTTTATGCAGCTAAAAAAAACACCCGATATATTTACTTGAGTACATACATGTGCATGTAATTGTGCTTCTCTTAATAATCCAGCACAGATTTACAAACATACATATGTATGCGTACGTACATGTCCACACAATGCGCCGCAGTCAAGATGAACTCGTCCGAGATCAATGCACCACCGCACCAGTACAGACCCTTTGGCCGTTGCAATAACAAACCGACCTGATAGGGGAAACTATGACGCTGTGCAACACTACCGCCAAAAATGCGATCCATTGCCTGTGCGCCACCATCCGGTGGCATATTTTCCTCCACAGGATCCGCTTCCAGGCTTAAAATCATGGGATCACTAGTAGAATATTCATTGAACCGTTCGTACATTGCTAAATACATTGGTTTCACTTGGCGCCAGCTGGTAGCAGCATAGCGCTCCACCAGACACGCTACTAGTAGTAGTATTTGAAAAGCTGTTGATGTGCGATTATATGGAACCATCACTTTGTTTTGTTTTTTGTTTATTACTTGAATTTTTTTATGGTTTTAATTGCGAGGCGAAAGGTGCTCACTGTGCCACCTATTTACGGTTGTTTTCAGTTGCGTATGTGGTTTTTGTTGTTATTGTTGCTATTGTTATTGTAGCTATTTATGCACTTCAATGAGTTTAAATAGTGCAATTTTGGACCGCGATAGTGAAATGTAATTTGAACTTCCTTAGCTAAACTTTTACGAACTTTTTTTTAGTTACATGCAGACATACATATATGTATGTTTGTATATGTATATGTATATAAGTACACTAACTGCTGCTAAATCCACCGTTTAAAATTTTGTACTTTGTATACGAACCGTTACTGCGCATGCGCGCATTTCAACTGAGCACCGACCGCTTTGTGGCAGTCACTTTTATAAACTCCATAACGAAAAGTTACTCATTTGGATTAAAAATATAAAAATTAATGAATTATAACTCGATACGGATTCCCTGTGAGTAGCAAATGTAAATAAATACATATAAACAATCTGCTCCTCAACATGCCTGCATCCCTTCCATTCGCACAACACCGCAGCAACACTCTTTCGTGCTGAGCAAGTGAACTATTTAGCGAGAGTAACTATTCCATTTCATTAGTTCGACACATTTTTCAATAAATTGAGGAATTGCTTGCTGTTGGGTGGTATTGGGCTGACGGCTGGCGGCTAGCTGGCTTTCAGCGGCTTGTCAAGATGGCGAAAATTGCGTCACTGTGTCTGCGGTAGCAAATTGTTTGCCACAAACTGCGTTCACGCATATATATATATATATACATATACAGAAATACTCGCATACAAATATACATGCATTTGTATAATAATTACCAATTAGTAACCAAGCTACTGGTTTAATTTGCTGGATCATTGCCTGTTGCCGGCATTGCAATTGCAATTGGTCTTATTACACAAGTATACACAGATTTGGACCTGTGCAAATCAAAATTGGTTTCCAGCACAGTTTGGAGCCCTGAAATCGAATCTCTGAGTGGTTTTGTTTTAAATTTAGTTATTGTTTTGCAGATGTACCTACAGCCATGGACAAATAAATAGCACAAATGTGAACCTTATATGTTAAGTTTTTAGTACGAACTCTGTTCAAATAAATTTGTTTATTTTAAATTTACTACCGTTATTAAGCTTACATTAACGCAAGGAAATAACGGTTTTTTTGATGGGTTTTTTGCGTTCCATTTTATTTATGCTTATTACTCTTTTGAAGTGGACACAAAAATAGCACATCTTAAGTTGTGCGGAGAGTGAAACTTTAATATTGTTTCAGCGATTTTTAGTATAATTTTTTGTTTCTTAAACACAATTTTAAAGTAATTACTAAAAGTGGAGCGTGGAAAACATTGCACGCCGGAGAAAAAGCTCTTATATACCGTATGAGTCAAAATGGAAAAAACTATGTAGAAATAGCTGAAATGATGATGTGCTCTCGGAAAATGGTTTATAATGCTCTTAATTTAGTTTAGAAAGATTCGTCCTATCTAAGCAAAAAAAAAAAAAAAAAGCCGCCAAAGCCTCGAAAAACTGATGTTAATGTGGATAGAGCTATAATACGCAAGACCCAAGCAGATCCTTTTAAGTCGGCTCGGCAAATAATGCTTGAAATAAACCAAGAAGGTGTCCAGAAAGCTTGTAGGAAGGCGACTTATCGAAGCCCAGTTTTTTGGCCGTATAAGTAGAAAAAACCACTCCTCTCAAAAAGACATATCAAACACCGAAACCAAAATAAAGAGGATGGGACCAGATGGGAAAACTATTATACGTCGCCCAAAAAATGAATCGCTAAATGCTAGGTTCACAAAAAGGCGATTAAACACGGCGGCGAAAGCATGATTTGGGGAACTTTTTCCTGGCATAGTGTTGGGCCGATTGTTCGCGTGGTTGGTAAAATGGATAGATTTCAGTATCTGGATATACTCCAAAATAAAATGGAGCTATTTGCGTTTGAGTTTGTGCCATTAAATTGGACATTTATGGAGGACAATGATCCAAAGCATGCTGCAAAGACAGTGAAGCAATGGCTCAGAAGAGAAAAAATTAATGTACTGGATTGGGCGGCGCAGAGCCCTGATCTCAATCCAATAGAAAATTTGTGGTCAAAATCGCTAACAAAAATTTTAAAAATTTTCATTATTTGTGGGCCGCAGTTGAGGAGGCTTGGTACTCGATCCCAAAGGAAAGATGCCACAAGCTTGTAGAAAACATGAAGCGACGGCTTGAAGAAGTAATCAAAAACGGTAGATATACTCATATGAGCTCTACGACGATATGGACATGGTTAAGTGAATCAATATTCAGCGCTTTCGCTGGTTGGGCCACGTAGAGCGTATGGATGCAGAAGATGGCAAGTTAAAAGACAAAGACGTAGGGGAAGACCTCGCCTCCGATGGAAGGAGTAAGTCGAGGAATCCCTATCATCGCTTGGTGTAACAAATTGTGGAAGGTGCGCGCAAAGCAGAGACGCCTGGTGAGACTTAATCCAGTAACTGGTAATGCCTTGGGTAAATTTTTGTGTCAACTTAGTTGAGAAGAAATGCTTAAATTTGTGTAAAATGGAGGTGTTTTCTAAATACTCAATAAAATATAATGTTTTTCTTTTATTGTAGTTTTAGAAATGAACGTCGATGACAATTGACATGGCGCCTAATATCTTCCAACACTCTTTTTTCAGCTGTGATTACAGCGCCTATGTCGGTAGTGGCTAACTGGAATCTTAAATTTTGCTGTTTTTTTTTGGCTAAATATTTTATTCAAAGACTCGAAACTATTCTGACTTAGAATGAAGTAAATTAAGTTCCGTCAGCTATCGTATATAAAGGGTGATCATTTTAGAAATATTGGACTTTAAATTGAAATAAAACATCGAAAATTCTAATTTCTGGTGCAATCTTTATTAATTTTGTGTAGAACCATTCATGATATTTATTTTTTAAAGATAATCCATTTCAAATGTTGGCCGTAACTGCGCCGTAATCGGCCATCCGTAAACATCAGTTGCCTCAATCGAAGCCGGTTTATCGACAAAGCATTTTACGGCAGCCGCCGTAGCCGAATGGGTTGGTGCGTGACAACCATTCGGAATTCACAGAGAGAACGTAGGTTCGAGTCTCGGTGAAACACCAAAATTAAGGAAAACATTTTTCTAATAGCGGTTGCCCCCGGCAGGCAATGGCAAAGCTCCGAGTATATTTCTGCCATGGAAAAGCTCCTTATAAAAAATATTTGCCGTTCGGAGTCGGCTTGAAACTGTAGGTCCCTCTATTTGTGGAACAGCATCAATACGCACACCACAAATAGGAGGAGGAGCTTTGTCAAACACCCAAAAAGGGTGTACGCGCCAATTATATATTTATATATTTAAAGTTTACATACCCTCACAAATAAAAGTCCAAAGGTGAGATATCACACTATCTTGGTGGCCAATCCAATGAGAGATAAATTGCGCAGTAAATCCATTGCTTCATGAGCTGTATGGCAAGTAGCGTCATCTTGTTGGAACCAAATGTTGTGGAAATCACGGGCTACAATTTCCGGCATTAAAAAGTCGTTTACCACGCCACTATAATGTTCGCCATTCACAGTAACATTGGCGCCAGCCTCGTCGTTGAAGAAATATGGCCATCGATTACTCCAGCCCATAGGCCGCAACAAACGGTTGTTTTCAATAGATTTAAAGTCTATTCTGGAATGGCTTCGGGTTGCTCTACAGCCAAATATGTCGATTTTGTCTATTGACGTAGCTATTAAACCAAAAAGAGGCCTCATCACTGTACACCATAAATTTGCCTGAGCGCGCGATGAACACTTTTCATAGAGCGTCGAGCCTCACGTCGTTGAGGCTTAAGTCTTTTCATGATGAAATTATCCATGAATACAGAAAAAATTACGTATTTAGTTTGACAGTAGTCACGCGTAAACTGTCAAAAAAGCCCTATTGGAAAGTAGCTCCAATCTGAACACCCTTTACATCTGTGTTCAAAATAATAGGAGCGTGAGCAGTTACCAAGTTTTAACTGCTTTGTTTGCATTTAATTTTGTTTTTTTTTTCGTTTTTTGTATTTTAATAAAAATATAGTGCATTCTACGATAAAAACTATAGAACTAAGACTCGAAAATGTGTACAAAATTCCAAAAGTTTAGGAAAATTAAAACTAAAATAGATCAAAAAACCCAACTTTTTATTTTATGTGTTTGTAATTAATATTAGAAATATAATAATGAATAATTGTAAAAGAAAAATTATATTACATTATGAAAGGCACTTGTACCTAAGATTATGGGCCTTCCAACTTTTTATGTAGAACGTAAAGGGTTTTTCAATAACAGGTGTTATTTTTAATTTGATTCCGCTGTTGAGACATGATTAACGATTTTTTATAACCGGAATTGGATGGTATTGATCTTGACAACGTTTATTTTTGACAAGACGGCGCTACGTGCTACACAAGCAACGAAACCATTGATCTTTTACGGGAAAAGTTTCCGGACAGTGTTATTTCTCGAAGAGGTGATCACAATTGGATACCGAGAGCTTGTGATTTAACACCTTGTGACTTTGGGACCACGTGAAAGAGAAGGTCTACGCCAACAGGCCAGGGTCGATTAAAGACCTCACAGATGGAATTCGTGAGGCTATCGAGGACAAAGGGCAGCCACTTTGCAATTCGGTTATGGAAAATTTCATGAAAAGGATATTGTCCTGTAAGCGTGGACGTAGTGACGTTAACGTTAACGGCATAGCTTCCTCTTTATAATGAAATAAACATCCGATTATTTATATTAAAAAATAGCATTTTTCTTTGAATATCAAAATAACACCTCTTATTGGAAAACCCCTTATAATGAATTAATAGAAATGTACAGCAAAGTGCAAATTTCTAGTAGCTCAAAAATGTCGTTGTTTATGGCAATTTCTTTTGCTGTGGTGTTGTACACTTGCTTCCATATAAAAATCTCTTAAACTTGTGCGCCCTCTTGCTGTTTCACGAATTGAGGAACCTACTCCTCTTCCGCAGAAGTTACTTTTTAATGAACAGTTTTTTCATGGCATAAATACACTCGAAAGTTGTGAATTGCCTGTCGAGGGGCGACAGCTATTACTTGTGTTTCAAGTTCACAGTGGGTTTCGAACCGGGATAATGATGCACAAATCTATTTGGCTATGCCGGCCGCTATCGCTGTACCTATACTCCTGTACACACATAGTATACTTTCTTTCCAACGAAGTATGGGAAGATAAATGCGACTCTGTGCATTCCTTGTTATTCTTCAATTATGCAAGATATGGAGAATCACCCTAATATAGCACTACGAAATTTGTACGAGTATAATACTAAGTTAGCACCCGATTTAAAAAAAGGTGAATATGTAAGTATGTAGGTACATATTATTATATTGTAAAATGTTAATTATAATTAATAATTATTGGAGGTTTGCGGAAAAGTAAAAATGTTACGTGTTATAGTTTATGTACATACATACAAAAACCCATATGTACGTATATGTTGGCAGTTATGTGTGATTGTAGAAAAGTTTATAACTGGGATCAAATACACGCATTCAATTCATATGCATTATGTAAACGTATGTACATATGTATACAGTCACGCATTCAATGAGTCTGTTCACACCGGCGCAATTATTCGCCTTTTTACATTGGAGCAATTAAACCAGGGCAAAATTTGTGTGCACGTGAACTTATTTTAATTGGGTTAGTGTGTGAAATATGCTTTTTCACTACTGCTATTTGGTCTTCACGTATCCTAATGCACGTTTTAAACGCAAAAATATAAGCAATTATTTATTTAATGAACTTCTTTCTAATATATTTCAATATGCGTTCATATATATATATAATAAATGCAACTATTATGCTTGCTAATAATGTTAATTGATGTTTTTATACTGCAGAAATGATTTGTAATAAAGGTAGGGTACACGTATTTTTAAAATAATCGCAAAGGCAAAACTTTGCAACTAAATGTCTTTAAACTTTTCGATTGTAGACACGAAATATTTTCATTGCATTTACTTCTGATACAACTTACCAGCTTTTCACCATTTGGAAAACGATACCATCCTTTCTCACCAAATGATTGGCGATGATGGAAAGGGTCTTTTAAAAGAGACGACTGGGTGTCAGCAGCGAATTATTCTTAGACGGTATCTGCTTTTTATGTAACTTTGTCAAGTAAGGCAGATGCACAATTTTTCCCGATAGAGCGGCGCGTTAAAATTGTTAAAATTTAGTATGAAAATGGTAAATTTAGTATGAAACCTTCAACAACAATATCTCGACGTTCTCAAAAATGAGGTATGAATCAAGAATCTAATTTTTACATGATCGGTTTATAGTAGGTTCATTATTTTTATTACTAAGATATGCGTCTAGCTTTGCTAAACATTACTTATTCGATTTCGTGCAGTTGACAGGAATACTTGGTATCTCATTTGGAAGCATACAAAAATAATTTAGTACTACATTGCCGTAAATAACTATAGCACAGCGGTTTATTGACATGTTTAAACAGTTTATTGTTTAATATTAGTAACGGCAGCATCGCGAAACGTCAAAAAAGACTGCAACGTCATGTGAAATGGTTCAAGAAGTGATGAGCGAAATCCCCGACGAAGTGCCAATCAAATGACGAAAGAACCGAAAACAACTGACCGTAGCATCCGCCGTATACTAAAATATGATCTCATAGTCAGGCCTTACACAATCCAAAAGGTGCTTGTTCTCACACCAAAGCAGCAACAAATCAGACTTGAGAAAGCGAAGGAATTGCTTCGCTTGGCTGAAAGCGGTCAAATTCCGAAAGAGAAAATTTTTCAAATTGAGCAGTTCGTAAACTTCCAAAATGATAAGGTTTATTTAATCGACCGTTCATATGAGAATTTGGCCACCAGCAGTCATTGGCAGCATCCACCACAGGTAATGGTTTGGGTTACTGTAACCGTAGATGGGCGCTCTCCAATCGTTTTCATCGAGCCTGGTGTCAAGGTAAGTGCGAAATATTATTGAAGAAGTATTCTGATGGTTACTTTGAAGCCAAGCGTAAGCCAAGAATGGCTAAAAAACAACCTTCCGAACCTCACAACGTCCACACACGTTCCCAAGACGCGAGTCCTATGGATTATTTTCTTTGGGCCATTTTGGAGATCAAGGTCCGAACTAAAAGATTCATCAGTCTCGAAGCGCTGAAAAAAGCTATTGTCCGCGAGTGCGCCAAAATACCTGCAAGTCACATTCGGGCAGCTTGCGATTCGTTTCTGGACCGTCTCAAGGTCATAGTCAAGGCAAAAGTTGGTCATATCACGCAAAAGTAAATTGATTTTTAAATTTATATTATTTTCACCCATTTTGCTTTGAATTGAATAAAAGTAGTATTCCAAACTAAATGTATAACCTTTTTAATTGGTTACACTTCGACCGCCGGGCCCTATAGTTTATACATGCAAGTTTCGAATTTTGTGCAATTAAACAAAAATTCTACAACTTTTATCAAAATTTCGCACTTTTTAATCAGAATTCCTAGAACAATTTTTAGCATGCAGTTTTATGGCCCATTGGTAAATAAGGTACAAGTTTCAAGTGGCTCAAATGGCAATTTTTGGTAAATTTGCGAAGTACCTATGCATGGTATGCGAGCCACTTAAACGTTTCAATTTAAAATACAGACATGCAGGAACCATAAATTATTTCATTTTCGACAATAAAACATTTTTGTCATTTATATTTTGTAGATTCTGACCCTTTTATTCATATGAATAAACTATTTTACATTCAACCCTTTTATACTGGGTTAAAAAATAAGCAATGCCATGGAAATCATGATCAAAAGATGAATCATACAAAATTGAATGCCCTTAAAATATGATACAAAGCTCCCTTACCAGTATTAAGAGATTAGCCACTTAGCTTTTATTAGAGAATTTAAATGGCTTTGCATAGATTTTAACAAGTTCTTTCATACCATATATGTATCTTAAGAAATATTTTACCACTCGGGTTTCCTTCCTTCAGTTCGTTTGTACTCGTTCGTTTCTTCGAATCAAATTCAGTATTGGGATTTTTCCAAGACAAAACACTTTCCATTGCATTTCAATTAATATATAAATAATTTCTTTCACCGGTATAGAATACATTTAGGTAAATACTAAAGTAAGCTCAAAAAGTTATAGAGAGATTTAATTACAATATATTTTACCGTTTTCCAGAAGTCTATAGTATATACTTGATTTCTTGACCTATATCCTATATTCAGTAGCAAATTTCATGCGGGCACTTTTGTTTTTCAGACTAATAAGGGTTTCTTTCGCCCATTTCGCCGTGGAAGTTGTGTTTCTCCAACACACCTCAAACTGTTTCCTCACAAGCCACTTTATTAGTATTTTCCCTAAATATTTCATTAAGCTCTACGGCTGACACAAAGCGATTTTTTTTGCTTCCTTTAAAATCATGCGTTCTTCGCGATTATTAAGTTTCTTCCCTTCACGTATTCGGCTTTTATTTTCAATTTTTATAGACTGTTTTTCTTGTTTTACATATTTAATTCTAGACTCTTAAATTGTTTTCATAGTAAGTTAGTTATATTGTATGATACAGGAGAATTTTGGTGACGTGAAGCAAATCTACTAAGACCCAAAATAGCTTTGCTTCAAGTTGTTGCGAACTATATGCTATTTAACCTTCTTATAAAATTGTTTCATAATTCGCTAGTGCAGCGCCAGTTAATGAAAGTATTTTCTTTGCACCCCAGAATCATTTTCAGAACTTTCCCTTTCCTGCAAAATGTTTTCACAAACTCCTTGGTATCTAAATTTTTACGCGCATTGGAAACATTTTTTTGATGACGGCTTTGATGTTAAGTGTGCAAACTGCGGGCAGAGACACAGATATTTTGAAATTTAAAGGCTTCTGTAGTGAACAAATGATATTGAGCTCTGAAAAGTTTCACAAATTAAGTCACTATTAGAATAATCAAAGACAACAAAAATATTCAAATTTAAAAATTTTTCAAAACAACGTTATGTGTCGATAATTTTTTAAGTATTTTAAAGGATCTTTCAAAAGACGCTTATAGATATTTTTTTCAATAAATCAAGTATACATTTAGATTCTTTCATGTTTCACTATTTTTACTCAAAATACGACTCCAAGCAATTATAGGGGAATAATGACATCAATTAAGCGTCCACTATGAACACGTCTACGGGAAGAATCCGTCAAACAGTTAATTCGTGAATGCCTGATTGTTGAGAACGTCGAGATATCGATGTTAAACAAAACCAGTTGCTTGAAATAGAATAAAATAATAGAGCAATATATAATAATACTTTTTTGTTTTTAAGAATGCCAATATCTGGCAGTTAATATGACAGCGCAATAAACAAATTCGAAAGTTACAATCAAGCTAAATAAACGAATTGAAGATTCGAAATAAACACAACAAACTCTCCATATATTTTACTAAACGCTCTCATATGTTAAGGTAAACAAATTAACCAGAATTTGTAAACTAGTGCTATGAAGTAATTCCAACGTCGTGTGACAGAAATGTAATCGATTACCAGTGCAACAAAATACTGCTGCATGCTACACATGCCTCCATGCACATATGTATGTACACATTTGCCGCATAAGGATTTTGCTAAAGCGAGTTGTAATGTAAAAAATTTATCAAGCCAATTTCTCAATTAATTCAATCAAATATATTTTATAGCATTGTGCTCATGTGCATTTTGCTTCAAGTATCTTCTTTGTCGATTCAAACGTCAAGGTTATTAGAAGCCTCAAAAACATGTGCTGACATACATATATACCAAAATATCTAGGCGCGTGAATACCGGAATGTTAGTGTTTTCCTACTTAGTTTGTATTCATCCAGGGATCCCGAAAAAAATTGAAATATCGAATTGAAAGAAGTAAAAATTTGTTTATTACAATATTTTATTAGAATAAATGCTTTTCAATTTACAAGAAACTTGTGCAATTTAATTGATTTGAATCGAAAGCTGCATCATCAATATTTACTACACTATGGGTGTGTAAGATTGACAATTTGAGAACCAAGGTTGGCTCCTCACGAAACCGAATGCGTAAAAAGCTTGAAACTATAAATTACCGCCGCAGTCTGTTTGTGAAATGCCTCCACCGTAGGGGTCAAATGACCAGTTCAGCCGACAAGTGTTGTGACTACTTTTCAAATGCTTTGCTCGTTTACGAGTTATTGTGTTATTATACTTTATAATTGCTTATTTTTATGGAGTATAAAAAATATGTTCAGAGGTTTGGTTTTTTATATTTTGGTTTATTTTGTTTAATATTTTTTATATTAAATAATTATAAATTATAATAATTTCAAAAATAGCTTTGCATTCTTATTATTTGTTCCTAAATCAGATGGTTTTTTAAATATAAATTTAAAAAATGGTAAATATGTGACTTTTAAAATCAGTTTATCTTAAATTTTAAAAACGTATTAATAAACGCGTTCAGTTATCGAATTTTTATTCATATGAAAGAAAAAAATTTGTGTCGCAAGACGTAGTACAAATCCCGGGATTACTTAAAAAATATCCCGAAAGCCAAAGATTAAAATTTTCCGCAATATTAGCATCCATGGCACACACCCAGCAGAGAAAAATGAAGGTTCTACTTATAGTGCACACTGAATTAAATTTTGCTAACTACGATCCACATCACAGCTCAGGTGACATCATCTATCTACAGAGTGTAATGGCATGAAAGCACAAAAATAAGAGAACATAATTATCTTTTAAGTGACGTGACGTGCAATTAATATTGCTTCTAATACTGTAAGCGGCTATTTTGAGGGGCTATATACAGTTGGAATTTTCAAAAAAAACAATTAATTTTTATTTTTTTTTATTTATGAATATTTAAGAATACATACAGAAAATTTAATATCGTTCCGGTGAATATTTTCGAAGTTACACGCAAATTTGAAAAGGCCTTTCAGAGTGCTCGAAAAGTGTTTTTCAAACTTTAAACGCGTTTTTCTCAAAATGGTGTTTTCAAAGTCGGTGACCAACATTACTCGAAAATGGCTAAACCGAAACAAACAAATTTATTTTGCTTATTCCTTCGATTAATTACTAGATTTAACATTACTTTAACGAAATCAGTTTGGTTTTTTTAATTTAAAAGGATCCAGTTCAGAGATATAGTGGTCACTGTAAAACGTCTTTTTTAGAGGAGCTCCCGGAGATCAGCTGTAGCTCCTTTCCAAATAAACATTTTTACTAATACCAAGTCTTAAAATACAGCTAAAAAATAACATAATATGTGTACAAATTTTTAGATTAATAAATTTAAAAGTTTTCTCACAAAAAATTCTGGAAAATTCGTTTTTTCGCCTTTCTAACTATATATAAGCCCTTGAGTCAAACCAAAATATCGTTTTTTGTCATATTTGATTTATAGTAAGAAGTAAATTTTCATTTTACTATATGCATCATAAAGTCAAATTTTTAACTGATTCAGATAGGATCTTATATATATATTTTTATTATCTTATATTTCTTGAAACATATTCTGGATATATTTTTATCTCTGATCAACTGATAGCCCCGCGTGAAGCCGATTATGAAAAGAATGCTCCACTCTATCGACTTTTGTGATTGCGACAACATCAGCATCTAGAATGCCCTACTAGATAATCCGTCCCATTTTGTACTAGTTCCGATCTCAAGGATAATCGGATGTAGCATGGAACCAAAGATGTTTCCTAATGCATGACTCCGTAGTGTTTACCAGTTGTAAAAGTGAGAGAGGGCATTAAATTCACTGTAAACATACAAATGGTTACGAGTGGATTTTCCTGCAGGGTAAACGTATATGCTCGGCTGGGTATTGAAGATCAGTTTCATGTTCTCAAATTACTTTAATGCCTTATGTATATTTTCAGATAAATTCGACTCTCTGTTTGTAAATATGCATACAAGAGTGAATGAGTGCACTTAAATGCATTTGTACTCATGAGGCACTTTTCCACAAGCTTTCTTGCCCTTTAGTCTTTAGGTTGGATTTGTATTTAGCTTTCGTTTTAGTTATACGAGTATTTTACTTTTCTTTTTTCATACCATTTACCTGTTGTGTGTTTTGCATGTAGGAAAACGTAACATGCTTCACTAAATTCATTTTGAATGCCAA
Source organism: Anastrepha ludens (assembly GCF_028408465.1). Taxonomy (NCBI): domain Eukaryota; kingdom Metazoa; phylum Arthropoda; class Insecta; order Diptera; family Tephritidae; genus Anastrepha; species Anastrepha ludens. The sequence continues at coordinate 53,901,916 of NC_071500.1, read as the reverse complement.
TCCATCCATAAATGCCGTTTCGTGTCAAAGAGGCGTAGTTTAGTGCAAGACACTTTAGTAAAGTCCAATTTGGTTTTGAGAAAATGATATAATGTGCAAAATATGCGATTTACATTCTTTATGATGTTTCCTGCTACATGAAATGTAGTCACTCATAAAAATATTAGACAAACATTGTAGTGAATTACCATGAGTAATGCAATGTTGTATGTAAGGTTTTAAGTAATTTTGCTAGCAAATGTTATTCTTTTAAATCAATTATTTTAAAATTGATTGCATAAACCCACTTGATATGTACTAAACGATGAGGTGGAGCTTTGACGTCGTCAAAGACTTTAGCGAGTCTAGAAGCGACAAAATCACCATCCTAACACCTTTACGAAATATAAATTGAAATGTACGGCTAAAGCTTAGCAAAACCGAGAAAGCTGCCAATTACTGGATATTTAGTTGTGGAACAGCATAAAACAACCCGTACGCAGCGTATGTTCGGGCAAACGTCTGTCTATCAACTGGTCTTACTATTTTTCCAACCACTGTGTTATCAGCCTTCTTAATTTTGACTCTAGGATTGATATTATTTAATTCGCCTTAATCTTGGAAAATACCAGATCACACAGATCATTTAGTCTTGGATTTTAACGCCTGAAAATTTAAGATATACGAAAAAATATGTCCTCGAAATGAGCCTAAATTGACCACAATCTAAGTGTTTAGTACGAAATATTTTATTATGTACACTGCAATAAATCCTGACAACTATTTTCATACTAGAACATCTGGCTACACATATCCGGGGTATGGGCCCTGCAGCGTGGAATAATTGAAATGCTCAAATACTTAAGTTTGCAAGTCATTTTATTTCATATAGCATTGAGTTCACAAAATCGATTTAGTAAGAAATGCCAGTGTTGGTCTTGATCCAGTCAAGGTAGCTGGTCAAACGGGTGAAGGCAGCTGGATAACCCTTAGCGCAGCCAGCTGAAGAACCGAATGAAGTTAAACCGATCTGTACTCCCGAAGACGCCAACACCAATGGGCCACCTGAGTCACCGCTGCAAGTGGAAACTCCACCAGTTGTGGCTACGCAAATGTTAGAAGAAGCAACAATCGAAGTTCCATAAGTGCGGGCACAGACCTTGTTGGTAATAATGCTTAAGGTGGCGTATTGCAAGTTGGTATTCACACTGGTAGCGGAATCGCTGATAAGTCCCCAACCTGAAGCAATGGCAGATTCTCCAGCGTAGGTAGAGTAGGAGCTGGCAACAGCGGGCAATGCGACGGCTTGAATTTTGCTGGAGTAGGTCACTGATGGAATTTTGATGAGAGAGATATCGTTCTTCAAAGTATTGGAATTCCAGCTGGCGTGGATGATAATATCGCTGCTGGATACAGTGTATGTAGCCGCGGCCGAGGTACGTACAGTGGCACCCAAGTAGACGGTGACAGATGAAACGCTGTAGAAGTATAATAATATATAAATAAATAAAAAGTAAAATTAGTCATATGCTTCGTAAGCAAATTACTAAATTAAAATACTAAAATAAAATAAAGTATTTATGTATGTAGGTATTTATTATTTACCCATCGGTACAGTGAGCAGCAGTAAGGACCCATTGGTTACCAATCAAAGAACCACCGCACCATGCCGACGAAAAAATGCTCAATTTCAATGAAAGTCCAACTTGGTATGGGAATTGGCCTACGGAAGCGGTTTGACCATTGGTAATACGTCCTTCCAAACTGTCATCCAATACGGGAACAACCAAATCCCTCTGGTAGAGTACCGGAGAGGCGTAGGTGGTAGCCAAAAGGAGAGCGAAAACTACTAAGAACTTCATGGTGTTGCGAAAACAACTGTTGTTTGCTACACTACAACTTTATGTTTTATAGGAAAATTCAGTAGCATACAGCAAATTTTGGAAATTCCATGAGGTTTGATTTATTCGAAGTTTTGTTTTGATAGCAAATATTTATGAGTAGTAAATTAAGGGGTCATTCATAATTTGTCGGTCTGCCATTTAGTTTAATTTTAAAAGCTTCTGGTCATAAATTCTGTTGACTTATCAAATAAATGCACTTATCACGTCTCTACGAGTAGCAACAAAGTACGCGTGGTGGAAATCCCATTAAATGTCATTGTATACAAACTAAAGCCGCAAACTCACAGGATGACTTTTCTGAATTTTGCTCGCACCCGTCATTCTTGAACCAAGAGCGCACGTATTCCAAGTTCAGTTGAGATATCTAAATTTCTGTTGAGCTATTCATTGCCCATTCAGGCGGAACGTACACACAAGCTCGAGTTTCGTACCGCGATGCGGTTTTTTACAGTTTTTGAATAGAAAATCCACAATTTTCTAGATAATTAAAATTAAATATAAAAAAATCCGTAATTTAGCAAAATTGTGAATATTTTCGATCGATATAAATGTCCAGCAGAGCCAAGAATAAAAAACTAAAGTTTATCAAATAAATTGTGGATAAAAACAAAATAGGCAGCACAGCTTGGGAGACGAAATTTTACCAATAGCGATTTTCCACGAAAAACAAGCGTCCTTGAAGGCATCTCAAAGGAAGGATTTATGTGAAAAAGTCAGAAGCAAATTAAGCTTTGAAATATTGGCAAATTTGATAACATGAAATTACTGAGACAGAGTTTCAATAAGGTCTGAGCCTCATTGAATATTTCATTATAATTTTATCATTTATAATTTATAAATTGTAGACTCCCCACTACATAGAAATATATCAGTAAACAGATAACAATTTCGAAAGAACCATTTGTTTCATTTGAACATAGAAAATAAATTCGAACTTGAAGTAACCTGTAAATCAAGGTAATTTTCTTAATGTTCCATATAACCTACTGAGGAAATTTTGAAGGTACTAGTGGTGAAGTTCACGTCAAATATTTTTTCAAAGTTATAAAAATGGCGGTGGTATAAAATATTTGAACTTTTCTTCAAATCAATCGACTTAAATTTTTAATATCAGAAATCAATCGCAAAATAACCACACGAAAAAACCATTTTATTTATTAAAAAAAAACACATTATTTGAATCAAGTTTTTAAAACCAATAATAGCCATTTTAAAAGTACATGGTCTCAAATTTCATGTTTTTTTATCATGTCTATATTTTGCAAGTTTCATCGTGGAACCGTCTTAAGTTTTCAACAAAAATGAAACTTACAACTTTGAAAAGTTAAATTTATTATTACGTTTAAGATATTTTTTTGTTAAATTAGTATTAAAATCTGAAAAATCCAACTATAAGAAACCAAAATCATTTATTTATTAAAAAATTAAAAAAAATCACTGTTTCACATTAAATTTTATGCAAAAGTTTTAGAATACTCTACCTCTTAGAAACTCGTAATTTTTTTCATATTGAGGTAGTACCTATGGAAGCTTAACAGTAATTTTACGAGGCATGTGATTTTTTTTTCATCATTCGCATTATTATTATTATTATTATGAAGGGATTTAGCAGTGGGACCTGAAAAGTCTATTGTGCGCCTTCATTGATTCAAAGTATTTCTCTGAGCCCGATTTCATCAATAAATGTTCATATTTATCCTATTTCATTGCGTTTTATTTCCTCCACTGGTAATATATGTATGTTTACCCAGTTGCTTGTCCCGCTTATGTAACAGTGCTGGACGCGATGCCAGACTACGATGGTGGTTTTAAGTTTTGCGTTGCTTCAGTGCCTCGATCTCGCTGCCAACCTCGCCTACTTCTTTTCTTGCGAGAGTTAACAGCGAGGAACTTACAGTGGCCTCGCTTTCAGCCACTTCTTCACCTAACTTTACCGCTACGTCTTCTGGTATTTTAATCCCAGTGGTGACGACAGTTTGCTTCTTTAGTTGAGCTTTCCGAAATTTCTGTAGGTTTTTTTTACTTTCGATGTCGCTTCACCACAGCTACTCTACTATCGCGACTTTTGTATAAGTGCCGAATCTGCAATATGTAATTGTTGGTTTAACTGATGATTAGATTGATGATGATTGATTAGACATCATTTCTCTTCAGAATTTATTTGTTCGTCTGATAGCAAATCGACCACCTGTCGTATAGGAGTGACATCCATGGACAGACATTTGTTTTTGCAATTTCCACATATCTTGAAGTTATAAATGAGCTGATTTTGCATTCAAAAATCGGCCACTGGCATGAGAAAAGGAAGTATTCTTTATATTGTATCTCGGTGTAATGCTTAATTTCCTGGTCATTCAGGCTGCATAGAACTCCTAATTAATGTAACCATAGTAAATTATTGGATCCAAAGCTTAGCTGTTGGATCTCTGTGCTCTAACACACCTTATGTATCTATTTATTTGAGAAAGAGCCTGGCGTGGTAAATAGTGTGGAAAAGAGACTAATAAAATTAGATAAACGTGAATTTATTTTTACTTCGCTTTGAAGTTCCAAAAAACAACTGGTGTTATACAGAAACACGCAAAAATGAATAATCAAAATTTACACTAAAAAGTTCTAAAAAAGCTTTTAAGACATTCTTTTTAATAGATCAATAAAAAATAAGTTATTGCGTTTCTGACTTAATTTTCAATTTCCCTACAACTTTTTAAATATAATGGTTACAAAGAAATGTTATCAGATGAGTGGAGTTGTAGATATCTTTATTGTCTAGGAGAAAACTCTTAACAAAATTTGCATGTTCCTTACAGTGCACAAGCCCCCGCTCTGAAAACTGGAATTTAGGTTCACGGTTATGGGTTTTATTATTTTTTGATAACCCGGTATGAAATTCACTGTTCGACAGTATATACCTATTTATGACTTTAATATGCCACTGGTTGAAAACATTTTAGAAAATCGATTCAACCCCGCATCCGAAAAAATTTTTGTTTACAGAAAAGTCAAAGCAATTGTGGAATAAATTATACAAAACAAATTATCGCAAATTATATACATTTGGTCAAAAAAATATCGGGAATTGTTCATTTAAAAAGCGCGTGTTACACATTTTTTCTGTTGGAATGTTGGTACCAATATTCTCTATAGTGTCGCAGAGTTTGAGCGTGATCAGTCAACCGCAGGTGTACTCTGCGATTTCCACTTAGGATAAAAATATCGAACAAAGAATTTGTCTTAAGTTTTGTGTTCTGAACGGGATTTCGTGTGCCGAATCATTGAAAATGTTGCAAAAAGTCTATGGCGGGTGTGCTTTATCAAAAACACGGGTCTACGAGTGGTATAAGGCTTTCGCAGAGGGCCAAGAAGTCGTGGAAGATTTGCCCCGATCTGGTCGCCCGTCAACGTCGTCAACGGATGAAAACGTCGACAAAGTCAAGGAAGTGTTGTTGGAAAACCATCATTTAAGTTTGAGGGAGGGAGCTCGTGACTTTAGCGTGTCTCCCGAATCAATTCGCAACATTTTACACCATCAATTGGCTGACCGACTCGTTAATAGAGAGTCGACTTTCTTTCAAAAAACTCATCGGAAGAAGGTGACTGAATACATGCTTGAGGAAGTAAATTCGGACCCAACATTTAACCAGTGCATCATAACAGGTGATGAGACGCGGGTATATGAGTTTGACATGCAAATCAGTCAACAGGTGGCTGAATGGCTCTAACAGGCGAAAACAGTTGATTCTTACGCGGGTATAACGAATAGCAAGCAAAACCATGAAAAGTATGCCAAGTTTAAACGAAAATAATTTTGCTACCGTTGTATTATATTTAATATGGAATTTCAAGAAAGTGCTAAAAAAACTATTGTCAGATGCTAGTTAGAGAATTGGATGCTAAGCCTAACATGGCAAGAAGTGTTTATAACGAAGTGGCCACTAAATTAAATGCGTTTGGACCTCCACAAAAAAGTGGGATTAAATAGAAAAAGGTTAATATGAGCCCGCTACGAGCTCGGTGACAAATTCGTCATTTATTAATAAATGTACTCGTATGTATCTATATGAAGATCCACATAGAAACCCAAATGCGAAATTCTTTGTACGATTTTATTCATAAATTTGGGCTGAGTTGAAAATTCGAACTAAACGGAAGTAGCTGACAAGCAAAGAAATTTAAGTGTCGCGAGCGGCGGTCCATTCCAACACTCAATATTGACCGAAGTAGAGAAGTCCATCGACCGTACCCTATGTACTGATGTCCCCGGCAGCGGCCACAAGTGGAACGGTACTTGAAATGGCTACACCATCTATAACAACACCACCTACCATTAACCAACGACATTATGACCTGCACCATCGTCACCAAAATCTACTTTATCAACAATAACTTCCGTAGACTAAAAACACCAACAATGAAAGCAACCAAGCGCACGTGTACTCAAAAGATTATATGTTATGTATAAAGACATAAGTACCTATGTAAACCCTATTTTATATACTTAGTACTGTCATAAGTTCTCTAACAAGTTAAGACCGTTATAGATACGAAATTTTAATACTTTTTTTTAATAAAGTAAGTTTCATTTAATCATGTAAATAATACAAAAACAAAAACCAAAAAACAAAAAAAAAACAAAAGAAAAAACTCCACTATTTTAAATTTTCATTTGCTCTTACACAAGCCTTCAAACTTTTAGGTCATTTAGCTATTGCAGCTCGCACGATTTCCATGGATATTAATGTCGCTGCTCAAACCAAAGATTGTAAGAGACTCTCCAAATCTTCGGTTTTCGACAGGCCATGTTCTCCAATTCTGACCACAACAAATATAGAGCATTGAAAAGAATAAAGAAGTGGCTACATGGAGCAAGAGCGGGCTACTGATTAGATTGCAGTCCTCAACAATGCCAACACCACCTTTAATAAGTTTGTAAAAATCAATAATTTCCTCTTATAACCACCGCAAAAAACGAGCTTCTGATTGCCAGAACAGTAGTGGAAGGAAAGATGTAAAATAAACCGTCGCGTGGGGCGAAAAAATAGCCTATGAAATTTAAAACGACTGTTTTTTTAGAGCGACGCAATAATTGAGCGAATCCACAAAAAAATAGCTAAGCATAGCATCACGTGAAGTTATAGGCTGGTAGGTAAGTTTATTCGTAGAAGAAGATGCAATATTAGTCTTCTTTGAAAATGAAGAATTTTTTTTAACCCCAACCGACGAACGGCGGGTTAATTACATAATATGTTAATATTTTTTTGTTGATTGTGCTACTAAAATAACTTGTACTTGTATAAGTTGAATATATAAACATATCTACAACTGACAACTTTTTAGCAATTTTTGGATTCTCCATCGTCGATTTTATATGTGGTCAAAATTTTCTCAAATTCTAGTTCCACAAAGTGGGTCAAAACGTCATTCAAAAAATAATAAATATTTACAGACATAACTAGATTTGAGTGAGAGCTACTTTCGACAAAAAGTTTGAAATTCATTTTCTCAAAACATCAAAAAATGTATAGGCTATTTTAATACTAAGGGGACGATATATCCCTTTATATATGAGGCATTTATTGCAAACTGAATCAACCTACTATCCTAAATTGGTTTAAATTATGTGCCTCAGTGCCATTAACCTTCTCCATTGCATCAACCACTCAGTCTGCTGGAGGTCTCATAATGGTATCAAAACAGCGCTTTGGTGCTACCCGGCGAGTGCCAGAGTAGTACTTCAACCATGCCTTAGTCTTAAATTTTTTTAATACATTAATTACATCATTAGACGGAGTTCTGTTTTTTTTTTTTGGTCGTCTGCATCCACACCATTCACCTTTAAATCAAAAAGGTATTTTACAAATTTAAATTAAAAAAAATCGACATACGTTCTACATTTCAGAAACATTCTCATTGGTATATTATATTTCGACATAAAGAAAAATTTAATACATAATACTGACGTTGACGAGCACCTGGTCGTGTGGAAAACGTACTTTGAGAGGACATTAAACATTTTGCATAATGAGGGCAATGATCAATTAATATCGCTAAGAAGGCGTAACCCCAATAGATTGCAGACCACCCAGCAAACATTAAATATGCGAAGCCATTTTAGCGCTCAAACCTGGAAAACTTCTGGAAGCGGCAACATAACTTACCAGTAGAGTGTTTTAAAGCAATGCCGGCCAGCAAGGCAGAGAAATGGCATAACTTATTTTGCGAGTGTGGAATACAGAAAGTATTCAGACAGGTTTGAAGGAAGCAGTACTAAAAACTTTTCAAAACAACTTTGTTTGTTGATAGTTTTTAAGTATTTTAAAGGGCTTCCAAAAGACGCATATATGTAGATGTTTTTTAAAAAAAATCAAGTATAAATTTAGATTCTTTCAGGTTTCACTATTTTTACTCAAAATACGGCTCCTAGCAATTGTAGGGGACAAATTTCATCATTTAAGCGTCCACAGGTAGAATACTAATACCAAGTCTTAAAATACAGTTAAAAGATAACAAAATATGTGTAAAAATTTTTAGATCAATAAATTTAAAAGTTTTCTCATACAAAATTCTGGAAAATTTGTTTTATTCGCCCTTCTAACTATATATAAGCCCTTGAGTCAAACCAAAATATCGTTTTTTGTCATATTTGATTTATAGTAAGAAGTAAATTTTAATTTTACTGTATGCATCATAAAATCAAATTTGTAACTGATTCAGATAGGATCCTAAAAGTAATTACTATATTTTTTGAAACATATTCTGGATATATTTTCACCTCTGATCATCAGATAGCCCCGCGTAAAACCAATTATAAATAGGGTACTCCGTTCTATCGACTTTTGCGATTGCGACAACATCAGCATCTAGAATGCCCTACTAGATAATCTGTCGCATTTTGTACTAGTTTTGATATAGAGGATAAGGGGATGTAGCGTGGAACCAAAAATGTTTCCTAAAGCTTGACTCTGTAATGTTTACCAGTTGTAAAAGTGAGAGAGGGCATTACATTGACTGTTAACCTACAAATGGTTACGAGTGGATTTTCCTGCAGGGTAAACGTATATGCTCAGCTGGGTATTGAAGATCAGTTTCATGTTCTCTTTAATGCCTTATGTATATTTTCAGATAAATTCGACTCTCTGTTTGTAAATATGCATACAAGAGTGAATGAGTGTACTTAAATGCATTTGTACTCATGAGGCACTTTTCCACAAGCTTTCTTGCCCTTTAGTCTTTAGGTTGGATTTGTATTTAGCTTTCGTTTTAGTTATACGAGTATTTTACTTTTCTTTTTTCATACCATTTACCTGTTGTGTGTTTTGCATGTAGGAAAACGTAACATGCTTCACTAAACTCATTTTGAATGCCAATCCATCCATAAATGCCGTTTCGTGGCAAAGAGGCGTAGTTTAGTGCAAGACACATTAGCAAAGGCCAATTTGGTTTTGAGAAAATGATATAAATGTGCAAAATATGCGATTTACATTCTTTATGATGTTTCCTACTACATGAAATGTAGTCACTCATAAAAATATTAGACACACATTGTTGTGAATTGCCATGGGTAATGCAGGTTGTATAAAAGCTTTTAAGTAATTTTGCTCGCAAATGTTATTCTTTTAATTCAATTATTTTAAAATTAATTGCATAAACCCACTTGATATGTACTAAACGATGAGGTGGAGCTTTGACGTCGTCAAAGACTTTAGCGAGTCTACGACCGACAAAATCAATATCCTAACACCTTTACGAAATATAATATAAATAGAAATGTACGGCTAAAGCTTAGCGAAGCCGAGAAAGCTGCCATTTACTTGTGGAAGCAAGGAACAACTCGTATGCAGCATATGTTCGGGCAAACGTCTATCTATCAACTGGTCGTACTATTTTTCCAACCACTGTGTTATCAGCCTTCTTAATTTTGACTCTGGGACTGATATTATTTAATTCGCCTTAATCTTGGAAAATACCAGATCACACACATCATTTAGTTTTAAATTTTAACGTCTGCAAATTTAAGATATCCGAAAAAATATGTCCTCAAAATGAGCCTAAATTGACCACAATATAAGTGTTTAGTACGAAATATTTTATTATGTACACTGCAATAAATCCTGACAACTATTTTCATACTAGAACATCTGGCTACATATATTCGGGGTATGGGCCCTGCAGCGTGGAATAATTGAAATGCTCAAATACTTAAGTATGCAAGTCATTTTATTTCATATACCATTGAGTTCACAAAATCGATTTAGTAAGAAATGCCAGTGTTGGTCTTGATCCAGTCAAGGTAGCTGGTCAAACGGGTGAAGGCAGCTGGATAACCCTTAGCGCAGCCAGCTGAAGAACCGAATGAAGTTAAACCGATCTGTACTCCCGAAGACGCCAACACCAATGGGCCACCTGAGTCACCGCTGCAAGTGGAAACTCCACCAGTTGTGGCTACGCAAATGTTAGAAGAAGCAACAATCGAAGTTCCATAAGTGCGGGCACAGACCTTGTTGGTAATAATGCTTAAGGTGGCGTATTGCAAGTTGGTATTCACACTGGTAGCGGAATCGCTGATAAGTCCCCAACCTGAAGCAATGGCAGATTCTCCAGCGTAGGTAGAGTAGGAGCTGGCAACAGCGGGCAATGCGACGGGCTGAATTTTGCTGGAGTAAGAAACAGATGGAATTTTGATGAGAGAGATATCGTTCTTCAAAGTATTGGAATTCCAGCTGGCGTGGATGATAATATCGCTGCTGGATACAGTGTATGTAGCCGCGGCCGAGGTACGTACAGTGGCACCCAAGTAGACGGTGACAGATGAAACGCTGTAGAAGTATAATAAATAAATAAAAAGTAAAGTTAGTTATATGCTTCGTAAGTAAATTACTAAATTAAATAAAGAATATATGCAGGTATTTATTATTTACCCATCGGTACAGTGAGCAGCAGTAAGGACCCATTGGTTACCAATCAAAGAACCACCGCACCATGCCGACGAAAAAATGCTCAATTTCAATGAAAGTCCAACTTGGTATGGGAATTGGCCTGCGGAAGCGGTTTGACCATTGGTAATACGTCCTTCCAAACTGTCATCCAATACGGGAACAACCAAATCCCTCTGGTAGAGTACCGGAGAGGCGTAGGTGGTAGCCAAAAGGAGAGCGAAAACTACTAAGAACTTCATGGTGCTGCGAAAACAACTGTTGTTTGCTACACTACAACTCTATGTTTTATAGGAAAATTCAATAGCATACATCAAATTTTGGAAATTCCATGAGCTTTGATTTATTCGAAATTTTGTATTGATAGCAAATATTTATGAGTAGTGAGTTAAGGGGTCATTTATAATTTGTCGGTCTGCCATTTAGTTTAATTTTAAAAGCTTATAACTAATGGTCATAAATTATATTTACTTATCAAATAAATGCACTTATCGCGCCGCTGCAAGTAACAACAAAGAACGCGTGGTGGAAATGCCATTAAATGTCATTGTATACAAACTAGAGCCGCAAATTCACAGGATGACGTTTCTAAATTTTGCTCGCACCCGTCATTCTTGAACCAAGAGCGCACGTATTCCAAGTTCAGTTGAGATATCTAAATTTCTGTTGAGCTATTCATTGCCCATTCAGGCGAAACGTACACACAAGCTCGAGTTTCGTACCGCGATGCGGTTTTTGACAGTTTTTGAATAGAAAATCTACAATTTTCTAGATAATTAAAGTTACGTACAAAAAAAATCTGTAATTTAGCAAAATTGTGAATATTTTCGATCACTATAAATGCCCAGCAGAGCCTGGAATAAACATAAAACTAAAGTTTATCAAATAAATTGTGGATAAAAAGAGGTTGTCTGTAAAGTCGGTGATGGAATGGTTGCATTTTTCAAAAGAAAACTTTAATTTTATTTGTTTGATAGATATTTTGTATGGATATAGAGAAGGGGGTAAATGGAATCGCAATGGAATTGATCAAGTTACATTTACACAAGCGTGAAAAATGACGAAACATTTATGAAATTCATGAAAGATATGTTCAATTTCGACTGTGCTTCAGACGTTAATAAGTCAACAACACTAAGAGGCACCATCATCGATTTGACTTTTTCAAGACACGTAGATTCGAACATTTGATATGTCCATATGATTTGTATGCATCTTTACATATATGTATAAATATTTGCTCTTTTTGTTTGAAAATTGCGCGAAATTGTATATGTACCCATATGCATGTTTGTATGTTTTGGCATAGGACATTTTTATATTAGACTATGAAAATTGGACCAAAGTATATGTATGTATGCATGTTTATATACATATATTAGTATACAACATATCTTATATGTGGTAAATATTACCATAAATGTTTTCCTTCCTATATAATAATAAATTAATAATAAAATCATTAAAACAACAGGTATTATTAACAACTTTTCGTCACTAATTATAAATTCGGTATATATGTATATATCATTATCTATACTTTTATATTTATATATACAAATAACCCATTATATAAATATTATTATTATATATATTTGTACATAAACATAATAACGCACACACATGCACACAAACCGAATGGTCGCGCTCCCATGGGATCGGGCGACTAAGCTGGGCTCTAAGCTACCGTGGGGGTCGGCAGGTTGCGGATAGCCGGACGGCCTGTAGTAGCAGGTTAGTTGCGAATAAGTTCTAACAAATAAGCAGCCCCCGACAATGAGCGGCAGAAACGGAGGAAGCGGTCTAAAAGCTAGCAAATCCGAAGAGGTTCCTGTGACAAAGGCGAAACGACACCGCCTTTAATAAAATAAGTGTCCCCCTCATCATGCAAAGGCATGGTGAAAAATACAAAAATCCAGAAGCGACTGACTCATATTGGGCGGCTCCCTGGTCAGCGTCTGTCCTCCATGTTAGGAGCGGCTGTTAATTTAATACGATCTACATTAAGACCGAGCCCAGTAAGGTCTTAATCATGGAATACTGGAATACGTTAGGACATACTGCCACGAACTGACGACTGTATTATTCTGTTTCCCTAGTAAGCGGAGTGATATCTAGCTGAAACGGCATCCAGGCTAATAATCCAGTTGCCCCCGCCCCGTTAAAATGATGGCAAGTCTCTAAGAACGCTCCATATCCTGTCGCCATTAAGTGTCGGCGTAGGTCTAGATGTAACATTCCTAGTTAACACTGATTCGGCTCTGAACTTAAGCTCTCATAAGGAGCTTTTGTCAACCCTCGCATGGCCTCCCTGCTCGCAAAGATAACCATGGAATCATTTACAAGTGACTACGCATCAGGATATGGATAACGACTTATGAGTTGGGGCCCAAATAACTAGAAATGTCTTCAAACCAATTATTAAAACAAACCACGGAAGGAAGGGAAGTTGTAACAAAAGTAACAACAACTATTGCAAATGGCAATAACGGCAGCGGTGAATTGCTCAAAAACCCGTTCCAACGGAGCTCAAGGTTGGCATATTCACCACCAGGCACGGAAAGAACCAGGTCGGCATCACCGTGCATGCAGCACTTTGGCTTCACGAAAGCAATGACGGCCGAAGAAATATATCGAGCCATCGGCGATAAGGTCAAAGAACTAGCCGAAATGATGGAGCTTCCGAAGAGGAACATAAACCAACCAATGCGAGATTTGGTCACGTACATAACGGACCTACACAAGAAACTGGAGGGATCTATCCTAACTCCGGAAAACCTGGCGATAAGAGGGGCGCATAGTGAACCATCTACTGTCAAAGATGGATGTACCCAAACTTCACCTCTTATTAAGCGTATAGATTCTACGCCAAAAAGGGCTATCGACAACGCCGCTGCAAGGAACAGTCCTGCTAAAAGAAACAAAAATAACCGCGTTGAAGCTTTGAGAACAGAGCGTGTTGCAACCGAAAAATGGGAAATGGTAAAATCCCAGAAAACCCGGAAGGATTTAACGCAAAATACACCCAAATCAGATGAAAAGACAGAAAGAAACGATGCAAGGAAAATTCGAAAACGGCAGAGGCCACCGCGAAAGGATGCCATAGTAGTAAAAAGCGTTGGCAGCATATCGTATGCGGAAATCTTGAAGCGGGTTAAGTCAGAGCCAAACCTAAAGGAGCTGAATAATGACATTCAAGGGGTCAAAAAAACTGCCAAAGGAGAGTTACTTTTGGTGCTGGCAAAACCATCTGACCCAAACACCCTGAAAATCCATAAAGCTGTTAAGGCGGCTTTAGGAGAAGCGGTAGAAGTCAGGGATCTAACGGAGCTGCGGCAAGTGGAAATACGAGACCTTGATGAAATCACCACGAAAGAAGAAGTACATGAGGTGATAACAAAACAGTTCAAGGAACTTGACGTACCTGCCTCAGCGATTCTGGGCCTACGAAAAGCATATGGAGGCACACAAACAGCGACACTAAGAGTAACGCCGGAGACCGCTACCAAGCTGCTTGAAGCAAACAAAATTCGAATAGGCCTTGTAATTTGTCGCATACGAGAGAAAATAGAACCAAAAAGATGCTTCAAATGTATGGAATATGGGCATGTGGCAGGAAGTTGCAAAAGCCCAGCTGACTACACTAGCGTCTGCTTTAAATGCGGCAACAAAGATCATCAGGCCAAAAATTGCACACAAACAGCAAACTGCATTATATGCAAGAAGAAAAATGTAAGTGACACAGGACATGCGATGACCAGCAGTAAGTGCCCAGAGTACCAGAGAGCTCTGAAAGAAATACGACAGAAATGAAGATCTTACAACTAAACCTTAACCACTGCGAAAGCGCGCAAGACCTACTCACGCAGTCTATACGGGAACACAAAATAGACGTTGCTGTACTCAGTGAACCCTATAAACACCTAGAAGGCAATGGCTGGGCCTCTGATATTACTGGCAAGTCGTCAATCTGGAACTGTGGGGCAAATAGCTCCCGACTTATGAGCGTGAAGGCAGCTCGCGGATTTGTACGAGCGCGTATTGGGAAAACACACGTCTATAGCTGCTACCTACCACCCAGCTTAACTCTGACTGAAGCTACCAGCATCCTAGAGAATCTCGCCCAAGATATTAAAGACCATAAACCTGTGGTCGTAGCTGGTGATTTTAACGCTTGGGCTGTGAACTGGGGATGCCCGCGAACAAGTCCAAGAGGTCAAGCCCTCTTGGAAACTTTCGCCATGTTAGACATAGTCCTTATGAACACAGGGAACCAGCAGACATTCCAAAAGGCAGGAACGGGATCGATAATAGACCTTACCTTCATGAGTCCCAACCTTGCTCGCTCGACGAAATGGTTTGTTAGCCAGCATTATACCCGGAGTGACCATCTCGCGATAATCTGCGAAATAAAGAAACATGACGCATCAAAGGTACCATATACATACGACGCGAGATACAGGGTCGACTCAATGGAGGCCGAAGTAATCGAAGTCATGCTGGCAGATGTAACACTCACTGGTGATGCAACTGATAAGGCTACACAAACTATGAAGCACCTAACAAAAGCATGCGACGCTGCCATGTCTAAAACAAGGCCTAACAGGCATAATAGTGAACCCGTTTACTGGTGGACAGCGGAGATTGCGGAATTGCGTAGCGAGTGCAACAGAGCAAGGCGAGTTTATCAACGTTCTAGGGGCACGCACAGTTTCCAAGGGAACCAGCTTCAGTATAAGCAAAAAAGGAAGGCCCTGAAAAAGGCAATTAAAGGGAGTAAACGACAATGTTTCCTCCAACTATGTGACGAAGTCGATAGTAACCCTTGGGGACTCGGGTATAGGCTAGTCATGAAAAAACTGAAAGTTTTCAAGCCACTCCCAACAACGTGCCCGGCCACACTGCGTAATGTAGTTGAAACATTGTTCCCAGCACAAGATGCCCTCCGAGCCGTTGATTCGGAAAAATGTTGTGAGGGGGACCAAAATATGCAGTTGACAGACAAAGATGAGCTCCTGATGATCACTAAACGGATCAAAAACAATAAAGCTCCTGGCCCAGACGGAGTCCCCAACGAGGCATTAAAAGTGGCAATTCGAAGCCATACCGACATTTTTGTAGATCTCTACAATACATGTCTAAAAGAAGGCACATTTCCAACACAGTGGAAGCTACAGAAACTGGTGCTGATTCCAAAAGGATCTAAACCAGCGCAAGATCCTACCGGCTACCGCCCCCTTTGCATGCTCGACACCGCAGGTAAAATTCTAGAACGGTTGATCGCTAATCGTCTGGAGGCTGCCATTGATGACGCAGGCGGTCTATCATCCTCGCAATTCGGATTCCGCAAGGCTCGCTCAACCACAGATGCTGTAGTTGCGGTTAAAAGCATTGCCCAGAAGGCAATCGAAGGAACTCGGTGGTTATACGGTAGCAAGGAATACTGCCTAATGGCAACGCTAGACGTAAAGAATGCCTTCAATACCGCGAACTGGAACCAGATTCTGACGGCGCTTGATTGCTTCCAGGTTCCAACGTATATACGAAAGATTATACTCAGTTATTTCACTGACAGAACCCTTCGCTATAATACCGATGCGGGTGTTAGGGAGTATAAAATAACTGGCAGAGTTCCACAAGGCTCAGTCCTAGGCCCCTTGCTGTGGAATATTATGTACGACGGAGTCTTACGTCTCAGTTTACCCCCAGGGTCCAAAATTATAGGGCTTGCTGACGATATCGCTGTTGTGGTCGTAGCTAAAGTACTACAGCAAGCAGAAGCAACTTGCAACCAGGCTGTCGGCGTGGTAAAAGAATGGCTGCGCAAGAATGGTCTAACTCTCGCGGATCATAAGACGGAAGTAGTGCTCATTAGCAGCAGGAAGAAGGTAGAGTCGGCAAATATAATGGTGGGCGAAAATACCATAGGATCGAAACCGTTCATTAAATACCTGGGCGTATTAATCGACCATAGGCTGAACTTTAGAGATCACCTATCATACGCAAGCAGCAAAGCGGCAGAGGCAGTAACAGCACTGACGCGCATAATGATGAACACTAGAGGCCCTAGGCAAAACCGTAGGAGACTACTTAATACCGTGGTCTCATCGATTTTGCTGTATGCAGCTCCAGCATGGGCGGAAGCAACTAATTGCAGCTCATATGTGAGTTGTATGAAATCAGTGTATCGACTGAGTGCCCTCAGAGTGTGCTGCGCGTTTCGAACGGTATCAGAAGACACCATTATGGTTATTGCAGGACTACTCCCAATAAATTTAATGGCAAAAGAGTACGCTGAAGTTTACCAAAACAAAGCTACTTCAGAACGACAGACAATACGCAAGGAAGCAAGAGAGCGTAGCTTGCGTTCATGGCAGGGAAGTTGGAGCTCGTCCCTGAACGGACGCTGGACGTACCGTCTGATTCCCTTAATAGCCAAATGGGTTAGCCGTAAGCATGGACAGTTAGACTACCATCTGACCCAAATACTGACGGGACATGGGTGTTTTAAATCCTATCTATATAGGTTTAAGCACGAAGACGACCCGTACTGTTCTCACTGTGCACCAGCTGTAGAAGACGCAGAACATGTTTTCTTTGTCTGTCCGCGATTTGTGTTCGAAAGGGAGGAATTAAGCACTAGGGTGGGGAAGCCAATTTCGGCTGATAACCTAGTCGATATTATGTTAGAGGCAGAAGAACATTGGTCCGCTGTATGTAATATGGCAAAAATAGTAATCTCCAAACTGCGTCGCGCTGAACAACAGCGCAGATCTTCATGAAGAGGCAATAGGCCGTTCCCCTTCCCGTCAAGTGATACTTGACGGTTGACGTCGCTGAACAACACAGCGCAAATTTTCAAGAATTGGCAATAGGCCGCTCCCCCTCCCGCGAAGTCATGCCTAACGGTTGTCCCGCGGTGGGAGGGAAACGGAGCTGGGGTGGGTTTTTAGTGGGTGAGTCGAAAGGCAAGTCCCACACTTTTCGGCTTTCAATGCTTTGTGCCACCTCCATAAAAAAAAAAAAAAAAAAAAAAAAAAAAACCAAAATATACGGAAATAGACGGAATTCCGAACAAGGCGCTGAAGATCGCTATCAGGCGCAACACAAAGCCATTTGCAGAACACTTCACCAAGTGTATAAATGAAGGCACGCTTCCGAAAGTATGGAAGAAACAACAACTGGTCCTACTTCAGAAACCAAATAAGCCAGCGGGTGACCCAAGTTCTTATCGGCCACTCTGCATGATAGATACTATGGGTAAAATCTTGGAGAAACTAATCTGCACGCGCCTGGAACAGCAGCTGGAGAAAGCGCCGGCTGAACTATCCGAACATCAGTTTGGTTTCCGAAAAGGTCGTTCAACCATCGATGCCGTCAGGAGGGTGACAAACATTGCAAGTAAGGCTATTGAGGGTGACAGGTGGATGCATGGTGATAAAGAATACTGTGCAGTTGTCACTCTGGATGTCAAGAACGCCTTCAACTCGGCATACTGGCCACATATTATAAAGGCTCTTGAAGGAAAAAAAACCCCAGCATACTTAGTACGGGTTATAAACAGTTATCTGTCGGAAAGAGTACTTTTGTACAATACAGATGAAGGCCCTAAGAGATATGCAGTGACGGGCGGAGTACCGCAGGGATCTGTGCTGGGCCCGATCCTATGGAATGTACTATATGATGGAGTACTGCAACTCCCAATGCCGAGGAAAGTGCAAATAATAGGATACGCAGACGACATTGCGTTAACCATAGTCGCCAAAACAATCCCTCAGATTCAGAGTATCTGCAGCGAGGCCACAACGAAGGTCAAACAATGGCTAACGGCGGTTAAACTACAGCTAGCAGGGCAAAAAACAGAAGCAGTTCTCATTACGAGTAGAAAAAAGTTAGAAACGACCACACTAAACATTGATGGGTTTAACGTCACAACACAAGCGGCACTACGATATTTGGGTGTAATGATCGATGCTCGACTAAGCTTCAAGGAGCACATTAAAAAAGCATGCGGAAAGGCAGCCATGGTGACGGCGGCACTGTCAAGAATCATGGCCAACATCGGTGGTCCCACTCAGAGTAGAAGAGCGCTCCTGGCTAAAGTTACCCAGTCTACACTCATGTATACAGCACCCATATGGGGTAAAGCCCTGATACAGAAAACATACGCGAAGAAGGCGGAAATAGTTTTTAGACTTATTTCCCTTAGAGTTGCCTGTGCCTTCAGGACAGTGTCGTTTGAAGCAGTATGTGTCATATCGGGTATCATGCCACCAGATATAATGGCCTCTGAACTGGGTAGAGTCTACGACAAAGCCAAAAGCCTAAACAGGAGATTAACGGCGGAAGAGCGTAAAGAAGAAAGACTGGGGAGCATAACTGAGTGGCAAAATCGCTGGGACCTAGCGACAAAAGGAAGATGGACGCATAAGCTTATCAGAAGCGTACAGGCTTGGGTTGAGAGAGGACATGGTGACACAGATTACTACCTCACACAGTTCCTGACGGGGCATGGATGCTATAGAGAGTATCTCCAAAGACTCGGCCACGAGGACGCAGCTGACTGCTCGCTCTGCGGCAACGGTAGTGAGAACGTGGAACATGTGTTCTTCTCCTGTCCGAGATACGCATCTGAGAGAATGTGCATTGAAGAAATCATAAAAGAAAAAATAACCCCAGGCAACATTGTAGATCACATGCTGCGGTCGAAGTTGGTGTGGGCCAAGATGAGAGAATGGTCCGCAAATGCGTTACAGGAACTGCGAAAAAAGGAATGGGAACGCAGTAAAGAAAGAAGACAAAGAAATAATGAAGGGTAGACGGAGAGAGAGATATAAGTGAAGAGCCATAATGGCTAGCTTGGCCCTGCGATGCAATGCTTAAACGGCGGTACCGCAGGGCAAACTAAAGCTACAGAAGTCGGAGTTAGGGTTTAGTACGTAGGTGTACTGTTTCGCAAGTCCAGTTTAGTAGTAATACTGACTGTGCGTGGTCCCGAATGAGGTGCACCCTTAGCGATCAGTATGAATCGTGCATGCCATCTATATTGACGGATAAAAAAAAAAAAAAAAAAAAAACAAACCGAAATATAACAAAACATAACACAACATAACATGACATAACATAACATGGGAGGTTGAGTTAGTTTTAAAGGTGACACACAGATGGCGCTATTTATCACTTTATCGCGTTGGCAATACTGAATATATATTCATGACAAAGCCTCATCCCTAGGCTTTGTTTATCAGTATCTGTCATTTCGCTGAAGTATAAACAACGCAGTGTTTTCGTGCTCCGAGTATGTCAACTTTCGTGCCGTCGAAACGCAATTTGCGGGAAGCTTTGCTTTTCTGCTTCAATTTGAAAAAAAATACAGCCCAAGCCCGTGAATTGCTGCAGGAAGCCTACCCAGACCATACTCCGTCGATTTCAACATGTGAGTACTGGTTTCGACGATTCAAAAGTGGTGATTTTCACACCGAAGACAAGGAGCGTCTTGGCCAGCCCAAAAAGTTCGAGGACGCGGAATTGGGGGAATTGGTAAACGAGGACTCGTGCCAAACCCAAGAAGAGCTTGCTGAATCATTGGGCGTTGATAAATCAACCGTTTGCAAGCGTCTAAAAGCGATGGGAATGATCCAAAAGCAAGGACATTGGGTCCCGTACGAGTTGAAGCTGCGCGACGTCGAACGGCGATTTTTTACGTGCGAATTGCTGATCGAGCGACAAAATCGGAAGGGTTTTTTGCATCGGGTGGTGACTGGCAACGAAAAATGGATCCACTACGATAACCCAAAACGCAAAAAATCATGGGGTTTGCCCGGCCACGCATCAACGTCGACGGCCAAGCAGAATATTCACGGCAAGAAAATCATGCTCTGCATTTGGTGGGATCAGGTCGGCGTCGTATATTTTGAGCTGCTCCAACCGGGCGAAACAATCACGGGGGATCGTTACCGACTGCAATTGATGCGTTTAAGCTGGGCATTGAAAGAAAAACGGCCGGAAACGGTAAAAAGGCACGACAAGGTTATTTTGCAACATGACAACGCTCGGCCGCATGTTGCTCAACCTGTCAAAAAATACCTTGGAACGCTTGGCTGGGAAGTGTTACCCCACCCGCCGTATAGTCCAGACATAGCTCCCTCCGATTATCATTTGTTCCGGCATATGAGTCTCGATTTGGCGGACCAGCGGTTCTCCTCGTACGAGGCTACCAAAATATGGGTTGAGTCATGGATAGCCAAGCAGCGGCCAGAATTTTGGAGAAACGGCATCCGGAAATTGCCCGAAAGATGGGCGAAAGTTGTAGCTAGCGATGGCCAATACTTCAAATAAAATATTTTGTACCGTTTTTTCACAAGAAAGCCCCAAATCTTCGAAAAAAACCTTTAAAACTAATTCAACCTCCCAATACATTTTATAATAAGTAATATGAGGACAAAACGTTTATGGACACACGCTTTTTTCTCTAAAATGAATTCCTAATTAATAATATTTAACAAACATTTTATTAGAATTATGTTTACAGACCTGTTTTCTATGCCGGCATCCATTTAATATGAGTCTCCATTTGGCGGACCAGCGGTTCTCCTCGTACGAGGCTACCAAAATATGGGTTGAGTCATGGATAGCCAAGCAGCGGCCAGAATTTTGGAGAAACGGCATCCGGAAATTGCCCGAAAGATGGGCGAAAGTTGTAGCTAGCGATGGCCAATACTTCAAATAAAATATTTTGTACCGTTTTTTCACAATAAAGCCCCAAATCTTCGAAAAAGACCTTTAAAACTAATTCAACCTCCCTAACTTAACATAATACAACATAACATAACATAACATAACATAACATAACATAACATAACATAACATAACATAACATAACATAACATAACATAACATAACATAACATAACATAACATAACATAACATAACATAACATAACATAACATAACATAACATAACATAACATAACATAACACAACACAACACAACACAACACAACTTAACATAACATAAAATAACATAACATAACATAACATAACATAACATAACATATCATAACATAACATAACATAACATAACATAACATAACATAACATAACATGCAATTCAAGCAAGGTACGCCGCATGCGCAAGATAACGACGCATTTTTTGGTGCGTGCAGCCGGCTACATCGAATTATAAGACGTTATCACGTCAAAAAAATCACTGTTGCACATCAAATTTTATGCAAAAGTTTTAGAATACTCTGCTCGTAATTTTTTTCATATTGAAGTATTAGCTATGGGAGTAGGTGGATGGGTATGTGAGTTTCTACCAGCTTTTGGAATGAAAACAAGTTTGACTTGTCTCCACTTAAGAGGTATATGACCGTACATAAAGCAACTTTTAAAGATTGCTAGTAGCCAGTGTGTTAGATATCCGGCGGCCTTTTGCAGTTCCACTAGTTAAATACCATCTGGACCCGGTGATTTAAAAGCTTTGAAACTTCCAATCGCCCATAAGAGTCGATCCTCAGATATAGCGTTTATTCTGACTTCACGACAGTGCACTGTATCTTCCATGTCATGAACAGTAATGTCTGAGCAGCCTAGAAAATGAGTGTGGAGTAAAAGTTCTAAAGGCCCTTTACTGGTTGAAGTGAAAGTACCATCACTTTTCTGTAACAGATCCCAATTTTGAGGACTTCCCGCAAAAATCTTACAAAGTCTGGAGCTCTCAGTTGCCCCCTCAACCTCTTCACAAAAGGATTTCCAAGATTGCCTTCGGGCATTTCTGATTTCCTTCTTATAGATTCTCAGAGCATCTTTATAGCCTTTCCAATCTTCTGCGAGTCGTGTTTTCTTTGCCTCATTAAAACCGCTTCGGCTTGTTTTTTGAAGCTTGTTTAGTTCAACCGTCCACCACTTAGGCTTGAGTTTACCCCTTTCATGTTGTATGTAATCTTATCCACCAAATTTTCTAGTCCTTCTATGCTTTGTGGTACCACAGATGGACATGTTCCTAGGATAACCACGATACAATCTACATACTTTTCCTAGTCTGTTCTCCTGATATTTCTACCAGGCTTAGGTTTCGGTAGAGTTTTACTAACCTCAAACGAGATATATCTATGATCAGAGATGGAATGTTCTTCCAAAACTTTCCAGTTCCTAGTTCTGTTCATAACGGAGTCAAAAGCAAAAGTAGCGTCTAACACTTCCTGTCTATTACTAATGACAAAAGTAGGTTTATTAACTTTATTGCAAATATGTAGTTTAGCTCCTATCAGATAATCAAAGAGACACTCACCTCTAGCGTTAGTATCAGTGCTGCCCCATATCTCGTGATGCGCATTTATATCCGCACCAATAATTAGCTTCTGCGCCTGCGCTACCAGATCTTTGAATATTAATCTCGGTAGATCCTCATGATCATGTGCGAGGTAACAGGAAGATAGCCACATCCGTTCATTTCCCGACCCCAGGCTAATGGTCAATTGATAGGTGTCGCTGTAATTAGGGATCATGAAAGCATTTATCCCTTTTCTTATTAGTACGCACGGTCTAGGATTACCTTTGTTACGATCATACATCAGGTTATATTTTTGAGTCCTTAGTCCGTACACAAGTCCATATGATACCCATGATACCCATGGTTCTTGAATGAGGACAATATGATGTCCACCTTTGGCCATGTGGATTATGAGGTTGACGGACGCAATCTTTGAGTGGTGAAGGTTAATTTGAAGAACCCGCAACATCATGGTTACTGGGCTTCCTCTCCACCAGCGTTTTGTTAGGATCATCTGAGTCTGACGCCAGTAGCTCTTCCTCATCAGTGAGAGTAGTATCAAGTACTCTATCTAACAAGGAAGAGATACTGCCGTCAGCAGATGCCTTTCGTAGCGCTGTAGCAGTGTTAGGACTGGAGACAGATTCCACCATGAGACCTATCTCAGCTCCAACCGGGTCCTTAAAATTAGACGTCTTGTCTTTATTATAGACCCTCAGTGCATCTACCGAACCCTTGCAGGCTACGAAAGTAGCGCTTCGGTACTCACCCTTGAGATCGCCAAGCTTTCAGGCCCTAGCTCTTGGTAAACTGGGGATGGCATCCCTTGAAATTACCTCGAGTTTACACCCAGGCTATACTTCGCCGATCTTTGAAATGGCTATTTTGATAAGATCAGTTGATCTCTGATCGGCGCTAAGCTTCACGTGGCTCAGATGCCTTCCACTATCGCGACAGAAAAGAGCTGGACCAGAATTCTCCTTCAGAGTTTGGAAGAAAACGGCTGGCTTCCACTTTCTTCCAATGGTTAGGCGAAATAGTGCCGTCAGGGTTGCTTTTATCAACCACCGCCCATAGCTGTTGGCCTCTGACAGCTTCGCTGTATGTAGCTGGAGGAGTCTTGGTGTTTCGAGGCTTCTTTAACGTGCTGGGGTTGCTGGGTGGGTCGTCCGACAACTGACGTTTTGAGTCCGGTTCAGAGCCCCGAGGGGACTCCTCTGTTACCCTTGTCGCCCAGCTAAATGAGTGCTTCTGTTTGACAGACCACTCCCTCTCTGGACTCGTTTTTAAGCGCTCCAGTAGCCTGAAGGCAGCACGTCTCCCCTTGTAGCCATGCCATGCAGGTTCTGCCACTGCAGAGGTATCAGTCGTTTCAGACTAAATTTTACCACCTTTACCAGGGCTAGTCCCGGTATTGGTAGTATAGGAAATTGACTCCTTGGCCAGAGGTTCATTGTTTGTACCGCCACTCCCGATGTTGCCAGGTTTGCCTCAAAGCCAGCTTCCACCGTACGAAATGGGCTAGCCGTGAAGGGCTTGGATGTACTGACACTTTCACCAGGCTTGATTATCCCAGCTTCCGTCGCACTAGTAGAAATCTGGTTTGATCCAGATTT
The DNA here is from genome assembly GCF_028408465.1 of Anastrepha ludens. Taxonomy (NCBI): domain Eukaryota; kingdom Metazoa; phylum Arthropoda; class Insecta; order Diptera; family Tephritidae; genus Anastrepha; species Anastrepha ludens. Next base: position 53,877,211 of record NC_071500.1, on the reverse strand, counting down.
GGGGGTGGAAGCTACAGCTTCCTTTGCATTTAGGGACTGCTTGTCTGTTTCGTACGATCACCGCCCATCGTGGCAGACATGGTGAAGGGGAAACATAATATGAGCGACCGTGGCAGCGCCCCATACCACGGCAAGGTCATGGTTATACCCCGAGGTGACCCGGTATCGAGGTAGCTCCGTAGAAGTACAGTCGGACAGAAAACCCCCTGACTGCAAACCACCCAATAGGCGCGGGTCGCATGACACCTTGGGTTAGGGGGGTGAAGAGAGTAGATGATGGGATGATGGGGGTTTAGGATTGACAGGGGATCTTCATATGGTGATTCGATGCCGACCAATTTTGCCGTAAAGCGGATGGATGGCTAGCCAATCCTCATATGGATCTTCCCTCTTAGTTCGCGTTTGGTTGGTCCCCATGATATGGGGGTCGAACCACCACTTAAGCCTCATCCCCACGGCAAGGAGAACAACGCTCGTCATGCAAATCAATTAAGTAAATACTCACAATTTTTTTTTTTTTCGTTAAAAAAATTTGTTTAGTAAAAACGTTATTTAAAAACCAAAATGGATGATTGATTTTACGCCAGCTTCTATAACTATTTGTGCCTCTAGGAATATATGAGCAATGAGTAATTAATGAGTAACATATGTACAATACAATTAAAATAATCTCAAACATACCCACTGATTTTTATATAAATGTTCTACTAAATTCTAAATTCTCATCGAATAAAACTGGGTCTTATTTATCTTTTACATATACATACGTATACATATGTACGTATAAGTACGCTATATTTTTTTACGGGTGAACAGTTTGTTTTATTTATTTACAACACCAGATTTGGATTCAATCCAATCCAAGTATGAAGTGATGCGAGTAAATACACCTGGCCAGCCAACTTCACATCCAAGGGCAATGCCAAAAGAAGTGGCTCCAATCAACACAGTCTCTTCACCATCGTTGTATACCAATGGACCGCCGGAGTCACCATTGCAAGTGGAAGTGCCACCAGTAGTCTTAATGCAGATATTAGTTGAGTAAACTGAGCCGAAGAACCACCTGTTGCATGCCTTATTCGACATAATGGGTACCTCAACCCAGCGCAATACATCGGTGGCGCCTGTGGCACCTATGCAGAGATGCAAGTGAAATATAATTAATAAGCAAAAACATTGTATTCCGATTGTTGAACTTACTGTCGCTAATCTTTCCCCATCCAGAGGCAATCACTTGTTCGCCTTCGTAGGTCGAGTATGAGGATGATATTTTAGGCAAAGCAACTGGTTGGATGTATTCTAAAATATTCAAAATTATTATATAAAAGGTAATAAACTTTAGAATGTGGTAGGTAGATATTTTTTTCTTTTTTTGTTGAGAATATGTAAAATTACGTACTGTTAAATTCAATAGAAACTGGAAATTTAATAAGGGAAATGTCGTTCAAAATAAGACTAGAATCCCAATCTTCATGAATGACTATATTCTTCGCAGATACGTAAACAATTTGTTGGTTCTTTTCCGTTTTATCCGTGCGATTCCAAGCGCCCATGTATACGTCAACGCCAGTTCTGCAAAAATAAGACACAATTAAAAAAGGTGTAAAAGTTTTCCAATTATATAATGACCAGAAATATAATTAAATACGTATGAAAGAATTTTTGTGCTCGGTATTAGGAAATGTGTCGGTCAAGTAGTGAGACTGACACAAGAAACAAGGAAATACGCACGCGCCTTTATCTGGTTTTGCAACATCAAATAAAATAAAATGTTTTACAGCGTCAATGACGTTATTTAATAGCTGCACACGCTTATAAGTACTCGTACTTACGCTCCATCTGTGCAATGGGCCGCTGTAACCACCCAACGATCAGAGATCAAGCTACCGCCGCACCAAGCAGAACCTGCGGCAAAGCGCAGCAATAAACCAACTTGATAGGGGAATTGCGTAGGTTCCGCCAAATTGCCATTGGTAATACGTCCTGCGTTACCGTTAATAGGCATACGGGGATTTAATGGTATTTGTGGATGTACATCCAACGAGGCCACTTTAGACCAATCAACTTGGTTGGTGGACGCGATTGCGCTGCCAATAAGGCATGCGGCCAAAATGATTAGCACTTTCATTGTTACTGTTAAACTCACAAAGAACTAGCCGATTGATTTTATTTTGATTGGTTTTATACTTTTGCATTATCTAGAGTCGTTGTGTACTTGTGGCACATGGGCGAAAATGTATGGTCGTGAGGAACCTCGATAAGATAAGTATTAATTTATAGCACAGAGTACACCTAAAATCGGTCGGATATTATTTATAGCAGCTATTATGGTACTTACGAGTATAAACTGGAATTTGCTTTGAAATCAAAGCTGTTAGTCGCCTAAGTTTATAAAATCCGGATTTTCCAAATTGTGGGAGCAATTTGAAGGGAGGGAATTCGGCATCAGCGATATCAAAGGTGCAATTATGAAGAAATACGAAACGGAAAGGATCGGTTATGACAGTATAGCGGGATTACTGCGTATACAAAATGCGACGGTTAGATCGAGCTTCTCATTACGCCCAGATAAAGCACTAGAAGTATTAGTGAGAAATATGTCCCACAAAGATATATGGCTCTATTGGAATTTAATGATGAGTTCCTTCGATTCATCATCCATGGGTGGACTAGTAAGCAAAGGGGCATATAAACATAGGGTAGGCTGCGTCAACATTTAGCATGAATGTTGAATGAGGCCTGCCGCCCACTGTAGTTTATTTCAAACAGAAGGAGCTGTCTTCAATTGGTTTATTGTAACATCAATCAATTCGACATTAGTCACAATCAAACATTCGTTCTCATATTAAACCAATGATGAGTGCCAAAACATAGAAGTATTCTGAGAATTTGTAGTGCCAATGAACTGGATGGTCAGATCACTTTCAGTAGACTCCAATACGGCAATCGGAAGCTTACCAGCTGCCCTTGAGTACGTTTCAGGATAGCCTTTCAGGTGTCACAATGGATCTATTACTTTATTTTTATTTAGTGTAACCACCAACATTGAGAAGGACGAGAACAGAAGGGTGTTGACATAACACGAACATTACTAATAACGAGTTGAAGCGACAAAAGTTGGCTGGTATGCACGCGGTCTTATGTTTATTTGTGCCCGTTGCTGCATCTATTCACCACTCACTAAAGCACCTTAAATTTGCATGTTTAAAATTTTCCGTTTAAAAATTTCACCACAATTAAACTATCACTGGAAAATCGGTCTTAAACGTAACCTTGCGACTCGATGCATTGTCTTGATAAAAAATAATTTATTTACGGAGGACCAGGTTCACACCACTTTTGAAGCTCTTGTTTTTATTTAGGATCATGGTGATAGACCCAAGTCTCATCCATAGTGATAAATTGACGCACAAAATCTATTTCATTTTTTGAAAACGCTCTAAATGTTACTGAGAAAGTCGCATTGGAATGTGTTTTTGTTCCATTGTTAGTGAATGAAACCCAATATTGCAGTCAAAATATTGCTTACACTTCCCAACGAGATGCCTAGGGCTTCTACTATATCACTTTCAGCTACTCGACGATTTTCCACGACTTTTGGTGCTACTGGTGTTTTTAGACGTCCTTGATGGCGAAAAATCCTTACACACTTTGAATAATCGTTCATAAATTTCCTTTGCCTTTCAAAAATAAAAATTCAATCCCTGCAATATACTTGACTTTTTCCACTGAAGAAAATACTGTGACATGTCGGTATTAAATGGCTTGTAAACAAAGAATGAATTGACAGGAAACTTCACGTACGTTCATGTGAAGAGTGTACCAACATAAAAAAAAATTAAATTTAGGCTAGAAGCAATGCCCTCTCTTATCGAACCGCAAAAGTTATTGCATAACCTAGTTCAATAGTACTCAAGAGGCGGCTGTCATAATGGAGTGGTGCGAGACCACCATTCGGAAGTGCACAGGTTCGAAATTACGGGCACGAACATCAATTGATAGAAAAAGTATATTTTAATGAGGTCGCCCCTCGGTATACAATGGCAAACCTCCGAGTGCATTTCTGCCATGAAAAAGCTTATTTTAAAAAACGATCTGCTGTTTGGAGTCGTCTTAAAACTGTAGGTCCCTCCATTAAAACGCATACTACAAATAGGAGGAGAAGTTCGCCAAACACCCAATAAAGGGTGTAAGCGTCAATTATATACAGGGTTTTCAAAAAAGATGTGTTATTTCCGTAAAAGGTCAATGGTTTCGTTGCTTGTGTGGCACGTAGCGCTGTCTTGTTGAAAATAAACGTTGTTCAGATCAATACCATCCAATTCCGGCCATAAAAAATAGTTAATCATCTCTCGATCTCGATCTTAATCCATTCACCGTAACTGTTGCTCCAGCTTCATTTTCGAATTTTTGGTCCGCCGGACCATAAACCGCACCAAACAATCACACGTTGAGGATAAAGACGCTTTTCAACAATAACTCTTGGATTTTCTGAGCCCCAGATCCGACAATTTTGCTTGTTGACGAAGCCATCGAGGTGAAAGTGAACCTCATCACTCAAGATGATTTTTTGAGGGAATTCCTGATCATTTTCATGTATGTATTTCAACGACCCAATCAGCAAAGACACGGCGTTGTTGATGATCGGTCGGCTTGAGTTCTTGTGTTAACTGGACTTTATAAGCCTTAAGACCCAAATCTTAATGCAAAATACGGTGTAATGACGTTTGAGGAATGCCTAATTCCAAAGACGAGGAATGACAAACCTGGGTTTTCTTCAACACTTTTGGCTACAACAGCAATATTTTCGGCTGTTTTTGAGCGACGTGCACAGGTTTTATTCTTCACATCACTAACTTGTCCCAACAGTCGAATTTTTTCACCAATTTCTGTATTGTGGTCCGACAAGGTGATTCACGGTGACCGAAAAATGTTCGAGTTTTACGAACCGTTTCTGCAAAATTTTCACCATTTTCTTAGTGAATTTTAATACTTTCAATGCGTTGTTTAAGCATGAATCGTTCCACATTTATTAATGGCGTAGTTTCTACTTGTCAACTATCAAAAAACGACAGCTTCAAAAGTGACATATACCGAAATAGCGGGCTATTCAAAATAACACCTGTTATTGGAAAACCCTTTATATACAATCAAGAGATGCCGGACTCGATACCTGCCCTACACTGTGAAGAGCATAAAATCGAATTGTCTTGACGTTAATAAAAGTAAAAACTTACGATGAGCGACACTCGAAAGTAGAACCAGTAAACGGCTTCCAAAGCCCAAATACAGGGTGGCTGATGAATTTTGCTACATTAAGAAACTCAAATAACTTTTTTTTTAGTGTATGGAATTCATTTAGTTTTTTTCAAGTTGAAGGTCATTAAATTTTATTAAATGTAGCTTAACTAGTTTTAAAAATAATTGAATTTAAATGCCCCCATGCTCGTTGACACAAGTGCGGCACCTTAGTAAAAAGTTGTTCATTGCTGCTTTGAGAGTTGCGACAGGAATAGCCGCAATTGTTGCCCGAATGGATTGTTTTAGTTCATCCAAATTTGTTGGCTTTGTTTTATAAACTTCTTGTTTACATAAACCCCACAAGAAAAAGTCAGGTGCAGTAAGGTCAGGCGACCTGGGGGGCCAACGAAATTCGGAGTTTCTTGAAATCAGTTTATTGGGAAATTTTCGTCGCAACTCTGTCATAACAGTCTGGGCTATGTGAGACGTTGCCCCATCTTGTTGAAACCACACAGAGTTGAAAGGAATTCTCTTTCGGCGTAGTTCTGGATAGAAAAATTCTTTCAGCATTTTCAAATAACGGTCTCCAGTAACCGTAACGGTGTGACCATTTTCTTCAAAAAAATAAGGCCCGACAATACAGCGTTAAGAAACCGCACACCACACTGTCACGCGAAGAGGATGCAATTCCGTCTCGTGGAGCATCTGTGGGTTAGAAGTACTCCATATTCGACAATTTTGTTTGTTCACATTGCCGTTTAAATCGAAATGGGCCTCATCAGACATGAAAAGGCAGTTTAACATGTTTTGGTCTTCTTCCACCATTTTCAGGATCTTCTGGCAAAATTCCAAGCGAATCGGCAAGTCTGCTGCATTCAGTTTGTTAACCATTTGAATTTTGTAGGGAAATAAGTCTAAATCTTTGTGCATTATTGTTTGCAAAGACTGTCGGCTGACACCAAGTTGAGCAGATAAGCTTCTTGTTGAAACCCTTGGATTGCTTTGTATAGCTGCAGCTACAGCAGCGATCGTTTCCTCCGTCCGAACTGGTGGGTTTCGATAAGGCCTTCTTGCGACTGTTCCTTGCTCAGCAAAATTATTCACCAGTCTCATTATGGTCCATCTGCTCGGGGGATCGCCGCCAAACATCCGCCTGAACTCTCTCTGTACCAAAACTACGGACTCCAGTGCGTGATAGCGACGGACTATCCAAATTCTTGTTTGCGTGTCCCAGTTATCCATTTTAATAAATTTTAAAGATCAATCTGCAAATTAAAACAAAAATGGAACAGATAACTTAAAAAGAAAAAAAGTTATTCAATTTTTTTTTGGTAGCGGCTTTCATCAGCCACCCTGTATATGTATGTATATGTATGCATGTATGAACGTTACGTAATGGAAAAAACAAAAACAAGCACTCATCTATGAATGCTAAAACACACGTAAATACATACCTACTTACGTGTGATTGCAGACGAACCACTACCAGATTACGATTGTGTAGGAAATTTGTAATTTATAATGTTAGATTATCAATCAATCATTTTTATATGGCTTCTAGCTTAGCTAGCAAAGTTTATTGGGCAATAAGCTCAACAATGTTCGTAATCTGTGCCAGGCAGGCGCGTTTTTAAGTAAATACTCGTTTCATATGATTTTTTTAACTCCACCTGTAATTTTTGGTCACCGAAAATTCATATTAAGCGAGCTGAGTTGAATGTAACGGTCATATTTTGAATTTAAGGGTGACATATTGTGAATTATTTAACTTAAGTGGTTTTCTTTCACAATTATTTTAAACAAATGATAACCTCTCAAATATTCTTTCTCGAATTCGAGACCTTAATTTTATTACTGTAATATTAAGTTTCCCTTACTTGATTTCCTGTCTGGTCTATAGAATTATAATTTCTTCCTGGTCTATAGAATTATATGAGTTTAATGCCTTTTGTACTGATATTGAGACTGCTAGTTTTGTCTTTAGAGAGTTTGTGTGATATAAATTTTAATGAACTGAGAAAACATCAAAACTTGATGAAGAAAAATTTCTAAACATTTAAGTTATCGAACTCCATCGCTCATAATGATAAATATTTTGATTATTGCAGAGAAAATATAATAAATATTTATTTAATATATTTACCACATTAATGTCTAACAAAATTTAGAAAAGGCATTTAAAATATTAATATAATTCAAAACTAAAATACAATATATTTATATATATATATAATTGGCGCGTATACCCTTTTTGGCCGAGCTCCTCCTCCTATTTGTGGTGTACGTCTTGCTGTTGTTTCACAAATGGAGGGACCTACAGTTTTAAGCCGATTCCGAACGGCAGATATTTTTACCATTGCCTGCCGAGGGGGGCCGCTATTAGAAAACAGTTTTTCTTAATTTTGGTGTTTCACCGAGATTCGAACCGACGTTCTCTCTGGGAATTGCGAATGGTAGTCACGCACTTACCCATTTGGCTACGGCGGCCGCCAAACTAAAATACAAACTTTACAATATTTGAGATTAAAAAGTGTAGTACACTAATTACTTAGTCCTCCCATAATATCTGTTACAAGTTAAGTCCGTTACAGATATGAAATACTTTTTTTTTCTATATGCCAATACCTTCTAATGGGTTATTCAATAGGTGCGCTTCAACTTTATTCCGATAGGGAGGGCGAACGACGCAATATTTTTTATTTTTCGCTTGTCATTTGTAAACTTCATTAGTATACATTTCATCATGGAACGCTACACACTTGAGCAACGATTGCAAATCGTGCAAATTTTTTATGAAAATAATCGTTCTGTTGCTGCTACTTTAAAAGCATTACGGCCATTTTACGGTCCATTTAACAAGCCGTCCCGTTTTGGGGTTATGTGAAGTCATTGGTCTACAGTAACAAGCCGGCGACGATTTGTGAGCTCAGAGCCAATATTGAACGCGAAATTGCTGGAATTTCGGCCGATTTATGCAAAAGAGTGGTCGAAAATTGGGTTCAACGATTGGACTTCGTAAAACGTGCACGCGGTGGTCATGCAAAAGAAATCGAATTTCATACTTAAATGTATATGTTCAAACTCGATAATAAAAAAAAATGTGTTAAAAAAGTCAAACCATTTGTGTTTTATTCAAAAAAGTTCAAAAGTTGAAGCGCTCTTACTGAAAAACCCTTTACTTGTTAGGATTTAATTTTTCTTATATGGCAATGCCCTAAAATTGTACTAACTACTAGATGTCTTTTTCTACTTTTAAATTTGAATTTTATAAAAGGATTGCCTTTGCCTATAAAAAGCCTGCGCGCTCTTGAAAAGAACACATCCCGTTTGGTAATCGGCGATGAGCAGAGCCAAGGTGCTTGCCAATGATTACTTTTGTAGTGTGGCTGGCCGCTATATGGTGGTTGTTGCTAACATATCTGTACTTGCAGTGTGGACAGCGTTGGCTGGCCGCTGCAAATCAGTTGTTGCTCTTGCTCGCGCAGCTTACTAAACGCATTTGTTCTTTTTAGTTTTCCGGCGTTTTTCTTACCGTTAACGATACGTTTTAAAATAAACACAACTCTACAAAATACAAGAGTTATATTTATGGTAAATTAAATTTATTGTAAAATAATTACAACTCTACAAAGTTAGTTTTATTTAACCATGTAAATTTAAAAACAAAACAAATTTCATTTTCATTCGAAATGGTAGCCATTTGCTTTGCACAAGCCATTAAACGATTCGGCTATTCAGCTATTGCAGCACGCACGGTTTCCATGAATATTGACGTCGATAGTTTAACCAAAGATTGTTTGAGATTCTCCAACTTTTTGTGAGGTCTTCTACAGACCACGTTCTGCAATTCTGACCACAAACTATAGTCTAATGGATTCAGATCTGGCCAGACGGTCAATCTTCTACGGCTAAGAACCCAGGAATATTGTTCTTTAGTCACTGCTGGGTGGTTTCTGCCTTATGGGCTGGAGCGGAATCTTGCTGAAAGATCCAACGCTCTCCATTGCAGAGAATACTGCTCAACGGTATCTACACGCCTTCCAAGACATCAATCTGATACATTTTTGCCCCTGCCTTAACCCCTTTTTCGCAATAATGAAGAGATGTAACGCTTTTTCAAGACATTCCTCACCAATCCATTACGGGGGCTTGATGATAGCCACGCAGAACGATTGCAACAACATTTTTTGCGTCTTTCAGAGGTACTGAATTTACTTATATTTGATTTCTATAATTTTCAAGTTTTCGAAACTAAAAGAGGTATTAAAAACAAAAACATTGGAAAAAACAAACATAAAAGTTCCCTGGCCAAAATTGAACATTTTTAGGCTACGCATTTCATGCAAATGGTTTGCATGACAAATACATTTTCTCAATGGACACATGTTTTTGTAAAATTTCTGTCTAATTCCCATAAACGCTTCTTTTCGTTTTAGTTCTAGAATAATTTCTTGTGCGTGTAAAACGCTGAATGACGCAACTCCCGACGCAATGTTTTAATTGTGCTTCGTCAAGCTAGATAAGCTTCAATTAGGGAAAATGCCAACGATTTAATGAAATATTTGCGTTATATGTATATTCTGGCTCATATGGAAAGTGTCAAATATTATATGAGAATTTATACAACCAATATGAACCATTGAAAAAAATAAAGCGGGCTACTGATTAGTCAGATTTCAGTTTCTCAACTACGTCAACAACACCTTTAGGATGTTTGTAAAATTCAATAATTTCTGGAAGGTTTATATCGATGTTTTACAACAATTTTTCATAGTTGATAGTTGCAGTTTGAGAACTTTCAACTGAAAAAAATTATGAAATACCTTTAATTATTTATCATTTTTCATTCCATTGCCACCATCGATGCTGTCAATTATTTCGTCAGCTTTTTTCTCTTCTAACCAAATTTTTTAGCTTCTTGTTGCCAAAACAGTAGTGGACAACGAGGGAATGACGTAATGGACGCTGTGCTATAAACTGTTAACTTTGAAAGTTATAGCATAGAAAATGGGGTTCCGTTACAAGTTAAGCAACCTCGAGTATGCCGTTGATTTAGTAGTTATAACAAATCGTCATGCTCATATGCAATCACCGATATCACGGGTCGTAGAAGAATCTGAGAAAGTGGGTATCATCACAAACACAGATAATACTAAATCTATGCGAACCAACGCCACTAATGATGCTCAATTCAATATAAGCGGCAATCTAAGTACATCGAATAAAACTGGGTCTTATTTATCTTTTATGTACATACATGTGTACGTATAAGTACGCTATATTTTTTTACGGGTCAACAGTTTGTTTTATTTATTTACAACACCAGATTTGGATTCAATCCAATCCAAGTATGAAGTGATGCGAGTAAATACACCTGGCCATCCAATTTCACATCCAAGGGCAATGCCAAAAGAAGTGGCTCCAATCAACACAGTCTCTTCACCATCGTTGTATACCAATGGACCGCCGGAGTCACCATTGCAAGTGGAAGTGCCACCAGTAGTCTTAATGCAGATATGCGTTGAGTAAACTGAGCCGAAGAACCACCTGTTGCATGCCTTATTCGACATAATGGGTACCTCAACCCAGCGCAATACATCGGTGGCGCTTGTGGTACCTATGCAGAGATGCAAGTGAAATATAATTAATAAGCAAAAACATTGTATTCCGGTTGTTGAACTTACTGTCGCTAATCCTTCCCCATCCAGAGGCAATCACTTGTTCGCCTTCGTAGGTCGAGTATGAGGATGATATTTTAGGCAAAGCGACTGGTTGGATGTATTCTAAAATATTCAAAATTATCATAGTATAAAAGGTAATAAACTTTGGAATGTTGTAGGTAGATATTTTTTTTTTTTTGTTGAGGAAATGTAAAATAACGTACTGTTAAATTCAATAGAAACTGGAAATTTAATAAGGGAAATGTCGTTCAAAAGAAGACTAGAATCCCAATCTTCATGAATGACTATATTCTTCGCAGATACGTAAACAATTTGTTGGTTCTTTTCTGTTTTATCCGTGCGATTCCAAGCGCCCAAGTATATGTCAACGCCAGTTCTGCAAAAATAAGACACAATAAAAATGGTGTAAAAGCTTTCAAATTGTATAATGTCCAGAAATATTATATAAATAAATACGTATGTATGAACGAATGTTTGTGCTCGCTATTAGGAAATGTGTCGGTCAAGTAGTGAGACTGACACAAGAAACAAGGAAATACGCACGCGCCTTTATCTGGTTTTGCAACATCAAATAAAATAAAATGTTTTACAGCGTCAATGACGTTATTTAATAGCTGCACACGCTTATAAGTACTCGTACTTACGCTCCATCTGTGCAATGGGCCGCTGTAACCACCCAACGATCAGAGATCAAGCTACCGCCGCACCAAGCAGAACCTGCGGCAAAGTGCAGCAATAAACCAACTTGATAGGGGAATTGCGTAGGTTCCGCCAAATTGCCATTGGTAATACGTCCTGCGTTACCGTTGATAGGCATACGGGGATTTAATGGTATTTGTGGATGTACATCCAACGAGGCCACTTTAGACCAATCAACTTGGTTGGTGGACGCGATTGCGCTGCCAATAAGGCATGCGGCCAAAATGATTAGCACTTTCATCGTTACTGTTTAACTCACAAAGAACTAGCCGATTCATGTTACATTGATTGGTTTTATACTTTTGCATTATCTAGAGTCGTACTTGTGTGCTTGTGGCACATGGGCGAAAATGTATGGTCGTGAGGAACCTCGATAAGATAAGTATTAATTTATAGCACAGAGTACACCTAAAATCGGTCGGATATTATTTATAGCTGCTATTATGTACTTACGAGTATAAACTGGTAATCAAAAACTATGGAATTTGCTTTGAAATCAAAGCTGCTAGTCGTCTAAGTTTATAAAATCCGGATTTTCTAAATTGTAGGAGCAGTTTGAGGTTAGGGAATTCGGCATCAGCGATATCAAAGGTGCAATTATGAAGAAATACGAAACGGAAAGGATCGGTTATGACAGTATAGCGGGATTACTGCGTATACAAAATGTGACGGTTAGATCGAGCTTCTCATTATGCCCAAATAAAGCACTAGAAGCATTAGTGAGAATTATATCCCACAAAGATATATGGCTCTATTGGAATTTAATTATGACTTCCTCCGATTCATCATCCATGGGTGGACTAGTAAGCAAAAGGGCATATAAACATAAAGTAGGCTGCGTCAACATTTAGCATGAATGTTGAGTGAGGCCTGCCGCCCACTTTATTTTTATTTACAGTAACCCCCAACATTGAGAAGAAGCATTACTAATAACGAGTTGAAGAAACAAAAGTTGCCTGGTATGCACGCGGTCTTATGTTTATTTATGCCCGTTGCTGCATCTATTCACCACTCACTAAAGCACTTTAAATTTGCATGTTTAAAATTTTCCGTTTAAAAATTTCACCACAATTAAACTATCACTGGAAAATCGGTCTTAAACGTAACCTTGTGACTCGATGCATTGTCTTGATAAAAAATAATTTATTTACGGAGGACCAGGTTCACACCACTTTTGAAGCTCTTGTTTTTATTTAGGATCATGGTGCTAAACCCAGACCTCATCCATACTGATGAATTGACGCACAAAATCTATTGCATTTTTTGAAAACGCTCTAAATGTTACTGAGAAAGTCGCATTCGAACGTATTTTTGTTCCATAGTTAGTGAATGAAACCCAATAGTCAAAATATTGCTTACACTTCCCAACGAGATGCCTAGGGCTTCTACTATATCTCTTTCAGTTACTCGACGATTTCCTACGACTTTTGGTGCTACTGGTGTTTTTAGACGTCCTTGATGGCGAAAAATCCTCACACACTTTGAATAATCGTTCATAAATTTCCTTTGCCTTCCTAAAATAAAAATTCAATCCCTGCAATATACAATACTTGATTATATATACTGTGACATGTCGGTATTAAATGTCTTGTAAACAAAGAATGAAGAGCGTACCAACATAACAAAATAAAATTTAGGCTATAAGCAATGCCTTCTCTTATCAAACTGCAAAACTTTTTAAACAACCTAGTATAATAGTATGTAATCAAGAGGCGCCCCCCGTAATGGACTGGTGCGAAACTACCGTTCGGAAGCGCACAGATTAAATTGTTACTTTATTAAGCGCCTTATAGATTGTTACTATTGTTCGCAGAGAGAAGACTTTACTACTCAATTGCCTACTTAGTCCAAAGTACCACTTGTTGACACTACGTTGGATTTCCAGGCTGACATTGCTATCGGTGTTAATACTGGTTCTTAAATAAACGAAGTCTTTTACAACCTCGAAATTATAATTGTCAACAGTGGCGTTGGTGATGATACGCGTGTGCGACGACTGTTTGTTTGATGAAAGGGGGTACTTCGATTTGTCCTCGTTCACCACCAGACCCATTCGCTTTGCCTCTTTATCCAGTTTGGAGAAGGCAGAACTAACAGGGCAGTTGTTATATGATGTCAATATTATCGGCAAATGCCAACAATTGCACGCTCTTATAAAAAAATTTGCCTGAGCGATTAATTCCTGCATCTAATATACATCTAATATACTAGAAGCGTGTCCTCCATCTATCACAACATGATCGATTTGGTTACGCAATTTTCGATTAGGAGACAGCCAGGTAGTTTGGTGTATATTCTTATGCTGGAATCTGGTGCTGCAGGCTACCGTGTTTCGGGCGCGGTGAAGTCGGTCAGGCTCTGTCCGTCACCGGATGTTTCGTTGTGCCGGCTGAATTTTCCGACTGTGGGACTTAAAATTCCTTCCTTGCCCATCCTCGCATTGAACTCGCCAAGCATGATTTTTGTGTCGTGGCGGGGGCGGCGCTCATAGAAGGAATCTTTGGTTGCATCGTCCTTCTCTTCCGTCGGGGCGTGGGCCCCAATGAGTGGGATATGAAACGTTTTTCCACTGAAAAAAATTTTAAAAGGTCCGCTTACTTGTATTTCGAAATTGAAATTCCCAAATTTTTTTTCGTATAAGTTATTAATTTCATTGTTTTGGACAAGTCAAAAATACAGGAACAAAAAACAATCACAAAGCCTCCAAAAACGCTTTTTTCTTTCCTGTAGAAAAACGATTTTGGCATTTACAACGTTATTCGCGGCTCCGCTTCAATTGTTTAAATAGTTTTAATTGCATTAATGTGTTTTTTATTGTAAAAGTATGTTCACATATGCAGTAATTTGCAATATATCCACTAAATTAATCTACCCGTTCACATGCGGCAGATTTGGCTATCGGTTGTGAATAATGTTGAGAAAGGGTTTTTCTTCATAGAAATTATTTTGGTGGAATATTTCGGTGTTTTTGGTTTGTTCAACTATTACTAACGATATAAATAAAAGACAAGGAGAAGGAATAGCTAATTTCATTGCGCAATTGGCTGCTAATAATAAACAGTTGGATGAAATCCGTAAAGATCGTTTACTGAGGCTTCAAAAATTTATGGCAGCAATACGCATGCGTAATTCGATGTTACATTTTGGAATAAGCAATAACAGGCCAAATCGTCTGTAGACACATGCTTTTTTCTGTAAAATTAATTCATAGTTAATAATAGATAAGAAAAAGTTTATTATAATTTTCTTTACAAACCTGTTTTCTTTCCCGGTGACCATTTCATTTTATTTTTACTTTAACGTTTCTCCTTACATTCATAAAAATAATTATCGGTAACACAGTGTTGTAATTAAATAGTGTGGTTATAATCTAGGATTATTTTATAATCTCAGATTTCGGGACAGAAATTTCGTTTGGGTAATATTGCTTTTTAACTACAGACTGGGAGTGAATCACGAAAAACCAGATAATCTACTTATATGTGAACGTAGTATAAGAAATGCTGCATTTCTAGATTCTTAAGTACCACCAGGTAAAACAATGTCACGTGTATGATTTTAAGAATTAGATAATGCCACTTTTTTGTCGTGGCCCTTTTCTCCATTTTTTTCCATTTTTCGAATTTTCCAATTTTCTGTCCCTGCGTTTGAAAAAATAGTCACCTGCGAAGTTTGCCCAATATGAAACTACATATTTTGTTGGAAATAAATAAATAATTAGCACGTACAAATCTGTTAGTTGTTTGGCCGAGATCCTTCTCCTATTTGTAGCGCGTGTCTTGATGTTGTTCCACGAATGGAAGGACCTACAGTTTTAAGCCGATTCTGGCAGATGGTTTTTTATGAGAAGCTTTTTCGTGCTGGTACTGTACTTTGCTAAGCCTCCTCTGGACGCTTCATCCATCCATGGTAAAGTGGGCTTATTTGAAACAAATTCCGCCAATCCCATGATTCAATTATTAAATCGTGATCATATTATTCAATAAAATTTTTTTTTTTTCATATCATTATATTGGACATTTTTTCCGAAGTAAGCTTTGAAATATGTATATGGGAGAAAAATAACTTGTTCAAATATTTCCGATAGACGCTTTAAAACTAATACGTATGTATGTATTTATAGATTCGCCTTGCTTAATAATTTAAAAATGACAAGCGAATTGAAAGTACGAAATATGTAAAATACGGGAATTCGAAGTATACACAAAATTTGTTTCACGAGTATTCAAGAATTTTAAGGATGACTTGTTTATTACTCGGAAGCCAGGTTCTAACAGAAAAAGCGGCACGACAGTCGGTCACTACAGCACATGTATGGAAATATACATATATTTATGCTGCTGCAACAACAACCAAAAATAGAACATGAAAGTCACCACCATTTTGCACAGGTGGAAAACTGGCTGGTGAATGTTCTTTTTTTTTTGTCGGCAATGCAAAACAGGAGGCTGGTTTCAAAGCGTTCAAAGTTCAAACGGTTCCAGGTAGAAACGCTGTGAACAACGCAGAGGCAAAATTAATCGTGTCACAAAGCTAAACACTGATTTTTTTACGACGACATGCATGTTTCAGTCGGCTGGTCACAGCTTCCATGGTAGATTCTACTGCAAACTCGTAGTGGACTATGGACGAAGAGATTGAGACGAAATCCTAAAATTTACTAGTTTAGAAGATTTATCCAGTTTAGTGATGGACAATTTTTTTCAAATGCTACTGACTGAATCTCACACGAGAGTGGAAGCGAAGTGATAATGGAGAGATTGGGGAGCCAGAGTAAGAGTTTTTATGTTGCCGCGTGGAACTGCTGCGGATAGTTAAGAGCTATTGATAGGTACTTTGAGGGTACCGATGCCGGCTATACGTTTCAGAATGTCCGGATGGCAGTTGTAACCTGCAGCGGTTTTTTCCATTGTGATTGCCAAAAATTTTAGGTAGTTTTCTACAGTCAACTCTTTGAATATTCTCGCTAGTGCATTTCACGAAATCAACGCCCACTTTAGGCACAACTAGGATGAAGGATATTAAGATCTTACTAGGCACACAAGTACTTGGCATGCCAATACCGGCCATAAATAAACGGAAAATGTAAGGGTTAGCTTAGGCAGTTTGCTTTACCTGACCAATTATGGAGCACTAAATAGTCCTTGGAAAGCACTCTTTGTTGGGTTCTTAACGCAGGACCATCCTAGCGCACACTTGTTGGAAGTTGTGCTACTTCTTAAAATTAAAAGAATTCAGCAATCGATACGGAATCACTGGAACCGACAGCTCACGTTCGATATTGGCGTCCCATAATGACATGGATGGCTTATATTCAAAGTGTCTCCAGACTCTCTCTCTCTCTTCAACACTACAAGGAACCGACCCTATTATGGACGAAGGAGATCAAACTACCACCAATGGTTAAAGTCGTTGACACACCAATACCGACAGTCCATAACCCCCCCTTAAGTTGCTGGATGTATCCTTCAGTAGTTGCACTTCTTCTCGGCGCGCATAACCGCAACAACCACTTAAGTCCAAACCATCACAAGATCCTCAATTTGCCAGCCGGTAGAACTTGAAGCGAAGACAAAGAAACATTGCTGGCGACATTTAAGGCAATCGGCCAGTGCTATCTGCCTTCAGGGCGGCCACGGGGCCTATCTATCTTCAAATGGGGGAGATAATGAGTGTAATACTATGTTAAGCTAGTAATCTTTGCTGGTGTACTACTGCAGGAACCCCTGCATGCACTTATTGAATAGTGAGCCACATCCTAGGCACGTCAAGAGAAATCTCCATGACATGACAGACGAAATTTAGGACAATACTCGGGTTCCTCTCGACCTGCCATGATACAGATAGGTTATAAACGACCTTCATCGGTAGTTCCTTACCGCATTTATAAACTCCCGTCGTTCGATTGCCGCCAACGGAGCCCAACCGATGCACATTGCAGACGAAGATCTTCAGCTGCCTCATGATACCAACATTATTTTGTCGCAATTACGTTCCGAATATTGTAGCGGCTTAACCTTCTTCCTCGATCGCGACATAACAAACATGTCTGGCAAGTAAGGCACGACACTACCTATTCATATGCACTCTTAAACCTACTCATCTAACAGCCGTTGGATTCACCCCGTGGAAACTACATGAACAAAATCACTTACATTTGGTATCACCAAACATCTTTATAGATCTTCTAAGTCCAGAAGGTTGAATACTTAATATTAGAAGAATAGTTACATCGAAGAGTAGTGTGAAATAAACATCAACTTTATAATTTAGAATTGTATGGATGTGTTTATATATTTTTATTTAGCTTAGGCAAATGTAGGTGGAATGAATACATGGGGAATGAGTTCACCATAAAGATTTTCTCATGAGCTTGCAGGTAGGTATGTACACGGTATTCAACATGTTTTAATAATTTTTATATAATAAATCTTATGAAGTGGTTTTTGTTCATTTAATTAACCATAAAGTTCTAGTTTCTTATAGTTTTCGTTTGTGAAGTCGCTTACTCGTTCAAATAGCTAACGAGTCAAAAATACAATTTTGATACCATTTATTTCACTCATCAGCTATGTAATGACACACAAACATCCGTTTAAACATCTTAAATTTAATTAGTTAAAAGCAATGGTTACAATTTTCAGAATGAAATATGCGGTTAAAATAAAAACTTATATATGTAGTGATTCTACAGGTAAAGAACGTTATAAATTGATATCTGCGGAATTATAATATCGGATATATGTACATATACCTAAAGTATGTCTCCTAAACAATTGGCTTACAATGTTGCAGCACTTAAACTCACATCTGCACTACTTGTCGAAGACACCACTGTGAAAATTTAATATGGCATACAATATAACGCATGCTGTATACGTTCTCTAGTATATTCGTACTCAGTCTTCGTAGTTGATGTTGCATTTGCATAATTTGTACTAATATTCCCATGTTCAGCGACAACTGATGTAGAAGATGTGTCCGACTCCATTGGTTCTTCCGGCGAATTATTTTTTTCAACGTCTAAAGCGGCATCTTCTATATCGGTATCGTCGCCAAAGCTTTTGTTTAACCGGTCAATAAAGTCGTCTAAGGATATTTTGTTGCATACGCTTCGTCGGCCAAAATTTTTTTTTATTTTGGCGCGTCGCTGTTTTGCCAGTGTTTTATTTGTATTTAGTCCATCAGAAAAGGAGAGTGAACGTCGAATTTTCTTCAGACCAATAAAACGTAAGGTGGTATTGCTTGACACAGATGCAGCCTGACCGCGACGCGGTTCTGGTTGAGGCTCCTCGAAAATTGTCTCTAAACTAGTGGGACGAAAGCTGGTAAGTTTTTGATTACAGTATATTTTTCTGATTTCAGAAGGACGGAGCACAGAAAAATCACATGATCTAGAATTGTGGCGTTTTGGTTTCATGATTGTTCGCCTTTTTAATTTTAAGATGTTGTCTTTGCAACTGCGGCCCGGTAAGGTGCGTCGCTGAGATAGGCTCACCATGGCAGTGCTGGTGCTGTAAAGACTATCTGAATGAACGTCCTCCACCGTGGTAGCTTCACTGGAAATATTCAATTCCGATTCTGAACCACTATCCGCAATGTTGTCTTTGTTATTGCCGTGTATCATTACATTACTACCTGCTACAGTCAAATCATTTGCGCGGGCAGCCATGTTTTCGGTGCTACAAATGATTTTCAGCTTTCAGTTCAATACACAGAGTTATATCATAATTTACTCACCGATTTTCCACCAAAATATCTTCGAAATTCTGTTGAAAACTAATTTTCGCTATACCAGAAACAATACAGTCCATAATTTGCTAAAAAAAACACTAAAAGTGCATTTCTGACTACAAGTCAAATTGTGCTGTCAAATAAAATCCGTTTAAACAATCCTGTCAAACAACCAACAGTTTGAAATGCACTGCAACAGAGTTGCCGGAGAGGCCAGATTGTTTATTTGCTTGTTGCCATAAAATAAACGGGATAGTTATTCGCGACAATGACTCGTAGTCATAGGGAAGTCAAAACAAAGGTTTTACCGATTGAATTTGGTTTTATAATAAACTTAAAATTAATTTTATACCAATAGTAGAGTTTTACCTTTATAATGGGTAAAACGTGTTTCTAAAATATTATATAGGGCCCTAAGTTGATGGTTCTCTGTTAAAGTTTTCAAATTCAATTTTTTATTTAATTCAGTATTTAATAGAAATTCTGCAAACGAATCAAAGGATTCTGCAATGATATCAAGGAAAAAAGAAGGAAAGAATGATGATAAAATTTAGATAAGACATCTCGAAATTGAGGCAACGGTGGGCGCGAATGAAATTTCCTTTTAAAAACAATGTTCCTCCAGAATGGAGAGCAGCTACAGCCACTAACCATGTGGCCATTAAAACCCTATGAAATATTTTTAATTATACATATGTATGCCTGTTGTATATAAATATAAATATAACAACATATGTATATGATTGCAACATTCTAACGTCGCCTTTCTTGTTTCGTCTTCAGACTTGTTTTATTTTCAATAATAGGCCTCATCTTTTCGCCAAGAGTTAGCAAGTGAACATATGTCGGCAACGCTCGACATGCTCGATTAACTTGACGAAAATTGCATGCGAAGGCTGCAACAAATTTATCGAGTAAGATTCGCCGCTAGCGGGTATGGCTATAGATAAGGCGAATTGAGTAGTGGAGGTGGCGCCATTAAAAACAGTAACTTTATTTTTCGCGGTTTTGACAAGTCTGAGGTCAGCTCTCTTCGCAATACAAAAAAAAAAAACGAACAAAACAAACAAAAGTAGGAGAAATTGCATGTTTGTGAAAACCCAGTGAAAGGCTGGGAATATTGTGATTTGTGAAACTAAAACTAAACAAACTAATACAAACAAAGTACCGCTTGTTAAATTGTTAAAGTGCAAGTTAAAATAAACCCTCCCCATGAAGCTTTTTACGTTTTTATGCGGAAGACGCCGTGGCTAGAAAATATGTGTGTGTGCGTATAATTTCTTGTGTTTGGTTGTTTTCAATTCTTCCGCCTACTCTTCTTCTTCACAAACAAGTATTTCCCCTTCCTTTTGTTTGTTTATTGATATACTCTTACGACACGGCGAATTCGGAAGGCGCAGTCTGCTTCTCTGTCATTCTTCGGCTATAACTCATTAGACGGGTATAACGCACTGCCTTACCAACACATGCAATTTAAGGCAGCTCCCTCCCGCGTTGTTCATTTCTACCAGCAGCTGCATCTATTCGCCACTTCCTAACTCTTGGCGAAAAGAAGAGGTCTTATGATTGATAAAAGCAAAAAACTGGTTTCAACGAAAATATTAGTTAGTTTAGGCTATAACTACATCCCATGTCAGAGTTTTTAGATTGAGTTATCCATATTTTGGCTATTTTCCGAACCTAAAGGGTATCCAAAGCTTATTAAAATATATGTTAGGTTAGTACCCCGCGGTTAGTATACCCAATAATAATAGAATACACGATTGCGCCTCCCCTTGGTCGACACGTCAGCATAGAAACAAATGAAACGTATAGAAGAAAAAGCAAGGAAATTCAAAGAAAAAAACCGTATTTAAATTATATCTAATACTAACAGATTTATTACCAAATAAGTTACTTGGTACACAAAGGCTTGTTTATTTTCCATACTGACGTTAAGAACAAAGTAGCGTTACTGTGGATGGCATCACCATTTAGTTCTCCACATCGTGTGGTAGGGACATAATAAGCATTAGGATGAAATAATTATTACAAATTATGACAAAAATCTGTTGACTATGAACAAAAAATGGTCCCTTAAACAGAAACTAAAAGAGCAAGGTGGCAGGAAATATCTTCTTTTTCTCCGTAATTGGCGCAATAACCACTTAAGCGATTTTGGACGAGTTGAAGAAAGCGCGCCAGTTGCTTCTTTCTTATGCTAACCGGCATCAGTTGGACACACCAAGTGAAGCCACGCGAAGGCCTTTCTCTTCCTCTGCTACCTCTAGCTGGTACTGCACTGAATACTTTCAGAGCCGTAGCATTTGTATCCATTCGGACGACATGCCTCAGCCAACGAAGCCGTTGGATCTTTATTCGCTGCAGTTTGTCTATGTCGTCGGGAAGCTCATACATCTCATCGTTCCATCGCCTGCAGTACTCGCCGTCGCGGACGTGCCAAGGTCCAAAAATCTATCGCATAATCTTTCTCTCAAACATTCCAAGGGACATCGCATTAGATATTGTGATTGTCCAAGCGTCTGCGCCATAAGTTAGGACAGGCATGGTGAGAGCCTTCTAAAATGTTAGTTTTGTTCATCGAGAGACCACTTTACTACTCAATTGCCTACTTAGTACAAAAAAGTACTCGCTGGCAAGAGAGATTCTCCGTTGGATTTCAAGGTTGGCGTTGCTATAGGTGTTAATGGTGGATCCTAGATAAACGAAGTCTCTTCCAACCTGGAAATAATAACTGTCGACAGTGGCGTTGGTGCCGATACGCGTGTGCGACGACTGTTTGTTTGATGAAAGGGGGTACTTCGATTTGTCCTCGTTCACCACCAGACCCATTCGCTTTGCTTCTTTATTCAGTTGGAAGAGGCAGAACTAACAGCGCGGTTGTTAAGGCCTTTGATGCCAATATCATCAGCATGTGCCCGAGGGATTAAGTTCAGCAGCTCGAATGACCTTTTCCAGCATCAGGTTAAAGAAGTTACATGACAGAGAACTAACATGTCTGAAATATCGTTTGGTATCTAACGGCTCGGAGTGGTCCTTCCTAATTCTGACGGCCCTGCTGGTACTGAGCATCGCCATTTTGCTTAGCCGTATTAGTTTTGCGGGGATATCAAATTCAGACTCCCCGGCATATAGGCCATCCCGTTTTGCATTGTCGAATTTTTGGATTCTTCTTTCATGGGTCATTTCTAAGACTTTGCGAGTTGCGAATATCTGGCCGATGGTGGACTTTCCAGGTCTAAAACCACACTATACGCTCACTAGAACTTTATAGGCGATAATTGGATAGATTGCCAATTCTCTTCTTAGTAATAATACTATTCGGGAGCAGGAGGGAGAGTTGAGCCGTGAATCTTCTGGCTATATGTTGTGATTGCAACTTTCCGATGTCGAACATTCTTTACGTGTTAGATGCACGTTTTTTGCCGCACACAGGTGTGTGCATAATTTGGTTACAACAAGGTAATGGATCCGAGTCAGTCGATGTTGGGTCCTCGGATCGTATGTACATCTAAAGCATTAGAAGCGTGTCTTCCATCTATTACAATATGATCGATCTGGTTTCGCATTTTTCAATTAGGAGACAGTCACGTATGGTAGCTTGGTGTATTTTTTACGGGGGAATCTGGGGCTGCAGACTACCATGTTTTGAGTCCCGGCAAAATCGATCAGCCTCTGTTCGTTACCGGATGTTTCGTTGTGTAGGCTGAATTTCACGACTGTGAGACTAAAAGTTCCCTCCTTGCCCACTCTGGCATTGAAGCCGATAAGCACGATTTTTATGTCGTGGTGGGGTCAGCGCTCATAGGAACGTTCTAGGCGATCATAGAAGGAATCTTTGGCCGCATTGTCCTTTTCTTCTGTCGGTGCGTGGACGCAAATGAGCGAGAGGTTAAAGAATCTCGCTTTTATGGGTCTGATTGCGAGACGCTTATCCACCGGAGTGAACGTAATTACTTGCCGACGAAGACGGCAGTGATATCAGCTTGACAGATGTACCTGCTGCATTAAAGGACCGGACATTCCAGGAGCATGCTTTCAAGTCGTAATCCTTATTCGTTCGCAGTGGCCGTCATTAGTGTAGGTAGTTCGGAAGTTACCCAGAAGATACATGGGTGAAGCCCGGAAGTTGTGAGCTGCTTGGACCATACGTAGAAGAATCTTCCTGGCCACTCCCCACTTGCGTGAACTTCACGACCGGATATGATCTGAAATCACTCCATTGCACTTTTTATCAATGACCAAATCGGCCTACGTGAAACGTAGATTTTAACGTACTTCTGTACCTACCTGCTGTGTTACTGCACTTTCTAATAACTCTTTTATTCAATTCTCCTAGTTCTTAGGCATTTCTATTAACATCCAGCTTCTTCTTTCTGGCGATGCCTTCAATTAATTTAAAACGGAGTTTTAATACAATAACCTGATATGCCTTCGCCTACCTATTTTGTCTGGAATTTAGTGCTTATTGATTGATTTAGATACTCTTATCATTGTTAAAGGATTCTTAATCATGCTCTTGATTTTTATTGCAAGTTGATTATATAATTTATTTAAAAAATGGACTATTGATTATTTAATTTTTTATGATGTGGTGTAAGTTTACCAAGGGGTTGCCTGTACATGTTTGACGGCATGATTTTCCTCCCTACAAGGTCCGTAAGTTCCATTCTAACCAAGCATATTCTTAGGTTAGTAAGATCATAATATAATCTACAATGCCCTATTAGAACTCCTGTGAGGATTCTAAAATTATTCTAATTTATTGATTCCCTACAATCTTTGAACCGGTTTATTTTAAAACTACTTATCATTGATTTTGATAGCGATAAACCTGGTGGATCGTCCTAGTATGTTCTTCTTTGTCTTTCCTTTACTACCTGAATCAGAAAGAAGAAGTTACCCTTTTTTAGGCCATATATGTGCCTTGGAACGCTTAGGTTTGAGTTTGCATTTCCTTGTGAATGTTACGATGGCCGTTTTTGCTGTATTTATGTTTAGTTCTAGTTACTTTTAACACTAATTGGGCGTGGAATATCCACAGTTTAAGTGAGCGCTACCATAGAATTAAGTTTTACATTTAAACAATTTTTAATTTCTAAGTTCACTTGAAAAAAAGGTGTTGAAAATAAACGAATGTTTTGTGCAACTCAAAATATGTATAATTGGCGCTCGAGCTAAATATTTAGCTTGGCCTGTTCGTATACTGAATAACTGTAAAATAAAGTTTTCCACTACTTGCAGTTTTTGACGAGTGCCGCTAAATAAAATAAATCGCCACGGGGGTAATTTAGAAAATGACTTTAAGTTTTTAGGAACAAAAAACAAAAGTAGAGAGTGACATTAAAAATACCAAATCGGCAATGGGACTAATTTTAAAAAGGAACATTTAGTGTAAAGGAGGAAAATATAGAAATTTATACTGTATCAACACAGTAATGGACGTGAAAGGGAAAGTGTCTACTCATCTTCCTGCACGCCTACGCACCGATCCAGCAAGGAAATCAAGAAGCCCCCTACAGAAACGAGATCCCAGGATCCGGAACAGTCGTCGAGGGATGCGCGTAGTTTTATTACTGTACGTTTCATAATTAAGAGAAATTGTTAGAAAAAAAATGTAACTGTGAAACAGAAAGAAATTGTATTTCCAAGAAAGAACAATAAAATAAATTTGTGAAAAAACCAAGGAAAGAATATGAGAAATAAATATTTGACTTTTTTGAAATAAATGAAAAGAAAAGAAAAGAGAAAATTGTATAAATGAAATAAAATAAATTTGCAATTGATTGAAATAAGTATTAAAAGTATAAGAAAAATATTAGGTGCGCAACTAAGTTCCCGCTGTTTGTCAATAGATGCCGCCAGCTGTGTGTGCTAGTCGATTCTAGGTAGGTAGGGTAGGTATAGTGGTTGTCGTTTGACACACCTAATCCTGCTGTAGACCCATTGTGATACCACCGGGGCTATTCCCTCTCCTCACTCTACATCGTCCTCATTGAACCAACCTGTGGCTTTGATATATCTAACAAGACTTGTTGTTTTTATATTGGCTACTTCTGCCAAGTTATTAAAGGAGCTTTTTCCTAGAACACTGAATCTTCTTCTATCCAGTGCCATGCACCCGCATAGAAAGTGTTCTGCAATAGTCGTTATAGGGCACTCCCAGTCTACTGGCATGCCTACCAATCAGACAATGCCCCGTTAGGACCCCGAGAAGATTTCTCATGTTTTTCCTGTTTAGTTTCAACAATCGGTTTGTGCGGCCCTTGTTCCATTCCGGCCACGTCATCCTACTAGTTGCACAGGTCAGGGACTGATACCATAGTCTGTTGGCAGCACTGATAGTGTGTTTCTTTATAAGCATCTTGCAAGTTGCTAAAGGTGTAGGTATGTTTGCTTTGTCTGGTTGGATCGGTAATGTGGTACCCAATCTCGCCAGTTCATTTTCTTTGCAGTTGCCTTCTATGTTTCTATGACCCGCCACCCAGAGCAGGTTTATTACAAAGTACTATGATAGCTCTGTCAAAACGTCGATGCATTCTTTTACTGTCTTCGAGTTAATATAAGGTGATTTTAAAGCTTTTAGGGCCGATTGACTGTCTGAATATATGTCAATATCTCTTGTTGTGAGGACACTTTTATTTAGTTAACACCAAATACCAACAACAATAATATTTCCAAAGAAGAGGAATGATGGTGATACGACAAAGGCAGTAGGCGTCTACGCTAACGTGAGAATGGAATGTCTGCCTTAGAATAACTTATTTTCTAATTTCTAATTTCAGTTTTTAATTTCTAATGGCAGTTGCAAAAAGGTGTTGGAAATAAACGGAGTTCTGTTTGCTCCACGAGACATTTATTTTTTTCATGTTTTTTTGCAACTCAATACATAATTCGCACAAGTGCACGAGCATAAAAATCGTTTTCGAGTTATTATTAGATGGAAACCAGTCGAAAGCTTGCAGTACTTGCATTCATTTCTACTGGAATGAACCATAAATATTTTATTTACCTCACAAAATCTGGTAATAAAAATCAAATTAATCGCCCATAGAATTAGTAGATATGTAATAACTGACGATTGTCCCTATAAATCACCACATAAGACAAACTGGGAAATTAAAATCCCTTGTTGGCTGTATTGTGGGCATTAGTATTAATGCAGATAAGTTAAATTTACAATTTCCATCAATCGCTTAGCTTGCGTACTACCTTATCACTGATTCTCTAATTTACTGCCCCAAATCGGCCACTCTTTTTGTGGGTATAAAACTTGTTACAACACACTGGTTCGGTACAGTTGTTTCCATTTGATCCATTACAACGCAAGATGAAGATCCTCATCGTTTTCGTACTAGCTTTGGCTAGCGCTTTAGCTTACAGCGTTCCCGACCAACCTGGTTTCATTGAGGACTTACCATCATCCCCAGTGTTATCCGGACGCATAACTAATGGTATCCAAGCATCGTCTGGTCAATTCCCTTACCAGGCTGGTTTGTCTCTGACTAGAAGCAATGGTAACTTTTGGTGCGGCGGTTCGCTGATTGGTTCCACGTGGATTTTAACTGCAGCTCACTGTACTAACAAGTAAGTAGCCAAAATAGTTTCTGTGGAATTCAGTTATTTTCTTATGTTTATTATTTAGAGTTACCAAGGTGACTGTATACTTGGGCAGCACCAGACGCACATCTTCGAAGGCCTCATATACCGTAACCCCAAGCTCTATTTATCAGCACACTGGCTATGTTGAAAGAACTCTCGCCAATGACATCTCATTAATTAAGATTCCAGCCGTGTCTTATAGCAGCGAAATTTCAGCCATTAAGTTGCCTTCCATTTCTTCTTCGTACTCCAGTTATGCTGGCAGTTATGGTATTATATCTGGTTGGGGACGCATTAGTGACAGTAAGTTGGCACATTCGAAACTAGTCATTGTTTTATTATAGTATTTGTTTCCTTTCCACAGCTTCGTCAGTTGCATCAAATTTGAATTATGCGCGTCTCCCCATCATTACTAACTCGGTTTGCGCTTCCACCTACGGCACCAGCACTGTGACCAGTAATACCATTTGTGTAGCTACCCCTAATGGTGTTTCCACCTGTCAAGGAGACTCTGGCGGTCCATTGGCTCTGGAATCGAATGGTGTGCTTGTAGGTGTTACGTCATTCGTATCGAAGAACGGCTGCGCCTCCGGTGCTCCAGCTGGATTCGTGCGGGTCACCAGCTACTTGAACTGGATTAAAGAGAAAACTGGCATTTACTATTAATGTGTAAAGTTCTTTGTTGAAAATCTGGAATTTTTGAAAATATGACAGTTGTCTTATCAAACAATTTGACGATAATCCAACAAGATAGCATACCATACATTTGTTTTCTAAAACGAATCCGAAGAGAAAAACTATGAACAAGTTTTTAAAGCATTTTTCATGTTTTTTAATAATTGCGCGCATAACTTTCTCAAGTATAAAAAGATTTCGGTGCTGAGTGTGAAATTCCAAACTTCTATTGTGTGTGTATGAGAGATGTTTAGAAATCCCATACTTTAACTCGGAGGCAGTATTATCTATAGGGAAAATTAATAGCTTAGGGAGAATGGGAAAAATAAGGATTGAAGAAGTGCCTCCTGCGCTTCTATGCGAGTTCGTTTACATATTTGAGCTCGAGGATGATGCAGCTGAACACTTTCAATAAAATTTTTTAAGAATTTTGGCTCGGGTCCTCTTGGAAAGACTCTCTCCTACTAGAAAGTGATGCTCTGGTGTGCTATTTGAGTTTCCAGGTGGCCTCGTGATGGCATGTATTTCGAGAAGTCTATTGTAATAAGTCTGTTTCTTATGTCAATAGCTTTTTAATGCTTGTTTTGTATTGACGCACGGAATCCATCGGACGCTATGCGTATTACAGATCTTTATTGCGAAAAGGGACAGTTCAAGATTATTCGGATGGTTTTGAAACGTTCTCTGGGATAAATCAAGGTTGTCTGATGTCTCCTTTACTTTTTGCGCTATATTTAAAGGACTTGCTTTTATAGGATTATAGGACTTGAAGATATAGTCATTTTAGCGGATGAAATAAATAAAAATGATGAATAATCTAGAGGCCAATTGTGAAAATGGAACATGGAACATATTAACCTAGCCAAATCGGCGATGTTGGGTTTTCGTCGTGGAGACAAACTATTAAAAAAAGAAAATGGAAATATGAACGAGAAAATATTAATATTATAACAGACTCTTTGTGCTCCCTCGGGGAAGTTCTTACACCCAAAATGGTTTACCAGAAACAACTAGAAAAAAGGAATAATGCCGCAATTCAAGTTTAAACTTCACATGGAATAACTTTTTTGAAAAGAAGGAAATAAAATTAATGCTTCAGTCAGTCTGTCAAGCTGTCCAAAGTTATGCGGCGCTGGTATGGCGACACTGTATGTTTGAGAATGTTGACAAATGACAACTGCAATTCATAAAGAGAATTTTTTAAGCTCCCAAGCTGTTCACCTACTTAATTTATTTATTTAGAAACAGCTATCGAGTGTGGTCACATTTACACGCTTGCATTACATTTAAATTATATAAAAAAAAAAATCTTTGCATATGAAGCATTGGAGCTCCCACGTCTCTTAACAAAAATAGTTTTGGATTGAAATAGGATGGGCTTACAATTTGAAATGGGACGAAACGGTGTTAGAAAAAAGCAAGTGGGCAGAAAAAATCGAAATATTGCTGTATAGTATTAACACTACTACAGGCAAGAAATGTGGAATACAGAATATAGAGAACTGGATCATAGTGTAGGTCAAAGTAGGGACCTACAGGTGACATAGTAGAATTTAGTATTCATGAATTTTTAAAGCCAGAGATAATTGCGTTATGCTTAATGGTCTTTACAATAAAAACTGCTCTTATGCAATTTAAATGAGAAAACAATCCAACATTTTCTTGGACTATGTCCTACTATGTCTTTGACTATTAAAACAATACCGCTGTGTTTTCTTTGGAAGGATCACCTTTTTGTAAGATTTTTTGTGAAAAATAAATGAATTTATCTATCTATCTATTCGGAAAAGTGGTTTTGTAAGCGCTTGTTGCTTTGTCTATTGAAAGCTGTTTTTGTGGCGTCCTTGAAGCCAAATTTCTCATTTTGCATAGCTTTTGATATGGGAAAATATTATTATTAAATAAATTCTGATCGCTAAGAGGTACAAAATAAATGAAGATACCTATCCTCGATAAAAAAACACTGGATATTTCAATTATTTATCTTATTTTAGATAGTTTATGGAAAAATAAATCCAATATTTTTTCGGTAGATGGTAAAAGTGTCGTTCAAACAATTTAAAATTTATTCTCGTTGTGAAGGTGACATTTCACGCTAAAAAAAATATTTCGCCGCTTTTTGTTTGTTCCATTCAGTTGTGACTTGCAGGATGTTAACTATGGAAGTATACAAAGAGAAAATTTGGTATATTTTAGGGTTTTTATTTGATAAAGGCGAAATACAAGCCAGCCCACTGAAGTTGTGAGTGGTGTTTATGGTGCCGATACTGTATAAGCTGTTATAGTGCAATTTTGGATTCGTCGGTTCCGTTCAGGCATTTTTGATGTTAAAGATTCACCTCGCACAGGCAGACCCGCCGTTGAAAATGTTAATAAAATCACAGAAATAATCGAAATTGACCGACATGTTAGGAGTTTTACGGAAAAATAATGGATTTTTTTCTCGAAACTAATATATGAAATCTGTCTGAAAAGATTTAAATCCATTAACATAATGGCTTTGAGGGCACAAAATAAAAATTCGAAAACTAAACATATGCAGGCTACTAAAGTAACGAAAGTAAAAGCTTTAGCTATATACGAGTACCTAAGCACTACCTTTATTTTGAAGTATTTTATCAACTTGTGCGTTACCGTTTTTTATCCACTCTATGAAAAGCGTATTTCCGAAATAAAACATATAAAAATTCAGCTTCTTTCAAGTTTCTTTTTTTTTTTTTATTTAAAGACGGCTCTTAACAATTATTTATTTATGAAAAATGATATCATTTAAATGTCTGTCATGCGCACTTTCACAGACAAAATCCGCCAAATAATCGATTCATAAATGTCTAATTGTTGAGAATGTGTAATTGTTGCAGTTTGTTCAGCAACACTTTGAGCTACACCAGCAATAATGTCGATATTTTGGTCGGCCAGCCATTTTTCTATCCTCCACAGAACCAGCTTTTTGACATTTTTTCACCAACTTTTGAATTGTAAACTCATTTTAGACGACTATTTACGCGATTTCTATCGTATAAAATTTTACTATCTGCCTATTTGAAAAAAAGTTAAGGATAACATAAAAAAGGTACCGTCTAGGAATTATTCACTACTGACATCTATGCGTGCCTTTTGAAAGGTCCTTTAATTATCGGAACACGGAATAATATTGGTTTGTGGAAAAATCTTCCCTTCCATTCAAATTAGTTGGACCTTGAAGGATGCCATTCAGATTTTGTCTTACGTATAAAGGGCATGTATGAGCCTTTACTCATTCATTTATTATAATTATTGCACAAATTACACTCTTATATGTCCACTACGCATTTTTTAATTGCGCTTTTATCGAAAAATTCATATTCAAGGCGTGTTGCTCGTAATTTGCACAAGAAGCGATAATTCATTTTATTTCCAAGCGAAGTGTTTCCCCACTCATTCTGTAAAAATCTAAAGGGAAACATATCAAGTTTTAAAACTTCTTCGGTTTGTAATCCGTTTGCCATCCGCGAGTGCTGCATATCATGCTGCTGCATTTCTTTCCATTAAGACGGGAAGACCTAGGATCTTAAAGCGCTAAGCTATGCCAATGCCGTCTTAAACCTCATTCATTCCGCACTCTCTATTTTGCGAAATATGCAATCGCCCGAAAATTTTCCAAAGAGCCTAAGAGGAGTGTTCACTGGAAGTTGATAGTCCGGATTTCTGGAGAGTAGTTTTTATTCGGTGGTATTTCTAAGATAACATTGTTTGTGCAGTTATTCAAGTAAACCGAGCCTGCTGATGCGTACGGCCTTCGAGCGTATTTGACTTATCAATTTGTTGTTGTTTTAATAATAGAGGAGACTATCTACTACAGTTTTATGTCGCTTCCGAAAAGCTGTTTGGTTTTTATGACAACTTTTTTCCGTTCGAAAGATTGTCATGTTTCCTGATGGGCGACTGTCATCGGAAAAAACTGTTTTCTACCATAAGAAGTTCCATGTCGATAATGGTCTTCGAACCGCTGCCAATCGAGTAGTAAAAGATCAATATCTTTAATTCTGACCCGATTTGTATAAGTATTGGCATTCCTCATCGTTACTATTGAAAGTTATGGTTTAGAATTTGTAGAAGCCCACGAGTGAGCTAAAAACAAAGTTGCAGGGGTGTCCACCTGAACTGTTGTTGCTTTCACATACTTCGCTTGGCGAACGACATAATTCTTGAGCACACAGAGAAGTGGCACACAAGGATGATAGAAAGAAGATTGCGCCCATCAGAGAGTGCGTGACGTCACGTTTTTCCGAGTTGTGCAGTATTGCCAACCATTTGCTCTTCGCAATAAATTTAATGCTTTTTTATACCGAAAATGCGAAAATTTTGAAGTTTCGTGTTTGTTTCTTTTTTTTAATTTAATGCTACCGAAACTTTAAGTTAAAAAAAAAAACTGTATTATTATACAAAAGAAGATTAAAAAAGGCACCTCTGAGAAGATTTTAGTGCTAATGATAATTAGTGGGTTCTTATAAAATTTGATATTTTGAAAGTGTGAATTTCATTTTTTGCTCCTTTTAAGGTTATACAAGAATATTAAATGCCCCTCTTTCAACTCTTCTTAAGATTGAAAACCTTTTTACACATTTTAAAAGGCGTTTGAATTTATGAATGAATGCGGATTAAAACCATAGAGGTGTTATCGTTTCTTCCGGCCATCAATCCTTAGTGGGACATAGGGCATCTAGAGGTGTATTCATTGTAAATATAAGCCACAAAATATCAGAAAACACTAAATAAACCATACTGACATTTTTACAAAAAGAGTAGCTTGTCTAGTTACATATCCTCAAATATAGCAAATAAGTCGTTCCCTTAACAAAGGAGTCTCGCTTAACAAATTAAATTGTACATAAGCATAACACATTTATTTAAAAAAAAAACGCACATTCTAAAGACAATTTGACACGCATACAAAGTTCTTTAAGGGATTCAATAAAAATTTGGTGTTTTATTTTCTTTAAATGGGCATTTTAGTGCGTTTTTATACCCAATTTGTCACGCATACAAAGTTCTTTAAGGAATTCAATACAAATTTGGTGTTTTATTTTCTTTAAATGGGCATTTTAGTGCGTTTTTATATCCAAAGCTAGGCAACACTGCATTAGCGAGAGAGAGATTTGACTGCCGAAAGCAGAAGAACACCAACAACACCTGCAATCGCGGCAATGCCACCAGATTTAAAAAAAAGTAAAGCTAAATAAAACTGAGTGAATTATTTAACTAGGTAAAAAGTTATAAAGAATACATTTTAATTAGAAAGGCTAGAAAAATGTCATGAAGAAAGAACTAAAACTCCTAGACTAAATAACAAAAAAAAAGTTCTAAATCAAGTTACGAAAATGGTAATCTGGCCATACTGGTGCTAAAATCACGTAACTCGTTGTCAAATTCGCTGAGAGCAAAGTAACGGGACCACGATAGGCGCCATCTCATTATTTTTTCCATCATGAGTGGCACACTCATATTAATGTCAGCTCATATTAATACTTAACAAACCTTTCTGAACAAAAAAAAAATTAAGCGTAAAACAAACAGTTTCAATACACTGATATTTTTGTGAAAATGGCTTTCATTAACCCATAATTCAATAATATAAACTCAAATTCAAAATTTTGACCCATTTAGAAACTAAACGCCTACAGTTAGAAGCTTACAGTTTTGTTGGCTCTGTTATCAAGCAAGTAACATAACGGATTAATCGTTATCAGAATTTGAGTTCTAGCCTAGAAGTATGCTATAGTGGTTATTTACGTTGAATTATTTTGAGTTGAGCGGTCGCACTGCCCATTAGGATTTTAATTTAATTTTTTCCTGAAACATAAATTAATTTAACAAATAGGCGATTTATGGCACTTTGCCATATTTGCAGTTGTTTGAAACATTTAAAAAAAATTAGTAAGCATAGCATAAACTGAATTGAAAACTTGAATTAAAAACTGTGTGCAAAAAATTAGTTTATGACCACAAGAGTTGCTTACATTTTGGATCATATTTTGTGAGACGGAATTAAAAAGTACCCACAATTCACGCAAGTTATAGAAAGTATTCCATAAATTAACTTAATTTTGTGCATTACGTCAGATTTAAATTACTTCGTAAAACTATTTTATTTGCCAGTCATACTAGCACGAGGAAATGGAAATGTATGATTAAATATATATATATACATACCCACTTATGTTCTTATAGAAAACTATTTTTGAACTATTTGAAATTAGAATTTATAACATTTTCTTGTTTTAGAGTAAAGTTATTCTTTTATTATTTAGTTGCATTGGGAGTTGAGTGCTGCTGCGTGAACTCAAGAGAGTTCCAACTTCATAAATCGCGGCAGGTGTTGTTTCATGTTCTTTATTTCATATTAATGCTTAATGAAACAGTACAAAACAAATAACAAGCAGATTACGAGAATTCATTAAGAATAAGCTCTCTGTATTCGAAGCAGTGAGATAAGAATTTGTACACAGATTTATAATCACTACAGTTCAAAATCATGTTTATATTTAAGAGATCCAATGTCTATTCACCAAAATGTTCGCAACAGAAATTTGTATAGACAGGACAGGTACCAATGACGTGCTGAGTATTTTTTGGGACATCCAAGTTACAAACTGTCCGAGCGGTAGAAGTTACTTCTTTAAGAGGCCTTGCATTTAGATTAAGGAGCCCTCCCCTTGCACGAAAGATCAAACTTATAACATAAGCGTACAAGTCGTCACTGAAATAGTTGATGTTTTTAAGTGATAAACCAGAACACAAATTGTGAGATATAGATTTTTTCGCTAATTTTAAAAATACAAAGAATTCTTTAACATTTAGAAAAATTGTTAAAGGAAACGGAATGACTGCAAAAGAAATGTCTGACCCGCATGCCTACACTGATCTGTTCGAAGGTCACTCGAAATATTTACATCTGTTACAGATTTTTAGAAATTACTTATTACTTATATATATATGTATAATAATATTACATTATAAGCTACTGCCCTTTAGTGGAATAGTGTCCTTTTGTCAACACATA
The DNA here is from genome assembly GCF_028408465.1 of Anastrepha ludens. Classification (NCBI taxonomy): domain Eukaryota; kingdom Metazoa; phylum Arthropoda; class Insecta; order Diptera; family Tephritidae; genus Anastrepha; species Anastrepha ludens. The sequence goes on along the minus strand of NC_071500.1, from coordinate 53,842,537 downwards.
CCATGGAAGACCAATATACATATTCGGAATCGAAATTTGCTAAATTTGCGATATTGTCAGCAGCTCTTCTTTATATGGTATACCTTATTTGGAGAAAGAAGGCATTGAAAAGTCAAATTTGACACATCGTTTAGTCTACACGCTTTGCCGTAACAACTTTGAAGGCCTCAATCATTTCTTAACTCTATTGGCAGCTTATTTGCATTTAAAAAACTCAATACTGACCAGTTATGTGCCTACCTTATCAGACTCGAACAGAATCAACAAATTTTCAGCGTAAATTTTTTTTTTTAGTAATTTTCTACTTTAAACGCAGTAATTTGAAAATATTTATCTCGTGGGAATAAGTTGTCAGTAAAGGATGCCATAGGAGCACCTGTTACTGACGAAATTGCTCAACTACCTACGATAGAAAATTCACCACAGATGCGAACCTTTGCTCATATCAAAAAAGAAGAACTTTTCTCCAACAGTCGCCTCTGCACAATGAAACTATTTAATTTCACCCGACCAAGCGATTTAATCCTCTTTGGGTTGGTCAAACCCCAATGAATCGCGGTATTGTTGTGGAACTTGTAACAAAAATATTGAACACAAACATCTAAGAAGAATTGAGTTTATCGTTTTACCTCTCATTTTCAAATTGAAGTAAAACATTAAATATATTTTGCGAATTTCTTTACTCAGAAAAAAGTATATCCTTATGTCTGCACGCAAGCAAATGCACTAGAGTTCTTTCAGCCGAAAAATTTGGATGAATTGAAAAAGGCAGAGTGATACTTTATTAAACTTTATTATCGTTAGTCTTCACTAAAAAATGTTTAGACAAAAATTTAGTAGTAAGCGATGCCAGTGACACCTCGAATCCAGTCCAAGTGTTGGCTAACACGTTGGAAACCAGCTGGAAGACCAGCCTGGCAGCCGTTAGCAGCAACGAATGAGGTTACACCAACCAACACTTGGTTGTTGTCAACAGCCAATGGACCACCGGAGTCACCACTGCAAGTTGATCGGCCATTGGGAGTGGCAATGCAAATGGTGTTGTCGGTAACAGTGCTCGAGCCATAGACGCTAGCGCATTCACTGTTAGAGATAATCTGGACACTGACATACTGCAAATGATCTTGGCTGTTGCCCGAGGTGGTGCCCCATCCGGATGCGGTAGCCCATTGTCCTTCATAGTTGCTGTATTGGTTGAAGGATGGCAACCTAATGGGTTGAATGTTGCCCGAAGTGGAGGCAGAGTGGATCCAAAGAAGGGTGATGTCGTTATTAAGAGTTTGTGAGTTGTAATTAGGGTGCTGATGGATATCTTGGGAGTGAATGGTAGTGGCATATTGGTTTCCACTGGAACGCACCACACTGCCCAAATATACAGTGATTGCCTCAGCTCTGCAACGAATAAAATAAATAATAATTCAAAAGTTAAAATTAATATCGAGTTCACTTCAAACTTACTGATCAGTACAATGAGCGGCAGTCAGCACCCAGTTGGTACCAATCAAAGATCCACCGCACCAGTACGTGCCGAAACTTTTCTGCAAAAGCAGACCAGCTTGGTAAGGCAGTAAGCCATCCCAGGCATTATCCCCATTGGTGATGCGTCCATCCAAAACGGGAGATGCAGGCAAGTCCTCGATGAAAGCGGTCTTTTCGTAGACCGGAGAGGCGCTGGCAACAGCCACGGCTAAAGCTAAGACAATTAAGAATTTCATGTTGATTGGTTTTATGCAGTCAAACTACTGTGATTACTGCAATTTCACTCAATCCTTTTATACTCATCGCAAAAGTCAACTGAACGGAAATCATAAAAATCTCTGAGGCAAGAAATCGATAACGATAAGCAAATTTTAATCAAAAACATAAATTTTTTCGCTAAATCTGGTTGTAGAATTTTGCATGTTATAAATCACTACTATCATGAAATTAGCTCCCGGGATGTTAAGATTTTAATAATGAATGTACTTTGGTAATTTGTGTTGTCCTTGACAGTTTTAGACGTTTGTTGCACTTACATAGAGAGTAAATATACGAAAAGTGTCTTGCTACTTATAAATAGTTGATCCTGTAGTTAAATACCACAGAAAATTTCGGATTGCTGTTGTAAAAAAAAATGTTTCTCTAATTTTCCCAGCAAATGTGAGATATTCCACATATTCATGCCATTGCATGAGCTGTATCGAAGTCACCTAAATCACTACGTCAATTCAAACGCAGTCAACGTGCAATATTTCATAAATAGTACACATACTAAAGTATTTATAAGTACGTTCATATATTTTCCTAACACGCATACCAATTCCGATATTGGTTGTAAAGTTAATCATTTCCGGTTATCAGAAAGTTTACTTGAATTATATTTATTACCATTGAAAATATCAGTTTATTTCAAGTGGTGCTTTAAGAAGTTCTTTTAAACCTGTTCCTACAGTTAAATAACTACAGATTAGCCTTATCGCTAACTGATTTATAAAAGTGGACTTGTTTAACTATAAGTATTTGGTATTTGAAAATTTACGTGTGAAATTAAAAGTAGGTTTGGTAGGAGATAAGATAAAAAAATATACTTAAATAAGTATAGAAAAAAATTGTAATGAGACCTACATATTTCTAATTTAATCTGACATATTTAAACATGTATTTCATTTCACTATTCTGTAGCCTCCCTCAGCCGGACATTCACAAAATATTCAATATTCATTGTATTTAGTCAAAGCAATGCGTTTCAGACAAATTCGTTATTCGAGTTCAAAAGGCAGACCCACTTGATTAGAACCGCTTCCGTAGCCAAATAACAAACTTCAGTCAGACGAAGTTCCTAACATCGGTTTTAAGGTGACAGTGCTGGCGTCGCCGAAAATCTTCGCGAAGGTCCTTCTCGCGCCGATGGAAATTGCAACGACTAGTGAGGCTACTCAAAGCAGGCAAGCAACCAGACCAATTCTCGGCATACAGACCCGTGTGTATGTTTGACAACTCGGCTTTCTAACAAACAATTGAGACGGGCTAGAACTACTGTGGACGCTATTAAAACGATGAAAAATATAGCACGCGAAGAACACACACGCATGAAGTTCTGTGCAATGCGTTCATTTCGGTGAGGTGGTCAAACATATTTCTGTCCCTAAGACATCTCGACCCTTTCACGTTGGCCTCCTTGCCGCGGGGAGGGGGTTTAAATGGAGGTTAGATTCTACTTAGGAATTGAACCCACCATGAACTAAGAGGGAGTCTCCGTATAGGGATTGGCGAACAACCCATTCGCGAAAGGGCGCGTGTGCTGTTCGTCCAATCATCTATACCATCACATCAACATCGTACCAACGCATTCCCAAGCCATGGTGTTCTTGGAATCGTGCTGAGGGTTGAATGGTGCAGGGAATTGAAACATGTGCATCGCGAACGGAGTTTCCCTCTCGAATACCTGGCCGCTTTTGAGAGTAACTGTGGCCTTACCGCGGTAAGGGGCGCTGTCGCAGGGGACCCCATTACTTCCCCTCGAAACTCGTAGGTTGTGGAGCTTGACGCAGTCAGGTGAAGCAACCGTAAGAAACAGAATGGATAAAAACTCAAAAGATAAAAATAATAAATTCATGCGGCGCTGCGACACAACACCCTCCTCCGAGGCGGATAACCTGCTGGCTTCCAGCCAAGATACGACCTTACCAAGCAAGCAATAACAACAAACACACCTACTGACAACATCGCAAAAGGCGGCAGTCGGCACTCAGAGAGTGAGTCAGGCCGCAAAAAAACCTAAATCGGAGGGTGCCCTCATGAAGTCTCGCTATACGAAGGCGAGGTTCATTCTCAGCAAGATTGCTAAGAATGAACTCGCTGGAGCGACTGACGAGCGCGATGTGGCCGATAAAATAAAATACCAGCAGTTGGTCAAGGAGTACGAGGACTTCTTATCCAAGAAACCTAAACCTGACAACAACAGAAAAGGTGATGCGACGAAGAGGAACAGGTCGCAGGATGTAATCGATCAGGCACCTAAGGTGTCCAACAGTATAGAAGACACAACAAAGCAAAAACCATTCAGTGAGGTGGTTAAGGATCACCTCCTCTACGCACTGATAGACGAAACCACTAACAGCGGCAAAGTAGTCCTGCAGAAGTGGGGGCAGGTGGAGGCCAAACTGTCCAAGCTCGTGCTAGAAAAGCACTCGAAATGTGCTACAAAGAACTTGGATGTCTTCCTTAGGGAAGGGGACATCGGCCTCGGACTTATACAGGAGCCCTGGGTCAGAGACGATGAGATTAAAGGGTTCCAAGACAACAACAACATCAACATATTCTACAATAAAGTTTACCGCCTACTTTATTGTAGAATATCAATCATCATGCATAATCGCTAAAAAACACCCCAACCTTCATTTTTCCGAGTTCGCAAATTTTCCAAGCTGGGAAGAGGTCTTAGACGTTACCCTATACACAACTAATAATTCCCAAATAGTCACAAATTGGAGAGTATCCGACAAGAAATCCTTTTTGGACCATAGTTGGATTCTCTTCGATATCAAACTTAAGCTTGAGAAACCGACCCAATATAGAAACCCTAGAAGAACAAACTGGCACATATCCCGTAGAGTAACCCAGTCTAAGCTTCAACACATAAATAAAACCATAACGTCAAATGAAGACTTAGATGAGAAAGTAGGAGCTTTCGAAGCTTGGAGGAGGGTTAAGGTTATTTTTATCCCCAAAGCTGGTAGACCGCGGTCCTGATACAGCGAAAGATTTCAGACCCATCAGCTTATCCTCCTTTATTCTCAAAACTCTCGAGCGATTGTTGGATGTATATCTCAGGGAGAAGATTACAGACACAACGATTTTACCAACTCAACATGCCTACCTCAAAGGAAAATCCACAGAGACAGCCTTTCATGAGGTTGTAAGTGCGATTGAGATAAGCATAGAATACAAACAATACTCACTAGTCGGTTTTCTCGATATAGAGGGGGCGCTCAACAATGTTAGCACAAGGTCCATAATCGAGGCTCTCAATATGTTAGGCATAGACATAATTAGGTCTCAACGAATGGATAGAGAACATGCTTAAAACTAGAATAATCATCGGTGTGGTAGGCAGCAGTACGGTAAAACGCTCTGTCAACAGGGGAACCCCTCAGGGAGGAGTCTTATCCCCTCTGCTGTGGTTGCTAGTCGCTAACAACATCCTTACCAAATTCAACCGAAAGGAAATTAAAGTAGGGGCGTACGCGGAAGATATAGTGCTTATGGTTTCAGGAATGTTTCCAACCACAATCAGTGAGATTATGGAAGGAGCTCTGGTATTACTCAGCGATTTGGCCACGGACTGTGGTTTAAGTGTAAACCAGAGAAAAACTGAACTGTTGCTATTCACCAAGAAAACCAAGGTACCAAACTTTAATCTCCCAAAACTAAACGGCGTCAGTGTCACGCTAACCCAACAGGAAAAATACCTAGGTGTTATCCTAGACCCCAAACTCAGCTGGAAGTCCAACGTAGAGTACAGGGTAAAGAAAGCGAATATAGCACTTTACACGTGTAAGAGAATGTTGGGTAAAAAAGGGGTATACAACCTGAACTATCCAATTGGTCCTATACAGCCATTGTAAGGCCAATACTAACATATGCGGCACTAGTTTGGTGGCCTGCAATAGAAGAGAAATACAACAAAACTAAGCTGAAAAAGATACAAAGAACAGCGTGTATCTTAACTACAGGAGCGCTTAGCACCAGTCCTACTGAAGCGCTCAATGTACTAACTCATCTGCTACCATTAGATTTATACATTAAAACAATAGCTACTTGCAGCGCGGTGAGACTCAGAGACATATGAAGCTGGACAACAAGGCCGTACGGTCACAGTAAGATCCTCCTACAGGGACCCTCGCTGCTCAAAAATAGATCAGACTACACAGTCCCTGACCTTAACTTCAAGAAAGGCTTTACGGTACGTTTTCCACCGAGAGCCGAATGGAGCAAAGGGAAGGTGATTGAAAGATACGATATCGAAATCTATACCGATGGTTCTAAGATGAACTGTGTTGTGGGAGCTGGCTTCCATTCGGAGCCGCTCAACTTGTCTCAGTCAATTCGTCTTCCTGACTATGCCAGCGTGTTCCGGGTAGAACTGTTAGCGATCAGAGAAGCATGCAAATCCCTAAAACTCTAGAAGGAAGTTGGTGCAAGAGTAGCTATCTTCTCAGACAGTCAAGCAGCTATAAAGGCCTTGGACTCCAACTCCATTTCATCCAAACTAGTTATTGGCTTGAAATTACTCTGATATGGGTTCCCGGTCACAAAAGCATACGGGGTAATGAGATAGGGCATGAGATAGCAAATAACTGCGCGAAGAAGAATGCTCTTACAAGAATTCTTCGAAACAGCAAGAGTGGTGGGTTCAATCATCTTATAGGCAGGAGCTAAGCTATCCAATGTTATAGCCGTAGCTCAGGTGCATCGACGAAATGCACTACGAGTTTCGTGCGCATGTAGGATCGTATCAGACGACGCGATTTGCATCATCACTGGAAAGCTCCGAATATATATACTTGTGCAGGAACTGGGACGCCTTTTTGACAAACAAGGAGTAAAGCCGACAACCGAAGCGAAAGCTGAAAAGTGCTAAAGGAGATGGGACTCCTTTATTAATGGGGACGAGACTTATCCCCAAAAATAGCTAATGGGTGATCAGTGACGCAGACCCCTATTTAACCCAAATATGGAACGGTCACGGATGTTGTTTTGAGTACCTCCACCGTTTCCACATAGAGGACACTTCGTTCTGTCCAAGCTGCAAGAATGCAATAGAAAGCCCGGAGCACGTTTTCTTTTTCTGCGATCGTTTTAACGGGGATCGACGAACGCTTGTGTTATTCTTGGGTAAATAGTTCAGCCCAGACAGTGTGTATCTAAAACTGTTAGAACGCAGTTACAAGTTTCGCAAAGAGGATAATGTTGCAAATGCAACGCGCAGAGTGGCAGCGCAATACGCAGAGAAAACATCAGCCCTCGATAGGAGGTGGACTGTCTACGAACTGACGACAAATCACAGGCGCTCGAGTCAAGTGCTCATGACGGCATAAAACGGTATAATATTATTGCAACATCTTCCAATGTTTCTGTTTGCTGCAAATGCAAAAGGAACTTCGTTTGCATATAACCACCATACGCCCATGTGAGAGGAAACTGGGAGCATGCCCCACATGCCACTGGTATGCTGGCACAGAGACATTAGATGACGAGCCTAGAGCATGAAGCTGGCTACAAATATGATGGAGTCCCTGACGGGGATGAATAGTATTGGTCCATTTAATGGACATCGTTCTGGGCCTTCCCGAAGTAATGCAAAGTAGTTTCGGGAAGGGAGTCTCCCCAGAAGAGAAGGAGGGCTATCGAGACGCTTCAGATTTAAAAGCATTATACGAGAATACGACGACATGAGATCTGAGAAGTTTAATGACTTCAAAACTTGAAAACTAGAATTCAAAAGATTTAAAAAAACAGCCTTAGATTGTCAAGAAAGACAGTATAAAGACTGAATTTCCGAGCAGATGGATCGAATGAAATATTAGATGAATAATTAGTTCTCATGTTTTCCTCAGCGAATACAAGTAAGTAACGGAGAGGACATTGGGACACATAAAATCTAGACCTTACTAACAAATAGGGACAATAAAACCATTTACCTAAAAGTAGGTATAAGGAAACCTTAGGATATACCTATTATAATCACAAGATTTAAGGTTTATGAGCAACAGACGAGAAGGATATTAGCGAAAGGATTCATTAAACTTCAAAGAGCGAAGAGCGAATCTCAGAAATATTTTTCCAAAACATTCAATCCTATTGATGGCGAGCTGACTGCTCTGTTTTCATATAAAAACAGCAGTTTCAAGATGTGACCTAAAATAAATAGATGTCGAAGGGTCACCGCTATTAGAAAAAACTGTTTCTTCATTTCAGTCTTTCACCTAGATTCGAACCTATGTTTTCTCTAAATTCCGAATGTTAGTCACGTACCACTCCATTTGGCTACGGCGGCCGCTTCCCATAATTGCCGAATATTATATTTATGCTTATATAAATTCCCCGTACATTAATAACCCATAGGTTTTTTAGCAGTAGGGATACCAGTAAAAAGACATCTAGTTTTAAATATATTGCGCTGCTAATTTAAAGTTTATGAAACCTTTGAAAATATCTAAATAGTTTTTCAGATAATTCTGAACTGGCTCCTATAGTTAAACATTTATATTTTGCTGTTGAAATCTTCCAAAATTTCCAAAGAATTTTCATTTAACCGACTGCTCTAAAGTAGACAGATAGCTCGTCAGAAATGCTGTCTTCATTTTCATGCTAGGTGAGGTTACATTGGTTGCCAGTCTCCATAAGAGTGTAGAGACCTCACAAAGACTTGGAAGCCACTTGTGATACGACTAGTTTGGGTTCAAGTTCCCTCTTTAATCCCCATGTGGTAAAACCAATTTGCCTCTCTAATATTTTATATGATGAGCTATGGCAGATAGCGGCGAATTCCTTGTCTGCCAGGCATCCAAAGAGGTAAGAGTGTAGACAACGATAACACGTTTTGGCAAAGGCGGGACGGTGTCATGAAAAGTCTTTTGCGATTTTTGAAGTTTTCACATTGGATAAGTACGTTGGGCGGCAAACATATTGCCATGACCCTTTTCAAGTGTGCCAATCGCTACACTACAACTATTACAAATTTTATATCGTTGAGCTTCTGGCAATGGCAGATCCCAATGAAAAACTTATACTTGTTGATGGAGGATTGTAGGAGAGGGATTTTCAGCTACTGTGATTTGAGAAACATTGTTGATGATGGAGAAAAACATTTCCCACAGTGAAAAGCAATTGGACAATAGGACTTTCCCCTGCGTCATAGTCCTGACATTATTAAAGCACGTATTATACCATACCAAGGAGACATACTGACTGATGCAGCAAAAATCCCTAATTTCAACGCGCGTTTAATAACAGAAAAAGGTTTTTACTAATAACGGTTAAGAGTCAATGGCAAATCTTCGAGTATATTTCTGCCATGAAAAAGCTTCTCATAAAAACCCATTTGCGGTTCGGAGTCGGCTTAAAACAGCACGTCCTTCCATTTGAGGAGCAGCATGAAAACACATGCCACAAATAGGAAGAGAAGCTCCGCCAAACATCTAACAAGCCAATTATTTATTTACTATTTATTTTTATTTTACTTGTTAAATGAAGTCATTGAGCGCTCGATTGAATGTCTTTGGGAAAAATTAATATCTCTAAATAAACGGTAACCATTGTTGAATCTAGGTTCACAACGATCAAAAAATTTAACATTTTACACATTCGCGAAAATAGAAAAATTCACTTAACTGCATTCAATGTATCATAATTGTATCGGAGATTCCAACTTACTTATAGATATAATAAATTCCTTCACAAGTTATTTGCAGCATAATCACAAATTCATAAACAAAAAACTTGGTTTATCCCTTTTATTCAACTTTATTATTTTTCAGACAAAACTTTAGTAGTAAGCGATGCCAGTGACACCTCGAATCCAGTCCAAGTGTTGGCTAACACGTTGGAAACCAGCTGGAAGACCAGCCTGGCAACCGTTAGCAGCAACGAATGAGGTTACACCAACCAACACTTGGTTGTTGTCAACAGCCAATGGACCACCGGAGTCACCACTGCAAGTTGATCGGCCATTGGGAGTGGCAATGCAAATGGTGTTGTCGGTAACAGTGCTCGAGCCATAGACGCTAGCGCATTCACTGTTAGATATAATCTGGACACTGACATACTGCAAATGATCTTGGCTGTTGCCCGAGGTGGTGCCCCATCCGGATGCGGTAGCCCATTGTCCTTCATAGTTGCTGTATTGGTTGAAGGATGGCAACCTAATGGGTTGAATGTTGCCCGAAGTGGAGGCAGAGTGGATCCAAAGAAGGGTGATGTCGTTATTAAGAGTTTGTGAGTTGTAATTAGGGTGCTGATGGATATCTTGGGAGTGAATGGTAGTGGCATATTGGTTTCCACTGGAACGCACCACACTGCCCAAATATACAGTGATTGCCTCAGCTCTGCAACGAATAAAATAAATAATAATTCAAAAGTTAAAATTAATATCGAGTTCACTTCAAACTTACTGATCAGTACAATGAGCGGCAGTCAGCACCCAGTTGGTACCAATCAAAGATCCACCGCACCAGTACGTGCCGAAACTTTTCTGCAAAAGCAAACCAGCTTGGTAAGGCAATAAGCCATCCCAGGCATTATCCCCATTGGTGATGCGTCCATCCAAAACGGGAGATGCAGGCAAGTCCTCGATGAAAGCGGTCTTTTCGTAGACCGGAGAGGCGCTGGCAACAGCCACGGCTAAAGCTAAGACAACTAAGAATTTCATGTTGATTGGTTTTATGCAGTCAAACTACTGTGTTTACTGCAATTTCCCTGAATCCTTTTATACTCATCGCAAAAGTCACCTGAACGGAAATCATAAAAATCTCTGAAGCAAGAATTCGATAACGATAAGCAAATTTTAATCAAAAACATAAATTTTTTCGCTAAATCTGGTTGTAGAATTTTGCAAAGGTTATAAATCACTACTATCATGAAATTAGCTCCCGGGATGTTAAGCTTTTAATAATGAATGTACTTTGGTAATTTGTGTTGTCCTTGACAGTTTCAGACGTTTGTTTATATTGATTGAATTATAAATATTTTGGTACGTCACTGGAGTTCAGTGCACTTACATAGGGAGTAAATATACAAAAAGTGCCTTGGTACTTATTAATAGTTGATCCTGTATTTTCATACCGCCGAAAGATAGAATCAGAAAATTTCGGATTGCTGTTGTAAAAAAAATGTTTCTCTAATTTTCCCAGGAAATTTGAGATATTCCACATATTCATGCCATTGCATGAGCTGTATCGAAGTCATCTAAATCATTACGCCAATTTAAACGCACTCAAAGTGTAATATTTCATAAATAGTACACATATTAAAGCATTTATAAGTAGGTTCATATATTTTCCTAAAATGCATACCAATTCCGATATTGGTTGTAAAGTTAATTATTTCCGGTTATCAGAAAATTTACTTGAATTATATTTATTACCATTAAAAATATCAGTTTATTTCAAGTGGTGCTCTAAGAAGTTCTTTTCAACCTGTTCCTACAGTTAAATAACTACAGATTAGCCTTATCGCTTACTAATTTATAGAAGAGGACTTGTTTAACTATAAGTATTTGGTATTTGAAAATTTACGTGTGAAATTAAAAGTAGGTTTGGTAGGAGATAAGATAAAAAAATATACTTAAATAAGTATAGAAAAAAATTGTAATGGGACCTACATATTTCTAATTTAATTTGACATATTTAAACATGTATTTCATTTCACTATTCTGTAGCCTCCCTCAGCCGGACATTCACAAAATATTCAATATTCATAGTATTTAGTCAAAGCAATGCGTTTTGAGACATATTCGTTATTCGAGTTCAAAAGGCAGACCCATGTGATTAGAACCGCTTCCGAAGCCAAATAACAAACTTAAGTCAGCCTACCGAATCAGGATAGTTGATTCCTACTAAAAGGACATTCAAAGTATAGATGCTTGGAAAGTATCAACCATTAATCCAGTATTTAAAAGTGATAATATTGGCAAATTATGTACGGTTTCAAAATTATTTGAACTTATGGTGAAAGATAAAATTTGTTTTGCAATTAACCAACCCGGTTTCATGAAAAGTAGATCCACTCTTTCAAGTCCTGCAATGTGCTTTGAATATTGTATATCATCTTTTCAAAAGGTGATCGGTGATCGCAAGTACAAAACAAATACTATAAGTTTCGTTTAAATATAGGCAAATATGTTTATGTTTGTTGTTGTTGTTGTTTGTTGTCTTGTTCTCTTATACTGACTTCCTACCACATTGGGGGTTCTAGTTTATTCAATCGAAGCGAAATGATTGATCTTGGTGTAGTATTTGGCGCTAAATTCTCTTTTCAAAGACATTTAAATTATACCACTGCAAAGTCATATTCTGTACTTGCTTTTGTTCAACTTTTTAGTTCAGACTTTTTTGATCCATATACTATAAAGTGGTTTTATATGAGTACATATCCGACGCTTTTCTTCAACAGCGAACCACTTCAAATTGGTAATAAATGAACTTATGATTAATTTAATTATTTAGCATTAATCTGTTTTCTATAGTCTGTAAGAAATACTGCATTTTTTAGACTATTAATTGAATATACAATATAAATAAATAAACAATAACCATCCGAAGAAACTATAGCAGTTACTTCGCTTCCATCAACTTTTGTTTTGTTTTAATTATATTTTTATTTATTCATTTGTTCATTAAAATAATAAATACAATTTTACAGACTATGAATATCCCAAAGTAGTCTAAAACTAATTTATTTGTATATATATATATATGTAAAATTGTATTTATTATTTTAATAAATAAAAAAAAAAAAAATATGTATATATACAATACAATAATTGGCGCATACTCGTTTTGGGTATTTCGCCGAGCTCCTCCTCCTATTTGTGTTGTTCGTCTTGATGTTGTTCCACAAATGGAGGGACCTACAGTTTCAAGCCGAAATACACTCGGAGGTTTGCCATTGTTTGCCGGGGTGCAACCGCTATTAGAAAAAGCTTTTTCTTCATTTTTTTGTTTCACCGAGATTTGAACCTACGTTCTCTCTGTGAATTCCGAATGGTAGTCGCGCACCAACCCATTCGGCTACGGCAGTCGTGTTTACTCTCGGCAAAATGCTTCCGCGTGATTGTAAACAATACTCTGGTCAGTAATTATCCAACTGACAGACAGTTGGTGCCCGTGCATCAGTTGCGCGTTGGTCTGAAGTTGGTTACACTTCCAGTGCCGGACCCTGTACAGTAATATGGCATATATTTATACATCCTTGAAAAACATTTAGGCCGAAACTCTACTACAATTTGTGGAGCTAAACTGATTTTGAAGTTTAGAGTCAACAGTGAGGTGGCTCCAAGAATTAATTCATTTAAAAGTCACAGTTCCACATAAAACCACTAAGACTTACTTCGTCATAGCAAACTAGTGAACCTCATATATGGAATCCTTGTACCATTGATACAAATGTGAAAAGTAATAAGCCAACTGTTAACCGAATTTAATCAACATGTCTCCTTACTGCAAACTCATTTCAAGCCAACCAGCTAAATTAAGTATATCAAAACACATTAAATTTATTCAAATGAAATTTATTTATTTAATTCAAAGGCAAATGTTTAGTAAGCAATGCCTGTGATGTCGCGAATCCAATTTGTGTAATACGAAACACGTGCGAAGCCATTTGGCAATTCAGAATGGCAGCCACCTCCGAAGCTTACAAGACCAACCAAAACTCCATCCACAGTTAATGGACCACCAGAGTCACCAGAGCAAGCTGCTCTGCCTTCCGTAGTTCTTGTACAAATTATGCCATCGTTTATATTAAAGACACTACATTCACTGTTCGAAATTACTGGCACACTAGCATACTTCAGATGACCGTTAAGACCCGAACCATCATAGGTGTAACCCCAACCTGAAAGGACTGCCCATTGACCTTCATAGCTGCTGTATTGATTGATAGATGGCAGGCTAATGGGTTGAATGTTGTTAGAGAAGGAGACAGTGTGAATCCAAACCAAAGCAATGTCGTTTAAGCTATCGTAGTCCGGATGGATATGGATATCGTTTTGGTGAACGGTGGTGGAGTATTCACCGTTACCACGAGAAGTACTTCCCAAATAGACAGTGACTGCTTGGACACTGAAAAATAAAGAAAAAATAATAGATACAAATAAGTAAACTGGTTACGGTATTTCAAATATTTACCCTTTTACACAGTGGGCTGCGGTCAAAACCCAGTTTGCGCCTATTAAGGCACCACCACACCATAACCAGCTGCCATCCTTTTCTAAAGTCAAACCAGCTTGGAACGGACGGAGACCATCCCATGCATCGGCGCCATTGACGATGCGACCGTTTATAAAACTGGAACTCTCTGCTTCTTTCTCTCCAATTGCAGCCGCGGACGCGGAGCCTAATGCGAAAGCTAGAATCAGAAGGAATCTCATCTTTTGCTAGAATAGTGTGCAGACCATAATGCCAAACTTGAATTAAATGAGAAACTTTTATACCGATTATGGGTAACGGCTTTAAAAGATTGAGTTCATATTGATTTACTACACTAATTGAAGTTTGTAGTATAGATATAATTTCATATAAGTCCATGGCATCCGTGGCATATAGGTACATACATATGTTTGTATGTAGTTGTTATATTATAAAATGAATTGATTGCATTCGCTATACTTGCTGTCTTGATTTATTATTTCAGTAGGCAAAAGGAAAAAGCTAATTAAGATAAAAATGGTGGACTAAAATATTTCTGATACGAAAAAAGTGTAATGTGATTTTCAACATAAAATCTATACTATATATTCCCTTTAGCGCCGTAGTTTGTAAGTTGATACATTTTAAAAGATTTTGGGTTGAGCTCTGTATTACAATAACAAAAAAATGTGTCAGCAGAAAGCTCTATCGAGTTAAAACAAATGACTTATTACAACGGCTCAGGCACATCTATTAACGAAATTCCTCAATTTGGACGCAGGAAACATTTACTTCAGTGGCTGTTGCCACACCGGGCGTTTCGACAAGGGTATCAGCAAGCGAAATCGATACTCTAGGCTTTACAGTAGAGTTTAAGGTAAACTTCCCTATGCGAAAGGAATGTAATTTGAATTCTAAGTCAAAAAGAATATAACAATACTGTACACTGATGGATCCCAGAGTTTTGGGCGTCGGCACCGGTGTATATTTGAAAGACCTCGAAACTCGCAAACCTTTTCGCCTGGGGAGCTGTAATAGTAGGAGAAGGTCTTGGGATAAAGGAAGCTTGCAGGATAATTAGAAACAATTCACATCAACTATCAGAAGTATACATTTTTTCAGATAGTCAAGCAGCCATCTTAGCTTTAAAGTCACCTATCACCAATTCAAAACCGTCAGACAATGCGGAGGGGTACCTGGTCATAGGAACATAAAAGGAAATGAGAAAGCTGATGAACTGGCAACACAGGGGGCATCCTATAACGAATCCGAAGAGGTGCCCAAAGACTATGCAAAAGGCAGATTTTCTCGCTATTTCAGAAGCAAGCCGTTGACAGATGGACTGATACGGATACCTGCAAAATAACTTAACAGACGTGACCCAATTTCAACAAATCCAGAACTGACGAATTGCCAAGAAAGCCACGAGCAGACATATTCAAAATTACGTCAACACTAACCGACCACTGGCCTTTGGGAGACCATAGGAGGAAGTTGGAGTGACCGCACAACGATAGATGCCGAAGCTGCAAACAAGAAGAATCTAGAGAAACAGTCTTGCACTACCTGTGTAAGTGCCCAAGTCTGAGTACTCTACGACATAGAATACTGGGGGAATTCTGAATGGTTATCTTGAAAGAAATTACAAAGAAGAAAATATACGACATATGCAGATTCATAGTCAAATCATGATGGTTTGACTACTAAAAAGCAGTGGTTCTACAAGTAGTGTATTAAAATGCCATTTTCGAGCTAAATAAGTCTGGGCTGTGTCATTTAAACAACACTACACAGTTAATTCTACATAAAGCTCAAATTACGCACAAACTAAACCCAGCAGTCTTACCGATGAAAAGGATGAATGCATACTTTGTAGAACGATTTACCTTTAGCCTCAAAATAGGCTTAAGTTTCAGCGGTAACCCCTTCATTTGAGCGCAATTTCTTACCGGCGAGCATTTTTTAAGGTCTGTGAACAGCCAGTAGTCGCTGGACGCAAAATCTGGCGAATACGGTGGATGTGGGAGCAATTCAAAGTTCGATTTTAACTCATGTAGTTTTGCCAATGATCAGAATCATCAGAATATTCTAGGTTTTAGTCAACAGCGAGCAAACGCAGCATCCACTGTGTACAGAGCTTTCTCATAGTCAATGCTCATGCAATATAAAGCCAACACGATCTTTGAGTTCGTTAGATTTTGGATATCTGTCAGCTAACTCACGCAACTCCACTTTTCGATCATCCAAAATGATTTTGTGGACTGTTTTTTATGTTTTCTGGACGCCCTTGTTTTTTGGACGTACATTGCGTTGTGCATCATCGATGTCTCTACGACCACGTGTAAATTCAGCATATCAACGTTTTATTGTTGTTTTGTTATTCCTGATGGAGCGGCATCTTCATAACGCTTTTCAAGCCATTGCTTCGTCTGAACGGAATTTTTTCCCATCAAGAAGCAGGGTAAACTCAAAACACGAAATTCTTTTTGAGCCATTGTTTTGAAAATAACAAAAGTAACGTCACTCTTTGCACAATATCTCACAAACTAGGGAATAGAATGTCATGAAATTTTAACAACTGTCTTTTTAACTGAAACTAAGGTTATATATAGTATGCCTTAGTGTTATGTAACATATTGGGTTGGGGAAAAAGTAATGTCGTATTTTGTCAATTGAGCGTGACATTTAAACATATCTTGCGTTGTACTTATTGCATCGGGTCACACTAAACGGCGATTTGAATATGACAATCTGTACTGCAAGTGTATCTTTGACAGTGTTGTGATCGTACGTTTCAGTCTTAAGTTATAGCGCGTCAAAGATGGAGCAAGAGGAAGCAAGAAATTCGTCATATTTTACGTTTTTACTACCTTAGAGGTAAAAAAGCAACGAAGGCGGCGGCAAAAATTTGTGAAGTTTATGGGCCTGATACTGTAACGATTCGCACAGCACAGCGTTGGTTCGATCGATTTCGTTCTGGTGTAGTAGATGTCGAAGACGGGGTGCATTGGTAGGCCAATCGTCGTAGAGACTGATAAAATCGTTGAAATTACCCAAAGAGACGGGCATGTGAGCATTCGCTCGATTAGTCAGGAACTAGGTGTAGACCACAAAACCGTTTGGAACCCTTTGCAGAAGATTGGATTCCAAAAAAAGCTGAATGTTTAGGTGCCACACGTGTTGACGCAAAAAAATCTCTTGGACCGAATCAACGCATGCGGTTCTCTGCTAAAACGGAACAAACTTGACCCATTTTTGAAGCGGATGGTGACTGGCGATGAAAAGTGGATCACGTACGACAACGCAAAGAGAAAAGGATCGTGGTCGAGAAGCGGCGAGCCGGCCCAAACCATCGTCAAGCCCGGATTGACCGCCAGGAAGGTTTTGCTGTGTTCTTGGTGGGATTGGAAGGGAATGAGCTGCTCAACTATGGCCAGACCCTTAATTCGGTTCTCAACTGTGAGCAACTTGACCGTTTGAAACAGGCGATTGACCAGAAGCGGCCAGAATTGGTCAATAGGAATGGTGATGTGTTCCACTGCGACAACGCTCGTCCTCACACATCTTTGATGACCCGCCAGAAGCTACGGGTGCTCGGATGGCATGTCCTATCTCTTCCGGCCCATGCAAAACGCCCTTGGTGATACCAAGTTGGCCTCAAAAGAGGCTTGCGAAAACTGGTTGTCTGAGTTTTTTGCAAATAAGGAGGGGGGTTTTATAAAGGAGGGATAATGAAGTTGCCTTCTAAAAAAGTTTGCGAACAAAATGGGGCATATTTGACTTGAATCGGATAGTTCTAAGTAAGTTAAATAAAGCGTCAAATTTCGATCACAAATACGACATTTCTTTTTCCCCAACCCAATATATATGTATAAGGAGCTCGCCACATAAATTTGCACACATAATTCTCACACTATAATAGAAGACTATTTTTGAATTATTTGAAATTAGAATTTATACTATTTTGTTGTTAATTGCCTTGGGAGTTGAGTACCGCTGCTTGAGCTCAAAACTATTCCACCTTCATTAGCCCCAGGTATTTCCTTGAAATCCCACATTTACTTTTGTTTTAATACAAAAGAAACGAATCGATAGAAAATAACCAAAAAAAACCAAACGAAACGAAATGACTGCAAAAGAACCTTCTGGCCCACATGCTTACGCTGATATCGTCGAAAGTCACACGAAATATTGATAGCAGTTACAGATCTTTGGAATCTAATTAACAAAAATATCCAGAAGCATAGGTGTGAATTGAACTATTAACAGCGGAATAGTGTTCTTTTGTCAACACATACCATGCAAGATCGATATATGGTACATATTCGAAATCGAAATTTGCTAAATTTGCGATAGTGTTAACAGCTGTTCGTTGTATGGTATACCCTATTTAGAGAAAGAAGGCATCGAAAGGTCTAATTTGACACATCGTTTAGTCTAAAAGCTTTGTGAGCCGAATTGAAACAAATTGAGATGGTATATGCGTTAACAACTTTCAAGCCCCGAATCATATCTTAACTCTATTGACAGCTTATTTGCATCTAAACAAATCTCAATACTGATCAGCCTACCTTACCAGCCTCAAACAGAAAAAAAAGAAAACTTTCTTCATATGGGTTTCGGTTTGAATTAAATTTTTTTTTGACATATTCAAGTATTACCACATATTTAGCCATATAAAACTCTGATGTTTCAATTAATCTAGGCAGGTTTTTAATAGAACCCAAATCCACTTAAAACTTCCAGATCATGCCTACAATGCAATTACAATGTATATTTATTTTAAAATTCATTGATTATTGAAACATAAATACTTAAATTGCATATTGTGCGATACAAATTATTTATAGCCCTTTTACAAAAATACAATACACGTTTCTAATCAGAATTTGACTATAGTGATAAATTCTTAAATTTGAAATAATCTACGTTTTTTATGATTTCCGTCGAAGTAACTCTTGCGATGAGTATAAAAGCATTGAGTGAAATTGCAGTAAATACAGTAGTTTGACTGCATAAAACCAATCAACATGAAATTCTTAGTTGTCTTAGCTTTAGCCGTGGCTGTTGCCAGCACCTCTCCGGTCTACGAAAAGACCGCTTTCATCGAGGACTTACCTGCATCTCCCGTTTTGGATGGACGCATCACCAATGGGGATAATGCCTGGGATGGCTTACTGCCTTACCAAGCTGGTCTGCTTTTGCAGAAAAGTTTCGGCACGTACTGGTGCGGTGGATCTTTGATTGGTACCAACTGGGTGCTGACTGCCGCTCATTGTACTGATCAGTAAGTTTGAAGTGAACTCGATATTAATTTTAACTTTTGAATTATTATTTATTTTATTCGTTGCAGAGCTGAGGCAATCACTGTATATTTGGGCAGTGTGGTGCGTTCCAGTGGAAACCAATATGCCACTACCATTCACTCCCAAGATATCCATCAGCACCCTAATTACAACTCACAAACTCTTAATAACGACATCACCCTTCTTTGGATCCACTCTGCCTCCACTTCGGGCAACATTCAACCCATTAGGTTGCCATCCTTCAACCAATACAGCAACTATGAAGGACAATGGGCTACGGCATCCGGATGGGGCACCACCTCGGGCAACAGCCAAGATCATTTGCAGTATGTCAGTGTCCAGATTATCTCTAACAGTGAATGCGCTAGCGTCTATGGCTCGAGCACTGTTACCGACAACACCATTTGCATTGCCACTCCCAATGGCCGATCAACTTGCAGTGGTGACTCCGGTGGTCCATTGGCTGTTGACAACAACCAAGTGTTGGTTGGTGTAACCTCATTCGTTGCTGCTAACGGCTGCCAGGCTGGTCTTCCAGCTGGTTTCCAACGTGTTAGCCAACACTTGGACTGGATTCGAGGTGTCACTGGCATCGCTTACTACTAAATTTTTGTCTGAAAAATAATAAAGTTGAATAAAAGGGATAAACCAAGTTTTTTGTTTATGAATTTGTGATTATGCTGCAAATAACTTGTGAAGGAATTTATTATATCTATAAGTAAGTTGGAATCTCCGATACAATTATGATACATTGAATGCAGTTAAGTGAATTTTTCTATTTTCGCGAATGTGTAAAATGTTAAATTGTTTGATCGTTGTGAACCTATACTCAACAATGTTTACCGTTTATTAGAGACATTGGTTATTTCACAAAGCTTTTGCAATCGAGCGCTCAATGACTTGATTTAACAAATAAAATGGAAATAAATAGTAAATAATTGGCTTGTGCACTTCTGTTAGGTGTTTGGCGGAGCTCCTCTCCCTAATTGTGGCATATGTTTTGATGTTGCTCCACAAATGGAGGGACGTACTGTTTTAAACCGACTCCGAACCGCAAATGGGTTTTTATGAGAAGCTTTTTCATGGCAGAAATATACTCGAAGATTTGCCATTGACTATTGGCCGTTCTTAGTAAAAACCTTTTTCTATTATTAAACCCGCGTTGAAATTAGGGATTTTTGCTGTATCAGTCGGTATGTCCCCTTGGTATGGTATAATACGTGCTTTGATAATGGAAGTACTATGGCACACGGGAAAGTCCTATTGTCCAATGTCACAGTAGCTGAAAATCCCTCTCCTACAATCATCTATCAACAAATATAAGTTTTCATTTGGGATCTGCCATTGCCAGAAGCACAAGGTTATAAAATTTTTAATAGTTGTAGTGTAGCGTTGAGCCACTTCGAAAGGGTCATGGCAATATGTTTGCCACCCAACGTACTTATCGAATGTGAAAACTTCAAAAATCGCAACCAACTTTTCATGACACCGTCCCGCCTTTGCCAAAACGTGTTATCGTTGTCTACACTCTTACCTCTTTGGATGCCTGGCAGACAAGGAATTCGCCGCTATCTGCAATAGCTCATCATACAAAATATTAGAGAGGCAAATTGGTTTCCCCACATCGGGATTAAAGAGGGAACTTGAACCCAAACGAGTCGTATCACAATGGGCTCCAAGTCTTTGTGAGGTCTCTACACTCTTATGGAGACTGACAACCAATGTAACCTTACCTAGCATGAAAATGAAGACAGGATTTCTGACGAGCTATCTGTCTACTTTAGAGCAGTTGGTTAAATGAAAATTCTTTGGAAATTTTGGAAGATTTCAACAGCAAAATATAAATGTTTAACTATAGGAGCCAGTTCAGAATTATTTGAAAAACTATTTAGATATTTTCAAAGGTTTCATAAACTTTAAATTAGCAGCGCAATATATTTAAAACTAGATGTCTTTTTACTGGTATCCCTACTGCTAAAAAACCTATGGGTTATTAATGTACGGGGAATTTATATAAGCACAAATATAATATTCGGCAATTATGGGAAGCGGCCGCCGTAGCCGAATGGAGTGGTACGTGACTAACATTCGGAATTTAGAGAAAAAATAGGTTCGAATCTAGGTGAAAGACTGAAATGAAGAAACAGTGTTTTCTAGTAGCGGTGACCCTTCGACACCTTTCCTGTTTTACGAAGCATATCAATTATATCACGTCGAAATCCTGCGCCTTTAGAACCATTTACATCATTTATTAGGTTACATCTTGAAACTGCTGTTTTTATATGAAAACAGAGCAGCAGTCAGCTCGCCATCAATAGGATTGAATGTTTTGGAAAAATATTTTTAGATTCGCTCTTCGCTCTTTGAACTTTAATGAATCCTTTCGCTAATATCCTTCTCGTCTGTTGCTCATAAGCCTTAAATCTTGTGATTATAATAGGTATATCCTAAGGTTTCCTTATACTTTTAGGTAAATTGTTTTATTGCCCCTATTTGTTAGTAAGATCTAGATTTTTTTTTTTTTTTTTTAAATACCATTTCGTTACTTTTTAAACTCTTTCTAATACGGGGAAGTCCCAAATTATTGCTGGTGCATTTGCAGCAGCGTCTTGTTTTTTAATCAGCCGTCATAGTCATTTGAAGTCGGAAAATAGTGAAGTGCGGTCAAATTAGTTATTCTGCAAAAGTGGTGTATTTTAAAAATTAAATAAAAATATTAGAAGTGTATTTAGCTTATAATAAAAATTATCATAGTGTTGCTGGTTGTGCTCAAAATACGAAAGTTAAAAATAATTACAAAAAAAAATATTTCCTGTATTTTATAAACCTTTGAAGATAGCCCGTCTAGAGGCGGTCCTGGGATAACTCGGAATAAATAACACTATGCGGTAAGTTTGAAATTTTGATATTTTTAGAGGGGGCTAAGCTTAAAGTTTTGGTTTTTTAGAAATGAATCAACGACAAAAGTGTAAATTATCATCCCTCAATGATGAAGATATTGCAACATTTTTGGTGAGCAGGATGTTGGTCAACGTATTGAAACTATCATAACCGATCCAGGTGAGTTTGTTGGGTCAGTTAATGATATCGATCTAAATCGCAGACCTTTAAGAAAATGTTGTGGCGAAAGAAGAACTTAGTGCTAGATAAATCAGCGATTGGTTTTTCTGAACCCGATTTGGGAGATGATATAAAAAGTCTTGACACTCCCTTTAAGTGCTTCGCGTACTTTTTGGGCGACAATGTCATCGACCATATCGTGGAACAAACCAATCTCTTTGGCGTTCAAAAGAATATTAGCACTACCTTTTCAACAACCAACTCGGAAATACGAAAATATATTGGTATTTAATTTTATATGTCCGTGTTTCGGTACCCAAACATCCGTTCATACTGGGGTGAATATGCGTTCCAAATAATTCAGGACACAATGTCACGAAATCGATTTGATCTAATAAGAAGCAACTTGCATTTCAATGATAACGATAAGTTACCTGATAAAAATGCTCCAGATTACGACCGTTTGTATAAAATAAGACCTATCGTGAATCATTTCAATAACAGGTTTCAGTCCATTCCGATGACTCAACGTTTATGTGTCGATGAACAAATGTGCGCGACGAAGATGAGGACTTTCCTTCGACAATATCTGCCAGATAAACCACATAAATGGGGTATAAAACTCTTCGTTTTGTGTGACTCCTTCGGATTTTGTTATAACTTCGAAATATATTGCGGGGCAGGAGACAATGCTGTTCTGACTGATACACCAGATCTTGGGGCATCAGCGAATGTGGTGGTCCGATTGTCCCGTAATATTCCAGATTTTAAAAACCATATAACATATTTCGACAACTATTACACGCCACTGCCACTCCTGGTTTATCTAAAATCACGCGGAATACATTCGCTGGGAACTATTCGTTCAAATCGAATTCCGAATTGCAAACTTCCGACAGATCTTGATCTCAGGAAGCAACCCCGGGGATATTCAACTGAATTTTGTGGATCTGCTTTAGGAGTTGACATTTCTTTACCAGTTTGGAAGGACAATAAAATAGTGTGACTCGCATCGAGTTACGCAGGCGAAAAGCCCTCCAGAATGAAACAAATGTTATAAACAAGGTGTCGCGATTCGTCCGCTCAGAAAAAAAATTTGTTGATGTCGATTGCCCCAATGTAGTCCGTGAATATAATAGTCATATGGGGGCGTCGACCTCATGTATGGACTAATTGGGCGATATAAGACTCCGGTAAAGAGCAATAAGTACACAAACCGACTTTTTATACACCTGCTTGATATGGCCATGATAAACGCTTATGTTTTGTTCAGAAGAATTAACAAGATTGACACGCATGCTAGGCAGTACCAACTGCCGAACTTCCGGGCAGAGATCGCATACGTACTCTGCACACAACAATATTCTTCAATACCAAGAGCTCCAGGTCGTCCATGACAAACTCCTCAAGTAAAATTTACTGGAAGAAAAGCTTACTTACCTCATGACGACGTTCGCTACGACGGAGTTGGACATTTTGCAAAGTTTTATCACGCACCGGTAAAAAAAGGTGCAAATATCCTGGCTGCACCTCCGAAACTCAAATCGTGTGCCGAAAATGTAATCCGAATCTTTCTTTTTCCCAGCAAAAGGACTGCTTTCACAATTTTCACCATAAATAATTTGCACCAACTGCCTATTTATGCCCAAAAGCATGCCTTTCTTTTGTAGACATTTTTCTAAAACTATTTGAAATAAGACTGACTGTTTGTTTTGTATTGATTTCTGTTAAAAACTTTCTGTTTTGTTCAATAAAAGTACGTAAAACACTAAATTTGCAAGTTTTTCATTTAGATTTTTTTTTGGCGTTCTTTCCCAAAGCCGCCTGCAGGCGGGGTAAGATTTTATCCCTACATAATCGGATCAGGGAACAAAATGTCACTTTCTTGATAAAGAACCTATAATTTTATCATAATCTCCACCCAAAGCAATTCTTTTCATTCAAAAATAAAATTTAGGCACTAGAGGGTTAAACGTCTCAGATCTCATGTCGTCGTATTCTCGTATAATGCTTTTAAATTTGAAGCGTCTCGATAGCCTACAGAGAGCCACTCATGGACTCTAGCTGCTGCATCAGTACACTTCTCCTGCAGGTGGTCTAGCTTCTATTCCGTGACCACGAGCGCGTTGTCATCGGCACCGGTAATTTTAAGCTAAGTACTCCGTCGTACATGGCATTCCACAGTGAGGGTCCAAGCACTGATCCCTGAGGGACTCCACCAGTTACTTTGTATGGCTTTAGACCGTCATCCTAATACAAGATTCTATCCCTAAAGTAGCTTCGTATTATGCGTATTAGATATCCAGGGACTTGGAGAGGTCTTAGGGACAGAAATATGTTTGACCATCTCGCCGAATTGAACGCATTGCACAGAACTTCATGCGTGTGTGTCCTTCGCTAATGGCGTCGCGTGTTATATTTGCCATCGTTTTAATAGCGTCCACAGTCGTTCTAGCCCGTTTCAATTGTGTGCCAGAAATCCCGGTTGTGCATTCCATATAGTCACAAATGATGATGAGAATTGGTCTGGTTGCTTGCCTGCTTTGAGTATCTAACTAGTCGTTAAAAGCGATGTTAACAACGCCGTCTGACTGAAGTTTGTTAATTGGCTACCGAAGCGGCTCTAATCAAATGGGTTTGCCTTTTGAACTCGAATAACGAATATGTCTCAAAACGCATTGCTTTGACTAAATACTATTGTATAAATATTGAATATTTTGTGAATGTCCGGCTGAGGGAGGCTACAGAATAGTGAAATGAAATACATGTTTAAATATGTCAAATTAAATTAGAAATATGTAGGTCTCATTACAATTTTTTTCTATACTTATTTAAGTATATTTTTTTATCTTATCTCCTACCAAACCTACTTTTAATTTGACACGTAAATTTTCAAATATCAAATACTTATAGTTAAACAAGTCCACTTTTATAAATCAGTTAGCGATAAGGCTGATCTGTAGTTATTTATCTGTAGGAACAAGTTTAAAAGAACTTCTTAGAGCACCACTTGAAATAAACTGATATTTTCAATCGTAATAAAAATAATTGAATTAAACTGTCTAATAACCGGAAATAATTAACTTTACAACCAATATCGGAATTGGTATGCGTGTTAGGAAAATATATGAACCTACTTATAAATACTTTAGTATGTGTACTATTTATGAAATATTGCACTTTGAGTGCGTGTACATTGGCGTAATGATTTAGATGACTTCGATACAGCTCATGGCAATGAATATGAATATGTTTAGTCACTTCCCATTCATAAAAGTGTGCAAAAATACATTCATTATTAAAATCTT
This sequence comes from Anastrepha ludens, assembly GCF_028408465.1. Lineage (NCBI taxonomy): Eukaryota > Metazoa > Arthropoda > Insecta > Diptera > Tephritidae > Anastrepha > Anastrepha ludens. The sequence goes on along the minus strand of NC_071500.1, from coordinate 53,816,974 downwards.
AACATCCCGGGAGCTAATTTCATGATAGTAGTGATTTATAACCTTTGCAAAATTCTACAACCAGATTTAGCGAAAAAATTTATGTTTTTGATTGAAATTTGCTTATCGTTATCGATTTCTTGCCTCAGAGATTTTTATGATTTCCGTTCAGGTGACTTTTGCGAATAGTATAAAAGGATTGAGTGAAATTGCAGTAAACACAGTAGTTTGACTGCATAAAACCAATCAACATGAAATTCTTAGTTGTCTTAGCTTTAGCCGTGGCTGTTGCCAGCGCCTCTCCGGTCTACGAAAAGACCGCTTTCATCGAGGACTTGCCTGTATATCCCGTTTTGGATGGACGCATCACCAATGGGGATAATGCCTGGGATGGCTTACTGCCTTACCAAGCTGGTCTGCTTTTGCAGAAAAGTTTCGGCACGTACTGGTGCGGTGGATCTTTGATTGGTACCAACTGGGTGCTGACTGCCGCTCATTGTACTGATCAGTAAGTTTGAAGTAAACTCAATATTAATTTTAACTTTTGATTATTTATTTATTTTATTCGTTGCAGAGCTGAGGCAATCACTGTATATTTGGGCAGTGTGGTGCGTTCCAATGGAAACCAATATGCCACTACCATTCACTCCCAAGATATCCATCAGCACCCTAATTACAACTCACAAACTCTTAATAACGACATCACCCTTCTTTGGATCCACTCTGCCTCCACTTCGGGCAACATTCAACCCATTAGGTTGCCATCTTTCAACCAATACAGCAACTATGCAGGACAATGGGCTACCGCATCCGGATGGGGCACCACCTCGGGCAACAGCCAAGATCATTTGCAGTATGTCAGTGTCCAGATTATCTCTAACAGTGAATGCGCTAGCGTCTATGGCTCGAGCACTGTTACCGACAACACCATTTGCATTGCCACTCCCAATGGCCGATCAACTTGCAGTGGTGACTCCGGTGGTCCATTGGCTGTTGACAACAACCAAGTGTTGGTTGGTGTAACCTCATTCGTTGCTGCAAACGGCTGCCAGGCTGGTCTTCCAGCTGGTTTCCAACGTGTTAGCCAACACTTGGACTGGATTCGAGGTGTCACTGGCATCGCTTACTACTAAAGTTTTGTCTGAAAAATAATAAAGCTGAATAAAAAGGATAAACCAAGTTTTTTGTTTATGAATTTGTGATTGTGATTGTGCAGCAAATAGCTTGTGAAGGAATTCATTATATCTATAAGTAAGTTGGAATGTCCGATACAATTATAATACATTGAATGCAGTCAAGTGAATTTCTCTATTGTCGCGAATGTGTAAAATGTTAAATTTTTTGATCGTTGTGAACCTATACTCAACAATGTTTACCGTTTATTAGAGACATTGGTTATTTCACAAAGCTTTGCAATCGAGCGCTCAATGACTTGATTTAACAAGTTAAATAAAAATAAATAGTAAATAATTGGCTTATACACTTCTGTTAGGTGTTTGGCGGAGCTCCTCTTCCTATTTGTGGCATATGTCTTCATGTTGCTCCACAAATGGAGGGACCAACTGTTTTAAGCCGACTCCGAACCGCAAATGGGTTTTTATGAGAAGCTTTTTCATGGCAGAAATATACTCGGAGATTTGCCATTGACTCTTAACCGTTCTTAGTAAAAACCTTTTTCTGTTATTAAACGCGCGTTGAAATTAGGGATTTTTGCTGTATCAGTCGGTATGTCTCCTTGGTATGGTATAATACGTGCTTTAATAATGGCAGGACTATGACACAGGGGAAAGTCCTATTGTCCAATTGCTTTTCACTGTGGGAAATGTTTTTCTCCATCATCAACAATGTTTCTCAAATCACAGTAGCTGAAAATCCCTCTCCTACAATCCTCTATCAACAAGTATAAGTTTTTCATTGGGATCTGCCATTGCCAGAAGCACAACGTTATAAAATTTGTAATAGTTGTAGTGTAGCGATTGACCCACTTCAAAAGGGTCATGGCAATATGTTTGCCACCCAACGTACTTATCCAATGTGAAAACTTCAAAAATGGCAAACGACTTTTCATGACACTGTCCCGCCTTTGCCAAAACGCGTTATCGTTGTCTAAACTCTTACCTCTTTGGATGTTTAGCATACCAATAATCCGTAGCCATCCGCAATAGCTCATCTTATAAAATTTTTGGGAGGCAAATTGGTTTCAGTGGGAATGGAAATAAGAGAAGGAACTTTAATCCAAAATAGTGGTACCACAATGGGCTTTGTGACGCCTCTACACTCTTAAGCGCAAATAAGTCTCAGCGTTTCTGACGAGCTACCTGTCTACTTTAGAGTAGTTGGTTAAATGAAAATCCATAGGAAATTTTAGAGATTTCGAAAATGGTATCACATAGCATATAAATATTTAACCACAGCAGCCAGTTCAGTACCATCAGAAAGACTATTACCAAAGGATTACGAGTATAAGCATTAAATCAGCAGGGCAACATATCGCAACTGACATCCCTTCTGCTAAAAAACCTATGTATGAGTTGTTAACATACAGGGAATGTACTTATGTATATATTTATCTAATATTCAGTAATTAGGAGAGCGAATTCCTACATATTCATATGCTCACAATTATTCTCTTCACAGGTAAACGGCAGAAAAGCCCTTTTGGAGTCTCTTAGAAAATAAGGCATTCTGGTGCTATGGGAGTTCTAATAAGACACTCCTTAATAAGAATACATATGAAAAGTTGGGCGTAACCTAATTGATATGCTGTAAAGGAAGACAAGAGTTAAGAAATAATTTCACACCTTTTATGACATAGTAAAGTTCATGACCTTCTGATGTTAGCTGTCATAATACGTGTTTGTGCAAGGCCGACAGTGACACAGAGTTCCATCGGACAACATTTCCTTCTTTGTTTGGCCGTTGTATTTACGTCGACAAGACTTGTCACATTAAGATTTAAAAAATATATTTAAAACATCCGAATAAATTTTCAAGCATGAAAATACATATGTACTCGTATGCATGTCTGAGAGCGTGTTTATGTGAGTCGAGTACGCCAACATACAGCCAAATATGTAATAAAGTTATATTGAGTGGCAAAATCTTATTTGTGGTGGCACCTGGTTATGAAATTATACTGGTTTCTGTGTGTAGAAACTTGTAGGATACCGTTGTGTATGTTAATATAATATATGTATGTGCTTATGTCCCTTGAGTATTAATGCGATGAAACTATTTAAGCAATGCACGAATTCACTTACAACATTGTCCTTAACATTTATGGGACACGCTTGCATCCAATACATAACCCTGCAGGAAAAACTTGAACAAGTGAAAACGTTTTTTTTAGTTTAGTAGTAGGTAATAAAGCAAGATCAACTCCATTGTAGTTGGCACAACTTGGGTTTTTATATTAGAGCTCTGACATTACTTAGTCCAACCTCCCATACCAGCATCACGTGTTTCTGGTTAGCTTAAACTTTGCTTAAATTATAGAAAATAGAGAGCTGTTAGTTTTAGATTCGGTAGTTTCTTTCTATTCTGAAAAGTCTTGAACGGCTAGTGGAGCTGCATATGCGTTAGAAGTCGATGAAGGTTTACCACTCCATTTCAGCATGTCTATCAAAGCGGAAAATCCTGCGAGTTGGCACTGCAAACCTTGTTGCTAGGGTAGAGCAGGCCATCGACAAGTGGGACTACGCTATGGGCATCTTTTTGGATATAGAGGGGGCTTTTAATAATGCCACATTCGACAGAATGTGCAGCTCTGCTAGTAGACATGGCGTAGACCGGGTGAGAGTGAATTGGATTGGTGTCATCTAGGGTCAATAGAGGCTGCCCCCAAGGTGGTGTGCTGTCTCCGTTGCTCTGGTGCATGGTGATCGATCTTCTACTCACCACCTTAAATGATGCTTGAGTCTGCACACAAACACATGCGGACGACGTTGCCTGTTTAGTAACAGGCCCTTCATTTATGAAAATCTGTAGAAAAGTGCACAAAACTCTGGATATGATTGACACTTGGGGCTAGTGGGCTATCGGCAAGCCCCACCAAACTGGCCTTGTCCTCTTAACCTGAAGGAGGAAGCTTGATGGACTCGTTCTGCCTAAGCTAAAAACAGTCACAAAGCAGCTATCCAAAAAAATCAAATATTTTGGAAGTCACACGTTGAAACAAAGACATCCAAAGCACTGACATATTTCTGGCAGTGCAAAGGTGTCTTTGGGAAAACGATATTTTTTATGATTTTTTTTAAATGGCTGAGTATTACTAATATAACTCTTTTTATGTGCCCTTAAGTAAATTATTTTAAGCTCTTCTTTAGAAACTAAGTATTAATAATATTTTTCAGAATTAAGTCGCCAAAGGCTCGATAGCTATGAAAGAACACTTAAAATTCAGAAAAGATCATTACGTAGGAAGAAAGAAAACTTTAACAGTTTCGCATTCTTGGAAAAAGAAAACGCCGGGGAAAATGACAGACATTTCTTCATTTTACTTATTTCTTAATGTTTCAGTTGGTGATATGGACAAGGCACGTAGCAGTCTTTGCTCTTGCTTACATACTTTATAGATTTTTCTTTTTGTATGACCATGGTTAGGCTGGGCTTTTTCTGTATATGGATATTCCATTACTTTTCTGGAGCCCTTACTTCCAGTGCCCTCCCTTTAGAGCATAATCGAATTTCTTCAAAGCGGATTTTTTCACTGGATCATCATCATCCCTACGTATGATACGGCTAAGCTAACATAGACGTTGTACAGTTTTACAGTGCCCAGGCTATTATAGAGCTTCCATAGCTTTTTACTCCATATTCTTCGGCGCTTGCCGCCCAAATGGAGTGAACCATAGATACTTTGCAGAATAGTTTTCCCGAATGATTCTATGTACGAGTGCTTGGTTGCTACTCATCCATAAACTAAGTTTCTCACAAACGCACGAAATCAAAAACAGGCAAATTTTCCTACGGGGATGCACAGTTCAACAATGAACACATTTAAAGCTAAAAAGGGAAAGTAAACAAGCGTTTTGGACATTTGAAAGCAACCTTGCTGCCTTAAGCTGTCGTCATACATTGCAAGAAAGTATTCTTGGGCTTCTTATGCTGCACAAAATGTTTACTTTCCCTTATGAACATCTGGAAAAGTAGTTCAAGAAACTACTTTCAAACTTTTCGAATGCAAAAAAAAAATAATGTTTTCTTCTTTGAGCGATCTGCACAAGTAAGAATGGCTTCATCAACCATTTATCCAATTTTCGAAATACTTCAGCTGGGATAACTGGCTGAAAGGATTTTTCTTATCACTTCTGTCAACACCTTTAGGCTGAGCATTGTTTTTTGACTTAATGAAGGCACGTGTAAGTGTTAGTTTCTTTGTGTTTATTTGTGTATGACTTGCTTCTTCATTACTCGGCCACATACGTACAATTTTTTTTGGTGGGTTGGTTGGTACTTCGGAAGCTTGGCATGCTTGTATGTGTATCTTTTCTGGCAAAGTGTATTTGTTTTTCTTATTGTAATGTGCTAATATGCCTTGCCTCTAGATATTCACCTTTCGAGCTCTGACTGCCCTTGTCTAATATGTATGTATGTATGTTGTTAAAAATTGTTTTTGCATGCACAGCACGTAAAATGATTTGATTTCAATTTTCCAGATTCAGCTTGTGTCAAATGATAATGTTTACGTATTTCCAACTCATTTCACTAAAGTGCTTTGTTTTGTTTATTTTTCTCACAGCATTTTTTGTATATTTTGGTTTTATCTCTGCTACTGAACGGGAATGTTTGTTTTCTTTGTTAATCTTTGTATAGAACATGCATAGCTCTGCATAGTAGGAAACGATCGGTTATGAATACTAATATGGAATTGGTACTTGATGTTTTTTGTTTTTTGTGCTAAGTTTAAGAACACAGCGCTTATTAAATAGGAGGTAGGAGGGGCGAAATTACAAGTGGATTAGTCATCTATTCTTTTAAAACGTATGCAAATGCTATTTAAGCCACATTCAATAATTAAATACAATATATCAGCGCAGAGTTAGGCCTTAGCTATGTATCAGGTCAGTCCATAAGTTCGTGCATATTTTACTCATAATTTCACTTTCGTAAGATTTTTGCATACAAAAAATTATTCGCGGAACATAACGAAACTATTTATATTTTCTTTGATATATTGTGCATTCAATAAGTGATTTTAATCGCGGATATTAAAATAAAATAAAATCTTCGAACGCGTATAAGAGGCATATTTTGTATTTTTTTTATAAAAGTGGTAAAAATGCCACAACTGCTGCTGCAGAAATAAACACTTTTCACGGAGAGAATACCGTGAGTGTAAGGACTGCGCAAAAGTGGTTTTCAAAATTCCGAAGTGGTAACTGCGACGTGGAGGATGCACGTCTATCACGCGCATGGTCGTCCTGACGTCTTTAACTCCGACGCCTTGCTCGAACTCGTGGAAGCTGAGCCAAATTTGACAGCCGATATGATAGCTCAGAGGTTAAATTCATCGCATGGAACAGTTCACAGGCACCTGGTTCAGTTGGGAAAGGTTTCAAAGCTGGGAAAATGGGTTCCGCAAAGACTTTCCGTCGCCAACCTTCAGCAGAGAGTGAATGTGTGTTCTCAGCTGATGCAACGGCTTGAAAATGTAAGTTTTTTGAACCGTATCGTTACTGGTGATGACAAATGGGTCCTTTACAATATTTCTGTTCGCAAGATTAAATAAAGATGAAACACCAGAACCGACCCCTAGAGATGGCCTTCACCCCAAGAATATTCTCCTGTCTATTTGGTGGGATATGGCCGGTATTATTTATTATGAACTTCTGGAATCAAACCAGACGATAACTGCTGATTATAATTCCCATCAGCTCTCAAACCTGAATGAGTCACTTAAAAAATTCGACCGTCTTTAGTAAATAGACGCAAAGTTTTGTTTCACCACGACTACGCAAGACCTCATACCGTAAGGCAAACATTAGGCAAGCGGAACGAGTTCGGATGGAAGCCGCATCCACCATACTCTCCAGATATTGCACCTTGTGTTTATCACCTTTTCCGTGTACTTCAATTCCACATGAGTACGAAAACGAAACGAAAAACGCACCGAATATTTCCTTTGAAATCACTGTTATTACCAACTAAGCGTCTGAAAAAAGTGTCATATAAGTTTAACGTTCTAACATACATTTTAGTAACCTAACTTTTTAGCAACTCACTGAAGTGATAATTGGAGAGCTTCCGAGTTAGCGGAATTGGATCGTATTTAGGCGCCATCAGTTCAACTATCTGTGGATCTTGCAAGACGCATCGAAAACAGACTATCTGGTTCCCAATATAGATCTGAAAAGGGTGTATAAAATACGAATACCTGACAGGAAGGATTGGCAGACCTGAGTCATATTAGATTACAGTGGTCACCATATTTATACTGACGACTCAAAGATGGACAATGGCACTGAACCGGGATTGTACTTAGAGCAATAATATTTAAATTGCTCCTTAAGACTTCCAGACTGTGGTAGAAGAGATCTAGGCTATAGACAAAGCAGGAAAAACAATAAGACTGATGGACTTATCTCCAGCAAACCTTGACATTTTTGTTGATAGTCAAGCAGCGATCAAAGAAAGAACGCAGGGGGTCGCTCTCGCTCATTCTACACTACAACACCACACTTTGTTGGGTTCCCGGGCACTCTAAAATGGAGGGAGATAAAAGTGTGCAAGAAAAGGCTCTCAGCTTGACTTTCCGAAAGTGGTAGAGGACAAAAGCATTCCACTAATCGAATTAAACACTGCGATTGATGTGAGCGTAATCACGAAAACTACTAACTACAGGGTCTCCAAAACACTCTGGCCGAAACTCACAGGTATTCTAACAGGTCACTGCACTAGGGCGAGACTAGCCAGTAGAATGGGAATACTTCGCAATGACTTCTGCAGGATGAAGAAGAAATTGAGTCGGTACAATACCTATTGTGTAAATGTCCTGCACTTCAATCTTGGCGATTATTTCTTTGATTACCTGGGAAATTTACAAAATGTCTCACTGAATAGACTAGTTACCTTCTCAAAAATATCGAAGTGGTTTAAGCAACTTGATAAGGGAAGGACATCAAATGCAGGTATAACAATGGGTTTTAGAGCCACCGAGAGTCTTGTCTTAGACAATCAACCTGGCTAACCTACATGCCTGTAAAAGCAAGATAAAGCATAAAGACACACAAGCCTACTTTTTAGAACACAGAACATAAAAACATCTCTACAATGGCGTTATAGTCCAGTCAAAAGAAGATTTAACTTAGTAATTTTAGGAGTATGCGAGTTTATGGTTTTATTATGTAAATCCCATCACTGTGAACTTAAGTTTGAGTTTTCGGGGTCGGGGGTTGTGTCCCGCGGCCGCCATCTTGGAAATAAGGGTGCAACTGGTTTTTTGCGATTATCTCGTGAATTACGAAAGTTACGAAAATTTTGTAAAATATCCTTTCAAAACTTTTTATTGTAAAATTAATCATAAAAAAGTTATAAACAAAATTACGCGTAACATTAAGTAATGAATTTTTTTCAAGCGTAATAACTTTTTTTTTAATGATTTTATGGAAAATATACATCAGAGCTTTTTTATAGAGCATTCTTTTGTGAACATTTTTGTCCACAAGTTTTGTTCGCTATCTTTATTTAGTCTTATGATTTTGAGCTGCTAAGCAGAGCAACCATTACATTAGCGAAGCGCGTACATGATTACACAGGCCGACAAAATTTAACCAACATTCAGACCCAGAAACCAGACTATATATTTCCGAAGGTTTATGATGCGTTAGCACACTTATGGTGTGAGACAAAATTTTAAGAAAAATAAGACTCAATTCAAGAAAATTAGTAATCGACTATATCATGTCTATGTTATCTCAATCGATTTTCAGGTGTAGGAAAATTTAGAAACATGAAAATTTCAAAATGCGATATCTCAGCGAAAAAAAATGATATTTGAGCAATCTCAACGCCATTTGAAAAAAAGAAGGCTTGTATTTAAAGGTGCCATCCTTTAATTTTGGTGAAAGAAAACATCTGCAAAGCTACATAACCTCAAATATGGGCAAAAACGGTGTTTTTTGCACTTTTAGGTTAGGATATCTCGAAAACTAGAGCTGATAGAGCAATTCTGAGGCCAGATTTGGATTCAGCGCATCATAAACCTTCGGAAATATATAGTCTGGTTTCTGGGTCTGAATGATGGTTAAATTTTGTCGGCCTGTGTAATCATGTACGCGCTTCGCTAATGTAATGGTTGCTCCGCTTAGCAGCTCAAAATCATAAGACTAAATAAAGATAGCGAAAAAAACTTCTGGACAAATATGTTCACAAAAGAATGCTCTATAAAAAGCTCTGATGTATATTTTCCATAAAATCAATAAAAAAAAAGTTATTACGCTTGAAAAAAATTCATCCCTTAGTTTTTCGCGTAATTTTGTTTATAACTTTTTTATGATTAATTTTACTATAAAAAGTTTTGAATGGATATTTTACAAAATTTTCGTAACTTCGAAATTCACGAGATAATCGCAAAAAACCAGTTGCAACCATAAACTCGCATACTCCTAAAATTACTTAGTTGGCTATTTTTTTTGTCTCTTTTGACTGGACTGTTAAAGCAATGACAAAAAAATTCAGGTGGAAATTTAGCAAACATTTCAAGCAAGAGTAGTAGGTGTACTCACAGCATGCCCGGATTTATATTGAACTCCCGACGCAATCGTAGTCGCAGAAAACAACGAAACTATGTACGTTAAGAGATATTAATATATCTCCAGAAATATTGGAAATATAAATAAAGAAACCGGTGTAAAGCCAACCTCGCTAATAAAAGTATGCGACATTAAAGTTCCTTCCAGTAGATCTGCAAGCAGGATAAATTGCTAGCAGTGTGCTATTAAGGTTGAAAACCTTAAGTAAGTGGTGAAACATGGGCTATGGCCACAGAAAGGTCCTAACTGGTATTTAGGAGCTTCCCGGATTGGTGGACTACTCCCTACAATTGCCATTACGTTCATGATTCTACTAGGAAAGAGTGGGAGCGGGGCGTTGTAAGACACGGCGAGTCCATCCTTCAGCTTTCGGCCCACCCTCTACTGCAGTATCTTTCAGGCTGAACTGATGGCAACAATAAAAGCCATGACACTGGTGCAGTGCGGCGAGATATCTGGAGGTGATTTACACATTTTTACTGATAGCCATGAGGCGATCAAATCCCTCACAAAGGAATCAACACCTTCCAAGGTAGCCATGAAATGCCGCCCATCATTTAACGAGATGACTGAGTCATTTCATCTAAAGGTAATATGGGTTCCTAGCCATTGCGACATCGAGGAGAACTTCAGAGCCGAAGAACTAGAGATACTTGCATACGCATATATAAACATCTCCTTGCAGCTCTGTGACCTACTTATTTTTGAGAAAATTGTAGGACCAGCGAATGAAAGATAGCTTTGCGACCTACCTGACAATTGTGACCGTCTCTGAATGCTAAATGCACAAAATCTCTGCTAAGCAAAATAAGCATAGTTTTAGCACAGTAATTCCGTTATAATGGCACACTGCCTAATAGGCTGACACGCCCCACTCTAATTAATATTTTCATATTTTTCACCGCACAAGGCATCCGCTTTGATTTAGTTTGCGTGCTCAGCAGTAGTAGCTTTGGCTTTGCAGCTTTTCGTTCACACGCAAATCGATTTGCAGGAAAAATAGAAGTTCAAAATAAAGGGATGAAATGCAAATCGTATAACGCGATGGGCCATAGTAATCTACAATTGGGTGGTTTTTTAGGGGCTTGAGAACTTAAAATGAATTGATAAATGAATGAATTTTTTTTACATGGCATTGAATTGGTTGTTAAGCGCTTTATATGGTAAGTTGCGCCGTCTTGTTGGAACCAATTATAATTTTTTTTGTAATAAAAAAGCGCTTTGATAGCGCTCGCTATTCACCGTAACGGCAACTCCTTCCTCGTTTCGACAGAAACTCCGCCAGTGCTATAGGAACTTCACGAATAGATAAATTTATTTCAAAGTAAATTTCCACAATTTGAAAGCGTTTTCCTGATGTTAAACGATCCATGATGACTTGCCAAACCTTATTGAACAGAAATGTCAACACAGTTTGTTATTCTCAGCTCTCAGTTATCGACACCGATAGTTTTTGTGGAACTAAAAAAACACCCCGTACATATGCACTACGCTATTCAACTTAATTTTCTCACTCGTGTTGGCCTCACTCGTGTTGCCACTCAAACAATTTTCGCTGTATTTTGCAAGCTGCGTAACAGCGTCGATAATAGCCACAAAAGCGGAAAGCAAAACTCAAATGCGCTACATCCAATTTGCAACTCAGAGCGACGCATTCGCAGAATTTTTCTGTAGCTGCTAGCTCGCTTTACATGTTTGCGTGTAGTTTCCTTTTGGTGCTTTTTTTCTTGATTTACTAACTACATAGCTCGCTTCCTTGTAAATTCGCTTTGATGTTGTCAATCAGCCAGCTTCGGCTTCGCCATTATTACCAACTTTAACTGGCATTTATGCATTGACGCTGATGCACTTAGCGCAGTTGTTGGATAAAGATGAAAATGGGATTTTACTGTCGTAGTTTTTTTTATTGAATTCGCAGGAAGGCTGCAAAATTTGCATTATTTTATAGCTTTTTGCCTTTGGAGGCTGCAATTTTATCCATACACTTGTGGACACATAATTAAGTTTTTGTAACTTTTTGTAATATTGGGAACATTGTTCATGCAAAGTTTTTTCGTTAATTTTTTATAAAAATATAGTTCATTGCACAGTAAAAGCTTTATAAATAAAACTAATAAATGTTGTACAAAATTTACATTTGTTGACAAGAGACTCTGCAGTCAAAATAATTTGTTTCCATCCCATTAAAACATCGCATTGGTTGCAGGTGAGCAGTTACAGTTTTGCAGCGTAAGAAAGCTTAATTTTTACTGTCTCAGATGGCAAAAGATGGGGTCTTTCGCCTAGAGTTGTTTTTGGGTTATATAATACCTACACTTGGGACAGAGTCTGGTGAACTTGTTCATGGATGACTCGAAGTTGGAAGGAAAGGTTGGCGAAGGAGTTTTTGTGAGGAGCTCCCCATCACATTCAAATTCAGGCTACCGGACCATTGCAGTGTGTTCCAGGCAGAGGTAGCCGCAATCAAAGAGGCGTCTGATTGGCTGCCCACATGTACACTAACATAGTAACAAATATTTACTGCTACAGCCAAGCGGCAATAAAGGCCCTCGGATCAATGACGGTGCATTCCAAAATGGTCAGGGAATGCCTGACCTCACTTTCGACTGCATCCGAATTCTTTGACATAAGCCTCATCTGGGTTCCTGGTCACAGCGATATTGCGAGAAACTGTGAGACGGATAAGCTGGCCAGACAAAGGACATGGTGATGGTGATTTCCTCGCGAAGGGAGAGAATTGGGATCCTTCTGACTACCTATGGTCTGCTCCTGGAAAGATGGACTTCACACCAGCTCAGCGAGCGCTGGCCAAATACACAGACTTGCAAAGTCGCGAAATGCTTCTGGCCACGTGTGGATCGGGGGCGTTTGGTCGACCTTCTGAGGCTTGCAAAACCTCAGCTCTCGAATCTCGTGGATTTTCTCGCAGGGCATTGTGCGCGAGGAATGCATGCTGTGAGAGTTGGAATAATATCGAGTCTTTTTTGGGTTGGATGTATGGAGGATGAAGTGGAATCATCTCAGCACCTTCTTCTTAGCTGCCCTGCTCTGGCAGGGTTAAGATCTAGGCATCTTGGCTCTTACTTCTTTGCTAAGAGTGCTGATATAGCTGGCGTCGACATTAAAAATCTGATGAATTTCATCAGCAGCACAAAGCGGTTGACGCAAACGCAGCACAGTCCTCCTAACGATTCCACCCCCACCTTTTCCCGCCTTTTCCTTTCATCCCATCGGTTTTCTTTCACCTTACATCCTTCGCAATGGTATCACAAAGAACGTACCCGTTTATCTTCGTCCAAGTATGCCCATTCCTTGGGCAACCATTTCAACCAAAACTAACCTACTGCCTCAGACAACAGATGTACTCAGACTTCAAATTCTTAGGGCTTTGAGGATTAGTTGGACCAATTGACGGTTTAGTTGATTTGCTAGCATTTTTGAGTTGTTATGTGATTTGGTGAATAGCCACCAGTCCAGAGCTGTATGGAAGCTTAACTAGTAGTAGTCCTGGCCACGAAGTCTGATCAGAGACTTAAATCTGGTGCTACGGGCAACAGGAGCCCTCGCCCTGTTCATGAGGATGGCGCCTTGCGGGTTGTAGTGTAACCAGGTGCGGGACACCATAGATCGTCAGACGTTCAGATAGGCTTGGAGTCCCCCCAAGGTGGTTAGCGTGTCCATTCCACACTACCAATTTATGCTGTAAATGCTTTTAACATTTTGGGGCGCTGATCAACGTATTTATTCGATCCGTTGTGCTTTTGACCACCTTATTGTTAAACCGCCGTTGACAGGTACTTTCATAAAACACACCGGACACTGTCTCAGACCGCACTCAAAGTCAAATGCAAATGAGTGGCTGCTTACGCTAACTCGCATACTATAGACAAGCACCAACGTATAGCTTTAAGAAGCGCTACGTACAAAGGTGCTTCATTACAAGAGTCCATCGTGCCACAATGCTGGACTGTACCTCAGCGCCACCTTAAAGAGCAAGACCCATTACAAAAATCTTTATTAAATACATATAATCAGGGAACCATGAGTACATTTTGGTTACATGAAGCGGGTCGCTGGAAAGAAAAAACTTATGATCACGCAAGTCTATTATTGAGAAAACTCAGTTAACCTCGGAGAGGACTGATTACATCATCCCAACGGTAACTTTCAATAAGAATTTTGCCACTCTCTTTCCATCTAAGGAGGAATGCAATAAGGGGTTCTCACTAAACAACTTCGATACTACAGTCTATACAGATGTCAGTAAAATGGTTTGTGGCTTTGGAGTTGATATATATTCTCATAGACTTAGAATTGAAAAATCTGTGCGTCTCCCTAATACCAGCAGTGTATTCCAGGCGGAAGTACTGGCAATTGGGGAAGCTTGTAGGCTACTAATCACAGATTTCTCTTTTAAGGGCAATATCGCTATATCGCACAGCCAAGCTGCAATCCAGATACTACTGCCTTAATCCTTCGATCTCCCACTCTTCCTATTTTATATTAAAAGTTAAGATAGTTAAATATCCCATCTGCTTTCCTAAATGCATCCATATGCATATACACACACATATTAATGTGAATACGACCCATTTAGCTTGGGCAAACTTTCCACCGCCAGCAATTATTACTCACTCTATTTCGCTATTCATCATTTTGCCTTTTCTCTTTAGTTCACTAATGACACCTTAATTACAAGTTATTTCATTCAACCCCTCCCCTCTGAACAACATGTGCATGACACTTCTGCTCGTCATGCAGCAGTAAAACTTTCACTTTATCGCTCTCGGTTAGTTTTGCAGAATTTAAGTTCATATTTTTTGTATCTGTTAGCACTTATAAATGGTTCATACTGGGGTGGTAGTTGAACGAGCAGGTACGTATTTTTGCAGGATTAACTATATAGTTTGTTTGTTTGTGAGTCTAGTTGTAATAGTTTATTGAATTTACTAGGATAACGGACACATTAATTATTTGAGTTTATATATTTATTTTTATTAATTTCTAATCTAATCGCTGAGAAATGAATTGAGAACTACACGTATTTCCATAAAAAATATATTTTTCCTATATAAAGGGTCTTTTGAAATACGAGCTTTTCTTGTTCAAAACAGGACTTTTAAAAATTATGTGTGAAAAATTACATAATTTAAATGTAAACCACGATCACGCTTTCAGGTATTATTATTATTATTAGAAGGCCATTACGCACTGCGACCAGAGCTGATCTATTGTGAAAGGCCTATTTTGTAACCCTAGAGTTTTAGGCTTTTTAAACATTTTAGCACAATTTTGGGTTTGTTGTTCCAAAGATTGCATGGAGATACTACGATACCACCAAGGTGATGAAGTCTCTATCTGCCCAACGCAGGACATAAACAAAGCACATGTTCTGAGCTTTCGATATCCATTTCGCAAAAGCGGCAGACATTGGTCTCAGATAGACCAATATTATTTAGATGGTACCTCAGGCTGCAGTGACCTGTAAGATATCCTGTTAAAAGACGCAGATCTACTCTGTTTAGTGAGAGAAGTTTGTCAGGTATTCCTTTGTTGGGACTTAGGAATAGTTTGGCTTGACGCTGACCGGCACAGTTTAGCCAGTGTGCGGCAAGTTTTCTTTCTTCCCATTTCCTAAGGAATTCATTAATGTAGCCTTTTGTCAGTCCACAGAAAGGCTCAGGACCAGTGAGTTGTATATTTGCTCCTTGTTTTGCAAGGTCATCAGCCATTTCATTTCCCTCATGTCCTTCATGTCCCGGAATCCAGCATAGTGTTACTATGTTGAGGTTCCCTAACGTGTTGCGAAGGTTAAGGCAATCATTTAGAGGTGATAGTTGTTGATAGAAGGGCTTTTAGAGCCGCTTGGCTATCTGAAAGTATGTAGATGTGAGTACCTCTCATTTTCCTGCTAAGGCATTCTCTCACACATATTTCAATGGCATGTATTTCTGCCTGGAATATTGTTGGGTAGGATCCCATCGGAATCGATTTTTTGAATTTGGGCCCATTGATTCCTGCCCCTGTTCTACCATTTTCCAATTTGGACCCATCAGTTAACCATAGCTGATAAAGGTAGCTGTAAAACACAAACTAACTGACGCATCACGTTCAAATTTTGACAGGAGTCAACTGACAGATGCCTGTTGACAGGATCAGTATTTCTTTTTCAATAAAGAGGTCAGAAATACAAAAAGTCACGGACTTATTGACCCGCCCTCGTATATGTAAATACCTAGTATATCTCTTTTTAAGAACGACTGTTCAGTTGGGAATATCCATTCTATGTATGTAGAAAATTTATGCTTAGTCCTTTGTACAATATTTTTCAAATCTATCTGTACAATCTATTCCAGTTAAAAGGTATTTGATATTAATAAAAATAGATAGGTATATTTTTATTGCCACATACCTTTAATTCCTTTACTGTAGCGATTATTGTTATGAATTTGCTTTTTGTGTGGCGTTTTGTTTGTTACTGTTATTGTCTGCCCTTGTTGCAACCATTATTGCCCCAATAACAATCAGCCAATTGAATTGAACAATTGCTTTTGTATCGGCTTCCATTTATATTATAATAATGCTAAGAGTATTGTTGTATTATTTTATTGATAATGTGTGCTTGATAGGTGAGCGCGTTCATTGTGCTCGTATTAATGTCTGTGGCAATCGTTCGGAGTAATATTAGTATGTTTGTCCTTGACAACTGTAACTTTTGGAGTTAGGATATTTTATTTCCACTCATAGATACTTCAATATGTATGTGCGTACTTTAATGTAGACAGTATTGGATGTCCATTTTGTTTGCTGTTGCGGGCATTTGGAATTACAACTCACTTGTGCAGTTAGATTGGTGAAAGTTTTAGCCAATGAACTGTGAATTTTAGGAATTAGTTTTAGTGGTCCGGCTCTGACAGATTTTAAATAAATCGTTAAATTTCCAAACTATGTGAAATATGGATTTCTAAATATGCCGTAATAAATTGTTATAGATACCTGTGCGTACTTGTAGCCAAGGATTTTATATTTATAATTCTTTTTTCAGAATGGTTTAAAATGGCATTAAATAATCGCTCAGAATGGTGAGAGCAAAAATTAATATTTAAGTTAGTTCGAGGGGTTTGAAAATGGTCAAAATCGGACAATAGTCACGCCCATCTCTCACGTAAAGAAATCATACTTCATAGAACAAGTAAAATTTTAGTAAAATGCAATTTATACTGGGTATTAAATTTTAGAATGAAACATAGCGTTTTCTCTAATATTTATTGTACCCGGGCCTAAACAAAGCTTAACTAAAATGTGCGCTAGTTTATAAAGTTTGATCCGAACTGAGTTTAGTACTTGTAGTACTACTTTATCCGATTTTAAATTTCGGGTTAACACACATTTTTGTTGCACGTAAAGGATCTGCACTAAATGTTATGAGTTTTAATTCCGCTTTAATGCAATTCATTGGTGATTGCATGGAATTGTTATCCAGCCAATTAAACTCATCTATAATAGCAATAATGAAAGCAAATATTAACGTAGTTTAATTGCACGAGTTTAGGGTATAAAAAATGAGGAAAATTTATTAAGGAATTTAATTTGTTTTGCTCTTATTTAAGGTGGAATTGCTATAGTAGTTACTCATACGCCGCGTATGCCCGAAGTAAAAGCATATTGACATTGCACGCATTTATTATAAAGGGTGACCAGATTGGAGGCATTTCTTCCAATAGGGGTTTTTTACGGATTACGCGTGACTACTGTCAAACTGAGTACATAATTTTTTCAGTATTCATTGATATTTTTTTCTGGAAAGACTAACGCCTCAACAACGATTACAAATTGTACAATTGTACCTACTCATTACGAAAATCGCACTGTGAAAAGTGTTCATCGCGCTCACAGCCCAACTTTTGGAGTACAGCAATGAGGCACATTTTTGGCTTAATGGCTACGTTAATTAGCAAAATTGCCATATTTGGGCTGAACAGCAACCCGAAGCCACTGTATTCATTAAAAACAGGCGATAAAAATTTAAATAAAACAAGGAAAATTCAAATTGAGTGGGCAATTTTTATTATTTTTGTGTGCAACCATTCATGACATTTTGAAGATAATCCCTTTCAAATGTCGTCACAACTGCGCCGTAATTCGTCGATCCGTAAACACCAATTTTGAATGACTCGCTGGAGAACTTCGGTCTGTATCCCGTGAATAACTTTAGTAATGTTGGCTTCCAATGCCTGAATCGGAGCTGATTTAACCACAAAGAATTTGAATTTTACATACCCTCAAAAATAAAACTCCAAGGGTGTGATATCACACGAACCTGGTGGCTAATACACTAGCCCGAGACGAGAGATAAATTTCGATCCGAAACGAGGACTCAGTAAATCCATTGTTTCACGGGCTGTATGGCAAGTAGCGCCGTCTTGTTGGAGCAACGCCATCTGCGGAGATCACGAGCTTCAATTTCCGGTATCAAAAAGTCGTTTATCATGGCACGATAGTGTTCATCATTCACTGTGATATTGGCACCAGCCTCGTCTTTGAAGAAATATGAGCCGATGATTTCTTCAGCCCATAAGTCGCTTTTACTTTTCACAGCGTGTCACTTTTCACAAAATTGTGCCGAAGCACTAATTGGGATTTCGCAGAATCACCACTTACACCAACCAAACAACTGTTAGTAGAAGTAGTAGTAATTAAAAAGTATGTATTTAGTGGGATTAATTTTAAAATAAATACTGCAGCTCTGGGATAAGTCATCATTATTTGGATATTTCTTGGAATGTTTACTTGGTTTTATTTATTAAGTACTCGTATGTAAGTAGTTTGTTTTCTCTTGCTAGCATCGTTTATATTTTTGTATCGAAAGGGTAAAATATCGATCATCTGGCTATGCCGGTATTGCAACATTACTAGTGGTAGCAAGTTCCTTAGCAGTGCAGGGTGATTTGATTTGAAAACAATTTGCGTATTTTGTGTTAGTTTCTCCTACCGCCTAAAAGTGTGCTCAAAAATTTGGCTTTAAGCAAGATAATAATGGAAATTTGTGTGCGAATGAGTTGTGTCATTGGTGTAGGGTTGAGCGGCTGTTATTTTTTATCACCATACTAGTTCATCAGTTGTATACTCAAGCTATTATCTGGCTCTGGGTTCAATATATGTATGTACTTATATACATACACAAGGGGGCGCAAAATTAATCACCCTATCTAAAGACCTGTAATTTATGCAAACGGCGTCGTATGTAAATCATATTTGACACTTGTGAACGAAAAAAAGACAAGCAATGGGGGGCGTAAAGGTCAAAATAAAGATTTACATCACTAAAAAACAAAAAAGGTGTTCCTCCTCCTATTTGTGGTGTGCATCTTGATGTTGTTCCAGAATTGGAGGGACCTACAGTTTCAAGCCGACTCCGAACGGCAGATATTTTGCTTATGAGAAGATTTTTCATGGCAGAAATACACTCCGAGGTTTGCCATTGCTAGTCTAGGGTAACCGGTATTAGAAGAAACTTGTTCTATTATTTGACGTGCATGCACGGAGATTCGAACCTACGCAGTCTCGAATGGCAGTCACCCATTCTGCCTTCACTAAACATGTTTATATTTATTTACCGGGGTGTGTACGGTATGTGAGGACATCTTGAGAGTGAAACTATTTAGCTTTTATTCTGAAGAAAATTTAATGAAACTTTACACAAAATGCTCCTTGTAATATGAAATTACCCATAATGGTATTATGGGTAGCCTTCAGAGAAGAAATGGGTTACGCCTCATACATAGTAATCCAGTGGATTAAGGCCTGGTCATAGAAATGTTCAGCCAACCAATCTTGTGCCATTATCACTGAAAATTGTATGGCCCGCCACCGTGTACTTTTTAAATACAGGGTTTCACCGCCGTCTCTAGAACCTCGATGTAGGCAGCAAAATTCACTCGAAGGCCTAGCCGGAAACCATACAAGTGGCTGGAAGCTTCCTGTGCATGACAACATGATCCTCGATGTGCTCCCGATTTTCGCTGAAACGTTCAAATTTAATGCAAACTGTAAAAAAGCAAAAACATGCGTAGAGGCAGATTTACTCAAGATGACGCAAGTTTCATAAATCCCAGCAATGGCGATAAATTTGGTAGAATTTTAATCATAGATGTGGCAACTTAAAAAAAGAAAAAAAAAAAGAAAAAAATTTAAATCAGTTGACTTAGAGCGCCACCTGGCGGTTGTTACGGGAACTGGGATGTATTAAGTATATCCTTTGTTCGTTGTGGGCTGTGCTCCTCTTCAAACTTTGTGTTGAGCGTCTCGATGCCTTTCCACAAATAGAGGGACCTAGTATTCTATGCCGCCTCCGAATGGCAGAAGGTTTTTATGGTGAGCTTTTAAATGGCAGATATTTGTCATTGCCGATTGATGGGCGTATTTGGTGTTTATTGTACGGGGTTTCGTAAACAGCTATACCGAATAGTAGTCATTCACCAGCTCATTTGGTATCTGGCTATATGTGAATATTTTATTTAAAAACAATAAAAAAAAATCTTTTTCTTCTGTCTTCTTCTTCTATCTTCGAATATGTTAATATTTTTTTAAATATAAATATAAATTTGGAATCATTCGGAGGGGCACTCAGACATCCAACTCTCTTGCCAACGCTTTGGTAATTTTCCTGGTCGTAGAGTCTTAAGTTCACCTTTCATCACGGTCTTTATAAGCCGATCGTCTTCATTCTTTTCTTTTCCTTTCTTGCTGCGCTATTTTACTACAGTACCGGGCCCTTGAATTATGACAGATGATAAAAATTACATATTTATGGCTTTGAGAGCGAATAAAAAGCAAACGGTTTTAAAGCATTTCAAAAAGTTTACATATTTGTTTTTATTAAAAGCTTCTTGACATTTGTGCATTAAAAATATTTATTTTAAACTAATATTTCGTAGTTCCTCCCCTTGCTGTTAAGACGGCCGCAATTGGTTGAGTCATACTGGCTACGCACTGTGTTATCTTCATCTTAAGATTTTGGTCATTATACTACGTATTTTCGATGTTTTCCTTAAGCTGTTGTATTGTGGTATTATTCCGCTGGTATACTGCCGATTTGAGGTATGCCCAACAATTTCGGATGGGGTTAAGGTCCGGTGAATTCCCAGGCCATGGCAAAACCATTATTTCCATTGGATTCAGACAATTCAGGCTCATGCTGGATGTGTGACATGGAGCTCCATCTTGCATAAAGGTGTATTCGTTTCTCGGACACTTCAGGGTTTGTAAATATGGCAGCAAAACGTTTTCCAGCACCTCCGCGTACTGGACAGAGCGCATTGCTCCCTCAATAAAATGTAGCGGACCTGGCCCCCTCTGAGGTTATACATCCCCAATCTATAACACTAGGGGGGTGTTTGACCCTTGGAAGCACACAATCTTGAGAATATGGTTCATTGACTCATCTGTGAACAAAATTTGCTGTTCTTGTGGCCGCTTCCAATCGGCATTTATCGCTGAAGATGATCTGTAAGACGAAAAACACAACCACAAAAAAGTGTGAATATTCACATCTTCTTACTACTGCTATTTGACAAAGGAAAAAAATGGTTTTTTTAACTTACTTTTTTCCAATATTCCGCGTCTAAGCCTTTGTGAATACGCAAAATCTTGGAAAAGACCCATGAAAGGAGAATCGACACACACCATCTTTTCGTCGACTTCAAAGCTGCTTTCGACAGTACGGAAAGGAGTTACCTGTATGCCGCTATGTCTGAATTTGGTATCCCCGCAAAACTAATATGGCTTTGCAAGATGATGTTGCTCAACACCAGCAGCGCCGTCAGAATTGGGAAGGACCTCTCCGAGCCGTTTGATACCAAACGACGTTTCAGACAGGGTGACTCGCTGTCGTGTGACTTCTTTAACCTGATGTTGGAGAGCATCGTACGAGCCGCAGAACTTAATCGCTCAGGCACAATATTTTATAAGAGCGTACAATTGCTGGCGTATGCCGATGATATTGACATCATCGGCCTCAACAACCGCGCTGTTAGTTCTGCCTTCTCCAAACTGGATAAAGAGGCAAAGCGAATGGGTTTGGTGGTGAACGAGGACAAAACGAAGTACCTCCTGTCTTCAAACAAACAGTCGGCGCACTCGCGTATCGGCACCCACATCACTGTAGACAGTTATAATTTCGAGGTTGTAAAAGACTTCGTTTATTTAGGAACCAGCATTAACACCGATAACAATGTCAGCCTTGAAATCCAACGTAGACTCTCTCTTGCCAACAAGTGCTACTTTGGACTAAGTAGGCAACTGAGCAGTAAAGTCCTCTCTCGACGAACAAAGCTAACACTCTACAAGACTCTCATCATGCCCGTCCTAACGTATGGCGCAGAAGCTTGGACGATGACAACATCCGATGAAGCGACGCACAGTGGTGCAAAACTGGAATTTACTATTCAAAACAGTCTACAGCACACATTTCTTGACCGATTTGCAATTTATTTTTTTTGAATTGCTCAGGATAAAATTGCTAACAACTCTGTCGTTGCGGATTTTTAAAATATTTTGCTAATATTGAAATATTTAAACAAATATATTTAAAAAACAAAACTTACAAACTTACAAAACTTACAAAATCTTTTAAAAATTAATTATTTTTATGAAACTTGGTATCCGGGGGTTTTCTGGGTCGTTGATTACGAATATAATGTCAGATTTTTAAAATTCAAAATGGCGGATCCAATATGGCGGTCGAAATTTCTAAAACTTAATTATTTTTTATGAAACTTGTCATACGGGGGTTTTCAGGGTAGCTGATTACGAATCTGATATCATATTTGCAAAATTCAAAATGGCGGATCCAATATGGCGGAGAAATTTTTTAAAATTTATTCGAATTTACTTAAAACTTGTAACTCGGGGGTTTTTGGGATCGTTGATTACAAATCCGATGTTAATATTCCTAAACTTGAAATGGTAGATCTGATACGGTGAAAAGTTGCAAAACAGGGTAAAGGCGAGAAGAAAAGATCTCGAGTCAGTAAAGGTGAGAGGAAAAGTTCTCCAGCCAGTAAAGGCAAGAGGAAAAGATCTCCAGCCAGTAAAGGCAAGGGGAAAAGATCTCCAGCCAGCAGAGGCAAGAGGAAAAAATCTCCAGCCAGTAAAGGCGAGAGGAAAAGATCTCCAGCCAGTAAAGGCGAGAGGAAAAGATCTCCAGCTAGTAAAGACAAGAGGAAGAGATCTCCAGCCAGTAAAGGCAAGAGGAAGAGATCTCCAGCCAATAAAGGCAAGGGGAAAAGATCTCCAGCCAGTAAAGGCAAGGGGAAAAGATCTCCAGCCAGTAAAGGCGAGAGACAAAGATCTCCAGCCAGTAAAGGCAAGAGGAAGAGATCTCCAGCCAATAAAGGCAAGAGGAAGAAATCTCCAGCCAGTAAAGGCAAGGGGAGAAGATCTCCAGCCAGTAAAGGCAAGAGGTCTAGTAATAGTCTAATAGTCTAGTAGATTTTAAAGACAAAGTTTTACATTCTCTTTGATTCAAATTGCTGTATAAGTTCTTCTATTTCGGGATCATTTGCTGCAGAATTGCTTCTCCATTCTTTTCTTAATGAGGCTATGTAAAGGTCTGAAGAAACTAAAAGTTTATGTACTAAATCTTCATTTGTTATGGTTCGTGACATTTTAGGAGTATTGAACTCCCTGAAACATTTGAAATCCTTATTTCTGGCTTCAGCAGCCTCTTCTGAATATTTCCCTATAGGCAGTAAAAATTTCTCTATTACTTTACCACCATGTATCAACACTTTATGAATAGAAGATGGCATATAGTACCAGGGATAGAGCTTTATGAACAACTCAGCTGTTTTGTAAGTATAGTCGTTAAAAAAGTCTGTTGGTACTTTTCTACTTCCACTTAACATTTTTAAAATTATACTGAATCTATATATTAACTCTTTATCTACTTTTGTTATTTCTGATGTTAACTCAATATCCTGAATCAAAGAGAATGTAAAACTTTGTCTTTAAAATCTACTAGACTATTAGACTATTACTAGACCTCTTGCCTTTACTGGCTGGAGATCTTCTCCCCTTGCCTTTACTGGCTGGAGATTTCTTCCTCTTGCCTTTATTGGCTGGAGATCTTTGTCTCTCGCCTTTACTGGCTGGAGATCTTTTCCCCTTGCCTTTATTGGCTGGAGATCTCTTCCTCTTGCCTTTACTGGCTGGAGATCTTTGTCTCTCGCCTTTACTGGCTGGAGATCTCTTCCTCTTGTCTTTACTAGCTGGAGATCTTTTCCTCACGCCTTTACTGGCTGCAGATCTTTTCCTCTCGCCTCTACTGGCTGGAGATTTGTTCCTCTTGCCTTTGCTGGCTGGAGATCTTTTCCCCTTGCCTTTACTGGCTGGAGATCTTTTCCTCTTGCCTTTACTGGCTGGAGAACTTTTCCTCTCACCTTTACTGACTCGAGATCTTTTCTTCTCGCCTTTACCCTGTTTTGCAACTTTTCACCGTATCAGATCTACCATTTCAAGTTTAGGAATATTAACATCGGATTTGTAATCAACGATCCCAAAAACCCCCGAGTTACAAGTTTTAAGTAAATTCGAATAAATTTTAAAAAATTTCTCCGCCATATTGGATCCGCCATTTTGAATTTTGCAAATATGATATCAGATTCGTAATCAGCTACCGTGAAAACCCCCGTATGTCAAGTTTCATAAAAAATAATTAAGTTTTACAAATTTCGACCGCCATATTGGATCCGCCAATTTGAATTTTAAAAATCTGACATTATATTCGTAATCAACGACCCAGAAAACCCCCGGATGCCAAGTTTCATAAAAATAATTAATTTTTAAAAGATTTTGTAAGTTTTGTAAGTTTGTAAGTTTTGTTTTTTAAATACATTTGTTTAAATATTTCAATATTAGCAAAATATTTTAAAAATCCGCAACGACAGAGTTGTTAGCAATTTTATCCTGAGCAATTCAAAAAAAATAAATTGCAAATCGGTCAAGAAATGTGTGCTGTAGACTGTTTTGAATAGTAAATTCCAGTTTTGCACCACTGTGCGACGCTTGGAGTGTTCGAGAAAAAGATTCTGCGTAAGATTTTTGGACCTTTGCACGTTGGCAACGGCGAATATCGCAGGCGATGGAACGATGAGCTGTATGAGCTTTACGACGACATAGACATAGCGCAGCGAATAAAGATCCAGCAGCTTCGTTGACTGGGTCATGTCGTCCGAATGGATACAAACGCTCCGGCTTTGAAAGTATTCGATGCGGTACCAGCTGGTGGTAGCAGAGGAAGAGGAAGGCCTCCTCTGCGTTGGAAAGATCAGGGGGAGAAGGACTTGGCTTCACTTGGTGTGTCCAATTGGCGCCGGTTAGCACGAGAAAGAAACGACTGGCGCGCTTTGGTAAGCTCGGCCAAAATCGCGTAAGCGGTTATCGCGCCAATTAAGAAGAAGAAGAAGTCTCTGTGAAGTTGAGCCCAAAGCTTCCGCTGATTTCGCATACACGGTGCCAGGTTTGGCTCTTTTGCTGGTCGTCTGCAAAAAAGTACATTTTCGTATAAACGTCGTCGTAACGTTCTTTCCGAAATATTTACTCCAGATTCCTGAACCTCTCTTAAAATCATCCGACTTGTAGCATTTCTGTTCCAGAGAACTGTTTGGACGATTTTGCGATCCTGCCTGGTTGAGGTGATGCGTTCTCGGCGACAATTTTGGCGATTGTTTGAAGTTACCGCTAAAACGTTGATTGTATTTTTCGAATTTCTGGCAACATTTATCACAGACGCCTTGTATATTCAAACGGTTCTTGCTATGTCTCCATAGCTCAGGTTCTTGGCTTTCAAAAGAACTGCAATTTGTTGTTTTTGTCCGGATGTCAAGTCCGACTTTCAGTCCGTTTTCTAAAAAAACTGGATAGATTAAAAAAAAGAATAATCCACGTGACAAATTCAAAAGATATGTATATTTTAAACTTACTGTTGCTATATTTTAGATATATGAATACTTACTATTCAATTTTTTCACTTTTCAGGCGATCTCAATTAGTTTTGTTATGCTCCCCATACAAGATGGAAGCACTGACACTTGCACACTTAACTTTTCACTTATCTGCAAAAAAACTGAACGTTTTCTAATCGTCGCAGGCTAATTGACCGGAAGTTCTTAAAAACATCTAAGAACAGGTTAAAAACCCCTTAATATCCTTTTTTATTTAGAAAAGCCCAAATTAGATTGAATATTTTAAGTGATATTTGAAGTTTTCAGAAAAATGCTATCGGTCATGATTCATTGTCCAGGTACGTCAGTGATTTCGAACATCTCTCCTATCTCCTCATTTCGTTTAAAAACAATTTTCTCAAGTATCAGTTTATATTAAAAAAAAAAAAATAACTCGTAAGAATTTTTAAATACTTATCTTCATGTTAACATCGTATTAATCGCAAATAGTTTCTTTTTAATGTGGATGGTAAAAGACTTTTTTCTTAGAACTAAGTACAGAATTCGAATTATGTTTTATTCTCCTTTATAATCCTTATGAATGAAGTTATTCTCCTTTATAATCCTTTATATCAAATTAACATTTTACACATAAATTGCATAGTCTATAAAAAAATATATTATTATAGCCGCAAGCACATTTCACATATCGTAAAGGGTACGCGCCATAAGTGAGAGCAGCAGCAATTCGTTACATTTGGCTTTTTTCATATTTCTGCGCATTAAAATCTCCACTGTGTTGTTTTTGTAACTACCGGATTTTTGTATTAAAAAGATTAAATTAAAAGCGAATAATTCACGGTATTTACACATAACCACTAGCATTTATGTTTACTTTACGCCTTTACTTAACTCATTATATTTATATTTTTATTTTTCATTATGCGCTCATTTAACTATGATATTTATTTTTTCACATGCATGCATTTTTACACACACACCTACATGTGTGTGCACATTTTTATTTCGATTGGATTCTTTGACAACGAGCCGACACCATAGGCATTGTTTTTGCCTTATACCGTCCGTGTACTACTCAAACATACATACATTTATACGCAAATTAATTCAGGCGAGTTGGCTCAAAAGGACCACACGACGTATACGTGTCATGAAGTGGCTGCATAAAAGTTGACGGAGCGCAGGCAGTCACTGAGGCTATGCCTGATTGAATAACCGGATGTGTGTGTGTGTGTGTGTCTGCCAGATAAATTGGAGTCGCTTTATTTGTGTGCACACTAACACTTACACCTATATGCATGCATCTTTGTTTCAAAGAAGGCAGGTTGTGACTGTGTGCGTTTTATCGTTTATGGCATTACAAACATTTTAACAACTGCTATATACGAATGCTTTGTTTTTTACTTTGTGCTTTATTTATGCAAATTTAAATCGTGCGCGTAAATGCGGAATGTACAACAAATAAAGTTACAAAGGAAAATCGTATAAATCTACACGAAAATAATGAATGCCTGCCTCGCTTGCTGGGGTGATTCGAAAAAATCGTGACATATTTAGAATGCAGAACTCCGTTGCGTATTTCCATATATGTATGTATGTAGATCAAGGCTTTTCAAAGCGTGTATTTGCGGGTGCGAAATTTTAATGAAAATAGTTCCCATCTGAGACGTTTTTACTGAAGCAATGATGAGCAATGCTGCATTTTTATCAAGAGTTAAAGCTAGTGGCAATGAACGTATCATTTGTATGATTACCGATAAGATTTCTGCTAATTTAAGTGCAGTAAAAAGGCGAATCTATGCAATGCAGAATTACTAGAGCAGCAGGAATATGTTGTTTTTGCATTTAGGTCGTTTGAATGCCAAAATTTTTATTAGAATTTAAACAAAAATACCAACAATAAATGACAAAATTTCCATTAAAGTATAAAAAAAAGAACATCAACACAGCAGCAACACACCACCAAATGGCATGAGAAAAGATAGATTAGTTGCGCGTTGTGTGGTATTTTGGGATGCTCTCGAAATTGTTTATTTCGTAAAATGGTGAGCCTCTATTTGCAAGCCGTTGCAAAGATCTGAATTCCGATTACTAAACTTTATTGCTACATTCTGAAATATGGTGATTGTCGAGAGCCCAAAGTTTATAAAAATTATTACAGATTATTATTGTGAAGTTCAGTACTAAGTAAAGGGTGTTTTTTTTAGAGGTTAGATTTTCAAGATGAAATAAAACGTATATAATTTAATGTTATGGCCAAGAATTTAGCTTTATTATAAAGATAAGGGTTTGCCATTATGTTTTAAAAATGATTTCGGGCAAGTGACCGCCGCTGGCTCGAATAAATTCCAGCCGAGAGGCCCAATTTTCGACCACTTTTTGCAGCAATTGGGGCCGTATGTCAGCAATAACGCGCCGAATATTCTCTTCCAAGACGTCAATCGTCTCGGGCGGTGTTATATCGCACGATCATGGAGGCCACGCCACAGGTCCACGGCGCGAGATAATGCGCTCACCAAAAGTTTCCTTCAATAAATCGATTATTGCGTTGGCTGTATTTCATGTAGCACCGTCTTGTTGCAACCAAAGGTCGTCCACATCAACATCGTCCAATTCAGGCACGAAAAGGTCATTAATCATGGCTCTATAGCGCTCTCCATTGACTGTAACATTATGGCCGGCTTCATTTTTAAAGAAATATGGACCAATGATTCCCTCTGCCCATAGAGCACACCAAACAGTGACTTTTTGAGGATGTAACGGCGTCTCAGCAATGGCTTGTGGATTATGTTCACTCCAAATGCGACAATTTTGCTTATTGACATACCCATTCAACCAAAAGTGAGCTTCATCGCTGAACAAAATTTTCTTGTGAAAATCGGGATCGGTGGCCATCTCGTTTTGGGCCCAAATTTGCACGATTTGCAAACGTTGTTCAGGTGTAAGTCTATTCATTATGAAATGGCAAACCAAACTGAGCATAAATCAAGTGACAGCTGTCAAAAAGACCATCTACGAAAAAAGTAGTGCCAACTTGAAAACCGAACCTCTAAAAAAACACCCTTTATATTTTTAACGGAGCAAAAATTAAGTTTAGTTCGTTTTTTCGCAATGAATTATGGTTTTTAAAACTTTATTTGATATCATATATTTTAGACAACTTAACGCTATACGTAAACACACTATAAGGGGATATTTGTCGCATATTCGGGTCAAAAACTAAAACTGAAAGTAAAGTTAAAACCTTTTTTTTTATAAAAACTATAAAAAGCATGCAAAAGTTTAGTAGAAAATATATCTTTAGACGCGTTCGCAGCTATAAATGTTTTCATAATTCAATATAACATTTCCAAAGATTTAATTCTTTATATTACAAATGATGATTTTAAGTGTATGGAGACGCAATTATTATGCAAATTTATATTTTTCTTCAAATTTTGATGTCGAAAAAGAAAATTCGCCGTAGTTATTTCAAGTAATATTTACCAATAAAGCCCGAAGTAGTATTTGCCACCTTATCGAGTAACACAGTTCTAAAACTTGAGTTTTGAAAAAATCAAAAAATGAATTTTTGCTCGGACTTGGAGCAGAATTTCTAGTACTTTCAGAAATACCAAGGAATATACTTCTTCCCTTTTGTAACTCAAAAAACTCGGTCAGCTACAAAAAAATATTTCCCAATATTCGTATATTTCGGTCTGAGTGACTCACTATCGTATGACTTCTTTAACATGGTAGTGGAAAAAATCGTGCGAGTTTTAGAACTTAATCGCTCAAGCAAAACTTTGGGTCATGTTGTTGGAATGGATACAAACGCTCCGGCTCTGAAAGTATTCGATGCAGTACCAGCTGGGGGTAGTAGAGGGAAGGGAAAGCCTCCTCTGCTTTGGATAGATCCGGTGAAGTAGGACTTGGCTTTACTTACAGACTTCGGAGAAAACACCAGAAAGAAACAACTGGCGCACTTTGTTTAACTCGGCTAAAATCGCTTAATTGGCCGTCGCGTCAATAGAGAAGAAGAAGAAGTATATCCGAAATGGGATCGCCAAAGTACTTGCTTAGTTAAAAGGGGTGACAAGTAGAAAAATGTTGAGAAGCTCTGCTGCAAATGACGAGGGCACGGGCATCGACCTCATTATAAAACATCATTTCGGGCGAACGCCTGTTTTCACGTTAGCAAGAATACTTTCGAAAAATGTGGTTCACCGTTTAATAATGTCTACCTAATGGTGTACCTCTTCTTTTACCGCAAAAAAAGGGGACCGAGAAAGAAGCATCGAAATGCCGTATTCACAATTTGAAAGCAATGAAATGTGAAATATAGGAACAAAATGGAATAGAGAGAAATGTGGATGACGGGTAATTTCCAAAATTACTCAGAAAATGTTCCTAATTGTACTTGAGGTCTTGAAAGAGGCTTTAAAGGATAGGTGAGGATGCAATTCACTGCTTCTCTGCAAGCTTTCCAAATTTCCTTAACAATCTATTCAGTTTGTCCGCTGTCAATATGCCTGACTCAAAAATTAACCATTTAAATCTAGTAAAAGACGGACAGGCGCAGAGAAAATACTCCGCGCTATCCTTGTTCTCCAAATGAGATGTAGACAGTGGACTTCTAATGATGCCTATGGTGAACCTGCGTCGTCCATGTCGATTGTGTTCTATAACTAGTTCTATCAGGGCTCGCAGTTCACACTTTATCTGTGTCAGAAGGAACTTTATTAGCCTCCTAAGGCTTTAGCTTGATTGTCACTGTAGACCTTGATTTTAATAATAATGAGTCGAAAGTAACAAAACTAATCTAGAGAACTGAGGAGTAATATTTTTTTTGTCTCTCTCGAATACAAGAAGTGTTCTAAGGACAAGCTACTCCTACATTCGGGAAACCCTCACTTGGCCATCTGAACCGACTAAGGAAGGCTCTTAGAAAGAGTCTGAATTTCTGGCTTGGGTTTTGTCGAACTCGTTTAGGGTTGAGAAATAGTCATGTGTGCCTGAGTTTTGAAGCGTAGACATTTACTTTTGCCCAGGGGTATTGCCCTTTGAAGCGAAGTGTTACATACTCGTATAATTTGGTGGATTCAGTTTGATTCCCTGGCCATTGAAATCTTCTGAAAGCAAAGGGTTGTTTGTAGATCGATCTACAGCAAAGAGCTTATTACACTCAAAATGAAATGTAAAACAAAAATGCTAAAACTAGTAATTCGCGAAAGCAGCTCAGGCCTGACGCTACGAGAACATTATTCCTTAAGCCGAAAAAAACTTTTTGTTTTTCACAAATGAGAGAATCGATATGTGTATGTTACTAGCATTCAGCACCTTCTGATTTTTAAAAATGAAATCTCCTGCTGAAAAACTAAAAATGCAGGCTTATTACTAATGAGTTCCAGCAACGGAAACAAATTGAATAAACCAAAGTTTCTAATTGCGTCATACATTTCTATCGCCTATGTTTCCCAGTTCCTGACACAATATTCACCAAAAGTGTTTCGAACCACTCCATTTGAACGTGTGCTATGCAAAAGAAAGCATTCGTTAATAACATAAACTTTCATTAAATTTCATTACTTATATACCTACAAGAAAAGCACGACTGCTTTACACGCTAGAAAATTATTCAATGCAATATATAAGTATACTACGCCCGACATTTTAAAACAATTTGAAAAAAGCTTTACACAATATCCGACCGCGATGTTTATATATGTATACATATATACACGCAGTATATCCAATATAATTCAAAGAAACAGGGAAACTCATCCCAACCTATTTCACAGGCGGCGGCAGGACCTTTCGTTTGTAGGAGTGAGCTGGCGTAACTAAAACTTTAGTTATAAAAGTGTAATTTATTGAAATATGTTACCATATAATACATATTGCAGCATTCAAAACAGCCTACCATAGCAAAAGCGTGTCGACAAATCAAGTTGAGTGTGCTTGCCACTCATGCATACATAAATGGTGCAAAAAAACGAATGTAGTTGGAGGCGTCGCACGTGGGGCGCTGGAAAAGCCCGCAAGTGTGTCAACACGCAGGAAATGAGCGTTTGAGTCACAAGTGAAAACAATAGAGGTTAAAGGCGATAAAGCTTAGCCCCCCGCATTGAAGGGGACACAGAGGTATTGCCTTGTTTTGTGAATAGAAAATGAGTCTTAACGTAAATAGGACAGAGTAACTACGGTAGAGAAAAGTGAAAGGAAAAAGTATTAAACATAATATGAGGAAAAAAGGCTACACGAAAAATACCATGGGCAGCATATATGTAGGTAAGAACAGCATCTTATATGTATTATCGTTCGTTTTTATTTAGGTTTTGACAATTCAACTAGGTTAATCCCGCCAACGGCCTACGAACATCATCCAAACAAAAAAGTGATGTTTTCAGAAAATTATGAGGTCTCGAGTGCTTTGTGATTATAAAGCGTCAGTAAGAGCGCTTCAACTTTTTTTTTGAATAAAACACAAACGGTTTGACTTTTTTAACTAATTTTTTTTTATTATCGATTTTGAACATATACATTTAAGTATGAAATTCGATTTCTTTTGCATGACCACCGGTTGTTACTGTAGGCCAATAACTTCACATAACCCCAAAGAAAATAGTCTAGAGCAGTGATGGTAAATGTAGGGAAAATTCCCTACATGTAGGGATTTTTGTCGAAAAATGTTGGTGTAGAGAAAATAAGGACAGATTTTGTTAAATTCTTTAAATGTAAGGAATTTTCAAGAAGGTAAGAAAAAAATTTGAAATAGCGGGAAAAATTAGAAAAGTTCGTTTAAAATAAAAATCCGCAGTAAGGTTTCATGCCAGACTTTTTTTCTTTATGGCAGAATACTTTCGTTCATACGGCAACATTGCCGTTTTTTTTCTTCGTTAACGCTAAAGCGATTTTTTCTTCGCGCGAAAATTGTTAGTTTTCTGGTGCTTTTCACTTTTGAAGTAAGTTTGCAAATAATTTAGTTTTAGCTTTTTTTATGTTTAAAATGCATATATATTTATATATGAGTTCCCCCTCTTCGACTGACTCTTCGGAGGAACATCAGAAAAAACAATGCAAATATCGGAAACAAAAGTTCAACAACAAGTGGCTTGACGACGACAATTTTAGTGGCTGGTTGGAAGCTGTGGCTAACGATCCATTCAAATGAAAATGCGCTGCGTGCGACAAAGTTTTGAACTGCGGCAAGTCTGATTTTCAGAAGCACGCCGAATCAGAAATCCACCAAAAAAATATGAAGGCAATAAAAAAGACACCTAAAATAAACAGATTTGTTTAAGAAAAAATCGAGTAAACCAAAGGGTTCCAGAAATGTGGAATTAAGACTTAGCATGTTCTTCGCTGAGCATAATGCCGCGCTGCAAGTGGTGAACCATTTAATCCCACTCTGAAACGAAACCGTTCCGGATTCTGAAAAAAATACAAACTCTGCCTTTCTTTAAACAGAACTGAATGTAATGAAAAAGTCTTATTTTTAGTCTTTTTGCTAAATTTTTTTTGTTTATTTGTGTAATTTGTGTTGATAATATAATAAATATGTGTACTTATATATATTTCAAATAAAATTTGTTTTTATTATAAAGTGTCAAAACAGCACCAAGTCCGAAACTTAAGCAAATAATTTAATTTTGACGTTGCAAGCGCCTCATTATAGTGTAACAACAGGAAAAAAATGTAGGGAATTGTATAGGGAACATTTTTTGTAAGCGTAGGGAAAAGTAGGGAATGTTTTTGGGTTGTGTAGGGATTTTTCAAAAAATCATTTACCATCACTGGTCTAGAGGCGTCAAATCACACGAGCGCGGCGGCCATTCGACCGGTCCATTTCTGGAAATAATGCGCTCATCGAACTTACTCTTCAACAAATCAATTGTAGCGTGTGCTGTGTGGCTTGTGGCCCCGTCCTGTTGAAACCACATGTCGTCTAAGTCCATACCATTCAATTGCGGCCAAAAATAATCGTTTATCATGCCGCGGTATCGATTTCCATTCACAGTAACGTGGCGATCGTTCTCGTCAACGAAAAAATATGGGCCAATTACGCCGCCGGCATGTAAACCGCACCAAACAGTGATTTTTTCGGGATGCAACGGTGCCTCATGAATCACGTGTGGATTGCTTTCTGCCCAGTAACGCATATTTTGCTTGTTGACAAAGCCATTGAGCCAAAAGTGAGCTTCATCATAAAATGGCCGTAATGCTCTTAAAGTAGCAGCAACAGAACAATTATTTTCATAAAAAATGTGCACGATTTGCAATCGTTGCTCAAGTGTGTAGCGTTCCATGATGAAATGTATACTAATGAAGTTTACAAATGACAAGCGAAAAATAAAAAATATTGCGTCGTTCGCCCTCCCTATCGGAAAAAAGTTGAAGCGCACCTATTGACAAACGCCTTAGTTCTATGTTTGCTTCGTATTGCTTCGGAAAGTAATTTTAGTGCAATTAGGTATATGCTTTGTGTGCTATCAGTTCGGTCAAATATATATAATCAAATTCTGTGACAAATTTTACAATGCTTACGGTGAGAACATTTCGCAGAAAAAAGTTCCGTTACTTCGTTCCTGTGCATGGTCTACTCATAAATTATACTCAGTTTCGTGGCAATTTCGCTTGTTAGCAATGGAGTGGGGAGCTAAGGAACATCGCATTGCAGTGATTGCATTACATAAGTGTGGTAAAAGGGCTAGTGAGACGTCTGAAGTAATATACAGAAAAAAAGTGATCGTCCTCGCGTGGTTCGAACCAGTGCCGCCATAAAAGCCGTGCGAGAAAGAATTCGCAGAAATCCCATTACAAAGCAGAAAATCATGCCCAGGGAAATGAATGTATCGACCAGATCATGTCAAAACTAATTAGAGAATGAACACCACATGAAAGCCTTCCGTCGCTCAACTAGTGAGCTTTTGACAATGCGCTTGAAGAAAATTGGACTCTAAATATCCAAGCAGCTTCTTCGGTGGGACGTGGTCAACGGACATCAAAATATTCTTTCCGCAGATCAGAAAATTTTCACTGTTGAAGAAGTTTTTAATAAGCGAAACGACAAAATCTATGCTAAAACTTCTAAAGGCGCAAAAAATGTTGCTCCAAGTGTTCAGTGTGACCATCCAGCCTTCGTAATGCTTTGTTGGGGAGGGTCTTGCAAAGGCGTTACCTCTCTTCATTTCTGCGAAAAAGGGGTTAAGATCGAGGTAAAAGTGTACCAGGAGGTTGTCTTAGAAGACGTGGGGAAGTAATTGAGCAGAGCTATTTTCAATGGAGGGTATGGGATCTTTCAGCCTGATTCCGCTCCAGTCCATAAGGCAAAAACCACCCAGCAGGGGTCTAAAAAATATATTTCTGCGTTTATAACCGCAGAAGATTAGCCGTCTGAATCCATTGGACTACAGTTTGTGGTCAGAATTCGAGAACATGGTCTGTCGAAGACCTCATAAAAATTTGGAGAGTCTCAAACAATCTGTGGTTTGAGCAGCGACGTTAATATCCATAAAAACTGTGCGTGCTGCAATAGCTGAATGGCTTAATCGTTTGAAGGCTTATGTAAATGCAAATGCTGACCATTTCGAATGAAAATTAAAATTAGTGTTTTTAATATTTACATGATTAAATAAAACTAAATTTGTTAGAAAAGTATTATAATTTCATGTCTATAACGGACTTAACTTGTAACATAACTTATGGCATTACTTATGTGAGAATATATTTCATGATTGAGTAGAATGAAAGTGCAGTAAAATTTTCTCAAGGAAGCAGAAGTAAACATTGAGATAAAAAATGGTAATATAACAGGAAAAATGTTCTACAAATCTTACTCAAATAAATGAATAAACGAATAAATAGATAAAAGTAGAAATAACATATCTCTTTTAATCGACGCTTTCCAAACTAACAACTGCCATATTTTTCTTTTCACTACGATGAAGTGCAACAGAAAATAAGAGTAATTAGCAGAGTGTGAGTTAGCTTAAAAATTTATTTACATACATTGTATTTAGTGTTCGTGCAACATTTATATGTATATACTTATAAAGGGTTTTCCTATAACAGGTGTTACAGGTGAATGGATGGCGCTATCGGGAGATGATTAATGATTTTTTATGCCGGAATTGGATGGTATTGATCTGGTCAACGTTTATTTTCAACAAAACGACGCTACGTGTCACACAAGCAATGAAACCATTGATCTTTTACGGCAAAAGTTTCTGGAGCGTGTTATCTCTCGAAGAGGTGATCACAATTGGCCACCGATATCTTGTCATTTAACACGTTGTGACTTTTTTCTTTGGGGCCACGTGAAAGGGAAGGTCTACGCCAACACCCCAGGCTCTATTCAAGACCTCAATGATGGAATTCGTGAGGCTATCGAGGACATAGGGCAGCAATTCGGCTATTCAAAATTTCATGAAAAGGATATTGTCCGGTAAGCGTGGCCG
This sequence comes from Anastrepha ludens, assembly GCF_028408465.1. Classification (NCBI taxonomy): domain Eukaryota; kingdom Metazoa; phylum Arthropoda; class Insecta; order Diptera; family Tephritidae; genus Anastrepha; species Anastrepha ludens. The sequence goes on along the minus strand of NC_071500.1, from coordinate 53,780,839 downwards.
TGGTGGTTATTTGCCGGACGGCATACCTTCCACTTTATAATGAAATAAACATCCGATAATTTATATTAATATAAAAATAGTATTTTTCTTTGAATATCAAAATAATACCTCTTATTTAAAAACCCCTTATATATAGGGTGCGGCATCTTTTATGTCGGTATGAACACATTGAATAATTTTTGAAAAAAAAAAACTGATTTTTATAAGTGAGGTATTTTTTTTTTTTGGTTTGGATATTTATAATTTATTCTGCGTTTGTCATCACCTTGTCAAGCATTTGGGGTTTTATAGCGTAGATTTCGGTTGTTTCGGTGTGAAGCAATCCATGATTGAAATTGTACTGAATTGACGTATCGAAAAGATGTATGCTCAGGTCGATCGGTTTGGTGAATGACAAAGTTACAAAGTTTACATACCGACATAAAAGACTTCGCAGCTTTATTAGATATCACAAACTGCGATCTTTTTTCTCCGTTAATGTTCATTCGCTTCGGCAGCGCCACGTAAATTTCATCCATTGCTTTTATTAAAAAAGATAAGTTAATTCTGATTCCATTCATTCATTAGAAATGAACAAATTCGGTAGTTTTGGTTTTCCCTGCAGGAAAACTACACACAACCATAAAAAATAAAAAAAAATAATTGGCGTGTACACTTCTGTTAGGTGTTTGGCCGAGCTCCTCCTCCTATTTGTGGTGTGCGTCTTGATGTTGTTCCACAAATGGAGGGACCTACAGTTTCAAGCCGACTCCGAACGGCAGATATTTTTATGAGGAGCTTTTTCATGGCAGAAATACACTCGGAGGTTTGCCATTGCCTGCCGAGGGGCGACCGCTATTAGAAAAATGTTTTTATTAATTTTGCCTTCACCGAGATTCGAACCAACGACCTCTCTGTGAATTCCGAATGGTAATCACGCACCAACCCATTCGGCTACGGCGGCCGCCATACTCCTACATATTATCAGGTCAGTCCACAAGTTCGTGCGTTTTTTAAAGGTGGTTTTAAAATTAATAAAAAAGATGTTTAAAGTATTTATTAATCAATAATATATTTTCCTTCATTAATTACAATGCCTTCCCAACATTTAGGCAAATTTTAATTCCCTGCTCAAAAAATTGTTTGTCCTTGGAGCCAAAATACGCTTCGATAGTCCTTTTTATAGCTTCTTTTGAGGTGTAGTTCTTGTTACTCATATGGGATTGAAGTCCACGGAGAAGGTGATAATCACAAGGTGCAATATCCTTAGAGTATGGTGGATGCGGCATTAGCTCCCATCCGAGCTCGTTCAGCTTGCCTAATGTTTACCTTGCGGTATGAGGTCTTGCGTTGTCGTGGTGAAACAAAACTTTGCGTCTATTCACTAAAGACGGTCGATTTTTTAAGTGCCTCATTCAGGTTTGATAGCTGATGGGAGTTATAATCAGCAGTTATCGTCTGGTTTGATTCCAGAAGTTCATAATAAATAATACCGCCCATATCCCACCAAATAGACAGGAGAATATTCTTGGAGTGAAGGCCATCTCTAGGGGTCGGTTCTGGTATTTCATCTTTATTTAATCTTGCGAACAGAAATATGGTAAAGGACCCATTTGTCATCACCAGTAACGATACGGTTCAAAAAACTTACATTTTCAAGCCGTTGCATCAGCTGAGAACACACATTCACTCTCTGCTGAAGGTTGGCGACGGAAAGTCTTTGCGGAACCCATTTTCCCAGCTTTGAAACCTTTCCCGACTGAACCAGGTGCCTGTGAACTATTCCATGCGATGAATTTAACCTCTGAGCTATCATATCGACTTTCAAATTTGGCTCAGCTTCTACGAGTTCGAGCAAGGCGTCGGAGTTAAAGAGTTCAGGACGACCAGTGCGCGGGGCATCTTCCACGACGCAGTTACCACTTCGGAATTTTGAAAACCACTTTTGCGCAGTCCTTACACTCACGGTATTCTCTCCGTGAACAGTGTTTATTTCTGCAACAGCAGTTGTTGCATTTTTACCACTTTTATAAAAAAAATACAAAATATGCCTCTTATACGCTTTCGAAGATTCCATTTTATTTTTTAACAACACGTGCTTCTATCCACGATTAAAATCCCTTGTTGAATGCACAGTATATCAAAGAAAATATAAATAGTTTCGTTATGTTCCGCGAATAATTTTTTGTATGCAAAAATCGTACAAAAGAGAAATTATGGGTAAAATACGCACGAACTTATGGACTGACCTGATACTATTCGTAGATTATACTGATATGATACTATTAAGAAATTATATAATTTAAAAGTAATAAATCTTTTTGTTTATTTAAAATTTGAACTAGCTGATTCCGGTCTCTAGCTGCTTTCAAGAGGGGACCCTTGCGTTGTAAACCGGTCCACTGCCTTATGTTCCGCAACCAAGAAAACTGATTACGCCCAATACCTTTTCTTCCTTCAATCTTGCCCTGCAGTATGATGCACTTGATTAGTTGTCTGTTGCCGTGAACTCTTCGCAGGATTTCTTCATTAGAAAATTTAATTAAAATTGAATTAAAATTTTACCTACTTTTATTATTGATTAGTCAACTCACGCATTCTTCTTCACACATTGCTACATTCTCATCACTTAATACAAAATTAGACTAAAGCCATTTGAGTGATTTCTTTCAAAACGACACGTCATCCGATGACGCTTTCGCAGGATAACTTCTAAGTATTTGACAAACGAATATTTTCACATTCTTACGCCTCCCATTTTCTCTCGAGTATATTTTACATAATACTTAATCTTGTTGTTGTTGTAGCAGCATAATAATTCCCCATACATATACATATATTATAATACACTATTATAAAAATGCTCATGAAAAGTAGAAGACTGACTTTAAATCATCGGCTATAAAGCTTCTGATATGTAAATAATTATTACATTATTGTAAAAACGTTTTCGGATTAGTGATTCTTGGATATTTAGAAGAAATCCTCCAGCGTAGCCGAATGGAATGGTGCGTGACTACCATTCGTAAGTGCGTAGGTTCAAATCTCCGTGCATGAAACACCAAAATGGCAGAAAACGTTTTTTTCAAATAGGAAGGAAGGAAGTCCTTTTTACAAAGGAAGTCCTTGTTTTTCTTTGACATTCCGGTTTTTTTTCAACTTTTTCCAGTTCGACCACACTCGCAACAATATGCGATGTCATCACATAAGTGCTCGATCGGGATCTACGTGAATAGCGATTACTTACTTTCACTTTCGACTTTCACAGTTCTAAACTTCGAGGTTAACACATACATATGATTAGCATTGTAATTCGAAATAGAAATTTCTTTTCACAAGTTTTTTGTTACCCTACAGGGTGTGTCTATAGCACTGAATATTCATGTGGTCCACAGTAGTGTGCAGCAACAATCGATTGGTTTGATTTGATTCGTTTTGCCTTGTCTGGTCTAGTTTGAAGCAAAATGTGGGTAAAGTTGGCGGCTTTATTGACTTATTGCTTGAATAAGACAACAAAGTTGATTGCTGTTGGTTGGTTGTTGAGGTTTATTTGATGGTTACATTTGTCTTGGTCTTGTCTAGCTAGTCTTGAGCTAGTTTGCTATTGCTGATTTGTGTATTCAACAAAGTTTGCCACTTTCAGAATTGATTTCAACTTGGCTTTTCAAACATTCAACTTTCATGCTGGCATTTTTGGATTCACAACTTAAATAAATAGACGTTTTTTGGATATTTGTCGCACATCTGCAAATACATTTATGACGTTCAACAATTGTATTTTCCAAATGGAAATGCTACTGTATAAGTTTTACCACTTCTATGCGTTTATCTATTAAATTTTTGGGTTTGCTGGTATTCGTATGTGTCTCTTTTTATATGCTGCTCCCTAAAACTAGTTCAGATAAGAAACACTAATCGCCGGTGGCTATGTAGTTACATACATTTATGAAATATTACTGCCATAGTAAACTCTTTTTTTAGCATAGTTTTGTTTTTATTCTGTTCGGTTTTTCTAGCTGGCAAAGTTGGTCATGGTTTAGGGATTTTGTTTTTACTTTAAGTTCAGTTCGAACGGTAAAATTGTTGCATGAATCATCGTTTGCATTGCTCGATTTGGCATTACCGCGGGTTTTATTGAGTTAGAGCGCAGCAAATAGTTGTAATAAAATTCGGTAAACTGTTACGGAATATCAAGTAAAATATTTATTCGTGCCAGAAATTCCTATGTTGAGTATTTTCGGCGGTACTCCCTCATGTAAACATAAAGGCTAAATTGAAAATTCAGTGTACATATAAAGAAGACTTATTTGCATGTTGTAAAAACGCAAAAATACAAAAAATATGTAAAAATAATCCTCAAATACTATACAAAGGGACATTTATTATTTGCTGATGGGTAAGTAGATTATTAATAATGAAAATGTAATTAACAGGCGAGCTAATTTAGAGGGGCTGATAATAAATTAAACACTGCTATAAAATTTAGTTTTTGGTTTAATCTTAAATTATTTTTTTGAAAAAAAAAAATCATTCTCAACATAAGTGCCCAATTACTTACAAATAATTACATATATATTTGTATAAAAGCAAAAAAATTGAACAAACTTTTACAGAATTACTGTTTCAATAAAAATTTTCGTGGAATATATTATACTTTAAAAAAGGAAGCGACTTCTTTAAATTAAAAGCCAAAAAGATCAAAAAGTTCACGGAAAATGATCAAAAAATTCAAAATAGAATACAAATTTATTCCTCAAAAGTGATTTCATCGCTTTCAAAGTACTCCCCACAAACGCACTTATGCTAGCGTTTGATCCAGCTCTCGAACTCTTGGGTATATGGTAACCATCAGAACAGTCTTCAATTTTGCCATTACTCCCTTTTGGTTCTTAAAACTCGTTCCGCGTAGTGTTTTTTGACTCGATCAAATAGAAAAACATCGCAGGAAGCTATATCAGTTAAATTCGAAGGCTGGTGGAGGGCAGTCATTTAGGATTAGCATGACACTGTGCGACGAACCGGTATCATTGTGCAAAATCCACGAGTTTCACCCAAGTCTCTCTTTTTTAACACATGCTGGCCTTTCTTTGGACATATAGTCGGTAAAGAAGGAATTAAATATAACACAATTAAATCGGACTATAAATCACTGACGAAATGAAAATAATAATTTTCATTCAGAAAAACAAGGCTCGACCTTCAATCAATGATCTATATGGGAAAAAGTATGTAACATATTGATTATGTCAGTATATTTTGTTGTTACCCCTCCGTATCAGGAGTTTGGTAGCCGTTTCTCAGGCTCCCTCCACGAAATAGTTCTTCATCCCGATTACTTCTTTATCACGGCCGATAACTGCATAGCTTTAGACTCACAGTCGATAAGAAAGGAATTAAATATAACACGAACACTGACCGCAATGATAACAATAATTTTCATTCATAATAAAAAATAGTTAAAAAAAAAAAACTAAAAAACACGCTTTTTGCTAATCGAACTAAAAAGTAGAAAATAAAAAATAGTTTAAAAAAACTAAAAAACACGCTTTTATTGCTAATCGAACTAAAAAGTAGAAAATAAATTTTAATGACAAAAAAAACCTATAATGAAGTAATAGCAAATCGAACGATCAGTCAGACCAGAATTATAACAAAAATTAAGATACAAATAGAATAATTCAAATTAGAGTTAAAAGCGTGGGATGCTTGATATAGTAAATATTACAATCATTCTATTGGCAACTACCTATGTACAGAAGGTTATGAAAGTGAAGCAAAATGCATCCCACGCTTTTAACTCTAATTTGAATTATTCTACTTGTATCTTAATCTTTGTTATAATTCTGTTCTGAGGTAGTTGACTATGACTGATCGTTCGATTTGCTATTACTTCATTATAGGTTTTTTTTGTCATTAAAATTTATTTTCTACTTTTTAGTTTGATTAGCAATAAAAGCGTGTTTTTTAGTTTTTTTAAACTATTTTTTTTGGCGAATTGTTTGACGTAAACGTCTCAGAAGGTCCAAATAATAGTCTTTATTAACTGTCAGAGTTTCTGGCAAAAATTCGCGGCGTACAATACCGTTATAATCCATCCATCTACCGTGAGCATCGCTTTATTTTTTTACTGATAACGACGTGGCGTTTCTGTTCCATTTTTAATGCAAAATTTAACACAAACTCTATCTTGCAAATTCATCCATTTTTAAAACTGCAAAAAATCGAAAACACGACCAGAGGCAGATTTATTCAAGACGATGTAACTTTCACAAATGTCAGGCACCGGCGATAAGATTTTGGTAGAAATGTTAATCATAGACGTGGAAACCTAACAAAAGCTTGAAGAAAATTAAACTCGACAGATGCTGGCGGCTTCTTCGGTTCCACAAGGTCAATGGTCATGAAAGTATTCTTTTCATAGATGAGACAATTTTCACGGTTGAAGGAGATTTTAATAAGCAAAATGACAAAATCTATGCTAGAACTTTTAAATACGCAAACAATGTTGCTCCAAGTGTTCAACTTGGCCACCATCCAGCCTCCACAATGGTTTGGTGGGGAGAGTCTTGTAAAGACGTTACATGACTTCATTTTTGCGAAAAGGGATCTCAGACCGGGGCAAAGGGGTACCAGGATAATGTAGCAATTAAGCAGCACTATATTCAATGGAGAGCATTGGATCTTTCAGCATGATTCCACTTCAGTCCATAAGGTAAAAACTCATTCAGCAGTGGCAACAAAAAAAAATTTTCCTGGGTTCATAGCCGCAGAAGATTGGTCGTCTGGAAGCCCCGATCTGAATCCATTGGACTACAGTTTGTGGTCGGAATTAGAGCGCATGGCCTGTTGAAGATCTCACAAAAATTTGGAGAGTCTCAAACAATCTCTGGTTCGAGTAGCGACGTCAATATCGATGGAAATTGTGAGTGCTGCAATAACTGAATGGCCCAAGCGTTTTTAGGCTTGAGTAGACGGAAATGGCGACCATTTCAAATGAAAACTAAATTTTTGTTTTTAATATCTATATGAACAAATAAAACTAACTTCATTAAAAAAAGTATTATAATTTCATATCTAACAGGTTTTCCAATAACGGGCGTTATCTATCGTTGGCGAGAGATGATTAACGATTTTTATGGCCGGGGTTGGCTGGTATTGATCTGGACAACGTTTATTTTCAACAAGAAGGTCCTACGTGCCACACAAGCAACGAAACCATTAATATTTTACGGAAAAAGTTTCCGGACCGTGTTATCTCTCGAAGAGGCGATCACAATTGGCCACCGAGATCTTGTGATTTAACTCTTTGTGACTTTTTTCTTTGAAGCCACGTGAAAGAAAAGGTCTACGCCAACAAACCAGGGTCGATTCAAGACCTCAAAAATGGGATTCGTGTGGCTATCGAGGACATAGGGCTGTCGCTTTGCAATTCAGTTATGGAAATTTTCATGAAAAGGATATTGTCCTATAAGCGTGGTCGTGGTGGTCATTTGCCTGATTTTATTTTCCACTATTAACGGCATACCTTCCTCTTTATAATAAAATAAACATCCGATCATTTATATTAAAAAATAGCATATTTTTTGAATATTATTGTAAAATAACACCTCTTATTGGAAAACTCGTTATAATGGACCTAATTTGTAACAGAACTTATGGCAGGAGTAGGTAGACACATACGTACCAATATAATGAGAATGTTGGGAGTAATCAACTTAGCCATGTTTGTCCGCCCATCTGGCCATGCGCACGATTACTAGAATAGAAATTAATACATTTGAAGGAAACTCGGTAGATAATACAATTACACTTTATTAGGTAGGTTGATATTGAAAATGGATGAAATCGGTTCATAACAACGCCTGCCTTCCATATAACGGCAGTATTCGAACAGAAAAACAACGTTATATCTTATTTATAAATGAAGCAAAATTACTCAAATTAGGTAAAATTGATAAAACCGAACAAAGAAATACGATACGACGCAAAAATATTGAAAATTAAGGCGGTGCCACAGTCTCCTCGGGATAAATTCATACTTAGTGATCTAATGAAACTCTCCTAAGCGTGTACACGTATTGCCGCCCACCTAATATAGATTTGATATAAATAGTATTCAGATCGGATAAAAACCACGCGCATTTCTTATATGTTAAGCCTAATTTTTCGCCCGCCTTACTGATGGTCTCCCACCTTAGGCCTTTCATTTTCTATGAGAATCAAAAATTAACAGTCAGCTCAAATAAAATTTTTCTAAAATGTGCGCTGGCATAAAAAGTTTCGTCAGGTCTGAATTTTGCAATTTTCTTCATGTTTGAACTTATCATCATAAAAAAACTGTTGATTTTCTTATTAAATTTCCCAAACATTCTTTACCTCATGGCATACCCTAATGCACAATATTACTTATCTATTTTTGGCAAAATAATTGATAATAATTCAAGTGGTATTGTGAAAAATAAAGAAAATAGCGATAGTCAAACAAATATCTCGTCATGAACTGATTATCACTCTACAAAATTGTCACGTTTAAGTGAAATTTTGATAAAATTTAATTATTTAGATTAATATATGCTATGTACATATGTAGTCACTCAGAGGCCTGTTATTAATTCCGTTTGGGATCCGGAATTTCTTCCTCCATTTCGAAATTCGTAAAATGGGTATTATTGATGCTGAATCTCGTTTCAGTTGACAGTTTTTTGAGGCAAATTTATAAGAATGTTTTACTTTGTCGGCGGAAGTCATAGAATAAATAAAGATAATTAAAATATGTTTTTAAATGGTTTAAAGCGAACAAAAATGTTAGGAGAATTATTTATTGTAAATGGTGCATTAAGATATGTTTTCAATAAGTCTCGACCATCCGCAGACGGCGGTGTATACGAGAGTTCGAATAATAAGCTGCCAGAAGTGCCAGATTGAATTCAAATTAATTTATTTAAATATTCTTATGAAAAAGGAATGATTATAAAAAAAATGAATCGTTCTTAGTTAAAACAATTGCAAGCATCCCTTAACATTTTGTGTTCTAGTCGTAAACACCTCTTTGGTTCAGTTTCCTCTTCTACCAATAAACCTACTGCAGTAATAGTATCCATTTTGGTTTTAAACATCTCTGTCTTATTTAATCGTAATTTTAAAATATTGCTTTCTATGTCAAAAACTATCAACGATGTATGCAAAAATAATCTGAAGGAATCACCCTTGCGGTCATTAAATAGAACCTGAGACACCTCCAGGAGTGTACACTGACGGGATCCAGTACAAAATACAACTAGAACTACAGACAGATTTTAAAAAACCTTCACCGGGAGACTTTTAACTCCCTTCTAAGCTCCGGACCCGCGAATGCCACCTTTTGCAGACGATAAGCTTCAGTTGCCTTGCGAGATCCGCGTAACTTTGGGTTAAACTTCTACTGGGTAATCAGGTCCTGGATATACTCAACATATGCCCGTTACTAACCAACTATTCACATGCCCTCTCAAACCCAATTGCCTAATACCCCTCTCCCTCTGGACCCAACTCATCGAAACATCATGCTTTGTTGGCCTACCTTTAGATGAGTTAGACGTTGGCGATCGGTGACTACATTGCACCGGCAGGGCTTAGCAAAGTACGACAATAAGAACGGCAACAACAACAACAACCACACGAATTTCATTTAAGAAGTCGATAGCCCAAATTCTAACTTAGTTCAAGAAGTTAGCAACATTAAATACAAAAACGTCGAAATTACTGATACCACTTTTCCCGATTCGTGACAGGAGTTCCGTTAAGGACGGGTAATATGTAAGAGAGCTGTTAAAGTTTGAATCCTTGTTGTACTTGGTATGGCAATTAAGTTGTTGGAATTGACAACAAAACCGAAAGAATTAAATTACGAGCAAAACTGTTTTACCTATCTCCATAGTTGCCCTCTTCTAACTCTACACAATCATTCCGACTTTGCATTCATAATTGGGAGCACCTTCCGTAATCCTCAAAAAGTTGCCCATACAGCAGCGTAACTTCTTAGCCTCCTGTACGCAGTTATAATGAATTCACTTGTAGCGTGACTTCGTTTTGGAGAATAAGAAGAAGTTGAAGGGATTAAATTGGGGCTATAGGATGGATACAGAATCGTTGGAATAGCTTCTTTCGGACAACAATCTAGCACAATCGAGGATAAATAGGACTGTGCGTTACCGCTATGCAAAGTGCAGTCGTTCTGAGCAAGTTTTGCCCACACACCGAAAATAGGCGCGTGCGTACAGTTGCTCTTGGCGCTTAACCTAGAATTGCTTCGTCACTCTATGCCCATTTTGCTCGTTGGCTGCTCCCTACCCGGTTCCATCCAATGCTGGCTTTGTTTACCCATTTACAATGATTATCTGAATCATCAAATCTTAGCTGCGACTTTGAGTATGGGATAACAGTCCTCACAGGTCGACATTTGCTCATTTTCGCGACGCCACTTATAAAATTGATTTCAACAAACATGCATAAAATACATACAAACACAATTTGCTATTGACAATTGACCACAATATTGCCACGCTTCGAATGCTTATGTTCATCATATCTTGCACTTACTGATAATAGTTCATTACAGAAGACCTGGTGGCGATTTGGGTAAAAGTGCCAACGAGCAAAGGTGAGCATGAGGTAGTACTTGCCTCCGCCTACCTTCCAGGAGATGAGGTCACTGCTCCAACAAGGGAGGTTATAGCCCTGGTGGAATATTGTCAGCAAAAACGTCTCCGGTGGATCCTCGGCTGTGATGCAAATGCGCACCACACAGCGTGGGGAAGCACAAACATCAATCCAAGAGGTGAGTACCTTATTGAATTTCTACTTAGGTATAATATATCTATCCTAAACCGAGGCAACGAACCTACATTCATTAATGCAATCAGAGGTGAAGTCCTTGACATCACTCTCTCTAGCCATAATGTTTTGTCCGAAATCTCAAATTGGCATGTGTCAGAGGAAACATCTATGTCGGATCACAGACATATTAGATTCGATGTAGGTGCAACCAAACCACAAATGACAATTTACAGAAACCCCAGAAAAACTAACTGGGACTACTTTCACTTCTATTTAGAACAAAGTGTCAACTGCTCTAAGCGTCACATTCAGCTTATATCTGAGCTTGAGTTCGAATCGAACGAACTACATTCAAACATAATATCTGCGTTTCACGAAAGTTGCCCAGTAAAAGTGAAAAAACCACAAAGAAATGTTCCTTGGTGGAATAGTACACTTTCCAACCTGCGTAAAGAAACAAGAACCCTATGGAATAGAGCTAAAGCAATGGGGGACTGGTCCTCCTACTCAACAGCCCTAACCAACTACAATAAAGAATTGAGGAAGTCTAAAAGGGCTACTTGGAGGAATCACTGTGAAAAGATTTGTAGTCTTCCACCTTGGTGGTATCGTAGTATCTCCATGCAATCTTTGGAACAACAAACCCAAAACTGTGCTAAAATTTCTAAAAAGCCTAACACTCTAAGGTTACAAAATAGGCCTTTCACAATAGATCAGCTCTGGTCGCAGTGCGTAATGGCCTTCTAATAATAATAATAATAATACTGATAATATAATAAGTGAACGAAATCTTATCGCTACAGACTTAGGCATACATAAGTGTGCATATCCACTCAACACTACTTGCTTTTCTTACAGTTGCTATAATTAATTAAAATTTGGGTTTACCATAAAATCATTTGACACACAGGAAACCCCCTTCACTTCATTAGGCTTTCCCTTAAATTATCTGGACACATATGGGTAGCATACGAGTATATTCTACATATATGAAATTTGGTGCACTTCAGATCTTGGATAAGAGTATAAAAGGTGTACATTTTATACAGGAATTTCATAGGCGTTTTAATAGTTGAACAAAATGAAAGTGTTTATTGCTTTGGTATTGATTGTGGCTACAGTCTCTGCGGGTTATGTCCAACCATTTGACAAGCCTGTACATCCTCGCGACTTGGCAGTTATCTTTGATGATGGACCAACTGGTCGTATTACCAATGGTCAGACCGCTAGTGCGGGACAGATTCCTTTCCAGGTTGGTTTGAGCTTCACTGGCAGCAGCGGTAGCTGGTGGTGTGGTGGTTCTTTAATTGATAAATCATGGGTTTTGACTGCTGCTCACTGCACCAGCGGGTAAGTGAGATAAAATATACGCTCATACAAAATACTATTTTCCGCTTACCACCAAATGCTTTTTATTATTTTACTTTTAGTGGAAATAAAGTGAGTGTTTACCTTGGTGCCACTAAACGCACCAGCCCCAAGGAAACCCAGACCGTTACTAGCAGCAACTTTGTTCAACACGCAAGCTACAGGACTTCAACTTTGGCGAATGACATTTCGCTCATTAAAATCGATTCTGTGACTCTTGGCTCAGATATTAATACGATTGCTCTGCCTAAGATTGCCTCTTCATACTCCACTTACTCAGGTCAAACGGCTCAGGCTTCTGGATGGGGTCTCACCAGTGATTCCGCTACTGCCGTCCGCTCTGATTTGCGATATGCTGATATGCAAGTGATTGATAACACAGTTTGTGCAAAAACCTACGGTTCAAGGATAATCACCTCGAATACTATTTGCACTCAGGTTGTATCTGGTGTCTCCACCTGCAGAGGTGACTCTGGTGGTCCATTGGTTTTGGTATCGGAAAATGTTCAAATCGGTGTTACCTCATTTGTCTCAAGTTCCGGCTGTCAATCTGGTGTGCCAGATGGCTTTGTCCGCGTCACTAGCTACTTAAGCTGGATTAAAGAAAAATCTGGCATCTCTTACTAAACGAAAAATGACTTGTTGAAGGAGATTTCCTACAAATAAACTGTGCAATTCTAAAAAAAATACTTATCTTAGTGTACATAAATATATTTGAAAAAGGATTTACAAATACGGTAGTTGAATTTGCAGTCCATGCAAATGGGGATTAATCATTCGATTGGTAGTGGCCAGGACGATTCTTCTGCATATGGTCCAAGTTGTAAGCTGCTTCCCCAAGTATCCTCTGGTTAGATTCCGAACATCCGTTCAATAGCGAGCTAATGTGAGAAGGCGGCGCAAACCTGGATAGATGGTTCTGCGCTGGGAGTGGGACTCGCCATCGGTGTTGAAATTATATTGCGAAATCGGAAATCAGCAATGTCAACAGGCTACGAGAGGATTTGCCACTCGATGCTCAAACTGGCTCTCTGAGAGTACTTCCTACCAACGCAGTATGCAGGAACAAGGAAGCAGCATTGCTCGGTTTTTAACTGCCGCCTCCGAACTTGGATTTCAGCGTGCCCGAAAAAACAATTGGTACGAAGAGGAGTATCATGTTGCCGCTGAACAAAAGGATGCTACCTATAAGGTCACGCAGCGATTAGGCACAATGCGAGCTACGCGGGATCGCTACCGGGAATGAAGAAACGAGAGCACGAAATATGTGAGTGCGTGGAGCTTGAGATGCTGGCCATACCAGAAAGTTCGGTGGATACAAAAGTTTTAAAGACCGGGGCGATTTCCTGTAAAAAAAAAGACGCCGATCTGGCGACATCCCGAGCATGATGAGGTGAGAATAGCGCTAACGTAAATAACAAAAAAGCCAACAGTCGGCGGACTATGGTAGGATTAGATAATTCTTGCCGATTTTTTATATGCCGAAATATCTGAGTTTGATATCGGGGCCAAACTAATGCGGCTAGGCAAAAAGACGTTGCTCAATACTCTCAGTGCCGCCAAAATTGGAAAGCACCTCTTCGAGCCGTTTGATATCAAACAAGGTTTCAGACAGCGTGACTCGGTGTCGTGTGACTTCTTTAACCTGTTGCTGGAAAATATCGTGCGAGCTGCAGAAGTTAATCCTTCAGGTAGAGTTTTTTATAACAGCGTACAATTGTTGTCGTATACCGATGATATTGACATCATTGGCCTCAATAGCCGCGATATTATTTCTGCTTTTTCCAAACTGGAAGAAAGCGAATCAATGTGTCTGATGGTGAATGAGAACAAAACGGAGTACCTCCTGTCATAAAACAAACAGTCGGCGAAGTCACGTATCGACACGGTTGACAGTTACGATTTTGAGGTTGTAAAATATTTCGTTTATTTAGGAACCAGCATAAACACCGATAACAATGTTAGCCTTGAAATCCGCTGAAGAATCTCTCTTCCTAACAAGTGGTACTTTAGACTTAGGGTAGTAAAGGACAATTGAGTAGTAAAGTTCTCTTTCGACGAGCAAAATTAACATGTATAAGTAGTGTTTGAGAGAAAGATTCTGCGGGAGATTTTTGAAGCTTTGCATGTTGGCGAAACGAATAAAGCGAATAAAGATCCAGCGGTTACGTTGGCTAGGTCATGCCATTCGAATGAATACAAACGCTTCGGCTCTGATGCGGTACCAGCTGGTGGTAGTTGAGGAAGAAGAAGGCCTTCTCTAGGTTGGAAAGAACAGGTGGAGAAGGACTTGGCTTCACTTGGTTTTTCAAACTGGCGCCGGTTAGCACGAGAAAGAAACGACTGGCGCGCTTTGTTAAACTCGACCAAAAGCGCAGAAGTGGGTATCGCTCCAATCAAGAGGTAAACAAAAATTTCGATTTGTGGGCGATACTAATGAATATTTGTTTTTTACTCGTACAAGTGATGTTTAGCTCTATCGGTTTGTGATCTCCAACTGCTTTCTGCTTAGAAGGTGACATTTGCATGCATACATATTCGTCTAGATCTTTCCTTATCTAAGGTGTCTCAGCGCAACACCCTGCATGTGAGACAGTTCAGAAGTCATTGCGTGCAGCTATGGAAAACCAGATGCCGGAGAACTAGTTTCGAATTAACGAAAAAGGTATGCGTCGAAAACATTTGATAAGTTTAGACAAATCACATGGGAAGGAAGCTTATTCCGAAACCAGTGGATTTGACTGCAGAATATATACGAACAGAAGAAAGTTTGTACTTTAACTGAATTTGCTATGTGTTTGGGGGAGTAACAGCCACAGAACAGTGCCCCTTAATGCACTTAACTCGTACTGTCAATCAAGCAGCTGTCAAGTAGTAAACACACATACGCAAAAAGTAAAATTAAGCCATACCAAACGGCCATGACAAGCTACTTTCAGTTGGAGTAACAACCATCAAAGTGCCAAGGAAACATACAAAAATAAAAGAACAATATAAAATTGGAAGGAAAATAGCAAAAACGACAACACCACACATACACACTTAACAAATCTACAATACATGCATGCAGACACTCGTAAGTACTAGTGCATAAGTTTGTATACCAAACAAAAGCCAAGCGCCAAGTACTTGCACTCACATCGCATAAACAGATATGCATGCATATGTATATACGAGTATGCATCCACACACATACATATATGTGGGAGGGGAAAAACTTGACATGAAATAAATTTCAAGCCGGAAAAAGACAAGTCATTGAGAATGAAATGAAGGATGCGCTAACTGACAGCCAAGCAACAAGAATTAAGAGCACCGAAGTTGGTGGCAAGTAGATTTGGCTAAAATAAAGTCATTTAGGGTGTTGCAGCAGCTATTATAATGCTTTGTTGTTTTTGTGTATTTGGTGTTGTTTATATTTCATTACACAATTATCTCGTTACCAGCAATAATGTGATATGCCAAAAACAAGCGGTAGTGAATTAAGTCAGCAGAAAGCCATGCGAGAAAGAAGTAGATTCGACTCTAGCATTGAAGTAAGCATTTATGTACAATATTATACATACATACATGCACGAAATAAAAAAAAAATATGCGAGTCTGCAAAAGACAGCCATCACTTGAGAATTAGCCAAAGAAAAGCTAACAGAAATATTGTATATGTGTGCATATATATACACAAAGGGAATTATAAACATAAACACGTACAAGGAACTACTAAAACCGCTAATGTGATAAGTTAAATTTCTGCTGTTTAAGCGAAAGGAGTGAAAAGTGAATTCGATGTGGCTATGAATTGGCCACGGGTGAGTTGCCAATACTGAAATGAGGCACGAAAACATTTTGAAAGAAGAATAATTGCTAGTAAACGCATTCGCTATATTCATAGTTGTAGCTTAGTGAGCCGGTTCAGTATGAGCATAGGGCAAATTAAAACATAAAATTTGTCTGTTCGAAGTATTTAATTGCTTTCTATTTTCAATTGCTTTCGATGGCTTTATGTTTGGAATATAATTTCAGGCGAATGCCCTTCACGGCTCCGTTATATTTATGTGGTGAATACTTGTGTATCACTCCTGGATCACCAATGATAGAGGGCGATGCCCAAAGTATCATAGACGAAATACGGGATGTTGTTATTTTAACAGCGTAAATATTCCCCATAACTGACACTCCACTCTTCTTGGCTGGAAATAAACCCGGATTAATCGGTAATGTAGAAATAAATAAGTCTCGATGTTACGTTCGGATCGAATTGTTTTTTGTTTGTTGTAAATAGGCACTTTCGCTACTATGAAGAATTGCTGCATCTATGTAATGGCGAGGTTAACATGGGGAACGCTAGCTGCAAGAAACTAGATAACTGTTGCCGAGGATTGAGATGCATTGAAACGAGTTCTAATAATGATGATAAGCATTGATTTGAAGAACCTGACTAAAGCTTAGTTGACACTTAAAATGTCGACGCTTTCATTGCAGTAGATTTTTGAAGATAAGCTGTCAGACGGTTGGCATCTATGTATATTTGAAAGATATCAGCAGTGGCTATGAAGCATTAAATTACACTGTGGAACAAATTCAGGTTAGCAAAAATTAGGTCCATTCTGAGAGTGGCGGGTGAAAATAGAGGCGAAATTAGAAGACCCGTATCGCGCCGTTTGTTTATGTTAGTTCGAATTTTTTTTTAATCGGCCTTCGAAGTTTGCAGTCAACTGCCGATTTTCAGTATATTGTTTATATGGTTTTTTGGCTATAACTCGTCGACTAATTGATATTTTTTCAATCTGTAAAAGCCAAATTATTGCTAGAGACCTGTGCAACAATTACAATTTTTGAAAAAATTGATTTCGAAAATTTTTATGGTACTTATGAGGCAAAATGTTGGAAAAATTATTTTTTTTTTATGTTTTTTGAAAATATTTTCAACAAAACTAAGTCTTTTTTGCATTTTGTGTGGTCTATAATATGCTTCTCAGTTTCTTAAATAAATGTAATTTGAAAAGAAAATTACGGGATTAAATACTTTGGCAGCTACTTAGACGAAAGTCACAAAATGTTCGAAAAATTTACGTTTTCCTTATTATTTCTTAATATCTGGCAAGCAACTCATTGTTTTTCGCTTTTTTTCTTATCTAAAATATAGTTTTCAATCCATCACATAAATATCATGGAAACAAATATAGTATCAGTCGAAAATTTGTGCGATATACACACATTCATTACATAAAACTAATGTAAAAAAACCCAAAATTCCTGGTAAACACATAGTAATTAAAAATCCCCAAAACCATTAAATAAATATCGATTTCAGTAGAAGTAATTAAAAAGGGAAATTTCAAGAATTAGAAACATTCCAAAAACAATTAAAGAAAAGGAAATGCTAAGTATGGATTAAAAAAGGGATTTTCCGAGAAGAAAGCATGTTCCAAAAATAATTAAGGAAAAGGAAATTCCCAGAATACAATTAAGAAAGGGAATTTCCAAGAACAATCAATAGCTATTAAAATAATATTTGTAAACATTTGTGTTGAAATCTCAATGATTAAAACAACAGTTTAATTAAGTGTAATATTTATTGATTAAATAACGGTTATAATGTATTAGAAAAGAAGCACGCAGTGCTCTTAGCAAAAGTCGGCAGACAACTGAAAAAAACAAAATTCCATTTCCCATACTATGACCCACACAATATTCATACCGACAGGAGAGGGGGTCCAAATAGTCCGGTACAGGTATTTCGGCGAATTGTTTACTACTTGCCATTGCCATGATCATAATCTACTGGCATAGCGACATTTAAGCACGTTTTGCGACTTGTAGACCTTATTATTTACAACTTGTTATTTCAAGAGTGGAAACTTTCAAATTACAACAGCATGAGAACTAAAAAATTTAACAATCTGCATGCGAACTAATTTCAAAAATAAAGATTCAGTTAAGACTCGAAACTCAGCCGAAGCTGATGTCTTTTAATTTTCGCTCGGTCGTGATAAAATTTGCTATTCATTCTTTTGGAACCTATTTCATTTTGTGAGTGATTTAAGTTAAGTGTATCAGTTTCATAAAAATAACAAAAAAAACATTCTATAATATATATTGTATTAAAAATGTCGGAACCAACATGTAAAATGAACCATTTTTGTAATATTTGTGGACGTTTCATAGTAAGCGATGAAAAATGCGGCAATGTGACTGATTCTTTTTTGGAAATCTATAGACAATATTTCTCGCAAGAGTTTATCAATGACGTAAACTATGCCCCTAAAAAAGTTTGCTTTAATTGCTATTCAAGTCTTATGCAATGGAAAAGTGAAAAGAAGAAGGCTATGCCTTTTGGTGTACCAATGATGTGGTCAGATAATAGCCCACATCAAGAAGAAAATTGCTATGGATGTACCAACTACAATAAAACTTTGAATAGAAGGAAAACAAAGAATAAAACTTATGTAGCAGTGTCAAGTGTCCAATTACCATTACCGCACTCAGAATTCGTTCCAGTACCAACATATCGAAGTACTGATCTTCAAACAGGTATCAGTACTACAACCACCGCTGCTACACCCATGGATTTCTCCTCAGAATTCAACCCTGGTGAAGGTACATCCTATAAAACATCAAAGGACCCAATCCTAATAACACAAAACCAATTTGATGGAATTGTTGCAAATTTGTGTTTGACTCAGAAAAAATCAGAACGACTGGCTTCATTTTTGAAAGGAAATAATTTGCTGACGAAAGGTACAAAAGTAACAGCATATCGAAAACGCCAAAAAGAGTTACAAAAGTTCTTCAATGTCAATGATGCAAAAAATGTCGCTTATTGCAACGATATTGAAAAGTTAATGGAGGCGATAGGGTTAACCTATAAAAAAGATGATTGGCGTCTCTTTATCGATAGTTCACTAATCAGCTTAAAAGTTGTGCTTTTGCACAAGACAAATAGAATGCCTTCTGTTCCGATTGCGTATAGCACTGACACTAGTGAAACTTTCGATAAATTGAAAGACATTCTGGAAGTAGTCAAATATAACGAACACCAATGGCGCATTTGCTGCGACCTCAAAGTAGTTTCCTTGATTACAGGCTTAACAGCATCTGGCCGTCCAAAATATCCGTGTTTTTTGTGCGATTGGGATTCACGATACGGAGAAGGTATTAAAGGAAGAAACCAGTACAAACAACATAACTGGAGTAGTCGAATTGGGCGAAAATGGCCTAATGACAATAGGCTACACGAAAGTCTTGTTCCTGAAATGAAAATTTTGTTGCCGTTGCTCCACATTAAACTTGGCATTGCTAAACATTTTTTGAAATGTATCGCAAAAAGACCAGCAGTATTCAACCGCTTGAAAGACATTTTCCCAAGACTAAGTAAGGCCAAAATTCAGGAAGGGGTTGTTAATGGTCCCGACATACGGAAACTAATGAGTCGTCAAGATTTTGAGCAAGTTCTGACAGACCGAGAATTAAATGCATGGCTCGCATTGAAAGCAGTCATCAAAGGACTTTTGGGTAAAGAACGCGAAGAAAACTACAGGCAATCTGTTGCAAACATGTTGGCAGCTTTCGCTGAAATTGGGGCTAATATGTCATACAAAATTCATCTCTTGCATCAGCATCTTGAAAAACTCCCTCAACAGTTGCCAACTGAATCTGATGAGCAAGGCGAACGTCATCACCAAACTGCGCTTCCATTTGAAATAAGGTAACTATAGAGTGTGCATATTTTGAATTCCTAGATTTTTCTAATATCTTGGTTAGAGTGCACAATTTAAACATGTTAACGATTGAAAACTATTTTCGTTTCAGGTACAGAGGAAAGAAATCTCCAGATGCGATACTCGCTGAAATTTGTTGGTGGTATAAAAACACCTTTGAAGAAGAGGAAGACGAGGAAACAGAGGAAGAAGGGGAAGACACAGATGAAAATCCAGAATATCTGTTGGACGAAATAATCGATCTCTCTGATGATGATGACGATGACCAAGACATTAGAGAGAGCAGTGATGTTGATCCACAGCCGCTTGCTAAACGGCAGCTGGCCAAATTATTAATTTAATAATATTTTATTTTTCTACTTAAAACTTTTCATTATTAACATTTCAAAATTATATTTTTTTCCATATTTTTATATTTTCTTTTTCTATGTTTCTTCAAAACCAACACTGAACAAAATTGGTAAATAAAAAATGAGAAATAAATTAATATTAAGCTCAAAAACCGCAAGTTTTGTATTATGACTGTGCGCAAATTATCGACTAAGACAATTTTTTTCCCAATAAAATTCAATAAAGAAACTGAGAAGCATATTATAGACCACAAAAAAAGTAAAAAACACTTAGTTTTATGGAAAATATTTTCAAAAAACAAGAAAAAAAAATCATTTTTCCAACATTTTGCCTCATAAGTACCATAAAAATTTTCGAAATCAATTTTTTCAAAAATTGTAATTGTTGCACAGGTCTCTAGCAATAATTTGGCTTTTACAGATTGAAAAAATATCAATCAGTCGACGAGTTATAGCCGAAAACCCATGTAAACAATATACTGAAAATCGGCATTTGACTGCAAACTTCGAAGGCCGATTAAAAAAAAATTCGAACTAACATAAACAAACGGCGCGATACGGGTCCTTTAATTTCGCCTCTATTTTCACTCACCACTCTCAGAATGGACCTAATTTTTGCTAACCTGAATTTGCTCCACAGTGTTATAGAAACAGTTCTTTTCTAACAGCGTTACGCCGATCTCGATCTCTCCGCACATTTTCAGAATACGGAACTCGTCTTATTTACGAGGAAATATAAAATAGCTAGAGCTTAAATACCCTCAGTAGTGGGCGCTTCGTTGGTGCTCTCTAAAGTGCTTGGAACTCATCCTTGACAGATGGCTAAGGAGGATTTAAGAAGGCAACAGTAGCCTTATATGGCTGTAAGGGCGCTATCGGCAAAAGATAGGGTCTCTCGCCTAAAGTTACATTTTGGCTACATAACACAATTTGTTGTATGGAAACCTTGTCTGGTGGAACTCGTTCGAAAAAACGGCATAACTAAAGAAGCTGAAGAGGATCCAAACGTCTGCTCTGATTGTAATAAGCCGGGTGCTTTGCGCCGTAACTGGATTGAGGTGCTCCGAACACAAGCTTGACTTAAGCTACAGACAGTAGCTTAGTATTTATTCTAGTATTTTTAGAAGCTAAACTCATCTTCATGATGCTTGATTAATGTACATTCTTACTTGGTCCAAGCGTTACTTTTTCCATTCATATTCCCGCAAGGGAGGAGTTCACATTTGGGTTCCCTGTATAGTGGCATATCGGAAAACTGCTGGGCTGATGAGCTACCTAGACAACGGACGCTGGAGATGGTTTTACCTCGAATCGGGTGGATTGGGGTTCCCTTGAGATTCTGTGGTCTACTCCTGGAAAGATGTGCTTACGTCAACTCAGCGAGCGTTGGGTTAGTGCCCAAACGTTGAAGGTCGCGCAATCCTTCTGACCGTTGGGTGCGCTCGAAGAAATTTCTAAAGCTAACAGCTCCCAAATTTTAGGGGTTTTCTTTCCGGGCATTGTCCGTTTAGGTGTCCATGCGGTGGGACTTGGGATTGCTTCAAGTCCTTTCCGCATAATCTGTCTGGAGCGTGAGTTGCAATCATCTTAGCACCTTTTTCTTGGCTGCCATGCTCTCGTCGGGCTAAAAGCCAATCCAAAGCCCCCCTCTTCTTTTTCTCCTCTGTTTCGTTCTTTTCCCTCTGTATGTCATCACAATGGATGATCATTCTTTGTTTAAGTGGGCCAGCCATTTATCCTCATCTAAAATTAGGACACTCACCAAAAATTGGAGAAGAAACTCTGCAGAACATCAAATAAAGTATGCCACTAGGTACCACATTATATAATTGGTGATTACACCATTTTTTTAGGCATTTGGCCAAGTATCTTGATGTGATTTTCCCTCCATTTGAGGACCTAGACTTTTGTGCTTCTTCATGACAGAAATAATCTTGGGGGTTAGTCGTTGACTGCAAAGAAGCAGCCGTAATTAGAAAATATTTTTTCTATGAATTGATATTTCGTGCCCGGGGATTCAAACCTGCCCATTCGAATGGTAGTCTCGCGCAAGCCTATTCGGTTAAGTTGACGTATACAACATGTCCTTGCTGCCAAGCAAGAAATTAGTTGATCTAAATAGATATAGAGTTGAATAAAAATACATATTTTTGTTATTTTAGTCGGTATTATTTGTAACCCTGTTAAAGACAAATATGATATTTTATCAAAAGTGTAAAAACTACTTTAAAAACATACAGAAGCACTACAAACCATATTTTTAATATAAATGTTTGAAAATACGAGTTGGCGAAATGCTTAGAAATATCTAATGGAATAAACAACTTTCAATTCCACCAATGCCAAATATTATTCATTTTTGAAATTGCCACAGATTCATAAATCAATGAATTCATATCCAGAGTCCATAATTTATGCTGAGTCATGAAACTTTTACTAATTAATGGGCGAAATTTAATTGGAACATCAAGTAAAGGAGCAGAAAAACACAAGAAAAGTGAAAAAAAATTGTTTGCAAATATTTGCTTCATACTTTTCCAAATAGCTAGGAGTGTTTTCCCGCGCTATCACAGAAGTGCTAGCAATAATTTTACCACTCACATTTCGCACACTTCATAAATCAGGCTACATCAATTTTTTGACTACTGACTGACTCTTAGCCGGAGCAGCGGTTTCGATTCTTGACTGTTGTTGGTAATGGAGTTGCAAAGTTGTAATTCCACCGAATTAACTATTTGTTTGGCTGTTTGAGTTTGAGTTTGTATTTGCAATGTGATGAGATTATCATAATTAATTGTGTTACCATGAAACCGATAATTAAGCTGATTGGTTTGGCTTTGCATGGCTTTTGGTTCTGGTTGTGTTAGCAGTAATAAAGCTAATCTAATTGCATAAATGTAAGGCGAACTTAGCGTTAAGTGAGCGAGAATGATAACTGCGAGTCTGTATGTAATGATATGTACGAGTACGTATGCATGCACTTGTATGTGTTTATACGATGATGAAAGTTCATGGAGGGCATTTGGGTGATGATAGTTTTCATGTTGGGCACTTATCAAATGATTGTAGGAAAACGAGAAAAACTTAAGTAAGCAATAAAAATTAGTAAACTTAAAAGTGGTGTAACCAACAAATCTAGTTTAATTTTACATACGAGGTATGTTCAAAAAGTATCGAGAACTTTGTGTTTTGTTTTAATTATTTTTTTATTCATTAATATCGTTTTTGTTCCTTTCAAAGTAGTCCCCAAGAGATATTATGCACTTGTGCCAACGTTTTTTTCCAATCTTCGAAGCACTTCAAAAAATCTTTTTTTTTTATTTTGTTCAGCTCCTCCTTCGATGCTGTCTTTATCTCGACAATCGTAGCGTAGCGTCGTCCACTTCAGTTTCGGAAACAAGAAAAAGTCACAGGGGGCCAGATCTGGGGAATACGGTGGCTGTGGCATGATTAGTGTGTTGTTTTGGCCGAAAAGTCGCGCACAAGCAATGATATGTGAGCAGGGGCGTTATCGTGATGCAAGAGCCAATTTTTGTTCTTCCACAAATCCGGGCGTTTCTGGCGGATCTCTTCGCGCAAATTGCCCATAACTTCCTTATTGACCGTTTTACCCAGTGGCAAGAACTCTTGATGCACAACGCCCCTACAATCGAAGAAAACGGTAAGCGAAACTTTTACATTCGACCGAACTTGGCGCGCTTTTTTCGGTCTTGGTTTGTGCGGCAGCTTCTTTTGAGATGATTGAGCTTTGGTTTCCACGTCATAACCATAAACCCACGATTCGTCTCCAGTTATGCCCCTCTGGAGCCAATTTGGGTCGTCGCGGACAGAGTCCAACATCTCATTAGCACTGTTCATGCGGTGTTTCCTTTGGTCGAAGTTGAGCAGTTTTTGTACGAATATTGCGGCGACCCGTCTCATGCCCAAATCAATGAAAAAAATCGATTGGCACGAGCGAATCGATATGTCTAGTTCCTCAGCAACTTCTCTAACAGTGATTCGATGATTGTCCAATACCATTTTCTTCACTTCATCAATTTTTTCATCTGTTGTCGAAGAGCTCGGGCGTCCGGTACGCTTTTCATTGTTCACATCTTCTCGGCCTTCTGAGAACATTTTGTACAACCGATAAACGTTGCTGTGTTCCAAAATAGCTTCTCCGTATGACACAGTCAACATTCGGAATGCTTCCGCGCACTTAATTTCGTTTTTCACACAAAATTTGATACAGGTTCTTTGATTCATTAAAAATCGAAGACGAGCCGAAACTGGGGCAAGCAAAGCAGCTGCCAACAATTAACTGAACATTCAAAATGGCCGAACTCGTGGCTGAACGCATGAGTGAGAGACATGACAATCGAAATTCGAATATACTTAACCTGCGAAAATTCAAAATTCTCGTAACGTTTTGAACACACCTCGTAATTAATATTAGTTAAGACTTAATCAGGCGACCGCCGTAGCCGAAAGAGTTGGTGCGTGGCTACCATTCGTATAACGGATTTGTGACCACCATAAGCATGAAACGCCAAGTGATAGAAAAAGATTTTTCTAATATCGGCCGACCCTTGGCAAGCAATGGAAAAACTCCGAAAAAGTTCCTAATAAAAGAACTATTTGCCAATCGCAGGCGACACAAAACCGTAGGTCTGTCCATTTGTGAAACAACATTAAGACGCACAGCATAAATAGGATAAGGAGCTCAGCCAAACACACAATAAAGGGTGTAAGGCCCCCTCAGTAGGCCGTCTTTATTTTACAGGACCCATCGACCTTATTTTGGACCTTCTGTATGCTGCCGATATTTTGATACAATTTCTGGGCGGTACTGGAATAGTACCGTTTGTTGGAATCGAGTTTCGATCAGCATGTAGGGACATCGTTTGGTGGATCTTGTTTTGTGTTTCGATAAAGTCGATTTGCCTTAGCCTGTTAGAGGAATTTTCATCGTGGAGATATTTTGGGATAAAAGAGGTCTTTCTTGCCTATTCTCGCATTGAAGTAGATGAGCATAATTTTTCTGTCATGACGAGGGCAGCGCTAATAAATGTGCTTTAACTGCTCAGAGAAGCGATCTATGATCGCGCCGTACTTCCTTTCTATCAAGACTTGGGATTTTCAGCGAGTCACTCATATATCGGAATGAAAAACAATTTGAAGAGGAAGTGATGAATAAGTTATGTGTCGCATGGTCCGAGGGTCTTCTTTCCTTGCTACGTACTTCACATTTCTTGGGTGACAGTGATGTCAGCCTTCTCTCTTAAGAGGACATTAACCAATCGTGCACCTACTCTAGTAAGAGGCATTGCATTTGTATAAATATATATGATCGACTATGAATTAAGCTCTTAAGCCAAATATATCAGAGTACGCTTAAGAGGGTTCGACTTATGACTATTGATCGCCCTCAAACGGTTGTTTTGTTGCTACCTGGAGGTCGTTAGACAGAAATCAGAAATCGTGAGCTGCTTGAACTGTATGCCCGAGAATTATCTGCAACGATGAGATTAAGAAAAACATAGCCTTAACATTTTTTGTCAACCTTTTCTTATGAAAATATTGATTGTGCGCTTTAGGCTGGGCACAGTAATATGCCTCTTTCAAAATATTCTTCAATAAAAGAAAACTTATGAATTTCATATGAAGTCGAATATAAAACAGCCAACAAAAAGTTCAATTTATTCTCGCTCTTCCTCCAAAAATGTTCTTATATCTTTGAAATAACAAAAACTCCCACTTTGCACAAAGTCAATAGAATGCCAATAATAAATATTAAAAAGGGATACCAAAAAAGGAAGACATACAATTTTTACAACTTTATGAAATTTTGTGACTTTATAAACAAAAAACAACTTTTTATTTACACAAACATATACACCAGCCGAAGATAACTTAGCTTGCAGCTAAAAAGTGTGGAGTTTTCTTCACACTTGCTTACATATAAAATATATTCAGTTACATATATTCCTATGTGGTTACATTCATTCACCCCGCAGGAAAGTTAACTAGTATTAAACTGGTTCGACTCCTGTGACTGTAGAACAATATTTTCTTCTTATATGTAAATATAAGCAAGCGCTGCCATTTATACAGCGATATCTCAGGAAGTGCCAATTGCCCCCACTGCATGCATGGTTTTTCGGATAGTACGGACCCACGCCTTTTCAAAAAGTGCTTTTAAAACAATTAAAAGTTTCAAATTGGTTACTTGGATCTCAGAAAGTGTTAATTTTCAATTGCTTTTTGAAGTAAATTCATATCTAATAGATTCTGAACTACGTAAATATATAGTAGCCTATTTTAGACTAACACTTCCTGGAGTGCAATTGATTAAATTGAATTATAGTTAATGACTTTTGGTTATTCGACTTATTCGCCTTTGCATACTTTTTTAACATTCAAACATATTTTGAGTTTTTATTTTTGTTTTAATTTTTGAGTTTTTAATTTAGAAATATAGGTAAGACTATGTATTAGAAAAGTTTAAACTATATAATAGCCTACTTTTATTACATACCTTCTGCTCAAATATGAACGAGACGTTATCAATAAAACGGTCCGCGGATGACATATGACAAAAATAATTTTTTTGTTTTTTGGTAGGACTGTTATAAGCTTACATGGCAAATTTCAGCGTGATATGTCACATAGTTTGTTTTCTGTGCTACTGTAAACAAGTCAAACTCGAGTGTGTTCTTCGAATTTAACGATGGAAATTCAAGTTGAACAAAGAATTTGTTTGAAATTTTGTTATTCCAACAAAATTTCGGCTTCAGACGCCTTAAAACTGTTGCAGACAACCTATGGGGACTCTGCTCTATCGCGTGCACGTGTTTTCCAGTGGTAAAAATCGTCCAAAGAGGACCGTACATCGGTTAAAAACTTGCCTCATGAACGTCGTCCAGCAACATCAGTAAACGACGAAAACATCGGAAAAGTAAAGGAAATTGTGCTTGAAAATCGCACAAATCGCAAAATCGGTTAACGCTGAATATTATTTAGACGTTTTAAAGCATTTGCGCGAGAACATTCGTCTTAAAAGGAAGGAATTGTGGGACAACAAGTCATGGTTCTTGCATCACGATAATGCACCAGCTCACACATCACGTCTTGTTCGCGATTATTTGAACAAAAATAATGTTAATATCGTTCCGCAAGCACCGTATTTGCCTGATATGGCTCCATGTGACTTTTTCCTGTTTCCCAAGCTCTAGTTGCCGCTCCGTGGAAAACATTCTGAGACAATTGAAGTCATAAAAAAGAATTCGAAGATCACACTCGAGCTTGACTTGTTTACAGTAGCACAGAAAACAAACTATGTGACATATCACGCTGAAATTTGCCATGTAAGCTTATAACAGTCCTACCAAAAACAAAAAATTTATTTTTGCCATATGTCATCCGCGGACCGTTTTATTGATAACGTCTCGTTCATATTTGAGCAGATGGTATAATAAAACGGCGGTCGCCGTAGCCGAATGGCTTGGTGCGTGACTACCATTCGGAATTCACAGAGAGAACGTAGGTTCGAATCTCGGTGAAACAACAAAATTAAGAAAATCATTTTTCTAATAGCGGTCGCCCCTCGGCAGGCAATGGCAAACCTCCGAGTGTATTTCTGCCATGAAAAAGCTTCTCATAAAAAATATTTGCCGTTCGGAGTCGGCTTGAAACTGTAGGTCCCTCCATTTGTGGAACAACATCAAACGCGCACCACAAATCGGCGGAGGAGTTCGGCCAAACACCCAGAAAAGGGTGTATGTGCCAATTACATATATATAATAAAAAAATTTACTGACTTGACTGATTTGACTTTCTGAATGGAGATGACGCTGCTCGAAAATAGCGAAGTAGTTGCCAATTACCACTTAGTTCTGAGTTTGAAATAACATATTGACTAGCGCAAGTTTTCCCTGCGAAGGTCTAACAGTATACGTCTCATACATACACACATATGTACCCTATGCAATAAGGCAATGTGCGTGAAATATAAGAACGCATTGCTGGTAATCAACAGTCGGCGTACATTTTCCATAAGCAGTACATATAAATGTGTGGTTGTGCTTTGGAGTATACAATAAAATTTGCCAACGTAAGAGATTTGTGTGTTTTTTCCACCTAAGTATCCACATACATTAACTTTTCTTTTAAGTTTTGCAACCGATATGGCAATAATAGTAGCAAAAACGTTTATTAAAAACTTGCAGTTAATTTTCGCATATTCCTCATGCCATATGCAGCTTGGGTATAGAAAAAAATTGAAAATTCAAATAACTGCCATTTTTTTTGCTGCTTCAACTTTGAACTTTTGTAGCCAAATCGTTTGATGCAGTTGTTATTAATTCGATTGCGTACATCGCCTAAAGCTATGCATCCTTTTGTTTACATTGTGTTTGTAGTTTTTGTCATAGACGTACAAATTAAGGTGGGTCGGCTTTTTAGCTACCCAATTAATATATGGCGGCAAGTGCGTTTCTGCAATAAAAAAATGGTAACAGTTTATTGCGCAAATAAAGCTTCCAAATGATACAGTAAATTTGTGCTCACGGCAGCCAATTTATTGTGAATCGGATAACCTAAACAGGAGATATACTGATCATCTTAAATAAGCTCGAAATTCTATACAGAAAAGGGCTAAATATGGTATGCGTAACACTCAAGCAATGAGAGGCGCAAATGTTATTATATATATGTAAAATATAGAATTTATTATTTATTGTTATTTAATATTTATGTGTCGTAAGGAAGTCCTGGAGGATGGTTCCATGTGTAGAAGTCCACGCAAGTGGGGAAAGTTACTGATCGCCATTCACTTGGGAGTGGCCAGGACGATTCTTCTACATATGGTTCAAGCAGCTCACAACGGCCGGGATTAGCCCACGTATCCTCTGGGTAGCTTCCGAACACCCGTTCGGGAGTGAGCTAACGTGAGAAGGCGAAGCATTCCAGGATAGCTGGTTGTGCGCTGGGTTTGGGACCCGCCACTTAAAAATCCCCCCCAATGAAAAGAATTAACAAGCCTCGGATGAGAACTGCCTTTACTGATGACGACCCCTGCAAACGAAATAAGGAATATGATTTGAGGGCATGCATCTGGAATGTCCGGTCCCTTAATGGGGAAGGTGCCTCTGCCCGGCTGGTTGATGTCCTCGTGAGAGTAAAGGCTGACATCACTGCCATCCAAGAGATGCGATGGACGGGGCAAGGTAAGAAAACCATGGGACCTTGCGACGTCTACTACAGCTGCCATGTAAAGGAGCGTAAATTCGGTGTCGGATTTGTTGTGGGAGAGAGACTTCGTCGCCAAGTACTGTCGTTCACTCCGGTGGACGAGCGTCTCGCAACAATCCGCATCAAAGCCAGATTTTTCAACATATCGCTAATTTGCACACACGCCCCGACGGAAGAGAAGGACGATGCGACCAAAGATTCCTTCTATGAGCGCTTGGAACGTTCCTATGAGCGCTGCCCCCGCCACGACATAAAAATCGTGCTTGGCGACTTCAACGCCAGGGTGGGCAAGGAGGGAATTTTTGGTCCCACAGTCGGAAAATTCAGCCTGCACAACGAAACATCCGGTAACGGACAGAGGCTGATCGACTTCGCCGGGGCCCGAAACATGGTAGTCTGCAGCACCAGATTCCAGCATAAAAAGATACACCAAGCTACCTGGCTGTCTCCTGATCGGAAAACGCGAAACCAGATCGATCATGTTGTGATAGATGGAAGACACGCTTCTAGTGTATTAGATGTACGCACGATCCGAGGACCCAACATCGACTCGGATCATTACCTTGTTGCAGCCAAGCTGCGCACCCGCCTCTGTGCAGCAAAAAACGTACATCTACCTACGCAAAGAATGTTCGACATCGAAAAGCTGCAATCACAACAGACAGCCAGAAGATTCGCCACTCGACTCTCACTCCTGCTCTCGGAGAGCACTGCCCAACAAACCGGCATGCGCGAGCAATGGAGCAACATTTCTCGTTCCCTACGTACCGCCGCCGAAGAAGAAATCGGATTCCGGCGAGCCCGAAAAAACAATTGGTACGACGAGGAATGTCATGCTGCCGCAGAAAGAAAGGATGCCGCCTATAGAGCCACGCTGCGATCGGGCACAACGCGAGCCATGTGGGATCGCTACAGAGAGCTGAAAAAGGAAGAGAGACGTATTATCCGACAGAAGAAACGAGAGGCCGAAATACGTGAGTGCGAGGAGCTTGAGATGCTGGCCAATAGGAACAACGCCCGAAAATTTTACCAGAAAGTTCGGCGGCTTACAGAAGGGTTTAAGACCGGGGCGTTGTCCTGTAAGAACAAAGACGGCGATCTGGTGACTGACGTACAGAGCAATCTTAAATTATGGAGGGAACACTTCTCGAACCTGTTAAACGGTGACAGCTGCGCATGTCATAGAGAATGTGAAGATCCCGATACCCCAATCGTTGACGACGGAATTGTCGTTCCGTTACCCGACCATGACGAGGTGAGAATAGCAATATCACGGCTAAAGAACAACAAAGCCGCGGGCGCCGACGGACTGCCGGCTGAGCTATTCAAACATGGCGGCGAGGAGCTGGTAAGGTGCATGCATCAGCTCCTATGCAAA